>NC_081414.1:675922837-676574141 GCF_030272615.1 Cryptomeria japonica | reverse complement strand
GGGGTCATATGATGTCTTGGGATACCATAGGACCCCTTAAGACACCAAATTGTGTCATTAGGGGTCATATGGTGTCCTAAGGGGTTATATGGTGTCCCATGAACCCTTATCACCTCTTAGGACACCATATGACCCGTAATGACACCATATTGGGTTGCTTTGGGTCATATTGTGTCCTAAGGGGTCATATTGTGTCTTACGACCCCTTAGGACACAATATGACCCAAAGTGACCCAATATGGTGTCATTAGGGGTCATATGGTGTCCCAAGACACCATATGACCCCTATGGACACCATGACCCCTAATGACACCATAGGACCCCTTAAGAAACCAAATCATGTTGTTAGGGGTCATATGGTGTCTTAAGGGGTCATAGGATACAATATGACCCAAAGAGACCCAATATGGTGTCATTAGGGGTCATATGGTGTCCTAAGAGGTCATAAGGGTTCATGGGACACCATATGACCCCTTAGGACACCATATGATCCCTAATGACATTATTTGGTGTTTTAAGGGGTCCTATGGTGTCTTGGGACACCATACAACCCGTTATGACACCATATTGGGTCGCTTTGGGTCATATGGTTTCCTAAGGGGTCATATGGTGTCCTGTGACCCCTTAGGACACCATATGACCCCTTAAGACACCATATTTTGTCGTTATGGGTCATATTGTGTCCTAGTGGGTCATATTGTGTCATATGACCCCTTTAAGACATCATATGACCCCTCTCCCCTAATCTCTGTCTCTCCCCTAATCTCTCTCTCCCTCTCCTTCTCTCTCTCTCTCTCCCCCAATCTCTCTCTATCCCTCTCCCCTAATCTCTCCATCTATGTCTCTCTATCTCTCTCTCTCCCTTCCCCCACCCCATCTCTCTCCCTCTGTCTCTATGTCTCTGTCTCTCTCTCTCCACTAATCTCTCTCTATCCCTCTCCCCTAATCTCTCTCTCTCTCTCTCTCTTCATCTCTCTCTGCTAATCTCTTTATCTCTCTCTACCTTCCCTACCCTCCCTCCCTCTCTCTCCATCTCTCTCTCTCTCCCTTCCACCTCCCCATCTCTCTCTCTCTCTCTCTCTCTCTCTCTCTCTCCCCCCTAACCTCTCTCTCCTAATCTCTCTCTATCCATCTCCCCTATTCTCTCTCTCTCTCTCTCTCTCTCTCTCTCTCTCTCTCTCTCTCTCTCCTCCTCTCTCTCTCTCTCTCTCTAAAATATGACTAATAAAATCTAATATCAGATTTCTGCCATGTGGCAGTTTAGTAAATAAAAGGTGGCAATGGGAAAATTTTTGGGGACCACAAATTTTGTACTCAAAGCGGATATCCGATTTTAGTATTAAAAAAAGAAAAAAAATCCTTGTGGGCCATTTTGTAGATTCCAACGGCCCACAGTTTGCATATTTTGTTTTCTATCGAGGATCACAAGTTTTTAGACAGGTAGAGACAAATTTGTGCTTTTGGGAGATTCTTAAAGTGAAAACTTACATTGTCAATCACGTAGGAGCATATGTGTGGAGGGAAATGGGAAGTAGTAGTTGTCGGAAGTCTAAACGCAAAAGAAAACTTTCAAATGACCAAATTGAAGTGTAAAGAGAAATAGATAGAGAATGTCATAGGAGGAGAAGACAAGGTATGTGAAATATTGCTAATGTTATTTCAACTGAAGAGGAAAATGAATTTGAAAATGTGCCACAAGTTATTGAAAATGAAAATGTAGATTTTGAAAGTGAAAATGTTGAAAGTGATAATGAAAATACTCAACATGTGGAAAATTTTGACATAGGAGGTGAAAATGTGAAAAAATTTAACATTGAAGGTGGAATTGCTCAACCAAGTGAACCATATGTAAGACCTAATTACTTTAGAAATGAAGACCCTCTCATGGATGAAAGACAAATTCCAAATCCAAGACCTTCAAGAACCCCAAAATGGTTATTTGAAATCGATGAGAATATTATTGCGAATCTTGAAGGCAAGAGGTCAACAAGAACCGTTTGGTTGTGGGCTACACAACTTTTCCACCAAAATTTTAGCAATAATACATTGACTGAGCAATGCCAACTCTTTGTTCAATTGTTAAAGATGATAAAGATGAGACCATTGCTAAACAAATTGAAGATTTGTATGAACAAGAAGATGGAGAGAAATTCTATTATTGCAAAAAATCTATTTGACACTCTCAGTTCTATTGGAAAGAATACCAAAGAAAGAGATAAGAGAGCCACTCGAAGAGTGATTATAACCTCCTTAGTAAGCCATCAATTAAGGAAGGCTCGTCAAATGAGACAAACTTGTGTTGATTTTAACATAAACCGTAAAACTTTGGATAGAGCACTTGCACGAAGACAAAGACTTGACGATCCACTTCAACAAGATACATGGGCATTTGGTGGGAGGCTTCCACGTGTTGATAGAAAGTTGACTAACAATGTGAAGGAAGAGATTCAACAATTTTGGCACTCTAATTCTAGAGTGTCACCCAATGTAAAGGATGTTTTTAAATTAAGAATCGGCAACCGAGACCGTACACCGCATCCCAAACATTTCTTGGAATCAAGCCAAACAATGTTGTACAATTTTTTTTGTGAATTACATCCAACTTTACAAATATCACAAAGGGCCTTTGAATCTTTGAAACCATTTTATTTTGTTCCTCTTAAGATTCACAATACCTATTGTTGCAAGTACCATGTGGAGTTTTCAATGTACCATGAAATTTTATGTCATATTCATTCTACGATGCATACTAATGAGATGTTGCAGGAGTGTGGTGCAATGCTATTTCTGAGATCATCAAGAGACTTGCAAGATCTATTTTTATGCCCTAGAGATGGTGGTTGCTATTTATATAGAAATGATTGTTTGAATGAGAAGTGCTCAGAATGCGGTGGGTTGTCAAAGTTTGTTTCATGTTTTCATGAGGGCAGCGAACACGAGTTTGGAAAGAATTATGTTGAGAAAAAAAGATACAAGACAGAGAAATATACTTTGAAGAGTGGAGGTGAAGGTCTAGATGTGAATTAGTCTCAATAGAAGTGAGCATTGCTGATTTTATTTTGGATTTTAAGGAAAATCTTTTCTACAAGTATGCAAGGAACACCCATAGGTCTCAATGGTTGGATCAACAATTCAGGATGTGTAAGAACTCTTTCCTGATTGGCACTATTGTATCGGTGGTTGATTTTGCAGAGAACTATACATTGCAACCACAGAATGAGGTACAGTCTCAGTACTACAATTCAGTCCAGATTGCTATTTTTGTTCACATTACATATAGACATGCTCCTGATAGTATAGAAGAGGACAGGAAGATAATCAGGGAGTATCATTTTTATATGAGTGATGATAGATCACACTCCTCTGAGTATGTGCAACATTCTTTCAAGAATTTTTTTGAGTTCTTGCATGAGAAAGATATTGCAATTGACCGACATATAATATGGTCAGATAATTGTACGGGTCAATTCAAGAATGCTTGTATGTTTTATTGGTTGAGTAGAATGCATCTAGAGAGGCGTATACCTCATATTTGGTGTTTTTTTGAGGCAAGGCATAGGAAGAGAGAGCATGATGGAGCAAGTGCATGTTTGAAGAGAGCTCTAGTTAAGGAGCAATTGAGGATTTCAGGTGCAAATTTCTCTGATGCACGTTCTATTGTTTATTGGTGTAGTTCAACATTGTCACATGGGTGTACTCTTGATTCAACAGTGAGTAGATTCTTTTGGTTGGTTGAGGAGGGAATAGTGGGAGATAGATTGGATTTTCAAACAATTAAAGATTCTTCAAAGATGCATTCATTTCTCAACTCAGATGCAAGTACATGGACTATTTGGACACGAGCGTTGGCTTGTTTTTGTTAGAGTTGTGTTCGGTGTGATTGGGATCAGTGCAAGTCAAGTGAGTGGGTTGATACGTGGGTTCCCCACTATCTAACTCCTTTATCTCAAACAATATCCTTATCAAACAATGACATGGAAAGTTCACTTGAGTATGATCGTCTATCAGATCTTGTACAGCCAGGACATGTTTTTGCAGTTGTTGCACCGCAAGGGAATGAAGAGAGATCAAAATATTGGTTGGCATGATGTGTATAGGGAAAAAAAAAAGCTAACACAACCAGTGACAGATTATGACGGGTTCACATATCCTACAGGTTGAGGTGTTGTTGTCGGAACTTGGTTGCGAACATACATGATTAGAAAGAATGGCATACCTGCATTTGAAGACTATGAGAGACACAAAACCATTATAATGTATTCACACCTTATTATAGCTACAAATGTCAAGTTGTTGAAGCATCAAGCAAAACCAAAGACCAAAGAGCTATGGACAGTGACTACTGTTGATCATGAAGCAATACTGGATACTCTTAAACAAAAAGATGACCCTTCAGGCACACTTGAGTAGTAGGTCTTTAATGGTGCCTTATTTTTTTTATCATGCATTTCATTTCAAACAATGATCATTAAACCTTAATAATCAAGTTTGTTACATGTATATTAAGGATGTGTTGAAAATGCAGGTCTATTGATGAATTTTTTTTTTGGCAACACGATTTTTGCATGCACATAGCGGGTACACGATATAATCGGAAGGGACATATTTTTTCAACATGACTTATTATCATGCATTTGATGAGCTTTACAATTTTTGTTATTAGAGAACACTATCTGACAATTTTTGATGATATAATTATCACAAAACCTTTATGCTCATGCAGGTGTTTTTTGATGATATACAATAGTATCACATTATGATTTTTGATGATATACAGGTTCATGCTAGATCATTCGCCGTTGACAAGACCCTCTCTTGGTGATGGTACATATTCCTTTGTGCATTAATGAGATAAAATTTTGTGCATAAAAATTAAGTCAAGTGAATGTATTGCTATTTAGAAATGACCATATCTACCATCGTCTTCAACCATGCAGAGAAATGCAATGAGAAGGGATTTAATCAACATGCGTCTTTCTTCAAAGTTATGCTTGTATACTTTGCAGAGAATCTGGTAAGTTTCGTAATTATACAATCTTGTGCATCTTTAAAATGTTTGAATGATCTATTTATAATTTGCCAAACTAATTTGTATTAAGTGTTATAATTTGTTTCTTGTAGCACATTCATTCCACATAAAAAGGTTACTTATTTTGGTCTTCATTTATATGCAGGAATTGCTGTACGTAAGCTTTTCTCTTAGGACATGAGGATGCCTGATGCAGATGAAGTGGGATGTCGTATTTGTATATGGATGTGAATTGATGTAACATTGTTATGATGATATACAATGTCCATGAGAAAATTGGTTTAGTTATATTGATGATAATGTCCATGTATCTGTACATGAGTACATTGGTGTAGGTGTATTGATAATGAAAAAAAAAATCATGTTTGCATATCCCTTCATGGATGTCACCTGCAAGTGTAATGGTAATTATATGTATACAATACATGGAAATATTGATGATCATTATGAGTCTACAATGTAATGCTTGTTTATATATAATTTTAGCACTTAGGGCGCTCAAGGGATGACGTCTGTAGGGTATGATCCTGAGTGTTCGATCGAGTGGGGGGGGGGGAATAGGAGCATTCGTAGGGTAATAATGCCTAACTGGACATGTCAGAGCCGGCAGTTCATCATCGTGACTAGCATAACAAGAAATCGACCACGCGACAACATTCGATTGAGTGAGACTGACGATTTTTTTGCCAACAAAAAAATTCTTGCCCTAATAAAACCGTAGGGAAACTTGAAAAAATGAGATAGGCTTTTGTAGGGACCCCTCTCATGGCCCTGTAGGTTCAAACGGATCATTTACAGGTGCCACAGTTTCTGAGTTAGGGACCGTCAAAGTTTGACAATTTTGAGCACTTAGGGCGCTCAAGGGATGACATCGGTAAGGTATGACCTCGAGTGTTCGATCAAGTGGGGGGGAAAAATAGGAGCATGTGTAGGGTAATAATGCCTAACTAGACATGTCGAAGCTGACGGTTCATCATCGTGACGAGCAGAATGAGAAATCGGCCACACGACAACATTCGATTGAGTGAGATTGACGATTTTTTCACCAACCGAAAAAATTCTGCCCTAATAAAACCATAGGGAAAATTGAAAACCAAGATAGGATTTTGTAGGGACCCCTCTCATGGCCCCATAGGTTCAAATGGATCTTTTGTAGGTGCCACAGATTCCGAGTTAGGGCCCATCAAAGTTTGACAATTTTGAGCACTTAGGGCGCTCAAGGGACGACGTCGGTAGGGTATGACCCTGAGCATTCGATCAAGTGGGGGGGGAAAAATAGGAGCATGCATAGGGTAATAATGCCTAACTGGACATGTCGGAGCCAACAGTTCATCATCGCGACAAACAGAATGAGAAATCGGCCACGCGACAACATTCGATTGAGTGAGACTGATGATTTTTTCGCCTACCGAAAAATTGCTGCCCTAATAAAACCTCGAGTGTTCGACCGAGGTGGGGGGCAAAATAGGACCATGCATAGGGTAATAATGAATTGTATCAAGTATTGTTCATTAAATGAATTGTATTGTATTGTTCATTAAATGAATTGTATTGTTCATGAATTGTATTGTTCATTGAATGAATTGTATTGTATTGTTCATTAAATGAATTGTATTGTTCATTAAATGAATTGTATTGTATTGTTCATTAAATGAATTATATTGTTCATTATAAAAACAACACTTACGATGAAATGAAATGAATTGTATTGTTCATTAAATAGCCATTATTAATCATTGTTAATTATTGGAATGAAGATTAAAGATTTCCATGATAACACCATGCACGGATGAGTAACAATTTATATGATCGAATATCAACTTATGTATATATAAAAATGTTAAATGATTACAAATGTATGTCCATACACAAATATGGCATAAACGCCAACTGAAACAAAATGTATGTCTAAATACGTGAATGTATGTCCATATACAAAATATACATGCCAACTAGACATATAAGCATCCCAAAACTATCTATAACATCCTAAGTTGCTGATGGATCAACAAAATTGATCCTCTTCACCACACTGCTCAGCTTTGAAGGATCATGCACAAGAAAAACAAACCACGATTAATATTAATTATATTATATAATTCACATTCAAAAAGTTAACATAAAAATGAACTATAATTGAACTATTCATGTTTACCTCATCTCCATGTTTTCTCTTCAGCTTTGCAGGACTCTTGATGTATGTCTTTAGTAGAGGAGGTATGTTTTGAATATTTTCATACACAACCTACATATGTTCAAAAACATGACATTGATACAAGTTAGCATATAATTGTCACTGATAATAACAAATTATATCTACTAATCAAAAAATAAAATAAACACACATCTACTCAAGGCATCTCTTCTTCTTCTTCAGGTATACTGGGTCTAGTCATCAAGGATGTGGAGCCAAGAATTCTTTGTATATATACACAACAAGTATATGAAACTATCAATCTATGTCTAGACATGTATAATCACTATGTTATTTAAACTATTCATTCAATCATATTGCATTCAATTACCTTTCCCTTGTCTCCAACTGCACTACCAGATCCTAAATCACACTGCCCCCCACTCATGTTGCTTGTGCCCTACAAGAGTAAAATAAGATATACATGCAATTTACTACATAATCTAATTAATACCAATATAAATGATGAGCATGTATGTACAATAAAACACAAATGACTAGGTGCAATAATATATGTATCGTCAAGCTATCAAGGCTAAATAAAATGGCTGAGAAGGTGCCCTCCTAAATCTGTCTCAACTCATCCTCGGTCATCAACTATTAAATAGACCATGTAAATAAAAATTAGTACTTAATATTATCTAATTTATAAATATTTTATTAAAATATAACATGAACTGTGAAAATACAAATCTTACCACTACATCATCAATGTATGATG
Source organism: Cryptomeria japonica (assembly GCF_030272615.1). NCBI lineage: Eukaryota > Viridiplantae > Streptophyta > Pinopsida > Cupressales > Cupressaceae > Cryptomeria > Cryptomeria japonica. Next base: position 676,566,197 of record NC_081414.1, on the reverse strand, counting down.
ATGGTGCCTCCTCGCCTCTAGCATGTGAGGACTCCCTAGGGTATCCTCCAGTCTGTGTAATAATATCTAGTGCATCATGCATCTCATTCACCTCATAATCTGCACTGTCCACAGGAGGATCAATGGGCTGTCCAACTGGACCCAAGCATACGTGCCCACACATGACACAACTATGGGGCACACATATGTGTGGAGCCAAGGATGAGATGCACCTCTACCATCAAGAGTAGGCTGAGCTACTGACGCAACCTGAGAAACCAAAAGGCTACTCAAAGAGTGAATAGCCGATATGGTCCGTGAAGCCGCCTCACAAATGATATCAGGATGTTGCACTGCAGATGGGGGATCAACAAGAGGAGGGGGGACATATGGGACCTGGACTCCTCTGACTGCCCCAAGTCTATTTTGGGGCATGCCTAAACCTACACCCTGGAAAGGTTGGATGTCAAAGTAGTTCATATGTTTGCGTAAAACAAACTCAGCATACAATTTTTTAATGAAATAGAAGGGGATATCAAGATTGTTGTTGGGTGGTTTGTCAAAAACCATCCACTAACGATCCCCAAAGTTTTTCACAATCCCATCATTGTGCACCATTTAATAGAAAGTTTTGTTTTTTTGGGATCTACGGGTTGACCAGTCCGGGGATTGACAAACAATGAGGCGATTTCAGCTTTGGATATCTTGAGATCCTTGATATCCTTATATGACAAGCCATCTGCATATTTTTCCCTCATAGAATCTCGCCACAAAAGGGCAGCATTGTGATCCTAAGTCATGGTTTCCATACTCTTTATGATCGATGTAAGAGGATTAAACATTGGGTTTAGACGACGGATCCTACGATATACTTTTGCAATCCCCCTCAATTCATTCAAATTTTGTGCAATCAAATCTTGAATTGAGGGGGGATTTGGCAAATGAGGGTTTGGTTGTTGTAGTTGTGGTTGGTCAGTGTTTTCATTGTTATCCCCCATTTTTAACCTAATTGAATGTAAACAATTAAATTTAGTTAACAAATTTAAACAATTAGGTATTTGATTTTAAAAAACCCAGTTTTCATGAAAAAAACCATATTTTCAACGAAAAATCAAATAAACATTAACAAAAAATACAAAAAATGATTGAAAACGATAAAATTCTTACCTCTCAATATATTTTTTCTCAATTTTTGCCAAAACACCGGATATCGGATTTTGATAAAATCGCACAGCCCGTGAGTTAAAAATGACTCCCGAGCTGTCACTGTCGAAATATAAAAGTCTCAGAAAATCAGATATCTGATTTTTATACTTAAATTATTTTAAAATAACATATATAATATAATAATATATTATATAATATATTATTATATTATATAAAACATATTGTATTATATTATATATATTATAATATATAATATAATATAATATTATATATTATATAATACGTGTTATATAATATATAATATTATAAATATAATATATAATATTATAAATATAATATAATATTGTATTACGTATTGTCCAAAAAGTGGTTTTTGATAACAACATTACTTTAAATTCAGAGGTTACGGACAAAATTGTGGATGCAATTGATCAAGATTTGTCCAAATTAAACTCTTCTCTGGTTATTCCCCCATCTGCCAATTCTTTTGAGCCTCTGTCTGATAAATCTCAGGATGTTGCAGTAATAGCTGGGGAGGGCATTGGGTTAGTAGGTATAGATCCTATGATTAATCATCCCCTATCCCCTATCCCCCCAACTGACAAATCCTTTAAGATCTTGTCTGATTATTTGCAAGATGTGGAAGTTTCTTTGGGTTTATCTGGGGAGGGATTTGGAATTATAGGTTTGGATCCTATGATTAGCAAACCCCTACTCTAGTTTCCATTATCCCCTGTTTTACCCTCCCCTTCTCCTGCAAAGAGGGGTAGGAAACCAAAAAAAATTTACACACAAATTGAAATTGATGCTAGTATTCAATCTACTCTCTTGAGTCCAAAATCAGGGTCTAGTAAAAAGAAAAAATTTAGTCCACCTTTTACTCGGTCAGTGGCTTCCAAGCAGTGTCTAAAGTCTGAACTGGAGAAGGTTGATCTAGCAATTGAGAAGAGGGGAGAGATTGCCTCCCCTCGAGGCCAATGAAGTTTGTATCTTGGAATGTTAGGGACTTAAATGCCCCTAACAAAAGACGTCTCATTAAATCTCAGTTGGATTTAATGAGGTGTGATGTCTTACTTTTGCAAGAATCTAAGTTAAATAGTCAAGGTGTTGATCGACTTTTTTCCAAGTGGAAGTCTTGAAATTTTTGTGTATCCCCCTCGATGGGGGCTTCTAGGGGTTTGGCTTTCCTTTGGAATGATTTGTCTGTTGATCTGAAACTGATTGCTTCTGCCCCCTCCTGGATGTTGGCTCTGGTTAAAAGTCGTGTTTTGAATATCAAGCTCTGGTTGTTCAATGTTTATGGTCCAATATCTATCGGGGATAAGAAATCTCTTTGGGATTCTTTATCTCTCATCGTATCCCCTCTTCTTGGCCAGCTTATAGTTGTTGGAGGAGATTTTAATGCCATCTCATCTGATGATGAGAAGTGTGGGGGAATTTTCCCTAACAAACGTATCCTGGAAGATTTCTCTTCTTTCATTTCAAATAATAATTTGGTGGATTGTAAGACTCTGAGTGGGCCTCTTACCTGGACAAATAGGAGAAAGGACTTCTCTCATATTGCTGAGAGACTTGATCATTTTCTGGTTTCAGATAACTGGATTTCCTCTAATGTGGATGTAGTTGCTTTAGTTTTGCCCTATGCTGGTTCTGATCATTTTATGGTTGGGTTATCCATTTTTTATGACAAAGCTCCTGGTCGGTCTTCTTTTAAGTTTGAACCAATGTGGTTTCGTGATCCTTCCTTTTTACCGCTTTTACAATCTTGGTGGTCTACGGCTCCCTTTGTTCGTGGCTCTAGGATGTTTCGGTTCGTTAAAAAGCTCTCTTTTCTTAAGCTTCAAATCAAGACATGGAATGTTTTGCATTTTAAAAACATTTTTTCTAAGAAAGCTAAGATTTAGGAAGAGATTGAAGATCTTAATAACATGGTTATGATGGGTGGCATGGACTCTGCAACTTTCCAGAAGCATAAGTCTTTGAATTCACAATTAGAAGAGATCCTCTCTAGAGAACAAATTTATTGGCGTAAGAAATCCAGAGATTTATGGTTGAGTGATGGGGATCGTAATACCAAATTCTTTCATGCCTTGACCAAATTGAAACATCAACGTTGTCAGATCTCTTCCATTCATAATTCTGATGGGGTTGTTTTAACTAAAGAATCAGATATAGTTAATGAAGGCGTCCGGTTTTTTAAGTCCTTGCTCTCTGAGGAATCTTCTATTTTTTGTGACAATTTTACCTCTTTCATTCCTAAGCTTATGACAGTGGAGGATAATGCTATGCTCATGGCCCCCTTTTCCATTCAAGAAGTCAAAGATATTGTCTTCTCTATGTCTCCTGAGAAAGTGCCTAGTCCTGATGGTTTTACTGTTCTCTTTTTTCAAAAATGTTGGTCCTTTCTTGGGGAGGATCTTCATTTGGTTTTAGAAGAAGCTAGATGTAATCAAACTATGTTAAGGGATGTCAACTCAACTATAATTGCTCGTATCCCGAAGTGTGAGAATCTTGTATCTTTTATGGACTTTCGCCCAATTGCGTTATGTAACTCCTTATACAAAATTATTACCAAGGCTATTTATGTACGGCTTGCAAAGCTCATCCCTAGAATCATCTCGGATGCGCAGGGGGGCTTGTCCTTGGTAGAGAGATGCTAGAAGGAGCCATTGTGGCCCATGAAATTCTACATTCCATCTCTCAGTTGTCTATTCTGGCTATGATTCTTAAATTAGATATGATGAAGGCTTATGACAGGGTTAATTGGCAGGCTTTATTGTCTGTGCTCTCTAAATTTGAGTTTGGAGTAAAATGGGTTGAATGGATTCGGGCTTGTATTAGTACTGCTAGGTTTTCAATATTATTGAATGGTTCCCCATGTGGCTTTTTTGCCTCTTCTAGAGGCCTTAGGCAAGGGGATCCACTATCTCCTTTTTTGTTTATCATTCTGGTCGAAGCCTATAGTAGGGCTATTTCATGTGCTAGGGAGAGGGGCCTGTGGAAAGGGATTTCCATTCCTCGTATGTCCATACCCCATACTCATTGTTTCTTTGTGGATGATACTTTACTATTTGGATTAGCTTTTATGAGGGAAGCTCAGGTCATTAACAAGATCATTTTGGATTATTCTTCGTTCTTTGGACAAAAGGTTAATTAGGCTAAATCTAAAGTTTTTTTCCTTAATGTCTCCCCTTTGGTGCAGTCCAGGTTGTCTCGTTATTGGGGTTTTTCGGTGGGTCCATTTCCTTGCAAATATTTAGGGTTGCCATTTTACACTGGTTCTGAGAAGCACAATTTTTGGGAACGAGTTTCTGGGGCTATCTCATCTAAAATTCTTTCTTGGTCCCATAAGTGGTCAACTTTTTCTGGTAAAATTGTGCTTATTAAAGCAGTCTTAAATGTGATTCCTATCTATTTGTTATCCATTTTAAAGGCTCCGAAAAAAATTGTGGGGGCTCTTCATTCAATTGTGAGATCCTTTTTATGGAATAATAATGTTGATAAGACAAAAAGGATCTCCTTGTTGGCCTGGGATAGGGTTTGTGCTCCTAAAGATAAAGGAGGTGCTGGGATTAGGGAACTTGGTAAGCAGAATTTGGCACTTGGTGCTAAGTTGGTTTGGAAATTTTATAAGCAGCCTACCTCTAAATGGGCATCCATTTTATCTGCTAAATACTTGCCTAATTGTTCTAAGGAGGTTGTCTTCACTACTTCTGCTCTTCCCAAAGGATTTGTGATCTGGAATTTTATGAATGAATGCAGATTTGTGATTTTTCCAGGCTTGTCTTGGCTTATTCATAATGGTCGTAAGGCTAGGTTTTGGGATGAGGTTTGGAATGGCTTCCCTATTATGTCTAGTCTTAGGGACAGGTCGTCCCTTATGCCCATCCTTAAATCCTCTTGGGGCATTTTTGTGGCGGATTATTTCTTTGTTGACTCCTCGGGTTCCCTGCAAGTGGCAAAGTGGAAATCAATTGCTTCTCTTCTAGTGGGTCAGGACATTAAATCTGCATTTGAGGATGAGCTTAAGAAACGTCCATTACTCTTCTCGGGGAAGGATGATGAGCTCATCTGGACTTTTTCAAAATCTAGGGAATATTCAGTTAAAGAAGGTTATAATTTTTTATCTTTAGATGTTAAGAGGGAAGTTTTGCCATTTAAACTATTCTGGCATGCTGTCCGCTTGCCCAAAGTAGGGGCTTTTGCTTGGCTGGCTATTCAGGATAGAATTCTTACTGGTATGAGATTAGATAGGTTGGGTATTACTGTGGTTTTTCCTTGTGTTATGTGTGGAGGGTCTCTTGAATCAGTGGATCATCTCTTCCTACATTGTCCCTTTGCTACTCATTGTTGGAATTGGATGTTTAGCAAGTTAAATTGGAAGTCTGCTCTAAGTAAGGACCTTAGTTCTCTTTTTATGAGTTGGCCTCTTTTATATCCATCTGCATTTTATGCTTCTCTTTGGATTATTGCTCCCTCTATTCTTATCTGGAAAATTTGGTTAGAAAAGAATAATAGGATTTTTAAGAAACTATCCTCCCCTCTACATGAGGTGCTTTGTGGTATTGAAAAGTTGATTTCCAAAACTGTTTTGGCTTTCATCTATAGAGGCTCTGGGTCGCACAATACTTATACTCCTTGGGATAATTGGGTAGTTTTACAAACACTTCCTCAGAGTGGTGCATTTTTTTAGTCACGACCTCCAATTAATAGAAAGGAAGTTGTTTGGTTGCCTCCTCCAGTTTCAAAAGTTAAATTGAATTTTGACGGTGCCTCTCGTGGCAACCCTGGTAAATCTGCTATTGGAATTGTGGTCTCTGATGCTAGGGCAGCTATCATTTCAACTCAATGTAAATGTATTGCTTATGGTACTAACAATGTGGTGGAACTACATGCTCTTTCGTTAGGCCTGGATTTGCTTCTTTTATTATATTTGTTGGATGTTGTTATTGAGGGTGACTCTCAGGTAGTTTTCTACATGGTTACAAATCGTTCTTCCCATTCTTGGCATTTAAAGTATTGGTTGAATAAGATTCTTGATCAACTTGTGTTGTTTAATTCTTTCTGATGTCATGGAAATGGGGACAAGGCAACAACAAAGTTCAATGTTAATAAGTTAGTTTCAACCATAAAAACAAAACAAAGAACTAAAAACCATTCCAAACATATCAAAAGAGATTTCAAAAAAGCATGAAAGAAGTTTAACAAAATAAAAGAAAGGAGAAGAGCCTCCCTAAGATGCTTCCATGATGCCTTTTGATGCTTCTCCCTTGTTTCTCCCCTCTCCAAGTCCCAAATGAGTGTAGCTCTCAGCTTTTAGCACTATCCATGGATGCCATATGGAGATTCAAGATGGTTGAATATGATAAACAAATGCTATGGAAGTGTAGATAGTGATGCTATGAAAAAGCTCTATGCTAATGCCAGTATAACATCAATACTCTAATGCTTCCTCCTTTGCTTAAGGAGAAGGGTTCTATTTATAGAAGAAATGAGGAAATGAAAGGTTAAGATTGAGTAATCTTAACAAGGGTTAGGATTGAAAGATATTCAATCCATGTGAGACTTTCAACCCAATCCCATGTTGACAAGTGTCACCATGAGGAGGCTTGAGAGGAGAGATAAGGAGCATTAAATGCTTGAGGGGACATGATGGTTACCCTAGTCAAAGAAATAAAAGCTTTGAAGAGACACATGAGTTACATGAGGGTTAAGTTAGGGGTCAAAGTCCTTAACCATGGGTGCAAGTGGAATTAACCATTAATGGTCATGTAAGAGCCATAAGTGGTTTGGAAGACTTTAGAGGTTAATTTGTTGAACACACAAATAATTAATTGCTTTTCAAAGACTTTGGAGTCTTTGAGAAGTGACTCCAGTTTTCTTAGGAATGTGACAATATTTAGGGGATGGATTAGGTTAATTAGGAAGGGTTTAGAAGAATCTAGAAGGGGTTTAGGCATGCAACTGGGAGGAATTTTGGTATTTTCAATTAAAATAAAATCATTTATTTCAATTAAATGGTGTAATTTGCATTTGGATAAATATTCAAATAAATATTAATTTATTTAAATGAGAAAAAGGAAGATAAAGCATTAAAATGCTTGAAGACTTTGAGGGAAACCATTAAAGGCTTGAAGACTTTAAGGGAAGCAATTAAAGTCTTAAGAAGACTTTAAGGGAAGCCATTAAGTTTGAAGACTTTAAGGGAAACCATTAAAGGCTTAAGAAGACTATAGAAGGAAGCCATCAAGTTTGAAGACTTTAAAGCTATTAAGTTTTGAAGACTTTAAGGGAAACCATTAAAGGTTTGAGAAGACTCTAGAAGGAAGCCATTAAGTTTGAAGACTTTAAAGGAAACCATTAAAGGTTTCAAGTGGGTGAGGATAAATAGGATTTTAAATAAATAATTTATTTAAAATAGTTGTGCAACTTGCATTTGTAGGAAAATGCAAGTGGGTGGAGGATAAAGGTGATTTAAATAAATGATTTATTTAAAATAGTTGTGCAACTTGCATTTGTAGGAAAATACAAGTGGGTGGAGGATAAAGGTGATTTAAATAAATGTTAATTTATTTAAATGTGAGAGGTGGGATTTTGGGGGAATTTAAATAAATATTAATTTATTTAAATGTGAGAGAAGATTTAATTAAATAAATATGATTTATTTATTTAATTAATGGTCTGAATTTGGTTAAGTGAATTAAATCAAATAAATTGAATAATTTATTTAATTAATAGGAGAAGAGGGTTAAGATGAATTAATTAAATATATTAATTTAATTAATTATTGATTGATGGTTAAATAATCAAATAAATACTAAATATTCATTTTAATTAAGTGGACAGATTTATGTGACTACACTTTCACTATGTCTCATTGTTTTAGAGAAGGTAATAAGGTGGCTGACTTCCTGGCTAATAAAGGTTTGGATGAGGATATCCAAGAATTGGTTGGGGTAGCCACTGATTCTCTTCCTCCTCATCTGGTTTAACTAATATCAATTCGACTGGAGAAGTATGACCTTGTGCCTTACCTGTAGTTTCATTCAGCCATGCAGTTTAATGTAGTGGTATCCATTTGGGATATTACTTCATTATATCTGCATGTTTGTGTGTGATTTCAGATAGGGGTCGAGCCTCTCTTTCTCTATAGGGTTGGTTTTTGTGGTCAGTGGATGCTTTCTTATCATATCTTGTTGCCACTCTAAAGAATATTTACTCATGTACTCTTACTAATGTTTATAGTTTCAGAATGCAATGACTGCATTTCTATTTAATCACTATTCTCGTACCTGTTGCTTTTATTGCAAGTATTGGTTGCGGTATTTTGGTGTGCGGGGGAGGTCTTTCTTGTACGTTTGTAATCTTCTCTGATTTTTTCATTATTTTCCTCCCTTGATGTTTGCACGGTTTTTACATATGCTTTCCTCATATTCATTTGTGGCAGTTTTTTGAGGGTTGTTGACAGATTTGGCTCGTGTGGTTATCTTGGTTTATTAATGATCATGATTGGCTATTTTTTTCGTATGGATTGTCATCATTTTACATTAAGGTGGCGGCATGCTTCAATTTGCATTCACTTTTCATTTGTGTTGAGTAAATTATTGTGCCAACCTTTTGTGGTTTTGCTACTCCCTTATGATGACTTTGTGTTCTTTTATTCTCCTCTGCTCGCTCGACTTTGCATTGTCTTTTTTGATGGCATCTATGGGCTATCGCATTCTGATGCCGCATAAACATTATGATTTCCAAGATTCTTTTATTTTGGACGATGAAAAGCTTGGGCATCTGTTTCACATTCATTCGGTGGATTTTTCTTTGGCTTTTCGCAAAGTTTTGGGAAAGCAATGGATTGCGGATAACTCAGGTTGTTTTCTTGTGGATATTGCTTCTTGGTTTCTCACTATATGTATGGATGTGCTTATGGATTCTGATATGGTTAGGGAAATTTTTGATACATACTTCAGCCCCCGTTTCTACACTTCTGTTGATTTGGACAGTGCTCTCTCTAATTACCGTTTTGAATTTGGTGATTTTGATTATGCTGGTTTTATCTCTCATTCTCAATTATTATCTTTAGGTTGGCATGGGGAACTCCTTTCAATCTTAAGGAATGGTTTGATATCTAACTTATATGATGATACATTATTTGCTTTGGTTGCTCTGTTAGACCATGTATCACCAGACTGTTTGGCTGCAGCTGTCAATATATTTGCAAGAATTCATTTCCTCTTAGAATCAATGTCCAATGCTCGCTCTTCGCCAGTTTGAGTCTCTCCTATTCAAATGGTGCCTCCCTCTTCTCCACCATTGGAAAGGCCTAGTTCTTGGTCTTCTTTTCCTTGACATCATGCTCCTGGGCTTCTACACTTTGTTCATGCCTTTCAGAGCATTTGAGTTGGTGGTTTTGGTCTGCGGGTTCTTGAGCAGGGCTATGGTTTAATCTGTCTTCTTCCTTCTTTTGGCAAGCAGAATTATTATTTTGTGGGAAATCTTCGGTGGATTTGTATGCGCCATAAGATATTATGTAAATGCTCTCTCACATGTGATCGCATTTTTTAATCGGCTATTTGTATATGTGACCGCATTTTTAAAGCAACTAGTTTTATAAACTCTTAGTATAGGTTTATTTTACGAGCTATGACCGGAGGTTTTCTTTCCAGGGTTCTTTCCTCCGGTATGCTCTTTGAATCCTGTGTAAAAAGAAAAAGATATAAATAAAATTTAGTGGAGCATTCCACTTTTATCAAAACAAAAAAAAAAAATTGTATTACGTATTGTACTGTATTATATATATTATAATATATAATATAATATAATATTATATATTATATAATACGTATTATATAATATATAATATAATATTATATATAATATAATATAGTATAATATTGTATTATATAATACGTATTATACGTATTATATAATATATAATATTATATATAATATAATATAATATAATATAATATAATATTGTATTATATAATATATAATATTATATTATATTATATTATATATTATATAATATATAATATAATATAATACGTATTATATAATATATTATTACATTATATATATTATAATATAATATTATATAATATATAATATATAATATAATATATTATTACATTATATATTATATAATATAATAATATATTATATATTATATAATATGTAATATATAATAAATTTTTTAAATTAAAATTACAAATAAAAATCAGATATCCGATTTGCATAGGTAATTACCAGGCCAAGGTGTACTAACACCCAGGCCAAGCAAAAAGTCAGGACGAATTTTTGCGTTTTTAGGTGAGTGAAGAAGGTTATTTTTTTCACATCGCCACTTTTTGGCCCCCCTTGATCCTGCACTAACCCAAAAGCGGAAGAGTTATCAATAACAGGGGGTTCAATTGGTTTCTCATTCAGGAAGCTAGCAACAGCCTGATTTATGGCTTCTCTACGAGAGTCAAGTTTGCCCAATAGAGGAGGATTATCGCCAAGATTGGAAAATCTTCTGATATGCCCTTCCTTCCTACATAGAAAGAAAGCGTTTAAACCACCTAGGGTTTCAACAAGACAGGTGAATAGTTCACCACCAAGATTAATAACACTAAATCTGGGAATATCTACGCCAGGATTGACGAAAACTAGAACTTGGGCATCTAGGTGGGGAACCAGTTTCAACGAGTGGTCAATCCTTATCACTCTGTCGATGGGTTCCATGATTTGAGGAATAAAATTCCAGAAAATGGGTGGCAAATTCTTGATTTGAATCCATTGAGGGCATGAGAGCACCAAGATTTCCTCATTAATCGCATCAAAAGACCATTTAAGAGCCCCAAATGTGGTTTTCCCCATGACCCAAAATTGTTTCTTGAGGATTTCCACTTGAGATTTATTATCATTGAAAAAAATAATGAAAAGACCTTTTTGAATCATTTTGCAAAAAACAAAAATTAAACCCTAGTTTTTTTAACTGAACATTTTTCATCCAATCATCCAGAAATTTCCTAGTCAGACATTTATCTATGTCAGTCCAGTCGCAAAAAATATAGCTATATCTTGCAATCTAGCCTTTTCCAAGTCGATAGCCTTAGCCATCGATTCGTTAGGCGAAATGGATAAGGTAGGCAAAGGAGAAGGAGGGACCTTACCGAGGTTTCCTCTTCCTCCATTGCTCTCTGGTTTGGTCTCACTTACCAGAACAAATTTTGCCTCTTCAGGAATTTGCACAACTAAGACAATAATGGCATCTCAGAAAGTTTTACCATTATAATTGTCAACCTCGACCTTTGAAACCGACAACTGAGCCAAATTAATGATCAACCCGCTTGAATCCTCACCCATAGGGTACTAGCATGCACAATAACATGAATCATAGTCCTATCTACACCAAGCGCAATAAATGTAGATGAGAAGGAATGTAGGAGAGAAAGAAAGAGGAAGGCCTTACCATCGTGGAGGAGGCCTTGCCACCTCCTCCACTCACAGGAGGGAAACTCCGTCATCGAGCCTGAATGCGCGGTCCATGTCGGAAACCCTAGGTTGCAGAGCCCAACCCCTTTCCACAAGAGTCCTCCATTTATATCATATTAGAAAAATACTCTTCCATTAAGCTTTATTGAATGTGCATACCCTATTTTCAAAATATGTTGGTAAAGGTTGTTGAGTGTAGATTTATACCTTCGAATTATATTTGCTTGAAAGTTCCTAAGAAATTTTTAAAAATATATTTTTGTGTATATCTTGTAATCTTTGCAATCCTAACACTTTGCAATCCTAACACTATATTTATTTCCTAAATTCTATCAAAGAATTCATCTTTCTTACTTGTATGCTTGCATTCATGTCTACTAGGGAATTTGTAACTGCAATAATTGATAAAATTTCTTTGTGAAGCTTCCATTTTGACATAGGTATTTAAGAGGATGCCCACAAAGGTTGTGGAATTTATTGTTACACTTGCTTGAAAGTTTCCAAAGTCTTACCAAGATATCAACTAATATATTCTGTGTATATCCTAAATCAATTGTATTTCATGAGATGACATATCATTGAGGAATTATTTCAAACAATTCACATGTCTTGTTTTGGGTTCTACTTTTTGTATACATGTCTACTAGAGTAGTTACAATTATAACATCTGAAAATTATTCCTCTTCCACATTTTTTTATGGATGTCACATTGTTTTCCAAAGTTTCTATTTTAGCATAGGTAAGAGGGATGTTGGTAAAGGTTGTTGAGTTAAGATTTGCACTTACAAATCACATTTTCTTGAAAGATTCCAAGAACTTTCAAATAACTCCATTTTATGCATATCTTGTGCAATCATTGTAATCCATGAGACTATACCTATTTAAGACATTCTATCAAATAGTTTACCTTATTTTACTTTTGTGTTTTGCGTACACATCTACTAGGAAAATGTAAATACAACATCTAATAAAATGTCTATAAGCTTTATACTCCAAAAACCATATTTTGACATAGGGAATGAGGATAGTAGAAAATTTTGCAAAGTTTATCTTTACACAAGTGCGAATTTGTTTTATTTTATAAAGCCTTGTCAATTTTTCAATAAACTCTTTTTATGCATAATGATATAGGGGCATCTTGGGAAGATTGGCATTCAATATTAATAATAGAAATTGTTTGTGAATTCTTTAGGTATTTGGATAATATCTCAAATTCACTTACAAGAATATTTAAATTAAAATTTGAATTTAAGTAGCTTTACCGCCAAAGTTTGGGCACACTTCATATATGGAATATTTATTTTGACTTGTAAGTCTAAATTAATCAATTTGTGATAGCATAATTGATTTCATTATAGATTTGGTTGAGTTTTCTTGAATGAACTCACCATTTATATGATTTCATCGAGCTATCTTACATGAACTTAAATATTAATAAAGATTTTTCAACAAATCCATTTTGTCCCTACTTATAATCACTACAATCCATAAGACCACATTTATTTGACAATCACTACAATCCATAAGACCACATTTATTTGAGACATTCTATCAAACAATTCTACCTTCCCTGACAATACTCCCACGTTTTGCATACACTATCTACCAGGGAAGATGTAACTACTACATACAACATGGGATAAAACGTCTATATCCTTTCTGCTGCAAAACTCTCATTTTGACAGAGGCAGGAAGAATGATATTAAAGGCTGTGGAGTTTGGCTTTACACCTGTCAATTGTATTATCGTTTTCGATGACAGAGAAATGTCTGTCAATTATGTTTAGGGTTTTAAAGTACGCTGAAAAGCTTTTGAGCACATGAATCTAATAGACTAAGAGTTAAGACTAATGCAGAGTACTTTTACGACAAATGTCAGGATAAAAGTTGACGGCGATCTCTTTCCTTCAGTTCCATACGTACTGTGGAAACCAGCTCATTGTTGAACTTCAGAAATGACTGTTTTGTTTGGAATTTTGTAGAGATGGACTCAGCTCTGAACAGGCTGTAAGAATTCATACTTCTCTGCCCTCTCAAGGGCGAACAAAAATGCTTCCTTGTTCTCTTTGTGGGGGACCATTTATCATTACTCCCTGTACTAGCAGGTTTATCTAAGGATAATGTTAATATCTTTGGACAAGGGTACAATTAGGTGCGTCATGCATGGAGTATGTGGTAGTTCTATATTACTGCAAACCATCTCTAGACCTAAAAATAGATTGCCTGATATCATGGAATCTATAAAAGGAACCATTTCAATTTTCAATCTTAATATGTATATAATATGTATGCCTCATTTGTAGCACAATTAGGTGTCTCTTTCATGGAGTACAGGGTAGTCTCATATTACTATAAATAATCTATAGACCTAAAAGTCGATCGCCCAATATCATAGACTATAAAAGGATCCATTTCGATTTCCAATCAATTAGGTGCCTCATGCAAGGAGTATGAGGTAGTCCTATATTACTATAAGCCATCCCTTGGCCCAGAAATAGATCCCCTGATATTATAGAGTACAACACGATGCATTTCCATTTCCAATATTAATATACATACAATATTTTTTATGTAAATCTATTGACCATGAAATGGGAGTGTTTGTGTCAAATTGTTATCTTCGATATAACAAGATTTATGTGGGACACCATTTAGATTAGTCCTTCTTGTAGCAGGTTTGTCAGTTTTATTTATTGTAAACAAATTTAATCTTGGTGTGATTAGAGGAGCGTAGAATGGGGAATGGTAATTACTTTTGTATGCCATGGTTGTGGGATGTTCTTGTAACATTATTAGGCAAATACTTACCTTGTGTGTATTGGATTAGCTTATAGAATGAACAATCATCCTTTCCATTTAAGTTCATTTAATACCTTTTTATGCACTAGGACTATTATGCTCTACATCTAACTTTTTCACATATTCCAACAAAGTTCATTGTGTTTGGTAGGAATAAGGATAATCTTTTTGTTTACAGAGTCAAGGTTTTTACAAATGATATAATGTCATCTTGGTTGCTCATACCTTGGTGCATACTATTCATTTGTTATATGAAAATAGGGTTTCTTTCAATATTTCAGCATTATAAAGCATTATTTATCTTTATTTTATTAAATCACATTAATTCTATTCATTTTCCTCACTTATTGATCATTGATCATTTTATCATTTATTATTCAAGAGCTCACTCACACTACTTTTTACATGATATTGAAGTTACGAATGTATGTTTGCATGGGAATGACTTGGATGTGACTACACTTAGTGATAAATTTGTTGAGACATGGTAATATCATCAATATTTGTTTGAAGAAGTTATTCTTGATGACTATAAAGTGATAAATTTGTTGAGACAAATGGTAATATCATCAATATTTTTCAGAAAACTTACCCTTGATGACTATAAAGAGGGTGATTATGTGGATGCATATGAGAGCTTTTCATTTAGTGAAAGACTCAGTGTCTTCTTTGTGTTGATTGTACTTCATTTAGGTTATGAGAAAACATTAGAACTATGATTGTGGAGGAAAACTAAATGTGGACATTGTAAGTATAATTTTAGTAATATATACATGACACAATAGATTTACAAGATGATCTTGAAATAATTAGATAATTTAAAGTACTTGGTTCTTCACCTAAAATATCTCAATCTCATGATATTAGTTTTTGTATAAAAGACTAGAATTGTGTCTTTAATTATGCTTATGATTCATATATATTGAAAAGCATAGCAACATATGCAAAAGTAATATTTGTGGATCACCTATTACACCAAATTTGATTAAGATACCATTAATTATGAGGCTTTCCTTTTGAAGGTCAAGATTCTACTTATTATGCATATTTCTAAATATTCCAAAGACAAATTGGAAGATTCTATAACTCTCAACCTTGGTGTTACACTTAGCAAAGATGTGGAAGATTTTCAATTACTCTATTAGTTTATACAAGCATCTAAAGCACTTTGTTCATTGCTTGAACTTCTCAAAGCAAACTTGTATGCATTTTTCAACTCGTAGTTTAAAGGAGAGACATAAGTCATTTTTTATCTAATGATTGAAGGCTTTGCAATCCTTGCAATAATCTTGGTCTTATTGATCATGAAGAACATTCTTATGAAAATATATAATAGGTGTGAGGTGAAGGTTATTGATCTTGGTACTAGTAGTTTTGACATAGATAATATTTCCTCAAATATGCAGTCCCAATCCTATCGAGGACTAGAAGTCATGATTAGTTTTTTGTATGATAATGGAATGAACATATGGCCTCTTGCATGAATTCTTCCTCAAAAAAAATTGGGACAACATTCTCTTTCAAAGTGACTCCTTAGCAACCTTGGAATGGTGACCATGAGGGAGCATTATAAAATCTATTAGCAAATGGAAAAGATTAAAGTTGCAACTCTGTAATTGTGGACAAAATAAAGTGAAATTATTTATACCATCTCGTTGGAATGAAATACATGCTTTCCTTGTGGGCTCTTCTATTTAGATGATTTCCTTAATACACAATATTTTGTTAGTGATAATATGAAGAAATGGTTCTTAAATTCAAGTTCATATATATTAAATAAGAGATCATTGTTGTCTTTTTCTACACTCAAGGTATAAATAAGTTTTGTTACAATCATCATTTTTTTTTACCAATTTTCAATTGTGAACATAAGAAAATGAGTTGGAATATAATTTCTAAGTGATTTGGTTCTCAAGTTGTTTAGAACTTTCATGTATATGATTGTTGGTGTTGATTTTATATTGTGTAACTTCCTTGTAACCCATAGATTTCATGCTTATTGTTGTTTGTACACGTTCAACAATGTTTTTACCATGTACATAGTTATCTTATTTAGATTAGCTTTTATGTATGTAGTATCTTATTAGGGTGGGATACAATTAATGACACTTAAAAGGGGTAAAAATTTATTCAAACACAAAAGAAATACAAAGCACAAGCTTTAAACAACCTTGTCGATCTCGACTAAGTGATCCAAATTTTGAGACAGTTCCAGGAATAATCGTCCCCCATCCACAATATTCCAATTGCACCCACTTGGCTAAACAATGCACAACTCCATTCCATTCTCTTAGGATATGACAAAAAGTCGCAGATTCCAAGGAAACGCACAAATGAAGAATCTATTTGATAACCAAAGCTAGATACCAACAAACATCATCTAACCTCTACATGTTCAACAAAATAACCACCACATAAGAACCAGATTCATAGATGATCTTTCTCCACCTAAGATCGCAACTACACTCCACACTATATAAAATGGCCAAAGCCTCAATCAAATTGTTAGAATGCAGCCCTTATAGACAGAAAAGATAAACTGAACAATACCAGAGCTATCTAGCCCAACTCCACCAATACTAACATGACCAGGATTTCCATGAGATGAACCATCAGTGTTGATTTTTAGAACTCCCTGAGGGGGAGGGAACCAATGCCCCTCCCTATTTATCTTCCAAAGAGGATTTCAGAATCTATTTCGTATGACCTGTCCAACAACCCTCAAAACATTTCCCTAAAGAGGAAGATTGAGACAATTGCTAAAAACCTCTCTCAGATTCACATGTTTAGCCAAATCGCACTTTGTCGAGATACTTTCACCAAGAGAATGAATAATTCTTCACCAAAAATATTGGACAACCAACTTGACATCTTGAAAAATCTTGCAATTCCTCTCCAACCAAATATACTAGATAATGAAGGTAGATCCAAGAGTCCAAACGACTTGAATAAAAGAAATCTTAACTAGGGCCTTGCTCCAACGAGCAAAAAACTCAACCAAAGAGGAGACATGCCATCAAGCCTAATTCCAAACACCCCACCAGAAGTACCAGATCTCCCTAGAGAAGGAATGATGGAAGAAGAGATAAGAGACACTCTCCTCACTAGTACGATACAAATTGAGGGACCCTAGAACCCACGCTTGCATAAATTATCCCAAGACACCGATTTTGAGCTACCAAACACAAGAAAAAGTTGCACTTGGGACAAGAGAATTTGTTCCACACCTGTTTCCACAAAGGAACCTCCATGCCTCCAAATATTTGTCTATCAAGCTCTACATACCCTGTGGAAACTAAATACTTATCAAAAAAATTACTACCCCAAGCTAAAACATCATGCCCAACCAAGGCATTGCATTCACAAGAAGCAATAATCTGAGCCAAATCTTTCCTATCCTCATCTAATCCACATGGAAACCATTCACCAAAGTGTTTCCATTTGTAGCCAGTAGCCTGTCCTAAATTACAAGCCACCTTATAATGTACAACCTTATCCCAACCAACCTCAATAAAAATATCACATATGGGTTGGAGGTGTTGACACATAGTTAGGATAGGAGGATTACCATCCCAAGAATCCAACCAAAAAAGGGCCTCAGAACTCAAATTACAGATCCAAAAAATACCATTCTTAACCAGCTAAGACCCCATGTTCAGAGTATGCCTGGATCATAAAGCCCCTTCCCTCTAAAGGATATCAAGGAATATAAAAAAAAATAACACCTTTAAGATACTTGTGAGTGAGAATACACACCCAAATTTGATGTTGACTAGGACACCAGCACCAATATAACTTGGCACCTAGAACTTTCCCTGTCAAAATACCAAAATGAAGATAAAGGCCCCCCTCCTTCCTAGGCCTACACATGGAATCCCACTTCACTAAACTCCACTTGATAGTTTGCAAATTGCCACTCAAAAAAAATTGTCATGAGAGCATAAAATTCCTTAAATAAATACATAGGAGCCGCCTAAACAAAACACCTATAAATAGGAAGAACCTGAATGACAGATTGAAGAAGAGTCACTCTAGCAGTAGTGGATAAAAAACAATGAGTCCAATGAGTAACCTTTAGATGCATCTTGTCAAGAAAGTTCTACCAAGAAGCTCTGAGTTGCCTACCAACAGTAAGAGGAATACCCAGATAGATAAAGGGAAGAGATCCAATCTGAAACCACAAAATATGATAAATCATCCTCTGAATAGCTTCAGGGGTATTAAAAAAGAATATAGAAGACTTATGCTCATTGACTTTTTGGCCCAAAGTAGAAAGATAAGTATCCAACACCTGTATAAAAGATTTAGCTTCCTGAAGATGAGCAATCTCCATAAGACCAGTGTCATCAACAAACTGAAGATGAGAGAGCCTTGACAATTTGTTGCCCCAACTCCAACTGTGAATCATGCCCTAGGAAACCTAAGCCTTAATAAATATTCCCAGACCCTCAACCATAATAATAAACAAATAGGGGGAAAGAAGATCTCCTTGGTGAAGGCCCCTGGAAGCCCCAAAGATCTCAAAAGGTTCGCCACTCATAATAATAGAGAAAGATTAAGAGGTAACACAACTCATTTTCCAATTGACCCACTCTAGTCTAAAACCAAAGGCAAGGAGAACTTTTTATAAAAAATGCCACTTAACCCTATCATAGGCTTTGGCCATATCCAATTTGATGAACATAGATTTCTCCTTGGAAGTCGCTATAGAGTAAATGACTTCGGAAGCAACCACAACCCCGTCCAAAATTTGTCTACCAGCCACAAAACCCCCTTGCTCCTCCGAGATCAAAGAAGGGAGACAAACTTTAAGCCTCTTTGCAATCAATTTAGTAATTATGATTTTGTACACCACATTACAAAGACCAATAGGCCTAAAGAAATCTAGATGGTCAGCACCATCTTTTTATGGAATGAGAACAAGGAAAGTAGAGTTCAAAGCCTAAAGAATTTCTTTACTACGAAGAGATTCCCAAGAAACCTCCAAAAAATCCAAATTAATATCCCAGAATTCTTGAAAAAAATTTGTTGGAAATCCATCCAAACCTAGAGCTTTAAACCTATTCATCCCAGAAGCAACCATTGACCTTCTTCAATTTGGAGCCCTCACCCACATAAAACGAATTTGACAGCTTTGCATGCACACCCAATGAGGAACCATCATGAGCCATAGCAATGACTACCACTAAGCTAGAATAAACCCTTTGCTCCTCCATTACCTGAATCACGAACCACCAATCCCCACAATACAACCAAACCCCAACAAAATATATTTCCCACTCTTGAGAAAACTATTGTTTCATTTTGGATTGACTTGATCGGACCTTTATTTTTGTGCGATGGATATGCTAGATATGATTTGACTAATGTGATGCATGGATATTGATTATGACTATCTATGTTTCTCAGTTGATGATTTTGATGATAGACATTACTATTTGATGTCATTGACTATGCTCATGATTAGTTATGACTTCTACATGGTTAGATGTTTATCATGATGTGAATCACTAAATGTATTATATTGTGATACATGCATAGATGGTTTGTAATAGTATTTTAATTATCATGTGTTTTGATAGATTTTATGGATTATGCCTCATTTTGGAATGGACATACTAACCCTAGTTTTGATTTGCTTGTGATGTGATGTTCATGAGTTATATGTTCATTGTATGGATACTATTTGACTATCTTCATGGGGAATCAACGTCACATCACTCATTGCGAGCGGATGTGTCGTTGCAACATTCTCCCACTTGCTTGTTATGTTTATATATGTGTATGCACATGTATCATCGTTGTGGTTGCAGGGTTGCAAGTACTAAGACATTCATTCCTCCTGGGCAATCGAGTGCGAGCTCCCCTAGATTTACAGGTGCGAGCGTGTCTCTTCCCGATGGAAAATATGTGGTTTGGAGGTGTCGCCAGTTCCCTACCCACACTCTAGGTCTAGGTTGTCGTTGTGTACTTGTCGTCAGTCTTGGCGAATTTTTCCATGTCGCATCGGTCGTCATGATTTGTAAGTATGTGGCATGGTGAGTTTGATAATTTAGTCTATTTAATTTATTTAATAGGCAATAAATGATTTGTTGTGATTGAATAATTATTAAATAATAATTTGTGATTTTATTAGTGATAGCATTATTTTAATTTAACAATTTTTATTATTTAATTATTCTCATGTTTGCATTTAAATTCATATTTATTGGGGATTTTGAGATTATATTTAATAATCAATATTTTTAGTTGATTTGATTTATTGAGTTTATTTAATTATTTCGCTTTATTGATCTTATTTATTTATTGACGATTTTAATCTTTATTAATTATTATGGGTTTGATTATTTAAATAATTTTTATTAATAGCGATTTTTTGAAATTTGGAAATAATGATAATGATAATAATGGTAAATATTAAATAAATACCCTATCTATTATATTATAATGTTGTAATAATATTTGTTTATTATTATGTTGATGAGAGTAATATACTTTTATTTTGATTTTTGAAATCCCATCAAAGATAATGGAAAAAATAAGTTTATTATATTGCCATACTTGATGAAGGGGAATATTTTAAATATATTTCCATTAGTTGTTTTGATGGCTAGGGTTTCATTGTTTTTCCTCTGGCTTTTTATGCTTGTCGTGAAAGCATTTTTGTCTTCTTCGGCACTCATTTTTCTGTGGGCACTTAGTCAAATTGGGGGCTTTTTTGTCTGCAACTGGAGCTTGGTTTTGGAGTGGAATTATGCTGATTGTTGGAGGCTATGAGCGGGGTCTTCATCAGAGATTTATCTTCCATCACTCGGGGAAGAGGTTAGTCTATGTTCTTCCTTTTTCTTTCATGTTTTTTTTTTTTAAGATTTGAAACCCTGTGTGTATTCTCTGTGACTGTGGGGTTTATGTCTTGTAATGTGAATTGGAATTAATGGGGGGTGCTATTATTTTAATGGTAATTGGGTGAGAAAATTGTATATGAAATCTGCAATTTATTATAGTTTCCTTGTTCCTGATTTCGAATCAAAGGAAATGTAAGGTTTGGGTTTTATATTGCCTGTATCTAGCAATTTTAATGATTATTGGTTACTTCAAATTATTTGTCATTTAGTTCATAGAACATTTATTATTTTTATTCTACATTACCCATATTCGATGGGCTTGTGATTCAGAACACCCATTCATCATGGGGTTTTTCCCTGTAACGGTATTGTTATTATTACATTATTTCTTTTTTGTATTTGGGGCAATTCTTTATGCAACACCCATATTTAGGATGGGGTTGTTGGCTCGTGTCGTCACCCACATATCATATCTTTTTTACCAGCCATACATTTCCCTGTTGCCCCTTTTATTTCATTATCGGGCATTTTATTGTGGGAAGCAACACCCACGATACATATCGTGGTTGCTGCTCCACAATACATATCGTGGAATGCAGCACCTATGATATATATCGTGGATGCTGCTCCATGATACCTATCGTGGGGTTAGCACCCACGATATAAGTATCGTGGTTGTTGCACCACAATACTTGTATTGTGGATGCAGCACCATGATACCTATATCATGATTGTTGCACCACGATATATTATCGTGGCCTGCAACATATAAATCCACCTTGTTGGGTGGCATACTTCGCTCAGTCTGAAGTGTATGATGTTATTTGGTAATCACCCAGTCGATGGGTAACCTCTAAAATGGGTTTTCCCATTCGATGGGCTTGCTAATATGATGTTGTTTATCATAACCAAATTCGAATGGGGTATTGTTGAACCAGAACACCCATTCGATGGGTCTGCCCACCCTTTCCATCCATATTCGATGGGCTTGGTAGCGAAGAGATGTATTTGAGAGTGTGTAATTTTCTTGGTTAATATGTGTAAACGGTGATAGTTAGTTGGTTGATTGGGGTTGATTTTTAATCTGTTGTGTATATGTACAAATCACTGTGAGAGTCCATACATTGTTGATGTATGAGTTCATACATTCAATTGTTAAGTTTTTTTGTAAGTTTGGGGAAGCCCACGAGTTATAGTGTGGGCTAAGTGTAATATAAACGTTGCCCCAACTTATCTTTTTGTTTTTTATTGTGAAAGTAAATTTGTAATGTGTCTTATTACATTTTGGTACCAGAGGCCGTCTTTTGTATGTTGTGTTTAAAATTGAATTTTAGTTCCAATTCCATGTCATTGCAGAATGCGAGATTATGTTGTTATTTAGAGTTGTCTCGTGATGTTTTGCCATGAGAAGTTGATTTGTTAATGTTGTTGATTTCATGACAGCAAGTGTGAGGACCTTGTTGGGTTTTCTTTTATTTGATTGCAGCAGTGCTATAACTTGGTTAATGTATTCTTTTGGTCACGAGGCTCATCCATTCCTATATGTTGATGTTTAATCTTTTTGAGTATGTGTCTATGCATGGTTTGGTACTGCATGATGTTTCATTCCAGATTTACCTAGTTAGCTTAGAGCCTCTTGAAATGTTGTTTATGGGTTCATGTAAAGGGAGTGGGCTCCTTTGTGACACACTAGGTCATGAGATATGGACTATCATGAGGTTCCTTGTAAGGATGCATGAAGTCCACACCTCTTGGGCATAAGGGAGTTTACCTTGTTTTAATCAAGTGATAACTAAATAATGAATGGGAATGGGTAGTTAGGTAACTAAAAAGATAGTAATTTTATGGTGCCTCATGACTTAGCCCTAGGGAGGATGTTTTAGCATGAGCATGAGAAGGCCATGTAGATAGTAAGCAAATATCCCTTAGTCTCTTAAAGGTTGAGATGGCTCTGCATGCCCTTAGGTGAGAGCCTTGTGTTTAGTACGACATGTGATGACACTCCCTTATACATGTGTTTCCCTTATGTTTTACATTCACATTTATGTCTTGATGATGTGTCGGTCTCTAGGAGTTTCTTTGGTTATTATTGCATTGGTGTATGGTTAGTGTGTATGGAAGTCTTTCTTGGTGTTAGTCCCTTTGGCCTTAAGTGTCAACCTAGGTTTAGTGTGTGTGTTGAGACCTACCAACATCTCCTAGCTCAAGGGTGGTTCCTTGTAGGTTCCAAATTGGTCGGGTGGTTGGAGCTTTTTGTCATTGGGGTTTTTCCCTTCTTGGTGTTGTGCTTCTTCATGCGTGGACTTGGATCTTTCTTCATGATGGATATGTAATCTATGGAGCAGATTTATGTACTAACCTTTATGGTTTATGAGATGTAATTGTTATGTAATAGTGTAAGAACCATTAGAAAGATTGAGAAATTTTATGATCATATGGACTATGTAATAGTAGTAGGTAGTGAATCCATGATTACACATTAGACTTAGTCAACCAATGGAACCATCATATGACATTGTTATGTAATGGCTGGAGATGTAACATATCTATGTAGGTAGTATTCCTTTATTTGAAAAGTATTGCAAACATGATGAGAAGACACAAACCTTTGAAATGAATTCGCCATGCTTATGTTGCAGCTTAAACTTAGTAAGTTGTATCTTAAATGATCATGATTAGAATAGTCTTGGATCATCAATGTATACATTTTATGTGGTATTAATATGTTATGCAATGGAGATGTGGCCACATTCATATTGTAATTTAGAAAAGAGGCTTTTGGTTACATTCATAATGTTAAGCTTAAATGTTGAAAATGAACCTTTATATGTGAATGAGGTATTTTCATGTATATGTGGATGCAATGTAATTATATGTTAGATCATGTCTATGAGACTCTTAAACTTGTGAATAGACAATTAAACAAGACCTCATCAAGCCATTAATGATAGAGGTAGAAAACATGGCATACACAATTAAGACATTAGTTAGCATCATAGAAATTAAATTAGCCAAGAGGTTGAAAATTACAATAAGAATTAGAAGACTAATTACATTAAGGAACATAAATGGTTGTGTATGCATTAGTAAGGTGGCGGAAATTAAACAATCTATGTGTAAACAATGTCAATGTTCATAAAGAAGTATAGATAAGCTAGTATGCATGCATTTTATGGCAGAACTAGATAGAATGGCATATAGGTAATGTATTATGTGAATGGGCAATAATAGTGCAGTTAACAGCATGGTAGTACTAGGTTGTGTGGCATTAAAGTGATGCATTTTACATGTGGGAAGAAATAGAGACATTATGATAATGGTCGTAGAAGCTCTTCCTTAGCATGTTAAGGCATAAGCATTTTATAGCATGCATGTGTAGAATGATAGATTGATGATTATGCATTGCCTTGTATGATAAGTCATCTAGTTGGATGCATTATACTTATAGGTGGTGAAATGATCATGTTAAGGATAGGTAATCAGGTAAGTATTTTGCATTTGATAGAAGCTTCATATTCATGTTCAAGCACTAGACAGAGTATGAAGTAGCAATGCATTAGGTAAGGTAAGGCACGTAGATATGTAGGATTGTATGGTTTGGGTTTCTAGAAGGAGCTAGTGTATAGAGGGGTTTATTTCATATTTAGTTATGTAGTTTCTAAGCATTATGGAAGGTAAAATGCATTAAGAGATTAGAGGGCAGCCCATGTGGCATATTCTTGTGTGAGAATATAATGGTAGTTAGGTGCATATGTGCATTGTCATGTTGGTTGAAAATCTAATGCAAGGGTTAAGAATCATATATTGAATTAAAGTAGTGATGTCAATATGCCCTAGGGAGCTAATCATGTTTCCGCTTATGCAAGAACATAATTGGACAATCAATGTTTCAGATCCAACACTAAGATGAAATTAAGTGAACTAATTCTTAATCACGTTGCCTAGAGTATGTATAATGGAAACTTAATTAGTAAAAAAAAAAAATTACTCCATTTCTAGGTGGTTAGTATAAGTTCCCTAGGGTTTGTTTCCAAGCGCTACATAAAACCCTGACCACCAACACCGACACACCACAACAAATGATCCCACACCCTGCAAACAAACCCAAACACCCACAACAGAGAAGAACCAATAAAATCTAGGAGCTCACAGAGAAGGAGAAAGCTAGGGCACAACCCTAGCCATTGTTGCAAGCGAGACCACCCATCACAGTCCTAAGCTTCCCAACTAGACAAGAAGCTACTTGAAATACCACTTTGTATTGCCTTATTACATCAATATCTTTGTAGAGAGTGAGAAAAGAATATTTTAATTCATATTGAAAATAGAATACTGTGTGCTATAATTAATGATTTGATATTGTATTTTTTTCCTCTTCTTTGTAGTCTCTTCTTAGACTGTTGATTATTTCTATTGTATTTTCTCTCGCTTTGATAAATACAAAAAAAAAATGATACAAAGATAAAACAATTCCTTTCAAAATTAATTGTCCATACGTAGAAATTTTGGTTAGTATATGATAAAAATATGGAAATCAATTGGGATGACAGATTACAAATTATTTGGTCATCGAATGAGGTCAACTCACAATTACAACTTTTTTTGGTCACTTGTCATAGAATTTTCCCAAAATAATATGCCCCCAAGAATCTTAAGACATTCCCTTTTGCTCTGATATTTTATCTATTCATGCTATGTATTGATATTTTCTTTCTAAAAGATGATATCTATTGGTTGGGCATTGACAAACATAAAGTAAACATGTTAGCAAGAAGTTTTTTTTTAAGTGAAATCAATATCTCTATTCTAGGTAAGGAAGAGCTTTGTAAAAGAGGGAATGGATTTTGTGTGCTCCTTTAGATTTCAATCTAGATTTATTCTTTTATCTCTAAAAACAAATTATTATTATGTTTTTGATTCATTTTATTTATATTTATTTTCTTGCTTCTCACTTTTCATTTGTAGATAATTTATACGTCTTTGTGCTTCTATATTTGGTGTAAGTTGTTTTTTTTCCTTAAGGAATTTGTTTTATGTTCTTGTATTTGTAGTTATATTTATTTCTTCTTCTTATATATTTATCCTTGTTTTCCCTTCTTACTTTCTAATTAAAAGTATTCAAAGACCTAAAATCTCATCATATAAGGGAGCTATCTGTCTCAAACATAGAGATGAACTATTAAAATTTATAACAGTTTCTCCACTTGTTGGTGCTTTTCTTGTTGCTGCCTATTGGGCAAGACTAGTGATTTTCGTAGTTACAAAACAATTTACCAATAGTTTTTGGTGACTCCATTAGGGAGAGAATCGAAGTATTGATTATTTTTTTCCTTGAATAAATTTGAAGGTAGGTGTAGAGACCTCTCTTTTAGAACCTTTTTTTTAATCATAATTAACTTCAATTATATAGAGAAACCATTCATAAAATATAAGATGGATAATTATGATAGACACAAGAATACCCACTTGATTATTTAGCAAATTATAGAATCATTACTAAGAAGAATTAATAAGAGTCTCAATTGAATACTAAAAAATTAATCATATCCAATTTAGCCTAACTTGTCTAATAAGGGGCAATAATTGCATGGCCAATTTGGGATCTTTTGTCCATTGATCAGTTTGTCCATACAAGACTAATATTCACTTATGATCAATACAAATAACGATTCCATCTAATACACAATGATATACAAATGGCCAAACAAGCCTAAAATTATAAGAAACATAATTTGTGCTTCAACCAAAGACTTTTGACTCATGGAGACCAATCTTAGTCTTGAGTCACTTATAGAAGACTTCACTAGATGCCCATTTTACTATACTAAGGATCTTTATAAGTTCACAAAATATAAAACAATAGATCTTGTACCTTCCCTTAGATTTTGAAAAATCGACCAATTACAAGAGTACCAAGGTATTAAAAAAAACTTTCAAAGACTTTTTACGTAGATAGACATCAATGCTAATATTTCTCATAACCATAACTATTTAACTAAAAAAATTATGTGACAACAATATTTATAGACTCACTAATGTCAAATTGAAATCTATGAGTGTCCATACCCGTTAGTAATCATCATTTTTATTAAATATATGATGATTTCTTGTTTTCTCACAATACATACAATGTATGCAAACTGATTTCAATCTTACAACTAGGATAAAATTGAAGCGTTTAGTTTTTCTAGTTAAGTAGTTTGTTTCATATCAAATAAGAGTGAAGTAGAACATGAACATATCTACATGTCTCTATATGAAATTTTTATTAAATATCTATAAAGTATTTGAGATATAAATTTGAAAAACTATGAAATAGAAAATTTGATTTTATCAAATAATAATAGCATGTCAAGATAACTAACAATGCATCTTGAATCAAAAAATGGCTTATGTAATTGCTCTTGTTGCCTCCTACTGAATAATTTTAAATTTGGCTTCTTCCACGTCACTAGTTATGCATGTTGGGGAAGCATTGTCTAGTTCTCCTCCAGTGTCATCGGGGGATGGTGTTGTCTCTATGGATGTTGTTGTGTGTTGGGAGCTCCCACAACTACAACCTGCACAACAACTCTCTCACCCAAGTTTCCAAATGATGTTGTTGCCTACACTATCCCATCCAATGGTCTAACCAAGGTAGTTGCGGGTGTTGGGGCCCCCCTCTTAGACCATTTTCTATTGTTGGTAGGTAGAGATTTGCTCATGTTGTCAAATATGTTGTTGTTCTTCCTCCCAAGGAGAAATCTCATCCTTTTCCTTATGCCAAAACCTCCTCTATTGTGGTTTGTGGCCAAGATGTGGTAGAAAATGTTGCTTTCTACCAATGTTGTGGGCTGGTGTGTAGATTCGTTGGGCTCTAGTCCTCCCTCCTAGATCTACATAATTGGGTGAGTGATTCTTGAAAGCCATTGGTTGCTAGTACAATCAAGCTTTTCCCTTGTGCTAAGGGTTTTTATTGCTTCTTCTGATGATCATGACTTGGTGTTGAGCAAGCTATGGGCTTGGGGAGTGAACTCTCTCTCAGTCAAACCCCAGATGGCTTCTTTTAACCCTCTTACTAAACCACTCAATGTGTCTAATGTGAGTTCATCTTCTCAATATTCCTCTTCATTTTCAGGAACATTCAAGTGTTATGAGGTCATTGGCAACTTTATCGGTCACTTCTTGAAAGTTGGTGATACCACATCTTTTATGAATCATTCTACTTTTTCTTTCTTTTTAATCGACATTGACATCTCTATATCTCTCCCTAGGGATGTGATTCTTATGGTTAGGGATAGGTCATGGACTTAATCGTTGGATTATGAGAACCTCCCCTTTCATTGTCGTAGATGCTTCTCAATTGGCCACTTAGCTATGGATTGTTCTCTCATGTCATAGAGGTGTTGCAACTTGATGGAACAATGCTAAAAGTGATCATTTGACTATCGAAGCTTTCAATTCTGATGACTCTTCAAAGGCTAATGATGACTCCTCCCAGGATGAGGTTGTGCCTCTTACTGTTGTGGTCTCCTCTGCCCCCATGGATCCTACTCCCCCTCTTGCTACTAGTGTGGCCTCCTCTGGCCCTGAGGTTTTTGCTCTTGTTGCTCCTATTCTGCAACAACCTGTCAATCAACAGTCAACTCCAGGTGTTGGCAGACCCTCTAAGGGGATTTCCCCCCTTGATCCCACTTCTAATGATGTTCCCAACATTAGTCTTGTCTAGGCAATTGTGTGTTGGAGGTGAAAAGGTAATCCCCCCAAAGCTCTTCCTCGAGCTATAGGTGAAATTTCTTCCCACTCTTGAATTGGGTTCCTAGTTGTTCTGCTAGTGTGCTATTAAAGGTTTGTTTGGCCTTTGTTTTGCTAACAATGGTCTTGTGACAGATTGTTGATGGCTTGTTCAACTCAAGTTTGTATAAGTTCAGCACTCTTGTTTTGCTAACTATTTTTTTATAACTACCTACGAGTTGTATGTAGAATGCATGTCTATAAAGATAATTACATCTATAACATCTATATCAAAAATCCCCTTCCCATCTACTTTGATGAATGTCCATACCCTATTCTAAAGATCCCATTTTTAATACAAGTAGAAAGGATGCTACAAAGATCATCCAATCTAATTTTACACCTTCCAATTAGATTTGCTTAAGAACTTTTCAAATAAATTTATTTTATTTGCACTTATAATCATTACAATCCATAAAACCACATTTATTTGGGACATTCTATCAAACAATTCACCTTCCCTGACAATGCTTCCACGTTTTGGATACACTATCTACCATGAAAGATGTAACTCCTACAACATGTGATAAAACGTTTCTATCCTTTCTGCTGCAAAAGTCTCATTTTGACAGAGGCAAGAAGAATGCTATTAAAGGCTATGGAATTTAGCTTTACACCTGTCAATTGTATTTTCGTTTTCAGTGAAAAGCTTTTGAGCGCATGAATCTAATGGGCTAAGACTTAAGACTAAAGCACAGTACTTCTACGACAAATGTCGGGACAAAAGTTGACGGAGATCTCTTTCCTTCAGCTCCATACGTACTGTGGAAACCTGCTCATTGTTGAACTTCAGAAATAACTCTTTTCTTTGGAATTTTGTAGAGATGGACTCAGCTCTGAACGCGCTGCAAGAATTCATACTTCTCTGCCCTCTCAAAGGCGAACAAAAATCATACTTATCATTACTCCCTGTACCAAAGGATAATGTTAATACAAAATTATATATAAGTTGATATCGGCCACGGCTATTCTGGTTCCAAAATAGACCTTTCGTACAGCGTGATAACGACGTGTTAGTCAATCGCAGCCGTTTATTGCAAAATCAACGGTGTAAAACGCGCGACTAACACGCGTGTTAGTCAATCCATACTGCCCTTTTAGAACCAGAATAGACGCGTCCGATAGGTTAGAGTACAATTTGATATGATGTGTATAAAGATTAGTTAATTTTAATTTACAATATTTTATGTATAGAATAGTAGTTTTTTTATGTATATTTGAGTTAGTTTAGTAATAAATTTGTATTTTTGTATGAAAGGTTACAATTTTACATTTTGGAGGGGTAGAGTATGTACGTTTTGTTTGTAACATAATTAGGTGTCTCTTTCATGGGTTACGTGGTAGTCCCATAATAATATAAACCATCTCTAGACCTAAAATAGATTGTTCGAACTATAGACTATAAAAGAATCCATTTCGATTTCCAATCTTAATATACATATAATACATATACCTCATTTGTAGTGTAGTTAGGTACCTCGTGCATAGAGTACACGATAGTCCCATATTACTGTAAAAAATCTCTAGACCTAAAATCTTAATATACATATAATATATATGTTTCATTTGTAACACAATTAAATACCTCATATATGAAATATAAAATAATCCTTAGCAACCTTTCAAAGTGACTCCTTAGCAACCTTGGAAATCTGGAAATCAGTTGGTATGAAGCTGAACAAAGTACAATTTTTTTGGTCATCGAATGAGATCAACTCACCAGTAGAATTTTTTTGCTCACTCGTCATAGAAATAATATGGTCCCAAGGATCTTAAGACGTTCCCTATTGCTCAGATATTTTATCTGTTCATGCAATGTACTCATATTTTCTTTCTAAAAGATGATATCTATTAGTTGGCCATGGACAAACATAAAGTAAACATGTTAGCAAGAAGTTTTTTTTTGAAGTAAAAGAGGGAACTGGATTTTGTGTGCTCCTTCAGATTTTAATCTAGATTTGTTCTTTTATCTCTAAAAACTGATTATTCTTATGTTTGATTAATTTTATTTATATATTTTTTTCGCTCCTCATTCTTCATTTGTAGATAATTTGGAAGTCTTTGTTCTTCTATAATTGATGTAAATTATTCTTTTATCTTAAGGAAGATATTCTATGTTCTTGTGTTCATAGTTAGATTTCTTTATTTTTCTTATATATTTATCGTTGTTTTACCTTCATACTTTCTAATTAGAAGTATTCAAAGATCTAAAATCTCATCATAAGAGGGAGCTATCCCTCTCAAATGTAGAGAAGAATCGTTAAAATTTATCAGTTTCTCCACTTGTTGGTACTTCTTTTGTTGCTGCCTATTGGGCAAGACTAGTGATTTTCATAGTGACAAAACTATTTATCAATAGTTTTCGGTGACTCCATTAGGAAGAGAATCTAAGTATTGGTTCTTTTTTTCCTTGAATATATTTGAAGGTACTTGTAGAGACCTCTCTTTTAGAACCATTTTTTTTTTTACCATAATTAACTACAATTATATAGAGCAACCATTCAAAAAATATAAGATGGAAAATTATCCACATATGATATCTATACAAGAATAACCACTTGATTATTTAACAAATTATAGAATGATTACTAAGAAGAATTTAAGAGTGTCAACAAAATACTCAAAAAATAATCATATCCAATTTATGCTAACTTATCTAATAAGGAACAATAGTTGCATGGTCAATTTGGGATCTTTTGTCCATTGGTCAGTTTGTCCATACAAGACTAATATCCACTAATGATCAATACAAATCATGATTCCATACAACACATGATGATATACAAATGGCCAAATAGGCCTAAAATGATAAGAAACATAATATGTGCTTGGATCGAAGACTTTTGACTCATCGAAACCAATCTAAGTCTTGAGTCACTTATAGAAGACTTCACTAGATTCCCATTTTACTATATTGAGGATCTTTATAAGCTCACCAAATATAAAACAATAGATCTTGTACCTTCCCTTGGATTTTTAGAAATTGACCAAGTACAAGAGTATTGAGGTATTATGAAAAACTTTCAAAGACCTTTTACTTGATAGACACATACTAATATTTCCCATAGCCATAACTATTTAACTAAGAGAATTATGTCACAACAACATTTAGTAGCTCATTACTAATGTTGGAGTGCAACCCATAAGTGTCCATAATTGTTAGTAATCATCATTTTTATTACATATATATGATTATTTCTTGTTTTGATCACAATACATAAAAAAACTCGTATAATGTATGCAAACTAATTTCAATCTTACAACTAGATACAATTAAAGCATTTAGTTTTTCTAGTTAAGTTGTTTCATATTAAATAAGAGTGAAGTAGAACATAAACATATCTGCATTTGTCTCTATATGAAAATTTTACTAAATAAAAAACTCTTCTATAAAGTATTTGAGATATAGATTTGAAAAAATATAAAATTGAAATTTGATTCTCTAAAACAATAATAACATGTCAAGATAACTAACAATGCATCTTAAATCCAATAAATCTATAAATCATTTTACTCTTAACAAAATTGATTCTATCACATCTCCAAACCCCTTCATGGGGATGTGGTTTTGATAGTTGGGGATAGGCCTCGGATGCAATTGCTTGATTATGAAGGCCTCCCTTTTAGAT
Source organism: Cryptomeria japonica (assembly GCF_030272615.1). Lineage (NCBI taxonomy): Eukaryota > Viridiplantae > Streptophyta > Pinopsida > Cupressales > Cupressaceae > Cryptomeria > Cryptomeria japonica. The sequence goes on along the minus strand of NC_081414.1, from coordinate 676,533,530 downwards.
GATCCCGTTATTTTTCGATTGGTTGGTTGGCTTCGGATTTCTCTCTTTCACATCAAAAAGGAATTGTTAGTTGGTTGAAGAATGCCAAAGAAGATCACTTGATAGTTGAGGTTCCTACCTCTTCTAAGGATAGCTCTTCCTAGGATCTTGTTGAGGGTCTTGGTTCATGCAATGTACTCATATTTTCTTTCTAAAAGATGATATCTATTAGTTGCCCATGAACAAACATAAAGTAAACATGTTAGCAAGAAGTTTTTTTAAAAGTGAAATGGATATTTCTATTCCAGGTAAGGAAGAGCTTTGTTAAAGGAGAACTGGATTTTGTGTGAGCTCATGTAGATGTACAGTTGGAAGGTTCTCAAGGAAGTAAGCCTTTGTTGATCTTTATGTATGGTAGGGTAAGTGGATTGTGAGGTAGGGATGATATAGATAGTGGATGGAGGGATATAAGGACCTAAGATGGATGTAAGGGATGAAGGGGGGTGTGTATGTTTGGATTTACATGGAGGAATGTGGGGCTTAGCTGGGATACCAGAATATACTGAGAGTGAAATATGTAGCCAAGGAAATAATTTAGATTTGTTTTTATATCAAGGGGTTGCAATATACCTTATTCATGGATGCCTAACCCTTTTAATGCATGCTTTGACAAATCATTTTAGGTATGGGATACTTGTTACTTTTGAAACATGATGCGAGCCCATTTTGAGGAGGATATGGTGAGAAGGGAATGATAAGGTCATGAAGTAAACTAAATCGGATGAAAGTGGAGGACCCAAGTTGATAAGTAAGGGGTTTATGAATGAATTAGGTGCGAGAAATGGGATCTTGAGGATGATTAGGATCATGAGGGATATTGAGAGGGATATTAGGATATTGAGATTGATGTGGAGGATTATGAAAAGGAGATGAAGGGATACTTTGATCTTGACATGGAAGAGGATCATTGGATGGAGTGAAAAGGGTGCTTTGCTCTTGATTTTTTGAATAGGATCATTGGAAAGGATGGAAGGGATATCATGATCTTTCTTAGGAAGTGGATTATGAATGGTACTTAGAAGGATACTTTACTCTTTAGATTGAAGGGGGTTTGTTGAACACCCAAAAGGACTGAGATGGGGGTGAATCAATACAAAACTTCAAAATAGATTATTAATAAATAAAATCAACTAAATTAGCAATAAGACATTAATCACCAACACATGTGCATCAACCATAAACACATGAACACCATATTTACATGGAAAACCCAAATAGGGAAAAACCATAGTAAGAATCAAACACAATATGAATAACAATTATTACAACATTTTAGGCTTACTACCAAGGAGCACCAACACTTAAAGGAATTGTAGACATAAAGTGCACAACCTTAGGCATGATACAAAGAGGAATTGCTCAACTAAAGATCACTTATTCAAGACAAGGTACAAATTATTGTTGAAGGACTCATTGTCAGCTAGTAATGAATGAAATAGATAAATTGTAATTGAGAAGGATTCTCCTAAATATGAAATTATCCTTGAACAACTGGATCAAGTGACCAACATCATGGAAAACATCTTTGATAATCTTCACTGTCACAAAACACTGTTTTGATGAATATATCACCTTCAAAGCTCTTCTCAAACTAACTTTCACACAACTAAAAACTCAAATCCGCTTGCATATCATCCTGTAAAGTGGAAAAATCGAACCCTAGTTGTTCTCTCCTCCCCAATCTCAAAGGAGAGAGAAGGGAGAGTCACTAGGGTTGATGGTTTTCACTTAGGAGAGACTTTACATTCAAAAGAGGGGTAGAAACTCACAAGATCCAATCCCACACAATGCAAGATTGAATTCTAGATGAGTTTCAAGGGTTGAGACAGCAAGGATACCGTGGACCGTGGCGAACGGAGTGCACACGGTCCTCGCCTTTTTTTCGAAATTTTCAGGGATGAAAGTTATGATGATTTTAAAGCTAATCTGAAAAAATTGAGTGATTTTACGATCTGTAGATAGGCCAAATTAAAGTTGCAATCTCAAAATTGAACCCTACCAAGATTGTTGAAAAATGTAAAATTTGAATTTTGAAAAGGAGGGGGAAACTGAAATTTTGAATTTTATGATTTTAGAGAGAATGCCAAAAGCAATGCAAGTTTTGAAATTTAAAAGTTGACCCGATTTCATGCAAAATTCAAATTTGAAAGTGGAAATCAAGGTTGTTGCAATTAAACACTTAATTTCAAAAGTCACAAATTGTAAAAATTTGAATAAAGCACTGAAATTTCGGATGAATGCTAACACACTTCTCAGATTTAGGACTGTAAGAAACACAATTTTGATAAAAATTTCAATTTCAACAATTTTTGAATGATTATAAGCCTTTGTCCAAGCAATCACTAGACCAACTTTGACTTTAATTTTGAAAGTGTTAAATTTGATAAAATCAGCCAAAATTCTGGATTTTAGCAGAAAAATACAGTAAGATCTAGCTCCCGAAATTTTGGAAAAAATGTCGGGGACGATGGCGCTCGGGGTGCACATGGTCCTCGCAACTTTTTTCCAAATTTTCAGGGATGAGAGATATTGTGATTTTATTGCGGAATCCAAAGTTACAACCGATTTGGAGGTGTTTTGATCAGTGAAATTATCAGTCAAAGGTTGAATCAAGAGGGTTTTAAAAATTAGGGTTTTGACACTTAACCACTTAATTTTCAAAATTAAAGCACAAATATGAATTGATAATTTGCAATAGAAGGGTAGATCTGAAACAAGCATTAACAATTAAACATTTCACAAGCTTAATTACTAAAAAGAAAATTTTAGGGTTTTTATGCAATTAGCCTCTAAAATTTGCAAAAGATCAAACATGGAAATGTAATTAAGGAAACAAAATTTTTAGATCTAACCATGAATAATCAGAATGAGGATGTTCACATCGGGTTCACCAAAATGTAAAGCGGAAAAATCGAACCCTAGTTGTTCTCTCCTCCCCAATCTCCAAGGAGAGAGAAGGGAGAGTCACTAGGGTTGATGGTTTTCACTTAGGAGAGACTTTACATTCAAAAAAGGGGTTGAAACCCACAAGATCCAATCCCACACAATGCAAGATTGGATTCTAAATGAGTTTCAAGGGTTGTGATATCAAGGATACCCTCTTTTGTAAAGAATGTAGATAGAAAGATTGAACTAAGAATGCATGTAAAGTAGGAAAGATTCACTTATAAACAAAGATAGGGATATGGGATGAAGCTGCGGACCTGGAATTAGAAGTAAAATGTCAAGACGGTGCTGGTCTGCAAATTTGAGTGAAAGTTGATGGGATGATGGCGCTCGGTGTGCACACGGTCCTCCGAAAAATCCGCGAAACGAAGGGGGATCTGTTCGTCTTTGCACAAGGATTCCAGATCTTCAATTACAGCCACGTACTTGCAACCTACACACAGAAAAGAGAGGATGATTGGGGGGTTAGGGATGAGGGGTTTGCCTTTAGGTCAAACCCCGGTTTTGGAATTAACTAAGAAATGAGAATGTTGTAAGTGTAAATGTTTGTAATGTAAACAAGTACTGATACCTTGTTGTAAGAATGTTTGTATTCTTACATGCGAAGGTGTAATGTATGTAGTATGTAATGTGTTGTAAGTGATCTCCTCTTCAATGGTTGAATCCTTGTCTTGAATGCAACACCTAGCCTTGAATGGAGACTTAGAATGCTCAATTGCTTGAAGGAATGCTTGAATGCTTGAATGTTTGAATGTTTGAATATCGCTTTCGCGCCTTTGCCCACATATGTCCTCCTCTCTCTCTCCCTTTCTAGGAGAGGAAAAGTAGTTTATATACTTGTCAATTAGGGCTGATAGACTGATTTTCCCGACCTTAGGCCAACCAGGAAACATTATTTTCCAATTTGCAAACTTAAAGACCCGAAGCCCCATAAGAGACCGGGCCCAAAATAGGGCCAGGGACCAGGGCGCTGGGCGCCATGGTCCCACCTCCCGGGACAGCAGGGTGCAAGGAGGATCAGGCCAGGGTGCTGAGAAATGCAGTTTTTGATGTCATGAACAAGTTTTGGGGTCTCCATTCAGGTTCTGTGTTGCATCGCCATCGTGAAGACCCAAATGCAGTTGAAATTGCAAGTGTCACAATTTTAGGACACTACACATCCGTATACACTTCTCAAACAATCCACTTTCCATCACATCACAATTCATCCATCCACACATCTTAAATATGAGATACAACATTGAAAACCTAATTAAGGGTCAACTAAAACATAATAAGCAATATTATACAAAATAAGCCACCCAGACCTAAAATACTCAAATCAATACACTTTAGGAGAAAGAGGAAACAAAACATATTGCAATACATCCATGATTTATCTAACTATCCACATATGCTAACACATTCTTCAAATCCGTTACCAAATATAACATGTAGAAATAACAATCGGTCGGCCACATAACCTCTTCTGATGCAAAATACTCTATGTGGATCTCCACATGCCATGGCGAGACCCAAAACAACATCTCAACACAACTTCCAACACATATATAGACCAAAATAATATGATCCACTAAACTGTAACACAATCAGCAACATATTAGGAGGGCACCAAAAGCTTAATCTTGAATACAAGATGCCACAACCAACACCAAAAACATTAACTGCAACACAAAACACAATCTTCAACAACTAAGAGCATATCCAGACCAACAACCATCTAGATAACTAGGTTTGACATCAATGACAACCATACAAGCTCATGCTTCCAACAATCTCCCCCTTTGTCATTCATAGAAACGCCAACACTAGCACTTGATCATAACAATCTTACAAAAACTCTCTCCCATCTCACAACTCTCTCAACAAATATCTCCCCCTTTGACAACAATGGAAAAGGGCACTACAAAACATATTGACCAACTCACACCACTACTCCCTCTAAGAGTAACAACAACATTAATCCAGGAGACAAGGATAAGTGATGAGTCTCCCCCTAGAAAGATGCACCACTGAAAAATGCATCTAGTTAGAAAAAAGAGGGGAAATTACCCTTAACTTCTACTTGAGATACTCAAAATTATCCTTCCCCAATGCCTTCGTAAAAAAGTATTCTACTTGCTCTATTGTAGAAATTTATTCCAATCTAACTTCTTTCTATGTAGCCTTCTCTCTTAAGAAATGTTAATGGATTGAGATATGTTTAGTTCTTGAATGCATAACTGGATTCTTTGAAATGTTTATAACACTTCTATTATTACACATAATAGGAATAGCTTCATGTTATACCACTCTGATATCCTTAAGAGTCTATTTCATCCACATAATTTTAGTAGAGAAAGATGTTGCAACAATATATTCTTCTTTTGCAGTGGATAATGACACTAGTTCTTGTTTCTTACTTATCCATGTGTAGCGTCATAAATTGTACACCCTTAATTAGGGTTGTACAATTCCACGCTTAGGTTAGCACCTGCCTTAGTGTGTTGTATTTTGTATTTTAAATAATTTCTTTATGCATTTAATTATTAATTTAATTAAATCTAAAGTCATCTCTCATCATTCTACATGTTATAAAATTGGGCCCTTAACCCTAAGAGTGCCCTTTTTTATTTTATCTTCTTTAATTAATTAATCAATTGTCTCGTGATAAAGTCCTATTTTGACCTTCGAGCCTCAATTTTGCATATCTAAACACCTTGGATTATTACACCAAGATAGGATTAACTTTGTAATCATGATACCTTGCATCCCTAAAAATTTGGAAAAAAGTTAGGCGGACCAATGTGGTGTGGCACCATGGTCCTGACTTTTTCTCCTTGAATTTCGAGATCATGTTTTGGAGGTATTATAATGTTTAAATATTTCTTTGTGTGAAATTATATCAATTCTAGGTCGGCCTATCATCAAAAATAAAGTTAGGGTTTCTTATATATAACCTTTCCTTTCCTCATTTGAAGGATCCATCTACAAGCAATTGAAGGAGACCTCTTATGAAGTGAAAGTGAAAGTTTTATGTGGAGTCTACAATCAGAAAATAAAGTGCATTCATCCATTCTTCATCACCCTTCTTCATCATCAGTTTAAGTTTAAGGGATATTGAAGAATAATAAGGAGATCACTGGCTGTTGATTGGCTTGTACCTCTCCCTTAGGGTTTGGTATGGTTTCATGTTATTTTCATATCTCTATATGAGTTTCTCATTATTAATTTTTAGATTTAAATTATTTCTTTAGATCAATATTGTGTTTGTGATTTGAAGCATTTACATTATGTTCATTTAGGGTTTTTACTCAAAACATAGGGTAAAACTCTAGTTTTACATTCTAGCTCATTAGGATCTTACAAACACATGAGATTCTAGGGAACACACACTTTTCAATATTACATTGGCCATTTGTGGAGGTGGAAATCACCAAAACAAGTGGATTGACTAAGGAAAAACCCTATATAGCCACCCATACACCATTTTTCAGATCGCGGGTGTAGGTACAAAAATCCAATAAAGCTACGAACTTTTGGGAAGCTAGAGTTTGCAGGTACAAGCCCAGATCCAAAGGAAGGCCCCAAATCACTAGGACCAAGGAACCAATGCCCTGGTCCAAGACCAAGGCACCCATCATCTGGTCCTCTGAATTTTTGTGCAGTTTTTGGTAGCTCAGTCTCTAAGGAACTCAATTTGCAAACCTATGGATCTCACCTCAATCTAGTTACAGGGACCAGGGCACCCAACGCCCACGTCCAACATAATCAGGCTCACCTTCTGGCATCAAGTGTACATCAAAATTTCCTCATCATCTTTGTAGTTTTTACTTTAGTTTCAATTCTATATCTCTCTATTATTTCAGTTTACATAGTCATTTTTACTCACCTTAGTAGCTTAGTTTGTCATTACTGCACATTCATCTCATTTCCCTTTCATATAAGCAAAGGAATAGAAACCCTAGAGATGTTCCTTGACTCTCTTTCACAAGAGGAAGTCAAAGTGAATCATCTCCTTAGGCCCTTTCCTATTCCAATGTGTGAATGAGAGTGGTATTAGGTCCTAGTTTACTCAGTCCCATTTTCACCACAACACACCATGAAACCAGTCTATGTCCCAAAAAGAATGCACCACCACTAGTACTCTTCCTTTCATCAATACTTTCAGCCCAATTAGAATTTGTATATGCTTTCAACATGAAATCTCCACCCTTCTTGTACCATAGGACAAAATCTGAAGTTCCTTTCAGATACCTAAAATTCCTCTTCACATCTTGTTCATGAGTTTGCTTTCGAATATCTTGAAATATTACAACCAATCATATAGCTTGCATAATATCTAGTCTAGAAGCAGTAAGATATAATAGTCCTCCAATCATAGATTTGTACTTCTTCTTATCAACATCTAAAGATGTATAATCTTTCCCTAATTTTCAACTAATAGCTAAAGGGGTAGTAAAAGGTTTACAATTGTCCATATCGAACTTCTTTAACATTTCTTTAACATGTTTAGCTTGAGAAATAAAGATTCCATCATCCAACTGAGTAACTTGAAGAACAAGAAGAAATGTCATCACTCCAAACAGAGAAATCTCAAATTCTTTTTGCATCTCTTCTACAAATTCTTTACACAAGTCATCATTTCATCTAAAGATAATGTTATCAACATGAACAACAACAATCAACAACTTAATTCCTTCAACCTTAAAATAAATATTGTTGTCTACAAGTCCTTTCCTATTTTTTTGTTGTAACAAATATTTGTCCAATCTAGGATACCACACTCTAGGTGCTTGTTTGAGTCCATGCAATGTCTTCTTTAATCTACAAACCATATTCAACTCTTCTAACAATCTAAATCCATTTTGTTGCTCAAAGTATACAATATTAGATTCTAGTTTTCCATTCATAAATGTTGACTTAACATCCATTTAATATACCCTAAGATTCTTGTAGGCAAGAAAAGCAAGAAACATCCTAATAGATTCCATCCTAACAACTAGAGCAAAAGTTTCCTCAAAATCAATACCTTCTATCTAAGAATAGCCTTAACATAACAATCTTGCCTTGCTCCTTGTGACTTGTCCTTATTCATTTAGTTTGTTCTAGAACACCCACTTAGTTCCTATCACATTTTTTACCAACGGTCTAGGTACTATCTCTCAAGTCTGATTCTTCTGTATTTGATTCAATTCTCATTCCATTGCTTTTACCCAACTTTCTTCTTTCCTCTCTTATTCATAATATTTAGGTTCAATGAGTGAAAGACAATAGCAATTAGTTTTCTCAATTTCCACTGTAATACTTCCTCTTGTCTGAACTCCTTTGTTTGTGTCTTCAATTATCTGATCTTCTAAATGATTTCTCTACACATTAGCCAAGTTGGAATCCTTCATCACAGTTCTATCCATCTCAATAACAGGCCTATTCTTATTTTCTACCACACCATTTTTTTGAGGAGTTCTCGAAGCAGAAAGATTTCTCCAAACACCATATTTCTCACAAAAAATGTTAAATTTATTTAAAGTAAGTTCACCTCTATCCAATCTCAAGCACTTGATTCTAGCATCTACTTGATTTTCTATCATTGACTTGAAAACTTTAAATCTTTCAGAAGATTTAGATTTTTCTTTCAAAAATGTAACCCATGTCATCCTAGAATAATCAATACCTTTCTCTATTAAGTCTTCTTGTCCCTGTAGGACCACATAGATGTGCATGAATTATCTCCAATAGATATGATGTAGAATACTCCTTGTTCTTGAAACTTCTCTTTGTTTGCTTCGCCAATTGACATTCCTTGCACACAGTATCAATAGGCTTGATAATATTAGGCTTATAATTACAACATTTTAGGCTTACTGCCAAGGAGCACCAACACCTGAAGGACTTGCAAGGCTTTAAGGTGCACAACCTTAGGTAAGATACAAAGAGGACTTGCTCAACTAAAGATCACTTCTTCATGACAAGGTACAAACTGTTGTTGAAGGCCTCACTGTCAGTCAACAATGAATGAAATAACTGAATCGTAATTGAGAAGGATTCTCTTGAACATGAAATTATCCTTGAACGACTAGATCAAGCAACCAACATCGTGGAAAACATCTCTAATATTATTCACTATCACAACACACTATCTTGCAGAATATATCACCTTCAAAGGTCTTCTCAAACTGACTTTCATACAACTACAAACTCAAATCTTCTTGCATATCATTTGCATACACTTCTCACATAATCCACTTTCCATCACATCACAACTCATCCATCCGCACATCTTAAATATGAGATATAACATTGAAAACCTAATTAAGGGTCGACCAAAAAAAATAAAAATTATTACACAAAATAAGCCACCTAGACCTAAAATACTCAAATCAGTCCACTCAAGGAGAAAGAGGGAACCAAAACATATTGCAATACATCCTTCCATGATTGATCCAATGATCTACAAATTCTAACACATTCTCTAAATCTGTTACCAAATGTAATGTGTAGAAATAACAACCAGTCGGCCACATAACCTTTTCTTATGCAATATACTCTATGTGGATCTTCACACACCATGGTGGGACCCAAAACAACATCTCGACACAACTTCCAACACATATACGAATCAAAATAATATGATCTATTAAACTGCAACATAATCAATAACATATCTGAAGGGTGCCAAAAGCTTTCCAAACTATCTTGAATACAAGATGCCACAACCAACACCAAAAACATTAACTGCATCACAAAACACAAACCGCTACAACCAAGAGCATATCTGAACCAACATCCATTTAGATAACCAAGTTTGACATAAATGACAACCATAAAAGCTCATGCTTCCAAAAGTTTCATCTTAGATAGAATGAAAAGGGATGGATAATAATGAGATTTTAGGGAGATGAGATATTCGTCAAAAATTGGATGGGGTAGAAAAGATTTTGAATCTTGATCTTGATTCATTTTAGGACTTGTTTCCTCATACTTTGGATCAACCTCTTGAAATGGATCCAACTCTAATGATGGGGTATGAGTTTGGAGATGCATGGGGGATTCTTCGATGGAGGCCATATTTTGGCATAATAGGGATAGAATTTGAAGTGGGTTTAATTGGAGATGGAGCATATGGTGGCATTGGTTCTCATATTTTTGAATCATGGGAGGGATATGTATCAATAAGTGGATTAGCTTGGATTTCTATTATGGATAGCCCTTGGGGGTAAACATGAAAAGTATCATTATTGGGTTCATTGTTTGAGGCTTCTTGTCATATTTTTTAGTCTTCCTATTGCATTTCTAATTCTTTTTGTCGCACTAAAAGAACTTCCTATTGCATTTCTAAGTCTTAATGTTGCATTGTAGGGACTTACTATTATATTTTTTAGTCTTTTTGTTGTATTTGAGGCTTCCTATTGTATTTATGATACTTTATGTTACATAACAGGATTTCATCTCATATTTCTAAGTCTTCTTGTCACACTGGAGGGATTTCCTGTCGCATTTTTGAGTCTTCATGTTGCCTTATTGTCATATTTGAGTCTTCCTATCACATTTAGGAGTCTTCTTGTCACCTTCCTATCGTATTTTTTTATATTTATTCTCACACATATGGTTTACATTTTAGCACTTCTGAGTTATATTATCATGATTCTAGGCTAACCCCTAATCTTAATTGTCATAAGATTTCTAGGGTTTTCTTTTTTTGTCTTTGTATATGTGTAGTAACTAAGGTTTGATGGTTTTAAGATCCTCATGCAATAGCTTGGAGTTTGGAGCTAAAAATAAGTGTATTTTTTGTTGTATAAGGCCCCTTAAACTACTAATACCTTTCTTGTAGTACCTAGCATAGCAAATGAGTTATTTTTGCAACTACTAACTTGTGGTTTTATAGGGGTAGCTAGTTGTGCTTGTCTTTTCTCAAAATAGATCAAATTTAGATTTGGCGCTTAAAAAGAATCCTTTGTTTATTGTTGTTGGTGTAAATAATTATTCATCATGGATATTATTACACCTTACTTAAGTTTACTTAGGAAATGCATTTTCATAGTAGTTTGGGTATGAGACACTTGGGTGTTTGTGCCACATTGGGATAGTGTGTGTAGGAGAAATTCCACCTTTTATGGTGTCGATCTTGTTACTACTTTATCATATCCACTTATTGTGGAGTGATAATTCCACCTTCGGTGGGTGATCCACCTCATGTGGACTATTATATTATTTCTCCTACCTACCCACACCTATTTCCTACCTACCCTTGTTTCTTATTGAGCCACATGTCATGTTTGTGTGCTCACATATCCCTAGCCTTGCCTATTTAAGCAAGCTCATCTACATTGTATGTAACTATTGTAATTGATTATTGATCATTTTCTATTGATGAGAATACAGTTTATTTTTGTCCCATATTATGTCTCTATTTTGTACATTTCATTGAGCTCTTGATCTTGGCAAAATCTCACAATTGTGTATTGTGCACTTGCATTCTTTGTATTTATATTAGAACCTAAGGTGTTGTGAAAATATCTTCTCCCCTCACCTTCATGGATCTTGGGTGTAAGATAAATCATGATATCTTCTTTTTCTTTTAAGAGGGCTTTCCTTTAGATAATAGATCACTCCAAGAGGAATTATCTAAATTTATATTTCTTTTAGGACACTATATAAAAAGAGAAAAAGTGAAATTCGAGCTCAAACCTATGACTAAATGTTGAGCATGTCAATTGTGTAGAAGAATTATGGGTCCTAAATTGGTTGACTAGTGACTTAAGTGTCTCACCTCAAATTCACATACATAGGTGTCCCTAAATTGGGACTAGAAACATTATTTTAGTATCCACCCTTTTTTATTGAGTGTTGTGGCGATTTCAATGCAAGGGATGTGCATCGCACCCTAAAGTTACCATTGTACTTCCTTGAGGTGAGAGAGAATTTTTGGGTTGTATAAGCTCATCGTGGCTTCTAAAAAGAGGCTGATTAGTTTATGCCTCCACTCTTGGGGCCCCCTACCTGTCCTTATCTCACAAAACAAGAGTGTATTAAGAACCCCTTAAAGTGTGGCATAGTTGAGTTGATTAAGTACCAAGTTTGGGTCTTATTTCGCTACAATAAGCCTTGACTTTAGGTTGTAAAGAGTGCTTGAATTATCTTATATTGTACTAAACCAATGTAAATTTGGGCTTTGTGGAGCCTCCATCATACCCTTATTTGTTCATCACAAACAGTCAATAGACATTGTGTCTTTGTGTTTGCAATTATTTCTAGCCACACTAATTGTCAAATATTCAAATCTAATATCATTTTGATATCTTAGAAAATTCAAACAAATAGAATGGGTTGGTGTTACACATTTTGTAGGGAAGGAAAATAATTTATCCCTCCAATCAAAAGAGCATATGAGACCTTTCCATTTTTCCACCAACCAACCTATCTGTTAGAGTCCCAAAATATAGTATTCTCTAACATTATCAATATGTTCTTGTTTTTTTATAATTTTCCCACTAGTGTTCATATAAATGGTTGAACTAAAACAAACAAAACCACCTCTATGTGTTCGTATTCACTAGTAAGAAAATTAGTTGAATTCCTTTCTATGTCATAATTCAATGTGTTTTCTAGCCTAAATTCTAAAAGTTAAAACATTTTGGTATAACACCAAATTGATTTCCAAATAATGAATAATGTGTGAATGTTGTAGTAACATAAAATGGTTAATGGGACAGGAAAATTGGACAAGAGGTCAGACTTGAACATATCAAGAAGACATCATATTGTCTGCTAGATCCTATAGTTAGGAGTCCCCTCAACAAGACACCAACACCAAGAGGAGACATTTTCAAAGTCTCCATGATCTAGTGAGAACAAATGGATTTACTTATATTGAATAGGCATTTTAATGTCTATTAGATCATACTATGATAAATTTCATCGATGAGGCATAAGGCATTTATAAGACTTTTGTAATGTCTTGGCAATAATATGCATGAACTATATTGAGTTGATGATAGCAAGTCTCATCGATAAGACTGAAAGGGACTTTATAAAAGTTCATCAAGGAGATAGACATTGACGAGAGATTACAAAAGTCTCTTCAAAATAATAACAATATGAGAAAAAGTTCCCAATAATATGATCGAAGAGAATAATTTTAGGTCCCCTCGAAGTAATGACACAACATACTAGAAAAATCCTTGAAGAGACATGTGATCTCAATGAGACTTATTTAAAGTCTCTTCAAACTTATGAGAGAAGGTTGAGCTATTAGAAATACATCAAATAGAGACTGAAGAGTCTTTTTGATAGGACATGAGGTTAAATAAAGGGCTTCATTGAGGATACATTCAACCTTGACAAGAGAATTTTGTCATCTCCTCGAAAAGATATAAAGATACAAAATAATTGAAAATGAGATGGTGCCAAATAAGAGATAGTATGATCAAAGAAAGAATATCCTTGTCTTGTCGATGAGAGTTGTCATATATCATAGGGACAATTCAAAATAATTGAATACATTAATGGTCATTCTACTGACAAAAGTACTCACATGAGTGGAGAATTATACTCAAACCTAGATTGAGGTAATTGAGACAATTTGAAGAATGCAGAGAAATATGTGGTTTGTTGGATATTCAGTAGAAGGAATCAGGTTGAGGATTCAAGTGATCATCTCAACATTGAGATCTCAAGTAAGCATCCACTGTGAAACTCTGGTAATTAAGGAAAACTCGGCTTTGGGGTTTATATTTTTGGGTAAAAAGGAAATAGTAGGAAGACATGGAAGAAACTTATAATAAACCCAGGGCTAAGAGGCAAAAAAGGGAAGGTTGGAAAACTAAAACTTAGTAGACCAATTACCTGTTGTCGGTCCTAAAAAAAGAGGACTATGCAATTTAACGCTAGTGCAAAGAAACTAGAAGATAAAAAAATGTATTTAGGAGATGTATGGACACTTGAAAGAGGATATGACCTAGTCGTGTTCCACTACAAAAGAATGTTCAGACATGATCCAATTTGCAATCCATGGCGACTAAATTTAGGTAAATTAGTCATGCCTAATGTATATGTAAATGTAGATTTGATAAAAGTGATTTTCTAAGAATTACAGCTCGAAGACCAAAAGAATTTGTGATACTCAAGGAACAGCCTTTCTTGCAATAACTAGGGAACATATTTCCTTAGTATTTGGGTTAGATAATGACTATGATAAAGAAATCATTCTTGAAAGTCTTGAGAATGAATACCACAAAATGGATACTACCTATAAGAGATGGAGGTTGCCCTTATTCAAACCTAGGTTAGAAGGAAACCAACTCAAGAAGTTTGAATTTGATGACTATTAGTGAACGGATTTTTGCCTTTCTTCACATTAATTAATTTCAAACTCTGTCGCCTTCTTTTAAAGACAAAAGTTCAACTAAACAGTTGGGTAAGTGTAACATATACTACTTCCCTCTGAATTTTTGATAGGTACAGCTCCCTCCATTAGTTATTCAGGGAATAATCTAATGAAATTTAATTGGTATGCTTTTAACCTGAAAGCACGTAAGGCTACCTACTTCATTCTTAGACGAGAGGCTAATGATTTACACATATTTCAGAGAAAAATCATTCTTCAAAATGCTTCAACATGAGAAATGGAAGTGATCGAAACAAAGTTCAGAACACCAGTTTAACAGTTCATAAAACAGATAAGAGAAATAAAATGTCTTTTCAAGAACATATCTTTTAAAATCTCACTAGAAGGAGTCCCAAAATAATAATAACATTTTGCATTGGAAAGGTGATCACTGTCATTTGATTAGATCAATATATGCAAAGATATATTCACTACACAAATTCAAAACTCAAAGGTTTTCCTTCTCCCAAAAAAAACAATATGATCTTTAATATATATATATATCTTATGTGACAAAGACATAACAATACATGTATAAATCCTTTCAATTCCAGATTTTTAAAGTTTGATGACTTTCTTCAACAAAACAAAACTTCTAAAACCAGAAAAACTAAGTAAAAGCTAACAAAAATTCTAACCAAAATCTAACCCCTTTTCCGTCTATCTTAATCTAATTTATAGTCTTTAGAACAGAGGAGGTCTCCCTGAAAACTCGACCTCCTCTGAATCAATTATGAAAACCAACAGAGTATATTTGGCACAGATGTCCCGAAGTCATTTGCACAATCATGAAAAATACACAAAATAAAAATAGAGCATTAATAACATGTTATGCTCCTCTCCCATCACTATCTTCTCCGCTTTCCTGGGCGTCATGGGCAGTTGCAAGTTCCTGGATTATAGATTGGTTTGGATTCTTCATAGCGTTGATTTTTGCCTTTGCGGCTTCTTTGTTCCATCTATGCTTCACCATTTTCTCGGCATGCTTCGGTAACTGATCGTTACCATTAAACATCATGGACTCGATCCGGGCAACTTGTGTTATATCTTCAGGGGTGAAATTGCCTTTAGCTTTAGTTTTCTCCATGTATAACCTGAAAACCTTTATCGCATCCTACGTGCTCAGCCCAGAAATCCCCAACTGCCAATCATGGTCCAGATTAACCACTTTGTTGTCATTAACTAAAATGCATTGGAGGTCCTGAAGTTCATAAACAGAAGTCTTGGCATCCGAAATCATAGACTTGAAGGTGAGTACCCGCCACATTATGGTCTTTTTCAATACAAAGAGTTGGCATTCATCAGTTACCAACTTGTTTGAATGCTCTATCAGGAATCTAGTGGCTCCGTACTCTTCTATTTTGGTGAGCATAGGCAAGACATTTTCCCATTTATGTTCCTCTTTCTCCCATGGTGAAATCTAGTTTTGAATTTCTACAATGAGGCTCTGCATCTCATCGCATAACTTTGAGAGCTTGTGATATACTTTTCTCCGTCTTTAATTACTCCTTCAATCCATCTCTCCACAGCCTCTGCAATGCTTTTAGCTTGTTGACCCTGACTCATTAGCTTTTTATTCTCTGGTGAAGTAGGATCAAATCTCTCTATAGCATGGGATATGGGAAGTGTTCTGAAGCAACCGATGCTATCAATGAATTGAGCAAGAATGTTTATATGCCGCTTTAGCTCTCTCTTCTCCCGCCCATATTTTTCTGACCTGGTGAGCATTTTCTTAGCTGATACCTAGAAGAAATGATTATCCGAATCCCTACTCATGTTCCCGAGCTCCACCTTGGTGATCTCAAAATCCTCTACACTGACTTCCTTATCTTCGTCTTTGGGTTTGTAAGAGGCAATCTTGGCAACCCACTTTCCGATTCCTTCATCATTATCCAGTCGGGCAGTTGTTTTGAACTTCTTTGGCTTGGGGCCCTTCTCTATGTACTTAACTACCATGTCCTGAATTGGAATGGTCACGGGAATGAAACTCCATTTTTTGCTTACTGAAGTGGTTAGCCACTTAGGAGTTGCACTCAAACTAGTTGTTCCTTCGATCACTTTAGAGGGTGGCATCATGGCTATAGTAACCGCATGGGAATCCATGGTGTTGACAATGTCACTGTCAAGCTCTTCAACTTCAAATATCTGAGCATCAAGAATTTTATCCTTCGCCTCTGTATCTTTGGTTTGGTCCATTCTTTTCTGTGCAGCACTTCGTGACCTGGTATGTCGAGGAGCAAAGAAGTCCAAAGCCGAATTAGGCTTATGCCTGATGTGTGATGGCTTTTTATCCTTACCTGCATGAACAGGCATAGAAGTGTGATTAGAAAAACACTTTGGTGAACGCAAAGTAACCTCACTATTTCTCGCAGAGTTAGACTTAGTGCCTAATCTCATTGCTCTCTTCCTACCAACCCATTCTATGGTTCTCTCCAAAACCCTTTTTATTTTTAGCTGTATATCATCCTCTTCTTCCACATCCCAGTTGATGCAGGACACTTGGGTTTCGGCTTGGACTAAGTATCCGGGTTCAAACAGCTCCAGATAATCTCCTTCAAGCCCATTTATGTCAAGCTTCACCTGTAGTGAAATTACTTGCTCCAACGTCATTCTTATGTTTTCCCTCTTAAACACCTCAAGCTCATCACTGCAATCTTCCCAGAAGTCCTCTAGATGTGGAATGGGAGGTACGACATTAGACCAAGACTTCGTGAGAAACCTTTATTGTCAAAGCCTTTTCTTTCATGGTACAGTGGAAAATTGAAGTTTTTCAAGTCTGCTCCAATGCTCAAAGCATTTGACATTAAACTGGAGGATAAAATACCCAACTGAATAGGAAAATAATCCTCCCATTTATCTCTGGGTTGAGCCTTCTTAATCACGATAGCCAACTACCTACAAATCTCTGCCAAAACAAAACAATCTGAACAAAAATGAGGAAGCTTGAAGGGCTCTTCCTCAAAACTGCCTACTCTTATGTAGCAAAAGCGAGGGAACTGGATAAAGAAACTACCAAATCTCTTCACTAATGCCTGTGCATCCTCAAACATCCTCTTGGTTTTCATGTTCTTTAATTCGTAACACAAATCTCCCAGGAAGGCATCATGTACCCTCATAAAGTCTTGCAAAGCATTATCCTTTTGTAACATAGGGTAAAAATCATATACAGAGACCTCTTCCTTAGTGAGCTGCCTAGGTATTCCCACTATCTCCTTAACACACACCAAGCAATATATCAGATATGAGGACATGAAGAAATTTTGCTTGAACTATTTGGTCATACTCAACTGCTCCCTCATGGAATCGGGAATCACCTCTGCCCAATCGAGGTATTGCTTTCCTTCTAATACCAGTTGTACATAGCAATAAATCCAGTCATCAAAACTGTAGGCCTCCGTGGAGCCTCTGACTCGGTGCAACAGTAACATGACATCATGAATGTGGGGAAGCATATGGTTCTTGTTGGGATTCTTGGGCAACCTAGAGCCACCCCTTTGGGGAACCTTCAACCAATATTTCGCTACATTATTCTAGTGTTCGGTTCTATCTGCGTTGAACTCAGTAATTGATTGGGCAGGAGAAAAGTTTGAGAACTGGTAATCAGGTAGTCTGAAAATGAAGGAAATAACTTTGTGGTTAATGGCAAGGAGGGTTTCACCATTATCTCTTCTGATGGTTTCAGAAATTGGATCATACCTAGCAATACATTCTCTAACCAGTTCTGGGCAAGGGATAGCTGGGGGGAAGGGTGCCGCTTCTATGAGACCACTACTCAAATTTCCACACCAAAGGAACCATCAATTCCCTTGAACACCCTTTCCTTTAAAACTTCAATATTTTCCCCTTTTAAGTCTGTATCACTAACTATGGGCTCTGTACATGCAAGACTAAAAATGTTCCCGAAAAGGTGCAATGTGGACTTCATAATTCATAAATGACAAGCCTTATTTTCTTAGCAAATCTTATTACGAGAGAGGGAAAGCAGGTAAAATTCACTAGAGAGGACAGGAAACAAACTCACCTTCACATTTGAGAGCAATCAGACGACTACCAGCAAACAAACCTTCTATCCAAGAAAAGTAACTCCGCAGCAATGAGGAACAAATTTTCAGAGAATTAATCCCTTCATACCTTATAGCAAAAGCAATGATACATACTTATTAAGTGCATTAATTCCAATTGTCAGTTTAAATGTGCTGAGCTTTTGGATTGGACATCGCATGCACGCATTGAATGCATGACGGCGTTTTTGAAGTAACCGCTAGTACCCAAAATGATTACTTGCCTCGAAAACTCAAACAATTGACGTCACCCGAGATATGATTCAATCTTCGTCATACTTGGCAATAAGTGCACCATCATGTCTTTTAGCTCATGGGACCCACCTAATTTGAACACGCATGAGCAATCTGAACTGACTTCACCGAAGTTCAAGTAGCTCAAGGCGTACACCGTGCCAAGAAAATTCTCTTCTAAAAGGATTAACTATGTTAAGTGTTGTTGGCCCTTTGAACCGCATTGAACATGTTGAACACCCCTGAACCATTTGAACTAGGTTCAAAGAGTTCACATCCTAGAGAGAGATGATATAACACACCGCCAAACACGGCCATTAAAAGAACCGCTACAAAACACTTTGAGTGAATGTTAGTATGAAAACCTCCTAGACACCTAAGAACCTGCTTCAAAAAGGTTCAATGAGTTCACAGGGTTCAAACCGATCATTAAAACTTGATGTTTCAGATTAAAAGACAAACTACAAATGGATTAAGGATTGAACCGAGGAATTCCAAGAAAGATGAGGACTTCAAATAAAATTTTATAGGGTGATTTACTCCTGTTATGAAGGATGAATGATGAGGTAACAATGACAAACCTCCATTCTATATAGAATTGTTTGAGGAATATTTTCAATATACCTATTATTCAGCTTGTCAAGTCTTGAGCCTAGATGCTCATCCTCTCATATCACATGCACCAATGGTTTTAGCAGTAGACATAAAAGGTCATGGTGATCACCCTTTCGACTATGCAACATACTTAGCATACACAATTGATAGAAGCTTATGTTTAATTCAAAGGATAGTAATTGTATTAGCTTCATACATTATTGTTTGCTTATGCATATGATTATATATGTTGGCCAAGAAATGGGCATGTGGATAGAACAATTGAAGATTGTAGACTATGACAAGACCAATAAATTGAAACATGTGCAACTATGGATTGAAATATGGGATAGCAGGTATACCCAGTGCCATTACTTATATTTTAAAGAATACTTTGTTAAGCCACTATATAGACTTTTTGGCCAACCCTGTGATTACTCATTAACGCTTGAAATTCAAAATTTTCTCTGACCAAAGGATGAAGATGAAAAATGTAAAATTGACCACAATTGGGGAGACTGGTATTCCTTTGAAGACAATCCTTCCCTCTTATCTAGGATAGTGCCTAACTAAATAGCATATTTAGAGATTATAAGGCAATTGTCCTATTCTAGTTTCATGAATTTGAAATTATTTGGCAAACAAACTATCATGCTAGGAACCCTCCCCTTTGGGGATTTCACTATGACTACAATGAAAGGATGTGATTTGATTGATACAAAGTTGGTACACTATAACTTGCCAAAAGGGAAACCAAGAAAACAATTCGATTATGAAGGGTTTATCAATGAAGTTAAAGTGAGGCAAGGTTTGAGTGGATATAAGCATAAACCCTATATGCATGATGATCTTATTAGATATATAGATGAGTCTTGGACTATTCAAAAAATTGACACATATAACAAAGTTATGCAAGTAGAGGCATGGAAGGAGAACCATGATTCCTCCTATCATGGTGCCTTCTTGGAGATTGATGATCCCATTGCTAGGGCTGAGGCATTTATTTTGCATGTTGATGATTTGATTAAGTATATTCCATCTTTTGTATTCAAGGCTAGAGTAAATGAACCTAGAGGGAAAGGCATTCAAATAATAGAGGTAGGGAGTGAATCTCCCATTTAGCATATTTCCCCACATCCCACTCTTGAAATTAACTTCTTTGTGGAAGAATTTTCTCCACAGGAGGAAGAAGTGGCAACTATGCTCAGTATGAGCAAATTTCCAGACCAGCAATTAGTGAGTATTGTGCCCCATTAGATCTAATGATGATAGTGGATCAATCATTGGGAGATTTGACTAATGATGTGAGACAATTATCTTGCAAACAGTTTATTTATGACAATGATTTTATAAAACATCAGAACTTAAAGCCTTTTGTACAAATATAAAGGGAAGCAAGTTAGAAAAGGAGTGATTGATATAACATCTACCAATGAGTCTCAATTAATACATGAATTGCAGAAGAACATTGATTTAGAAATGAGTAAAATGACTCCTAAAAGAGGAAGAGAAATTTAACAAGAAGCAAGTGTTATGATCTTCCCACGGTGGGATATAAGTTCTTCTCTTTTTTTTAATAGCTTCTTAAGTAGCCAAGACACAAAGATGAAATTGAACTCAA
Organism: Cryptomeria japonica; assembly: GCF_030272615.1. Classification (NCBI taxonomy): domain Eukaryota; kingdom Viridiplantae; phylum Streptophyta; class Pinopsida; order Cupressales; family Cupressaceae; genus Cryptomeria; species Cryptomeria japonica. Next base: position 676,512,667 of record NC_081414.1, on the reverse strand, counting down.
AGGTTTTGGACAAAGTATACATTGGATCTAGTTTCAACCCAAATGAAAAGAGTTTGCTTACATGGGCACTATATCCCCTAGATAAAAGGCCTAAGATCATTGATACTGGTAAATTCTTTGGAAATCTGATTGTATAGTGAGTTGGAGAAGTTAACCCAATAGAAATTGTTGACCTGAATATCAATGTAGAAAAATTCAATAAGGCTCAAGTTGAACAACTAGTTAAGGAAAGAAACACATGTACAAATCAAAGAATGAAAGGCTTAAGGATTTAACATATGAAGCTAATGAAACCCTTCTAGAAGCAGAAGAGGATTCATACCATTGGAAGATGAAGGCTAATGAATTTCAAAGAGAAAAGGAATAGCTTGATACCCAAATTAAATCCTCAAAGTATGAAATAGCTTCAGAGCTTGTAAAAAGGATGCTCAATAAGTTGATGGTACACATAGATTTTGGCTAGCTCACTTGAGAAACTACAATTCCCTCAAGGAACATAAAATATTAGAAGCCAGGATCAAGGAGAAGCTTCAATAAGTGCAAGGTAGAAGGATTGTTAATAAATAGACACTGAAGGAGGGAAATGTTGTACTGTAAAAATATTTAAATTTACATCACATATTTTAGGCCAAGGTGAATGAGTTTGGTGGAGTTGCAGGAGCATGTATACCTATATTCTTCAATGACACAGAAGGTATAAAGGATCAAGATGAATGGAGGGAATAATGTAAACCAATGCTTTCAAAGGCTCTTGATGATATCAATGACACAGACTATGTAATAGTCAACACAATTGCATGGATGGAGAATATGTATGATATTGAGTTCTCAGTGAGAAATATCATTATGATGAAAATGAATACACTACATCAACTTATACTAACCATATCTCATAGGTGCATCTTTTCCACGTCAAAGCAGAATGAGGGTGACTAGTTACTGACATTAGAGTTACAAGACTCTGCAAGTCGTGGTAAGACTCGCCAAGTCTTGAGGCGGGTCACCCTTGCCAAGGCCAATGACCTCTAGACTCAGACTTGGCCGAGTCTAGATGAGTTTTGGAAAACTCGCCAAGTCTACCAGACTCGGCAGACTCGCTGAGTCCTAAGGGCTAGACTCTATTGCCTAGACAACAAATAAAAAGTGAAAAAAAAATGGCTTTGTTTTAAATAAAACAAAAGGTTAATATGTTTTTAGTCTTGCCCTAAAAAGTCATTTTTATTGTTTGCAAACACAAGGAGGAGAGAAAAAGAGGGTTTTGAGCAAAAAAATAGAGGCATTGAAGAGCATAATAGCGGGTAGATTGAAGAGGAGATTGCAATTGTTGATTGTTTGCCCAAGTTTATAGCTTGCATTCAAGCATTTAAAGGTGTTAAAGAAGGATTTGGAAGAGGTTTCTAGAAAAGTTATAGAGGTAAGTACCATTTTTTGTTATTTTTTTATTTTCTTACTTTCAGATTTCTATATTTTTCTATATTTGTTTTGTTTTTGTTTTATTTTATATTGATGGAAAAAATATGAAAGTTGAAACCCTTTTTTTTTTCCTTTCTATTATTTATTTTTAACTTAATTAGAATAAGAGACATTATGCTGATTTTTTTCATTTATAATGTATTGTAGCATAATGTCTCAATCTACCGGTAGTGGAAGTGGTGCCCAAGTTAGACAGGATAAGGCTTAGAAACATGGCATCCCCGGGTCAAAAAAAGGAGAAGTAACATGTATTTATTGCAAAAATATATATAATGGAGGAGGTATTAACCAGTGGAAATATCACATTGCACAAATAGAATGCCATGATGCAAACCCATGCAAAAAAGCACCCCTTGAGGCTATACGTGAAGTGCAAGCTCAATTAGAGGAATTTAAAGAGAAAAAAGAATTAGAAAGGAAGCAAATGGAAGAAATGGCAGGCATTGGTGGAGAGGCTTCTTCAAATCCTCGACCTCCATTTCCTAGATCTAGAAGTAGGGGTATGTGGTAGTCTAAGTGTGAGCATTGGGCCTCGATTTGCAGAGTTGAGTGATCACTAATATTGGCTCCTCTAAGCCTTAGACTTCTAGGCTCTAGCTTTTATGTTGATATACGTTTTGCACTTTTGATGACATGGACTTCATATTCCATGAATTTTGTAGACATTTGACACTATATGTATTTTTAATGTGTTATTTAGTTTAGCTTATTTCCTTCAGCTCAAGCCTAAAATTTGCATTTATACTTAGGTGATGAATGTAAACTTGAGTATGTGTTCAAAGTAGCTTCTATTTGATGAGATTATTGTGTCTTTGAGGTTTATTTATTAAAAAATACATGAAACAAGTTTAAAATCGTTAAAAATCTTTGATTTTCTTGGGTTTTTCTATTTGTCGAGTCTTGGCCAGGTTTTTACCAAGTCTAGGCCCTGAGTCCGAGTCTGAGTCGAGTCAAAGTCTTGTAACTATGGCTAACATAAGTAAATAGTTTCATAGGTTATTTCTTAATATTGTCAAAGACTTTAATCAATACTGTTAGTGTTTTAGTTTAAGTTGAAAAGACAATTTGAAAAGGCATGACATTTTCATTTTTATGTCATAAATTGGCATTTGATGTGAATGAAAGAGACAATAGAAGAAGACATATTAAAAAAAACCATACAGACTTTTTTAGAAATAATTGTGCTTTTCCTTTCAAGTTGTTACTCAGTACAATTGAATGTTGTTCTAAATTTGGTTTCACCTATTATATTGGTTAAAGTAGCCAAGGTCACTTGATATTCCAATATGTGGAGTTTATTTATTATATTGATTTGAATACCAAGGATATCTCTTATTAGTTGAAAAAGTTTGAATTTCTTTATATGATTTGCTTGATTGGTTCTCTCAAGGAGACATTAAACTCATTCAAATAAATCATAACAATAAAAAAATTTCATGAAATGAAGGGAATCAAATGATTGACAGATTTATACAAAGTATGAATGTAAAAATTATCTAATAAAGTGATACAGAACCATCATAAGAACAAGGAATTGACTCCATTTCCCAGAGAAGTGAAGGAACTGGTCACTAGGAGATAAACCATATAAATAATTTCTCTTTTAATAGAAGTAGGAATCAATTTGTATATTAAAAAACCTTATGCCAAGAACTTTCTACACAACTACAATTTGCTCAATTTATCCTCAAGGTATACCCACATAGGCCAAGCAATGCCTAAAGAGTGGGGGAGTTTAACCATCCTGGTTAATCTCGTATGTTAGCCAAAATCAATTGCCAAACTTGATCATAGAACCTAGCATACTCTTAGAGTTTGAAAAACCAGCAATTTTGGGAACTAGCACTATCAATCATATCAATCCAACTTACAAGTCCCAAACACTTGCTCCACAAACACATACAACCCAAATTCAAACTTTAGAGATTGGTTTGAAAAAATAGTTAAGGAAGTTAAAGCATTTAGGCCAAACCCCCAACTCAAACATCTAAACTACATTCCCCAAAACAACATTATACCCAACTAACAATCCACGTGTACACCCAGCACTGCCAACAACCAATTCAACACCCAAAGCACAACATCAAAACATATGGTTCAATCATGAAGAAAATTCACCTTTGGTTGAACCTATAGAATCTTCCTTGCAAAAACTTGTCGCATCTATGCTAATTCAACTTCTTAAGGGTGGACCTTTTGAACCTATAGTCAAACCCTCATGGTAGAATGATAATATATTTTTTGAATATCATAGGAACATAGGACATCAGACTTCTAATTGCAACAAGCTTAAAAATATCACTCAAGACCTTATAATCAAGGTGGCATTACTATTGAAGAACATATTAATAATTCACCTAATGAAGAATTAGGCATGTGTCAAGATAATGTTTCCAAGCATGATCAAAATCATCTACCTATGTCTATCAATGGCTCATCCCAAGACAATCACACTAGTCACATATCTACCTCCCATGAATAAATCAGCCCACACATAGCCTCCATGTCTCCCACAATTCCTTCAACCCATGAAGGTTCACAACACCAATCCCCACCATCTCCATCAAGCAATGAATCCAATGATGATACCTTTCATGTCTACCCCCAAAGGATATCAACTATAGAAATTCAAGATAATTGACTTCTTGATACTGATCCCTCCCATGAGTCAAAAATCCTAGAACCACTACTACCATATGCTCTATCTCCAATAAAACCCATTCAAGAGAGTCTCATTCAAAGTCTATACCTATTATAGTGGCATCCATGAATAATGTAACTTGGAACCCCTTGATATAAAATCAAATCCAAATTAGCATGGCCTTGGCTACATAGCTCACCCTCAAGATGTTGGTATCCCTATTAAACCCCACTTTCCTCCATCTAAATCCAAACATGTGTATCCCCCTTCATCTCTTCCATCCATCTTAGGTCCTTATACCCCAAAACTAAACCCTTCATCCCTTCAATCCATATTAGGTCCTTATATCCCTCCATCCACTATCCATATCACCCCTACCTCACAATCCACTTATTCTACCATAAATCAAGATCAATAAAGGAACACATCCTTGAGAACCTTCCAACTATACATCTGCATGACCTCATCCAAAATACCTCCATACCATTCCTCTATACCCATGAATCCCAATGTTTTTGGAAGCGATTTGGATGACAATCATAAAGTTCATAAGTCTAAAATTCCACATTCATCCAAAGATAAACATGTCACATTTAAAAGATATGTAAATGCAAAGAAAAATTTCATTCAAAAGAATAAAGAAATATGCAAAAAGCCACAAATGGCCATCAAGAAAAAATGAAAAATCAAAAGCCATGTGGATGCCTAAGTTTCTCTTAGAAGCAATGCATTCCAAATAACCACATAGAAAATAAAAATTAAAACCCATGTGGGTTCCTGTAAAGTGGAAAATTGGACCCTAGTGACTCCCCACCTAGGAGAGAGAAGGGAAGTCGCTAGGATGATTTTCACTTGGGAGAAACTTTACATTCAAAAGAGGGGCTTGAATCCACTAGATCCAAATCCAAAGGAAATAAGGATATGAATACCAAGTGGATTGCAAGAGTTGATATGTGATTTACCCTCTTTTGTAAATGGATATGTTGACTTGTTGACTATATAGAAAAGGGAGATAAAATGGATGAAATGAGGACCTACCGATTTGGGATCGCAGTGTAAATTCGGATATGAGGTATTCAAACTGACACGGATCTACCCTGCAAATTTGGATAAAAGTCATTGGAACCATGTTGAAAGTGCAAATGATCCTCCAAAAAATCCGCTCGCTAAAAAGGGTTTTTCCATCTCTATAAATGGAGTCCAAACCTACAATTACAATTGCGCACCTACAACCTACACACAAAAAATAAGGGAAGAAGGGTTGTGGATAGGGGTTTGCTTTATTCAAACCCCGGTTGAGGAATAAACCTTAAAAGAAAGTAATTGCAAATGCTTAAATGTAAATGATGGAAATATATACCTTGTAGATATGCAATTTGATGATGATAATTGCTTTGCCTCTTGAATTTAATCACAAGTGTTGCATGAAATGGCATGTAACATGACAAAAACCCTAACACATACACATGTTTGCAAATGAATGTTGTAATGTTGCTCCAATGAATGAAGAAGAGAACTTGATGGATGCTTGAAGACTTGAATGCTTGATGAAGACCTTTTTCTTGAATTTCACTTATTATCCTTTCTACCTTGTATATTTTTGCTTATGCAAATGAGAGGACTAAATCCCTTTTTATACTTGCCTCGGGGGATTAATTTTCATCTCACTCAAGGCCAACAAAGAGGAGTTGAAATCCCCAAAGAGAAAATTATGCTCAAATGACCAGATAGACCCATCTTAGGGCCACCCTAAGAGGGGGGGACAGGGGTGCCATGCCCCTGTCCTGCACTATCTTGGGGCCTGGATAGGGTTCTGAGGTCTCATCAAGGCTGAAATGGGAGAAGTTTAGAATGAAGGTGCGAAAAGGGGTCTCAGTCAAATAGAGATATAGATTTGCATAGGTGAGGGCCTAAGATGTGGTCAAAATTGTGGGGGTCTCAATTTTATGATGCTATATTTAGCCCCCGGTTTAGCAGGAGTATGGCTTATGCCAATACTGTCAGTAAAGAATAAGAAAGGGAAAGATGATGATGAGAGATATAGAGCAATACAACAAGGAGAATAAGACATCACTAATCTTGAGGAACAAAGCCCCCAATCTTAGGATCTTAACTCACTCAAACATATGCAAGAGCACACAAAACAAAAAGAACAAGACCAACCAAAACAAGACAAAGCACAAAAATCACACGACAAAGATAAAACACACAAGACCACACACATCAACTATCCAAAGAGACCTTGATACAAATGTCTCAAACAACTAACTTAAACATAGAGACAAATGCCATTATAGAAACACTAGTAATCACATAAAAGAGAAAAGCTAACATCATCCATGAACCATCAATAGTAAAACTATGGGCTCATGAAAGGAAGGAGAGAAAGGACATGAATACACACTTTGGTGATTCATGAGAAGAAAGGAAAACAAGAGAAAACCATGGACATCTCGCCCCTATAATTAGGCGATCCTTGGAGAAAAAGGACATGGAAAAATAGCCCCTAGAGTTTTTCTAGGTGATCCATGTAAGGAAGGAAGGTGATAACATTGTTAGTTCCACTCAACCTCATGTGCATGTGTGCAAGAAAGGTTTGAAGCACCTCAAAGGAGTCTATGCCCGAGTATGCTGCAACCTTTATTATATAAATGTCAAGAAAGGTGTGACATCTTTCTCTAAGAGATCATGCTCTAGTTCTGAGAATAATCACCCTGTATAAAAGAAAAGTGGTGACATCTCGCTCCAAGAGGTTGCCCTCTGGTTCCGAGAATATCCCACTATACGAGAAAAAAGTAGCGACATCTCCCTCTAAGAGGTTGCCCTCTGGTTTTGAGAATGACCCACTGTATAAGAGAAAAGTGGCGACATCTCGCTCTAAGAGGTTCTACTCTGGTTCCAATAATGACCCACTGTATAAGAAAAAAGTGGCGACATCTTGCTCTAAGAGGTTGTGCTCTGGTTCCGAGAATGACCCAATATACAAGAGAAAAGTGGCGATATCTCGCTCTAAGAGGTTGTGCCTTGGTTTCGAGAATGACCCACTATACAAGAGAAAAGTGGTGACATCTTTCTCTAAGAGGTTGTCCTTTGGTTCCAAGAATGACCCATTGTATAAGAGATACAATGCACAAGAGAAATATAATACAAAAGGAGCAGTGTGGGTGCCCCCCCCTTAAAATGTCAACATAGATTAATGTTGATATCTTCAAAAAAGTAGATCAAGGATACCTTCCTTCAACACCAAGAAGATATCCATCATGCAACAATGTCATAGATCCAAGCAAGAGAGGTAATTCTCTTCAAGAAAGGATAAGATAGTTGAAAAGAGATATCTTGTTGTAAGTGTAAAGGAGATCCTTGGAGGAGAAGAGATCTTTGTTCAAAATACATCTACCCCTCAAGAGGAGTTGTCTTAGACAAAAATAACATCTACTAGAATGAAGAATAGAAGAGAACAAGAATTCAATCCTTCCTCCTATTGCTAGGTAAAAGGGATTATCGACAAAGGATGACTCACTTTTACCCCATTGTAAATGGGTGAATTTATTATAGATGTATATTACCAAGTTTAAAAGAGTTTGAAATCAAGGACTTACACCTCTTGTATAAGAAAGAACCCTTGAATAAATAACAACAATTTCACATAAGGAAAGACATCCAGTAATGAAACTCACATAATCCTTAACATAGGAAAGAGTGTATCCTTTAAGAAAGAGAGAGGAAAATAAATCATTGCACCCAAGTGTAGAAACAATGAGAAGAGCTTACACAATATTCTATAGAGATTAAACATAAGCAAATGTGCAATAAACTTACATGAACACATGCAAGAAAATACAATAGTAAATATAAAATACATGTCTTAAGAAGTGGTAATCTTCTAAGAGAAGAGAAGAAGAATCACATACTCTCCAAGAGGGATTAGTCATAAGGACATACTATTGTAAGAAATGATAATCACATATGAAAAATGCAGTCTCTAAAGGAAATAATGATAAATGAGATAGAAAGAAAGAGAAAGGAACAGAATCATTTCCCCGCAATTGAGAAGGACAAGAAGAAACATTACACATCTTCTAATGGTGATCATCTTTAAGCGATACGCCTTCCCAATGGAACGAATCCTCTCAAGGAAGTATCATGTACTTCACAGGAGACCATTCCATGCAAGGGGCATATCATACTTTTAAATAACCAACACCATAGGAGAGGTAAGTTTCTAAGAAAATCAAGGTAAGAGAAGAAGTGTATTACTCATTAAAGATGCTCCTCTTCAAGAAAAGAGGAAAAACCAAAGAACAATTATAACTCTATGCAAGAAAGGAGATCTAATAATGAATAATGCATGAATATAAATTAATGGGAAGAAGAATAAAAAGTGTGATTCATGTTGCTACCCCAAAGTATTTAAAATTGAAATAATACCACCACAAATGATAAAGAGCGCCCAGTTAAGTTGGCTAGTTATGTCATAGGGTGAAGAGAAACATGAAAAGAAAGGAAGTGCTAAGGCACTATGTTCATATCAAGGAAGACAACTAGGTCTATTGTAAGAGAAATTTGTGGATGATCATATTGTTTTTGAACAAATTTTTTGAATGCATGACATTTCCCAAAAGAATGTGAACATGAATCATGAAAAATGCAATATTCCTCACCTTTCACTTGCTTAAGATTTTTGTTTTGGTTTTTAGGAGGAAAGGAAATATTTTAATCTCCAATGGATTCTCATAGCTAGTCTTTTAGGATGATAAATGTGTTTTAAGTCATTTTCCTCGCATGAAGGAGAAGAATTTTTAGAAGAAGAAGGATTATTATCCACGATCCTAATTTTACCACTCTCTATACCATCTTGAATAGATTTTTTTAAATCAGGGCAAATGTCAACATTATGATCATGGGTTTGATTAAATGAGCAAAAATGACATTTTGAAGAAGAAGCATTCTTGCGGGCTCTTTTGATTTGTTGCCTTTGGAGATAATTCTTAAAATTTTCAAGGCTATGAAGTTCATCCTTAGAGAGAGAAGTATCACTTCCTAGACCTTTTGTAGTAGCTTGCATAGGAGTGTTTATAGGGACACAAATTCCTTGTTCAAATTTCCCCAATCCATGTCCTCTAAAACCTTGTTTTGTTATTAAATTAAAGCCACAACTATAAGAATGTTGCAAATGAATAGATGGTGGAATAAGATCATGAATTTCTTTGAAACTTGATGTGTAAGGGAGAATAAAGGGTTTTGTAGATGAAGAAGGATAATATTCTTTCCTTTGTCATTCTTATCCTTTTTGGTAGATTTGGGATGAACATCTTCATCATCTAAAGGTTCATCTTTACTCATTTCTATGTGAGGGGGAAGATCATGAATACAATGCATAACATCATCCTCTCTACATATACTTTGGTGTTGAACATAGATCCTAGGAGAATAAGGAGGGTCTAAACAGGTAAGAATATTAATAGTTTGATTTTGCCCCTCTTTCTAAAGGGTATGTGTATGAGAGGAAGATGGATCTATATCATTGTCCAATGCTTGCTCATTTTTAGAGAGATTGTTGGTTATAATATTAGCTCTCATCTTATTCACACTAGATACCATAGGAGAGGTGCAAGAATTAATGTATGAAATGCATTTTGTTAATAACATCACCATAATGCAACAAAAATGATACATGAAAGCTTTGAGATCAATTTGGAAAGGAAATGACTTCGAAATCTAAGCAACACAATATGACCAAGTGCTATGAATGGAAAGAAGCAACATGAAATGAAGAAAGTCATTATCCAACACATGATTGTAATAAATATATGTTAAAAATAATGTAATCATATGTGAAATAGAAAATAAATTTAATTCATTGTTTGCCATTGAAAGTCACTTAATTAAAATCTTAATTTACTTGAAAAGAAGATCTATAATTAGGATTTTTTTATGAAAATTAATTTAAAAGTTAAAGAGTGTGGAAATTTGAATTTATATTTGACCTAAGGGGTGCAAAAATTGATAAAGTGTGCTAATTTTCTGGATTTAAGCAAAAAAATACAATCAATTTCGGGGAAAAACCTAGGGACCATGTGCAAAGTGTACTCGGTCTAACCAAATTCTTCAAAAAAATTCAAGGATGATAGAAATTATGATTTTATTGCGGAATCCAAAAAAACACCCGATTTAGAGATGTCTGGGTCGGTCAAATTAGCAGTCAAAGGTCGAAATAGGAGATTCTTAAAAATTAGGGTTTTGCTTTTTAACCACTTAATTTTCAGAATAAAAAGACAGATTTGGATGGCAATTTTGACATAGAAATTAGATCGGAAATAAGCAATTAAAATTCTATACTTCACAAGCTCAATTTTGTCAAATATTAAAAAAATTAGGGTTTTTATGCAATTAACCTCTAAATTTTGTAAAAAGATCAAAATTGGAAATGAAATTTTGAAATTCAAATTGCAATTATTTAGATCTAACAATAAGAAATCAAAATAGTGTGTAAGACGTCGGGTTCACCAAAATGTAAAGTAGAAAATTGGACCCTAGTGACTCCCCACCTAGGAAAGAGAAAGGAAGTCACTAGGATGATTTTCACTTGGGCAAAACTTTACATTCAAAAGAGGGGCTTGAATCCACTAGATCCAAATCCAAAGGAAATAAGGATATGAATACCAAGTGGATTGCAAGAGTTGGAATGTGATTTTCCCTCTTTTGTAATTGGATATGTTGACTATGCAGAAAAGAGAGATAAAATGGATGAAATGAGGAGCTACCAATTTGGGATCGCGTTGTAACTTCAGATCTAAGGTATTCAAACTGATACGGATCTGCCTTGCAAATTTAGAGAAAAGTCATCGGGACAATGTGAAAAGTGCACATTGTCCTCCGAAAAATCTGCATGCCGAAAGAGGTTTTTTCGTCTTTGTAAATGGAGTTCAAACCTGCAATTACAGTTGCATACATGCAACCTACACACAGAAAAGAAGGGAAGAAGGGTTCTGGATAGGGGTTTACTTCAGTCAAACCTCGATTGAGGGATCCATCTTGAAAGAAAGTAATTGCAAATGCTTAAATGTAAATGATAGAAATGTATACCTTGTAGATATGCAATTTGATGATGATAATTGCTTTGCTTCTTGAATGTAATTATGGGTGTTGCATGAAATGGCATGTAACATGACAAAAACCCTAACACACACACACACATGCTTGCAAATGAATGTTGTAATGTTGCTCCAATGGATGAAGAAGAGAACTTGATGGATGCTTGAAGACTTGAATGCTTGATGAAGACCTTTTGCTTGAATTTCACTTATTATCCTTTCTACCTTGTATATTTTTGCTTATGCAAATGAGAGGAATAAATCCCTTTTTATACTTGTCTTGGAGGATTAATTTTCATCTCACTAAAGGCCGACAAAGAGGAGTTGAAATGCCCAAAGAGAAAATTATGCTCAAAGGACCAGATAGACCCATCTTAGGTCCACCCTAAGAGGGGGGGACAGGGGCGCCATGCCCTTGTCCTGCCCTATCTTGGGGCCTAGACAGGGTTCTGAGGTCTCATCAGGGCTGAAATGGGAGAAGTTTAGAATGAAGGTGCGGAAAGGGGTCTCAATCGAATAGAGAGATGCAGTCACATAGGTGAGGGCCTAAGATGTGGTTGAAATTGCAGGAGTCATAATTTTATGACGCTATAGTTCCCAAGTTGCTCATATAATAATTGCATCCTAAATAAAAATAAAAATTGACATTCAAACTTGTTATTCCAAAGGCTTCATTGAATCCTTCATATAAATATCTCACCTTCTAAATCTATTTCAGGTCGCTATGTCCCAAACTTTACTATCTTAAATCCTCCATCATCTCTTTCATCTATTTTTTATCCTTATGTCCCAAAATCCACATCCACTTCTCCATCAAAATTTCAAACTCCAAAATCTAATTTTCATCCATCACTCCAACACCCTTCAAGGTGTGTGCCAAAATTGATCTTTCCAACATTTCTATTCATCCCTACACAAATCTTCCAACACCCCATCCATTATCCAACACCTATTTTCTATCCCTCCATCCCTCACATCCAATCCTTTGCATAAATCCTTACTCATTTCCATCTCATCAACCATATCATCTCCCTTTACCATCACCCTACCAACATCTTTGAGCATATTTTTAATAAACATCATCCATTGTAGCACATATTTCAGGGGTACTACATAATGAACAATATTCTTGAGTCCTTCCTCCATCTCTTATCATGCATCTATTATCTTCAAAAAAATAAAAATTAAACATAAATAATTTGTCCAATGGTAAAAACCACCTCTTGTGGCCCCTTGAGAAAGCACCATGATGAAAACCTAGCAAACAGGCATCATGTGTAATCCATTTACCCTCTTGCACTCTATATTTGGGGGCAGGTTTCATTCATGCTATCCTATTCACCTCATCCTCCATTATCCCTCTTTAACCCAATCTACATCCATATTCCCTTTTCCACCTTTGATCTTGACAAGATTCAAGATCTCCATAAGCATCATGCATCCTATTTGATCCACCTTATCCACACCCTTTATCCTATATCAATTATCTTTCCAATTCTTGATTCCATCATATATTATCACCTTTGATCTTGCTTATCCTACCTCCATCCTATTCATCCCTTGATCTTGATCAAAACTAAGGACATAAAATGAAAAACATGTTTTCAAAAACCTCTTGACATGTCCATTCTTGTAGACTACATTCTATTTAATGCCCCATTCCATCACCTTACATTGTCATATCCAATCTCTTAGCTTGGATAACCATATTATCCCATCACAAGATAGTCCTTGAAAAACAAATTAGCTACCTCCATCCTTCAATTATCTATATCTATTCCAACAATTCATTCATCCATTCATAATTTCTTATGCCTTGCTCGACACTAGGGGAAAATAAATATATCTCACTTGAGAATAAATCCTAATATATGTCTTATACCTCAATCAATGATGTGAAAAATTTTCAAAAAACCAATATAAAATTTTAAAAAATTAAAATCCAAAAAAAATCAATAACTGTAAAAATCCAAAAATTGATTTTAAAATAAAAAATTTTAAAATCCAAAATCTAATCTACCAAGCTACCAAACAACCAAGCTATTCTACAACCATATCAATCAATTTCTTATAAATTTTAGCATCTTTATCAAACAACATGCCTATACTAATACATCATTTCTAGAATAGGCACCCTATTAGCTATCATGTCATATGGATACATCTTTCCTACAATGGACATCTTATCAAACATCATTTTAACAAAAACACTTGACTTTGGCAATAAGATGTAAATGGTTGTTGACTCATTTAGTCTAGCAAGTTTTATCTTTTATTTGATTTATCTTGTATCATAATCTTATGATACTCAAGGATATCTGATGGTGTATAGCATGTGGTGGTGAAGAGTTCCAAGATAGAGGCGAACTTCACCCCAGTTACTCCCAAGTAGAAAATGGCATTCTTGGGTCATCTTTTGAAAAGAGACTAAAAATAATTTTTCAATTTTGATGATCTGTTATTTTTACATATTCTAGACATACTATTTGGAGAAGAATTTGTGAGGACAAAGCATCGATATTGAACTAATATCAATATTATCTCAATTCTTGTGTTGTGGGACTTGGAACTAGAAATAAGGAGGATGTCCAATGGGTCCTCAAGGACTTTCTGGATGAGGAATGAACATATGGGTTCAGACCAATTTTTGAGTGGATGCATTCAAGTGAAGGTCTTTTGGTACAAGATGACAATTGGTTGAAAATTGGAGACCAAAACACACCACTCCAACCTTTCATTTGGTGGAGTGTGTCAAGTAATGTGGATGAAAGGAAAGTAGAAGCTCATTTTATCTAGGAATCATTGAAATACTACCTCTATGAGTGGGTCAAGGTTCATGAGGATGTTGGTGTGACGAAGGAGCAAAAAGGCAAGCTCATGCAGAGCTAGACCATGATGATGATGGCACAGTGAAGGAGAAAAAAATGAGAGCCCAAGTGGAGTTTAAATTTGAATATTACTGGGTCAATAGACCCCTCAGGGCAACAAAAAAATAGGCTTGATGAATATGAGGTTTTTTTGTGGTTTCTATAGTTTTTTGAATGGTTACATTTCTTCATGGGGGTCTAAATTTTGTTGATACATGTAATTTTTGTATAAAAGGTTGAATGCAATAATGGCTTCAGGGTACATATCATGTAAATATATATAAGGGTATCAATTGATATGGGGAGACTATAATGTTCTAGATATTGATATGCTAGTCTGTTTAGGAAGGGTAGCTAGGGTTTGAAATCTTTTGATAATTATAGTTACAAACTTTTCAATACTATGTAAACCTAAATTTTAAGTATTAATAAAATTACTATATTACTGATTTAAAAAAATGTCTATAGAGGTAGATAAATATCTAGAGCCTCAAATAATTTAGTGTAGCATCATAAATTGCATCCCTATGCAATTTCTTTCTTATCTAGGCCATATTTTAGCATTCCTAGCTTGTTTTGCCTAACATGATAGATCCATCCCTATTCCACATCTCATTCTGACATCTCCTTCCCATTTTGGACTTCAAGTCCCAATTTGAGGCCACATTGAAGGGAGAAAGGTTGCTAGGGTTCCCCACTCTTAGGAGAGGGCCAATCAGGGTGCCTTTCCCCCTAGTGTTTGCGCCTAAATTTAAGCCACTTAATAGTCAGCTTGGTTAGGCAATAATTGTTTGCCCATGTCAGCCTTCTTCAAATTTTACACCCTGAAATGCTTGGAAGATGTATATAAGCAAGGTATCCTCCCTCATTTTGGGTGAAGTAAGGAAAGAAGGTAAGAAAATGAAGTGAAAAGAGATGATGATATGATACCAGTTTCACACCTCAAATCCTCAAGAGAAAGAGATCAAGTGTCAAGGCATTGGAGATTAGGAGTAATTTCCAGATCTATTCATTTATGATGGCATCCATTCTATTCCTAAATTAAACTACATTTAAGTCAACATCAAGCATCTTCATGAATATTTCAACATCAAGAAGGTTTAAGAAGGTATAAACATTCCTTTTTTAGTTCTAGCCTCAGCTACCAAATAGCATGCTTTCAATTCAATTCAATTTCAAGGTTAATTTCTAAAACTAGGGTTTGACTTAGGCAAACCCCTTGCTATGAAATATTTTCCCTCCTTTTTGTGTGAAGGAACAAGCAACAAATCTACAAAAACATGTATAAAATAAGTAGTAGGAGATCTGCACTTTGCAATCCATCAAAGCCAAAATTGTCGAAAGTAGTTCGAGCGGGGCACCTTAGTCCCAGGAGTGAGTCGACTAAGACGACCCAATCCCTCCGCTTCTACCTAAAATTTAGAGTACAAATTATTTACAACCTACCTTGCCTGAATCTATTATCGAAATTTGTTTGTCAGACTGCTATTTTTTTGTTCATGTTGAAAACTAGCATTTCAATGTATTTGGACCTATTTCTTGCATTCTTCATTTGCAATTGCATAGTCATATTCCCTACAGTGAAGGCTCATTTCTATTGCTTTGTGCTTAAACCATCTTAAGCCTAATTGATCATTCCCCTTCCAATGTAACCATGTAGGAAATGAAATAGATTGCTTGTTTGTATACATAGACTTGTGAATCCTATTTCTCCTACCTTACATTTTGGTGAACTCGGTGTATTATATGCTTACTTCTAATGTTTAGATCTGATTTGTATGCATTTCATTCATTCATATTTGCAATCATATATCTTATGCACTCATAGTTATATTCATTTCATAGCTAATTCACCTTACATTTTATGCATTTAGAGATTCAAAATTTCTTCATTTTATGCAATGTTTAAATAGTCAATTTGCTAAAGATTTGTATTATTTAGACATTTCCTTCACTAGCTTTATACATGAGTTTTATGACTATGAACCCTACATCTAATATTTCTATTAGAATAATTTATATACTTATGACTTCCCTACAAGGTGTAGAGCCCAAGTCAACTAACATTTTCCATGAGAACTTAAGTGAAACTTCTATGCCTACACATGTGTTGAAAACTTAAGTTGTTATGTTGTGTTGTCATTGATGTCAACCTATCTTTTGTTTTCATTGATGTCAGCCTATCTTGTGTTGTCATTGATGTTGAAAAAGTAGAAGTTGCAATATGTAAGAAATAGTATGTATGTTTTCTAGTATTGTTGAATTGTCTTATGGATATGTTGAAATAAGGATAGTATAGTGGAAGTTTTTATATGCAAGAAACAATATTTAATGTCTCAGTGGAAGAATTATTTGCATTTCTTTGGTATGTGAAGATAATGTGATGTGGCTTTAAATATAGTGTTTGCAATCTATGTATACTGTGTTATCATATTTGTAGGTCCTCTATTGCTCAAATGGTAGAATTGGTTGTTGTTCTCTCTGACAATAAGGTTGTCTATCAAAATAGGTTTGGATAATGCCTAGAAGCTTATGAGTATGTGGATTCAAGTGTTGCAGTTTGGAAGATTTGTTCATGTGATTTGTGTAATGTTCTATTTCAATATTTAGGTAATGATTTGATTGGCAAGTGGAGTTATGATTTTTTGAGTTCTATGATGTCAGCTAGTCTAGTTTTCAATTGACTGTGGTGTTGTATCCAACTTGGATCATAATATTTTGGTCAAGGTTTGCTTCAGATAATGAGCTTGGTTAGCATTTTGGGTCTCACCATGGCATGTGTAGATCTGCAGTGTGTAATTTTCATTGGATATTTATTTGTGGGTTGACAATTTAACGTGCTTTAATGTTTATCTACATTTCATTTTATTCCAACTTTGGAGGATGTGTTAACATGTGTGATTCAGTGGGGTCAACTTAGATGGATTTGATTGGGTCCTCTTATCTTCTAGAGTGGACTACAATTGTTTTTATTGGTCCAAGTGGCCAAATTTATGTAATATTGTTCATTATATTTGTGGTAGACCTAGTTAAGGGTTTAAACGTTTACTCTTGTATATAAAAAAACTGTGGATGTATGAGTGATGGCCTGGAAGTAGTGTGAATTGGTAAGAAACAAAGTTTGATGGTTTGCAAGCAGATTTGATGTTGAGGTTGTGTGAAAGTTAGTTGTGAAGAGCTTTGATGATAATTCTTTTGTACGGAAATGTTTTGAGATAGAGTTTGAAGTCAAATGTGTTTGGTATGATCTTGGTCATTTGACATAGTAGTTAAAGGAAAATTTCACAATCAAGAGATCTTGTTTCTTTCAATTCAGCTATCCCTTTCTCTACCAGAAGACAATGATTCTTTTGGTATCTTTGTGTATCTTGCCTTGAGATAATGGGTTTCAGTTTTGCAAGTCATTTGGATATTTCCCTAAGTTTGTGCACCTTTTTTTCGCAATTCTCTTAGGAGTAATGAGTTCTAGAGGTAAAATTGTAATAAATTATATTCATATTGTGATTTTTATTCTCATAATGGTTTTTCCCTACTTGGATTTTCCACGTAAATCTAGTGTTCATGTGTATATTATAATTTGTTCTTTTATAATTTATTACTATTATAATTACATGGTTGAGGTTTAAAGTTTAAAGATCATAAACTAAGTATTATTTATTATTCTTACTAATTCACCCCCCCCCCCTCTTAGTCATGTGGTGTGTTCAAAAATTGGTATTAAAGTGAGGTTCCTCTTGAGAAGCTTAGTCGCTTAAGGAAGATCTAAGATGGTGAACCAAGGGAAAATCCACAAGAGGGTTAATGGTTATAATGAATCAAAATAAGCATAAAACACAATCAAATATACCAAAAACCATTATACCTTCATGAAGATGATCTCTTATCCTCTGATTGAGCCTTTGATGAAGTGGAATGCGCCCAAATGCTTCACTTGATTGGATTGGCTCCAAGATGGGATGTGGATTGCTCTCCACTACACAATAAGATTGGATAATGTTTGATAGATGGATGGACTAAGTGTGGGATGATTTGGGCATTATGAGGGCATGATGGAGGATTTTCATCCTCAAATGGACAACATGAGAATATGATGGAAGTGGATCAAGGGATGAAATGGACAGCATAAGAATGTATGAAAATTGGATGATTTGTGAGGAGAGGAGACTCCAATTTATAGATTGAAGAAGGCCAAAATGGAGGACAAGATTGATTTTGGAATGAAGGGTTGATATTGATTTGAAAGGGAGCACATGGATTGAGAGGACAAGGTGTGGAGACCAAGATATTTACCATTAAGGAATTTCTTGTCTCCACACCTCTCAAGGTTCATGGGGAAGAGCTCCCAAGTACATTGGGAAGAGAAAATGGAATCAAAAATTCCTTGGAGAAAGGGGAGAGGAATGAAAATTTCCAAATAAGAGATGTGTGGGAAGACTAAATGGATAAAGGAATTAAAAATTCCTTGGGAAGAGGATGCATGGGGAGATTCAAAGAATTTTAATTTCTTTGAAAGGATCAAGGTGATTAGGGATGTGCAAATGATTAAGGGGATTGATTAGGTGGCTTAATGAGTGATTAGAGAGCAATTGGGAAAGTTAGGAGGATGTGACATGAGGAGAGATAATGAGTGGGGGAATAATGATAATCATCCTTCTAGAAGAATTAGTTAAACTAAGTGAGGATTAGAAGAAGTGATTTGTAGGAATAACATGACTTAAGTTACTTAATTATAATTAATTAACTAGAGGAATTTAGAAGAATTAATGATTGAGAAGACTTTAGAAGAATGGGGAATAATTAATTTTGATAAAATAATTATAGGACTATAGTGATAAAATTAATTAATTTTTATTTAATTAATTTTAGGAAGAAAGGGACCAACACAATTAAATTAATTAAATATTAATTTAATTAATTTTAGGTGTCTACAGATGGCACAAGATTATACCTTCAAAGCTCCAAATTTTTCTGGCACAAAATATGCTTATTGGAGAGAAAGTATGGAATGTCATTTGGCAACTATGTCGGTTGAGGTTTGAGAAAGCATTAATAAGGGTTATACACTACTCTATAGAATGCTCCTACAACTCCGGATCAAATCAAAGCATATGAGAGTAATGCAAATGCTACAGTTGCAATTGTTACTTTCTTAAATGATGTAGTATTTAGCAAAATTACAAGGGCAAAGTCAACTAAATAAAATTGGGATAAGTTGGAGAGTGTATTTAAAGGTGATGAAACACAAAGCAAGCCAAGATCGCAAATCTAAAGCACAAGTTTGAGAATGTGAGAATGTATGATGATGAAAACATTGAAGGTTATATACATTGAGTAAATGAAATTGCAAATGCTCTTAGAGATGTTGGCATAAAAGTAGAAGCTAAAGTTGTAAGGAAGGTAATGGAAACATTACCCAAAAGATACAAACCCAAGAAGTATATCATTGAGGAAATCCATGACATGAATAAATACATTGTGAATCAGCTCCTTGGTTTACTAACTACCTTTGAGATTGTTGAATTGGATGACATCAACAATGAAAGGAAAAAAGTTGCATTCAAAGATATAAAGAAGTCCGAAGAAGAACAAAAAGAAAATGAAGGCATGGATGAGATCGAGAAAAAAATTGTGAGAAGGTTGAAGAGAGGAACTAGTAAGTACAAAGGTAATTTACCCTTAAAATGTTTCAAGTGTGGAAGAATTGGTCATTATGCTTCTAGATGTATGTATAAAGAAGATTATGGTGGGAGAACTAATGATGATAACAAAGGAAAGCAGAACTATAGAGGAAATAATAGAGATATTAGAAGAGATGATAGAGACAAGCAGAAGAAGAATCTTTGTTTAACAAAAGCCTACTCATCTAAAGAAGAAGATGATAGTGACTCAAATGAATAATCTTTGTTCCTAGCTATAGAAGAAAAGAATGATGGGAAGTCCAGAAGCTTAGAAGATGTAAAGAATGGTGAGAAATCTGCAAATATAAAGATTGTACTACATGCAAAATTGGAACCAAAGGCATGGATCATCAACTCTAGATGTTCAGACTACGTGACCAGTGATACAGACAAGTTTATTAACCTTGAGAAATATTATGTTGGATCAGTTAAGTTTGTAGGAGAAGAAGTTGCACCTATTTGTGGAAAAGGAAGCATATACATTTATGGTAAGCAAAAAATTGATGATGTTTATTATGTTAAAGGTCTAAGACATAATCTACTAAGTGTGATTCAGATGTGTAGAAAAGGTTGTAAGGTCATATTTCAAGGGTCTAGATGTGAAATTAGAAAATAAAGCTTTAAAATATTGGTTGCAGAAGGTACAAGAATGAATGGAAATTTTTACTATGTAAGGGATAATAGTGGAGGTAGATGTTTGTTAACATAAAGAAATGAATGTTGGTTGTGGAACAAAATAATGGGACATATCAATTTTGATAATATGGTGAAGACTAGCTCTAATCATGTTGTTAGAGATTTACCAAGGATTGTCAAACTTGTTGATACTATGTGCAAGGAATGTCAGTTGGGAAAGAAAACAAAGAGTAAATTAATAAATGAGGAATATGCTACCTCATAGCCTTTAGAGTTGATTCATATAGATCTATGCAGATCTACAAGGACAAGAGGGCTAAGAGGAGAAAGGTATTTTATGTTACTTATTAATGATTACTCTAGAATGAATTGGGTTACTTTATTAAGAGAAAAGTCTGAGGCATTAGATAGATTTAAAGTATTCAAGTCAATGGTTGATAATCAAAAATATGGTAGAATAAAATTTCTAAGCTTTGATAGATGAGGAGGCTTTACATCAAATAAATCCATTAATTTTATCGAAGAGCATGGCATTAGGAGGAAATTTTCTACTCTAAGGACTCCTCAACTAAATGGTGTAGTTGAAAGGAAAAATAGGACTATTGTTGAGATGGCTAGAACTATGTTGAAGGATGCTAACCTACCTAATGTATATTGGAAAGAAGTTGTACATATTGATATTTATCTTCTTAATAGGGTATAGATAAAAGTGAATCACACAAAGACACTTTATGAAATTTGGAATGGTAGACCTCCTATAGTTAAGTACTTAAGAATATTTGGATGTAAGTGCTAAATTAAGAGAGATGAAGATGATCTAGGAAATTTTTATGCAAGAGAAAATGAAGGAATATTATAGGTTACTCTACAAATAGCAAGGCTCGGCAATGTTAAAACAAGAGGCTATAGAAGATTGTGGACAGTGAAAATGTGAAATTTTCTGAAGAATGGAATCAAAATGAAGTTGCATCTGAACCTGAGACGGAGATAGAAATTATTTTAGTGTTCTGTAGAAAAGACAGTTGATCCAAAAGAGGAAGAGACTAATCTAGAAGAAGAATAACCTAAATAGGCTCCCAAGACACTAGCAAAGTATGTGTTGAAGAATCACTTATAAGATCAAATGTTTGGAGACAAGAGAAAGGTTGTTTAGATATGAAAAAGGCTTGTAAAAAAAAATAACCAAGAAAATTATTTCTTCCTATCTTAAGTTGATCCAATGACCTATGTGAAAGCCAGTAAAGATGAAATTTGGATAAAGGTAATGGAAGAAGAGCTGAATTAAATAGAAAAGAATTAGACTTGAGAACTGGTACCTAAACTGGTGGACAAAAATGTGATAGGAACCAAGTGGGTGCTCTTGAACAAGCTGAATTAAGATGGAAAATTAACTAGAAACAAGGAAAGATTGGTCTGCAAGGCTTATTCACAAATTGAAGGCATACAATTTGATGAGAAATTTACTCCAGTAGCAAGGATGGAAGCTATAAGAATGTTTCTTACATTTACAACACATAAAAACTTTAAGGTATATCATTTGGATGTCAAGTCGGCATTCATGAAAAGGGAACTTGAGCAAGAAGTATATATTGAACAACTAGATGGGTACAAGTTGATAAAAGAATTGGATATGGCTTGCAAGTTGAAGAAGGCATTGTGTGAATCCAACTAAGCCCCTAGAGATTGGTATGCAAGGTTGGATAGATATTTGTTACAATAGATTTTCAAAAAAGATA
This sequence comes from Cryptomeria japonica, assembly GCF_030272615.1. Lineage (NCBI taxonomy): Eukaryota > Viridiplantae > Streptophyta > Pinopsida > Cupressales > Cupressaceae > Cryptomeria > Cryptomeria japonica. The sequence continues at coordinate 676,490,542 of NC_081414.1, read as the reverse complement.
CTACAAATAGAAATATTTATTTTAAATTTGAGGGTAACAAATTGTTGATTGTTGTTGTGTATGTTGATTATATCATTTTGGAGGAGATGGCAGTGTATGTAGGAAGTTTGCAGAAGAAATGCAAAAGGAATTTGACATGTCTATGATAGGTGAGCTATCATTTTTCCTTGGTCTACAAGTGACTCAGTCAAAAAATAAGGTATCTTTATTTCTCAAACCAAGTATGTCAAAGAGATGTTAAATAAATTTGAGATGGTGAATTCTAAACCTATTGCAACCCTTATGGCTACTAGTTGTAAGTTAAGTAAGGATGATGGATCTCCAAATGTTGATCATAAAAGTTACAAATCTATGATTAGAGGATTATTATACTTGATTGACTCAAGACCATATATTATGTAAGATGTTTGTTTGGTGGCTAGATATTAGGCTAGTTCTAAGCAATCACATGATCAAGAGGTGAAAAGGATATTCTAGTATCTAAAAGAGACTGCAAAATATGGAGTATGATATAAGAAAGATGATAATTTCACACTGGAAGCATATACAAATGTTGATTGCACCAAATGTGCAGATGAGGGAAGAAGCACAAGTGGTGGTGGATTTTTCTTAGGAGACAAATTGGTCTCTTGGTTGAGTAAGAAACAAGATTCAGTATCATTATCTACTGCAAAAACAAAATGCATTGCAACAACACCATGTTGCACTCAAGTTATGTGGATGATGTAGACATCTAAAATTAATTAAATTATTATTTAATTAATTTAAGCCTTTCCACATAATTAATTAATTTACTTGTGTTGATCCCCTTCTTCTTAAGATTAATTAGATGAAATTTAATTAATCTTATCACTAAAGCCTTATAATTAATTTATCAAAAATAATTATTCCTTTAAAATCATTTAATCTCCATTATTCCATTTAAATCTTTATTAGTTAATTTCAATTAACTAAGCTAATCATGTGATTCCTACAAATCACCTTTTCTAATCCTATCATCTATCCTAATTAATTCCTCCCTGATCATACTTATCATTTCCTCCAATTTTATATTCCTTGACTCATTCTCTCTACTTGTGTCACATCCTCCTAACTTTCCCACTTGCATCTTAATCCTTCATTAAGCCACCTAATTTGTCCTCCTAATCACCTACACATTCCTAATCACCTTTATTAGGTATGAGTCAACTCCTTTCCATAAATGGCCTTTCCCATCTCACCCTCCAAACCTTAAATGCACAAAATTTCCCTCTTCTAAGGAATATCAAATCCTTGCACATTCCCATATCCTCTCTTTCCAAATAATTTCTAATTCCTTTCTCCATTTATTCTCCCCACACAATCTTCTATTTTGGAATTTTTAATTCCTTTGTCCTCCCCCAAGGAATTGTATATTCCTATTTCACATGTACTTGTGAGGTGTGGGGACAAGAAATGTCTTTATGGCATATCTCTTGGATCTCCCACATTGTCCTCTTATTCCTCTCCCACTTTCTTTCAATCTTAGCCCTCCATTTCAAATCAATCTTGAACCTCCATTGTGGCTCCCTCTAACCTATAAATTGGAGTCTCCTCTCCTCACAAATCATCCACCTTTTATGCAATCTTATGTTGCTCATTTGAGTCTCATAATCCAACAATCATACCCTCAAAATTCCCAATTGTTTCCTCATAATCCCATCCATCTCATCCACATTCATCATTCAAATCCAATCCATATTTTTGTGTAGTGGAGACCAATCCAAATATCTCCCTCCAAAGAGAAAATCAAATCAAGTGGAGCAATGGGGCATATTTCCACTTCATCAAGCTCAATCGGTGGAAGAGTAGAAGCTAAGGTATAATGGTTATTGGTTTTATTTGAATTCTTTGCTTGTGTTTTATTTGGTTTATGCTACTAACCATTAGCTTAGATTTTCCCCTCTTCAAATGAAAAAAACTCTAAAAGATGTCAAGGTAGTGTATGATGAAACAATTCCTACTTTTTATGATAATGTAAGTGTTATTAACATCTACAAGAATCTGGTGATGCATTCAAGAACTAAACATATTGCAATTCAGTGTCATTTCTTAAGAGAGAATGTTGTAGAGAAGGAAGTTAGATTTGAGTATATATCCACTAAAGAATATATTGAAGATATCTTCACTATGGAATTGGTGAAGAATACCTTAGAGTCTCTCTAACAAAAGTTGGGGATCGTTTCCACTCCTTTTTCAAACTAGATGTGCTCAAGCAATGCATTTGTCTAGTGGAACTTCCAGAGTTCACCTTTTTCACTTGGATTGATGCAGTGGTTGCTCTCAGGGTGAGCAGTGAGTATTGTAGTTGTTAGAGCTTATCAGTTTGTAAGAGTCGGTGTTTTATAGGGTTCCCTTTGTCTTTAATGTCAAATGGGGAGAGATATATAGGTTGAGTTCAATTTTCTTTGTTATTGGTGGTACACAAGTGTTTCCATCAATGACAAAGGGGGAGAATATTGGAAAATTGAGTTGTTGTGTTGTGTCATCATTGATGTGAATTTATCTGTTGTTTTCATTGATGTCAACTTGTCTTGTGTTGTCATTTATGTTGAAGTGAGGATTGTGTAGATGCAAAAAAGAATATTTATGTTTGATGGTATTGTTGAGTTGTTATATAGAGATCTTGAAATAAGGATGGTATAGTATAAGTTTCAACATGTAGGAAACAATATGTAATGTCCCAATATAAGAATGCTTTACATTCCTTTGGTTTGTGAATATTATGTTATGTGGCTCTAAATACAGTATGTATCATCTGTGTATATTGCATTACTAGATTTGTAGGTCCTCTATTGCTTCGATGGTAGAATTGCTTGTGGTTTTCTTTGACAACAAAGTTGTCTATCAGAATAGGTTTGGGGAATTCTTGGTGGCTTTTGAATATGTGGATTCAAGAATTGTGGTTTGGAGGACTTGTTCATGTGGTTTATGCAGTGTTCTAGTTCATTTTTCAAGTGATGATTTGAATGGAAAGTGGAGTTATGATGTTCTAAGTTTTATGTTGTCAGTTGGTCTGGTTTCTAATTGACTATGGTGTTGTATCATACTTGGATCATATTCTTTTGGTTTGGGTTTTCTTTGGATAATGAGTTTGGTCAGTGTTTTGGGTCTCACCATGGTGTGTGCATATTTTCATTATGCAATTTGCATTGGAGATTTATTTTTGGGCCAACTAGTTAACATACTTGAATGTTTATCTACATGTTTTATTTGATGTTGACTTTAGAGGATTTGTTAACATGTGTGGTTTATTGAAGTTGACTTAGATGGATGTGATCGGGTCCTCTTTATCTCCTATAGTGGACTACAATGGTTGTTATTGGTCTAGGTGGCAAAAAAATGTAATATTGTTCATTCTATTTATGGACGACCTAGTTAGGGGTTTAAATGTTTAATATTATATATAAAAAAGTGTGGATGTATTAGTTATGGCATGGAAGGAGTGTGAATTGGAAAGCAATAGAAGTTGATGGTTTGCAAGTAGATTTGATGTTGAGGTTGTGCAAAAGTTAGTTGTGAAGATCTTTGATGACAATATCTTGTGTACATCAATATTTTAAAATTGAGTTTGAATTCCAAGGTGTTTGTCATTATCTTTCTCACTTGACATGAAGGCTCAAGGATAATTTCATGATCAAGAGATTTTGTTTCTTTCAATTTTTCTATTCATTTATTTGTCGGAAGATAGTGAGTGTCTTGGTAATTTTTTGTATCTTGCCCTGAGACTGTTAGGTCCCGGAGACAATTGAGAGAGGGGGGGGGGGGGTGAATCAGTTGTCAACTAAATTCAAACCAAAAACAACTTAACCAACTTAATGCTTAATACCGGTAAACCAGTTAAGTATGTCAGTAGATAGTTTTAATAGTTAGTTGATATACCGGTAAAGATTAGTGCATGAAACATAAACACAAAGTCATCCACAACACATGACACCAATATTTGTACGTGGAAACCCTGTAAGGGAAAAAAGCATGGTGGGAAACCTTACCCACAATTAGATGATACTATTGTAGATAGTAAGTGTACATAAATGGGGTCTGCACATGCAGAAAAGCCAAGCGCCTAGAGCTCACTACTCAATCACAAAATGGGAGTCACACTAACTACAATAGAATGGTTAAATCCAATAAGAATGTACTGCTCAAAATAGCATCTTCATATGCTGGATTCAGTACCGGTGTAATGCTGATATGCTTTCACAAAAACCTAGCTTCACCTTCAAATGATGTCTGTGTGTATTGCTCTACTTAATCTCGCATATACCTTCACACAAATATTTTTTCGTATTTCACATTTGGTCTTACAAATAAGATCTTACATTTATACCATAACCTAAGACCAATTTTAGTAGGTCAGCTCTACAAGATATTACAATAAAAACATTTTACAAACAATATAATATCTGATACAATAACCGATTGAACATGTCGGCTTAATGCATTTACAACAATAATTAATCATCTCCATAGTGTGCCATGTTGATCTGGAAAAGATAACCTGCCGGTGTAACCCTGGATAACCCTGGACCTATTTGTCGGTAAAAGCAAATATGCAAATATGAATATACCAATGATTAATTCATTAAGATAAGATGTCCACACGATGTCTTCGATATTACCAAGTGTCTTCCATATCATTCCAAGTGTTGGTGATCATTATATCCTGTCGGTGAACCATATACCAGTAACTATGCAATAGTTACTTGCTTGCTGGTGAATGTTGCTAGATCTCCAAAGTGCTAGTGTTTTAGTAGGTGTTGACATCAATGACAAACCATACCAAAATACCAACAATCTCCCCCTTTGGCATTGATTGCAACACAAGATGGAAAAACCATCAAAGTGCCAAAACAGAAATGCCAAATACCAAAAACCAACAATCTCCAAAAAGATCATAACCAGAAATCAAAATACATACAGAGAGTAATAATCTCTCCCAAACAACAATCTCTCCCGGTGGGAGCAACATGTGTTTTCCTTGTGTTTTTCAAAGTTTTGTGAGTTTTTCCATACCAATCTCTCCCCCTTTGACATCAAATGCCAAAGTTACAACAAAACCAAGTTCATATATGAAATACCAATCAATTCAATATACAATCTACTCCCCTTGAGAAGTAGCTTCCTCATCAAAGACTGGAATAAAAGATTTGTCTATTAATTCTACCGGTTGATGACAATCATCAACTTCCTAAGTCTCGACCGGTGGTGGTATGATTCCAAGCTGTTCTCTGAGATATTCAAAAGTCTCCTTAGGAAAAGGTTTTGTAAAAATATCTGCAAGTTGTTCTTTAGTATTCACATAAACCAGTTTTATCTCCTTTTCTTCAACTTTTTCCCTTAGAAAATTCAGTTTGATAGAAACATGTTTTGTTTTAGAATGTAGTATTGGATTCTTAGATATATCAATTGCTACAGTGTTATCACAATATATAGTAATAGGTTCCTTGTATTTTACCTTTATGTCTTTCAACATTTGCTTAAGCCATAGTACCTGTGTACAGTTAGTTGCTACTGCAACATATTCTGATTCTGTTGTTGATAAAGATGTACAACTTTGTTTCTTACTCAACCAAGAAACTAATCTGTTTCCAAGAAAGAATGCTCCGCCGGTGGTCCTTTTCCTATCATCCACATCTCCTGCCCAATTTTCATCTATGTATGCACATAGATCAAAATTTTCATTTCTAGGATACCATAATCCAAGATTTATAGTGCCTTGTAAGTACCGGAAAATCCTTTTTACTATTTATTCATGAATTTCTCTAGGATTACTTTGAAATCTTTAAAAAATACATACTGCATTCATAATATCAGGTCTGGTTTGTGTTAAATACAGTAAACCTCCTATCATAGATTTGTATCTAGTTGGATTAATAGGTGTAGATTCATCCCTTTGAGATAATTTGTCATTTGTAGTCATAGGTGTGCTTACCGGTTTAGAGTTCTCCATCCCAAATTTCTTTAGTAACTCTTTTAAGTATTTGGATTGACTCAAGAATATACCTTTATCAGTCTATGAAATCTGCAATCCTAAAAATAATTTTATTTCTCCAATCATAGACATTTCAAATTCTTGTTGCATTTTAATAGAAAACTCCTTACATAATCCATCTTCTCCTCCAAAGATTATATCATCAACAAATACTTCTATAATCAAGATGTCATCATTAGTTATTTTGTAATATAAATTGTTGTCTACATTTCCTTTAGTAAAACCAATCTTTAAAAGATACTTATCCAATCTTGCATACCAAGCTCTTGGAGCTTGTTTTAATCCATACAAATCTTTTCTTAACCTGCAAACCATATCATTGTCATCTGTCAAACAAAATCCATCAGGTTGTTCAATATAGACTTCCTCTTCAAGATCTCCATTCAAAAATGCACATTTAATATCCATTTGATAAACTTTGTAGTTCTTGTGTGCTGCAAAAGCCAAAAATAATCTGACTACCTCAATTCTAGCTACCGGTGCAAAGGTTTCATTGTAATCAACTCCTTCCTTTTGAGAATATCCCTTACACACTAGTCTTGCTTTATTTCTGACAACCTTACCATCTTCATTAAGTTTGTTTCTGAATACCCATTTGGTTCCAATTACATTTTTATCTTTAGGGCGGGGAACTAATGTCCAAGTGTGATTTTTCTCAATTTGTTCTAATTCTTCTTCCATAGCTTTAATCCAAAATTTATCTTCACATGCCTCATTAACAGATGATGGTTCAATTTGAGAAATAATACATACCTCTTCATTTTTCAATCTTCCTCTTGTCATAACTCCTTTAAATTTGTTTCCAATTATCTGATCTTCAGAATGATTCAATCTTACATACCGGGGTGTCTTTGTTTGTTCTTGTTCTTCAATTACTGTGGAATCCTCATATGGTACCGAGGTAGCTGGATCTCCATTTTGTACTGGTGGATTTAGTGTAGGTTCATTTGTCAAACTTTCTGTTGCCGGTTCAGAGTCTATATACCTTGAAGTTCCTCTAAATTGTTCATCAATCTTTACATTTGTACTCTCAACAATTTTCTGCAATCTTTTGTTAAAACATCTATATGCCTTGCTCTTAGATGAATAACCAAGAAATATTCCTTCATCGCTTCTAGGATAAAATTTTCCAATATACTCATCTCTTCTGATATAACATTTGCTTCCAAAAATTTTGAAATACTTAAGAGTAGGAGTATTACCAAACCATAGTTCATGAGGGGTCTTACTAGTTTCACCTTTGATGTGAACTTTGTTGAATGTATAGACCGTTGTACTGACTACTTCTCTCCAATACACATGTGGTAGGTTTTCTTCTGATAACATACTTCTTGCTGCATCCAAGATAGTTTTGTTTTTCCTTTCAACAACTCCATTCTGTTGTGGTGTCTGAGGTGCTGATAGTTGTCTTCTAATTCCATTCACTTCACAGAATGTATTAAATTCCTTATATGTGAATTCTCCTCCTTGATCTGATCTTAAACATTTGATTTTCTTACCGGTTTCATTTTCAACCATTGCTTTGAACAGTTTGAACTTTCCAAGTGCTTCTGATTTTTCTTTAAGAAAAGTAACCCAACACATTCTAGAATAGTCATCAATGATTAGCATGAAATATCTATCACTTTGTAAGCTTTTAGTTCTAGCTGGACCACATAAATCGGTGTGAATCAAATCAAGAGCATTATTGGATTTTTTTGGAATACTTTTGAAACTAGCTCTAACTTGTTTACCAAATTGGCATTCCTTACATATTGTATTCTGAGGTTTGACAGTTTTAGGTAAATCTCTAACTGCCTTAGTAGTACTGATCTTTACCATGCAATCAAAGTTTACATGACAGAGTCTCTTATGCCATAACCAACTTTCATCTATATGTGCAATCAAGCATGTCTTTTCACTATTATTCAAATGAAAGATATTACCTCTAGTCTGATTACCGGTTGCAATTTCTAAACTAGTTCTATTCATGATTCTGCATTTTCCATTCTTAAATTGTAACTGAAATCCTTTCTCAACTAATTGACCAACACTTAAAAGATTATGCTTTAATCCTTCAACATAGTAGACATTGTCAGTGTTATACTTACCATCAAGAGATATTGTACCCTTACATTTGATTGAACAAGCTTTGTCATCTCCAAATCTTACTAAACCGCCATTGTATTCTTGAAAGTTCAAGAATTTACCTTTGCATCATGTCATATGATGTGATCATCCTAAGTCAATGATCCATTCATCCTTTATTTCAACTTTAGCTGCTAGGGCTTGTTCTACCAATTGAGTAGTAGGTGTCAGTTGATCTTCTGTTATAGCAACAAAAACCCATCCATTGTCTGTTGGATCCTCATCAGAATCATCAGTCACACCTTCATCGGCAATGTAACAAGATTTGTCTGTATTCTTCTTAAATCCGTATCTCTGATATTCAGGATTAGGCTTGTATGTTCTTCTAGCTTCTTCTCTTAGTCTAGCATGTCTATCAAGGAATCTTGAAGCCATATGACCAATCTTATTGTAGTTAAAACATTTAAAGGGTGCTTTACCTTCATACTTACTTCCAACTGGACCTTTAGGCATTTTCCTTGCAAATAGTGCTTCAAGTTCTTCATTTTCTTTCCTGCTTTCTTCAAGTTCTCTTGCATAAAAGGCTTTCCAATCAGATTTGTCAAATGATGGAGTAGATGATGTTGATGCTTTAAAGGCTAAATCTATCTTAATAGTAGCAACAGGACCAAATTCTTCAATTTCAAAAGCTGAAAGTTTCCCAATCAATGTATCCCTAGTTACTGATGTATTAGGCATTGTTCTCAACTCATTTATAGCAGTAACCTTCATTTTATATGGTGGTGGTAATCCTCTTAAAACTTTTGAGACAATTTCATCCTCACTTAAGGTTCCTCCACAACATTTAATACCCAAAATAATTTCATTTACTCTTTCCATAAAAGCATAAATCCTTTCATCTTCTTCCATTTTCAGATGTTCATACCTGACCCAGAAGCTTTCAAGTTTTGCAATTTTGACTGTGGAATCTCCTTCATTCAATGTTTCCAAATGATCCCAAATAGCTTTAGCAGTAGACCTATCTAATAGTCCCATGATTTGTTGATTTGATAATGCGCTCAGAAGTGTTTTCTTCATCTTTAGTCAAGTTAGCTGGACTGGGCTTACCTGGTACAGCAACAATATAACCATTCTTTGTAACATCCCAGATGTCCTTTCCAATGCAATTCAGATGTGTCTCCATTTTGATCTTCCATATGCCATAGTTGGTTCCATCAAGTTTAGGACCGTCCTTCCTGGAATAGTTAGTAGACATTGGATCTCCTCAAGTTGTTAAACTTCTGCAAAAGAGGACTAAGCTCTGATACCAATTGTTAGGTCTCGGAGACAACTGAGAGGGGGGGCTGAATCAGTTGTCAACTAAATTCAAACCAAAAACAACTTAACCAACTTAATGCTTAATACCGATAAACCAGTTAAGTATGTCGGTAGACAGTTTTAACAGTTAATTGCTATACCGATAAAGATTAGTGCATGAAACATAAACACAAAGTCATCCACAACACATGACACCAATATTTGTACGTGGAAACCCTGTAAGGGGAAAAACCATGGTGGGAAACCTTACCCACAATCAAATGATACTACTGCAGATAGTAAGTGTACATAAATGGGTTCTGCACATGCAGAAACGCCAAGTGCCTAGAGCTCACCGCTCAATCACAAAATGGGAGTCACACTGACTACAATTGGATGGTTAAATCCAATAAGAATGTACTACTCAAAATAGCATCTTCATATGCTGGATTCAGTACCGGTGTAATGCTAATATGCTTTCACAAAAACCTAGCTTCACCTTCAAATGATGTCTGCATGTATTGCTCTACTTAATCTCGCATATAACTTCACACAATTCTTTTTCACATTTCACATTTGATCTTACAAATAAGATCTTACATTTATACCATAACCTAAGACCAATTTTAGTAGGTCGGCTCTACAAGATATTACAATAAAAACATTTTACAAACAATATAATATCCGATGCAATAACCCATTGAACATGTCGGCTTAATGCATTTACAACAATAATTAATCATCTCCATAGCGTGCCATGCTGATCTGGAAAAGATAACCTGCCGGTGTAACCCTGGACCTATTTGTCGATAAAAGAAAATATGCAAATATGAATATACCAATGATTAATTCATTAAGATAAGATGTACACATGATGTCTTCGATATTACCAAGTGTCTTCCATATCATTCCAAGTGTCAGTGATCATTATATCCTATCGGTGAACCATATACCAGTAATTGTACAATAGTTACTTGCTTGCCGGTGAATGTTGTTGGATCTCCAAAGTGCTAGTGTTTTAGTAGGTGTTGACATCAATGACAAAACCATACCAAAATACCAACAAAGACAACATGTTTTAGTTTTGCAAGTAATTTGTATCTTGGCCTAAGGTTGTGCACCTTAGTTTTGCAATTCCTCTTAGGATCAGTGAGTTCCAAAGGTAACATTATAATAAATTAGATCCATATTGTGAATTTGATTCTCACTATGGTTTTTCCCTACTCGGGATTTCCACGTAAATTTGGTGTTCATATGTTTGTTGTAATTTGTTCTTTCATGATTTATTACTGCCATGATTACATTGTTGAGGTTTAAAGTTTAAAGATTGAAAACTAAGTATTATCTATTATCTGGACTAATTAACCCCCCCCCCTCTCAGTCTTGTGGTGTGTTCGACAACATGAAATACCTAACTATAATAGAAGAAATTTGCTACCTCAAGGATGATGAATCCTAGAGAACAAATCCACCCTCTGATACCTCACTCAAATTGGCGCTAAGGTGAGCCAGGGGATGAAATGACAAGTTGAACAAATAACCCACAATATGGGGCTCTCAGACAACTCTGCCTAGCCTTTGTCTAGAGGATGAATGCACAGGTCTAGGACACCAGTGCGGCGCACTGTCATCCTATATGGATAAAGTATAGAAACCATACAAAAAGTACCAAATGTAGGGATAACGAGATAAAAGCATAGGAAATGATGAGATTAGGCTAGTAAACATGGAATACAAAATAACTAGAAAAAAGTAAAAAGAAAAGAGGTAAAAAGGACTCATAATCGGTCCATAATTGAAGCCTCCTGCAAATAAGATACTTTTTCCATGATTATGAACAAGCACACAAACAAGAAGGAAAATGTTGGGGTTGTGTTTTAGGAGTCTACCTAAGTTGGACCCCCGTTTTGGTGTTTCCACCTCCATGGACAACCCATATAAAGCCATAGGGAAATAAATGATAAAGATAATGGAAAGACAATGCAAGATAGAAGAATGATAATGGTAAGATGAATAGAAAAGAGAATAAGGACACTCCCCTTTCCGAGATGCTATGATAATGGCGTTGCGAGATATTCAAAAAGATTTGACAATTGTAGTGTTTGTAAGAGAAGCTATGAACACTATCTAAAAACTCTAACCTATAAGAAGTAGTCTCAAAATTGCCAAAAGATCCTCAAAATATCTTCAAACCAGAGAGATATAGGCCCTGGATGAAAAACCAACGTCGGTGGTCACATGCAGAGGCATTACAATTCCTTCTAAGCACAAGCATAACGCTCAAACAACTACCTGTGAACTATCAGATTCGTAGGACACTAGCGTGCCATGTAGATGTCCCCACGATGCGCTAGAGTCCTGAAGGTGACAAATTAACAAAGTTGGTAGAATTCCAGTTTGAAGCTGACAAGGCGGCCTTGATGGACAAAAGGACAAAGATGGCAACACCCAACCTCCGATGATGTGGAAGAAAGTGCTACTTGTCCCGTTGAATTGCATAAGGTGCTATTTTTTATATTACATTTTGCCCCCACTTTAGCAAGCATGTCTTTGTTGAGAAATGTAAAGCTAAAGTAAAGGAAGATAAAGAAAAAAAAGTTGTGATGGGGAGGCAAATTTTCGTTGATCAGACGAGGTTGCCCCCAACGAGATGAAGCTGAAATTTGGAATAGATATCGTTACCTGATGCATCGCAAACATGCTAGCTGCAGACTTAAATGTTGGATGATAAGATAAAATATATAGAGATAAATATTAGATAAGATAGCATAATAGAAATGAGCCTCGCTTTGGAGTAAAGGCCCTAGTTATGAAAAGATGTCAAATAAACAGTTGGCGTGATATGAGATGCACCGGTATGGATAGAAAAGTGTGTTGGTATTATGGATATGTTGCATTGGTTTTGTCATTGATGTCAACACTTATCAACATTTATCCTTCTGGAGATCTTTGATTATGTTCACCGGTATTTGGTTCACCGGCAGGTTATATTGTTTAATGGACACAAGATGACTTGTTATCATCTAAAGATCACTTGGCTATGTCGAAGACATGGTTTGGACACTCAGCTTTGGAGATTTAGTTATTGGTCTAACCGGGTTGACATATTTGTTGTTACCGGCAAATTGGTCTAGGTTATGGACCGGCATGCATTATCTATTCCAGATCAGCACAGCACGTTATGGAGATGGTTTAATCAATTGGTATTATTGTTGAGCCGACATGATGCATCACATCTTGACTTGTTGTAATTGATTTTATTGTATCATTCTTAGTAAGCCGACCTACACATTTGGTCTTAGGTTCTGGTATATATGTAAGATCTCAATTGTGAGATTAATATGGAGGTGGTATGTTATAAGGTATTATAAGGTTGTGATATTCGGTATATGCGAATATAAGTAGAGCTACACATGCAAACATCATTTGAAGATTCAAGAAAGGTTTGAAGAAGACAATCAGAGCTTAACCGATACTAAATCCAGCATTGGAGATGCTACTTTGAGCAGTACATTATCATTGGATTTAATCATCCAATTGTAGTCAATGTGATTCCTATTTTGTGATTGAGCAGTGAACTCTAGGTAGTTGGCCTTTCTGCATGTGTAGACCCCATTTGTAAACACATACTATCTGCAGTAGTATCATTTGATTATGGGTAAGGTTTCCCACCATTGTTTTCCCCCTTACAGGGTTTCCACGTACAAATCTCTATGTTATGTGTTGTGGTTATTGTTTCTCTTTCTGTTTCATGCATTAAGTTTCACCGGTACTGTTATTAACTATTAATCTATTTTTCGGCATTAAGTTTGGTTTACGGTATTAAGAATCAAGTTTGGTTAAGTTGTATTTGGGTTGAAATTATTAGACAACTAATTCACCCCCCCTCCTCTCAGTTGCCTTCGGGTCCTAACAAAGTGCATTATGCTACATAGCCATACGATAGGGTGATAAGATATGCTAGTATGGATAGTCGTACGATAGGGCAAGATATATGCCAATATGAATGATGATTCAATAGGGCAATAAGATAGATAGGTTTTGCTGGCATGGGTAACAATATGCTAGATAGTCATGCGATTGGGTGATCAAAGGTAGATTTGGTAAGCAGTAGATTGGCCCCTACCTAGGCAAACAAAAAGAGATAGATCAAATGGTTTAACCCCCATCTAGGCAAAAAATGATAAAGAAAAAGATCAAGTGCCTTGGTCCCCACCCAAGAAAGCATGAAAACTGATCAAAAAAAAATGCTAATGCAAGTGACTAAATGACAAAAGCAAATTATGCAGAAAAGTAGATACGATGCCCCCCCTTAGAATGATATGCATGAAAGGCATGTTATTCTAAGGAGAAAAGAAATTGTGGCATGTCAACATAGGAAGATGTTTTCTTTGGAATGCCACCGGTAGATGGTGACACATAATGTCCACAACATCAATAATGAAAGGCAAGAGGACAAGGGGATCTGATAGTTTGGCATCAGAACCTATAGCAGTGAAAAGAGATATGCAACACAATTGCGAGATGGGTATATTGTCATAGACCCAAAGTTCTCAGATCTGAAGAAGAACACATGAAGACAAAGATAAAATAAAAATTTGAATCAACATGGAAGAAGGCCAAAGATGCCCCCAACACTTTGCATTGTCCCCAAATAGTGAAAGAGCAAGATATGACAAATAGAAGAAATAGAGAGACAAATAGAAGAAGATGTGTGACATAAAATCTCTCATACCCGATTACCTATGAAGTAACTTGGGTCCTCCAGGAGAGCACAATAGATAAAAATAGTCAACCTCCCATATCCAAGTACCTATGGAGTAACTTGGGTCCTCTGGGAGGGAACAAACATATAAAGAAAGCATGTGGACACACAGGAAAGCGCACACACACAAAAAGATGGAGATAAGAGATAAACATCCTAAAGGTCATCCCATATAATATCATCGTCCTCCCAATCTAGATCATAGGGATAAGGAGGATGAGCTCAAAGAGGGACCATAACAAGAGATTCACTGGGTGCCTCACCAGTAGTGAGGGCAAGGGATGAAGTAGCAGCAACATCTACATCGACAGACTCGAAGGAGGTAAGGGTCAATAATCACATGAAGATCGTGGATAAGGGAGGGATATCCCACAAGGAGTCAAGCATGCAAGCCTCTGTAGAATAAGAAGGTACCTCACTCAGAGAAGATGAAACAAGGACAAGACTACCGGCCTCTAGAAGAGGAGCAGTGATAAACTCAGGAGAAGGTGGGGCCTTCTCAAACATGCACATAGAAACAAGCAAACTTGTAGGAACTGAAACAGGTATAGGAGAGGGTGGAGAACATACCTGCGAGGATTTCCATCGTCAAAACTATGGAATGAGGCCATTCTCAAGCTTGTGTTTGGGTCAGATAGGATAAGCAATTCTTCTATCACCCTTAGAAGGTTGAATGACTCTATGAAAGCTTTGATGTTGGAATGGTTGCAAAACAGGGGGACGAGACAATGGAGGCATGTCTAGAAAAGAGGTAATGAGGGGCGACTCCAAAGAAGGAGCAATGAAAATCTACAATGTTTAGGGGAAGGTTCATCAACAGGCCCCAAATCAGTAGGAAGTAAAACCAAAGAGGTTGCAAACACAAGAACATCCGAAGAAACAAGATCTGAGACAATAGGGTCGAGTGTCGAACAGGTACCAGTGGACTATAGAGCAGCATCACGTTGTCGAGCCATGGACTATCAAAAGAATTTATTCTCACACGCACATTCATTATAGTTGTAAATTTGGAGGAATTGATTATGTGTTGCATTGATGTTTTTCATTGATGTCAACACTATCTTCTTGGTTGTCTACTGGGTTCTAGTAGAGTGGTTGGTCTTTGATGATGATCAGGAGATTTGTCTCTGGTATATTCTGATTGATGGTATTGGTTTGGATTGGTTATTCATGTGGTTTAGATGTGTATCTCATTCAGTTGGTTTAGGATTTGGTGATTCAGAAGCTACCATTTGTTATAGTAAGCCTTTTGGTTATCGGTAAGGGTTTTACTGGCAGAGCTTTATTGAAGATCTTTTGATAGATTTGATAAGTGGTATTGGTGCAGCTTCTAAAAGGTTTTCAGGATGTTGATGGTTATCTTGTTCATGTTCCAATTGATCAGTGGTGTTTCATTTGGCTTATGGCGACCTATTTTGGGTCCGGTTCTATTATGTTAGGTTATGGACTGGTTTATGTAACATGTTGGTGGATGCTCTTGATGCATTATTGGTTGGATTTATTTATTGGTTTATGTTATTTTGGTCTTAGACTGACTTGGTCTATCATTGGTTTTTGGGTTTATGTAATGGATTTATTGTATTTTCTTTTCGTGTTTGACCTAGTTATTTAGGTCTCGAGTTGGTATATATATATGATGTAATATCTCTTTGTAGATCATAGGATGGTCATGGGTTATGGGATTATCTGTGTGTGAATAAAGTTGTAATCATATGCAGAGGTTTTGATTGATCATAGGTGATCGAATTGGGTTTGTGTAAGAGGTTTAAGACCTCTGATATTGAGTTTAATCGAAATTTTAATCAGGCATAGGAGATTCTATTCTTGCAGTTAATTCTTATTTTTGGATTATAGTCTGGATTTCTTTTGTAGTTAGTGAGGCTTCTTTGTGATGAGTAGTGCGCTCTCGACAATGTGCCTTCCTGCATGTGTAGGCCCCTTATTGTATTCACATACTTACTGCAAAAGTATCATCAAACTATGGGTAGGCTTCCCACCATGGTTTTTCCCTTTACCAGGTTTTTCACATACAAATCTTGGTGTTATGTGTTGTGGGTGCATGGTATTTGTTTTATGGTTTATGCTTAATTGATATATCTTATCTTCCGGTAATTGGTTTTGTGTGCTTAAATTTTCATAATCTGTTGACAACTAATTCACCCCCCCTCTCAGTTGTCCACCGGTTATCCTAACAATTGGTATCAGAGTTTGGTCCTCTCTGCAAAATCTTAACCGCTTGAGGAAGATCTTATGGTGAATAATCATTCAACTTCTATTGCTTACCAGAAGGAAAGCCCTAGGCTGGAAGGAACGAATTACAAGGTATGGAAGCTTCGAATGGAGACTCATCTGAGATTTCTTAGCAAAGAGATTTGGGAGAACACTGAGAAAGGATATACTCCTTATGATCCAGCATCTGGCAATCCTGCTCTGGCAAACTTGGATAAGAACATTGAAAATGATTGTAGAGCTAGAGAAGCCCTTTTGAGTGCCCTTTCTGATTAGCAAGTTATGGGATTAACGGACAAACAATCTGCAAAATCTATATGGTATAAGTTGGAGACTCTGAATGAAGGAGACCCTACTATTAAAATTGCTAAACTTGATGGTTATCGGGTGAGATATAAGAACCTGAAAAATGGAGGAAAATGAAAGAATTACTGCTTTTATGGAAAGAGTCAATGAAATTGTTATGGGAATTCAATGTTGTGGTGGATCTCTGAGTGAAGATGAGATTGTTTCTAAAGTATTGAGATATTTGCCACCAACTTACAAGATGAAGGCTACTGCAATTAATGAGCTGAGAACAATGTCTAACACTTTAGTTAATAGGGATACTTTGGTTGGAAAATTATCTGCCTTTGAACTTGAAGAATTTGGCCCTCAAGGAGCTGCAAAGACAGAATCTACTTTTCATGCATCTACATCATCAACTGGCAAGAGTGATTGGAAATAACTATATGCGAAGGAACTGGAGGATATGAAGAAATAAGTTTAAGAGCTTGAGAAACTTGAAGCCCCGTTTGCTAGAAGAGTACCTAAAGGTCTAGCAGGAAGTAAGTATGAAGGAAAATCACCTTTCAAATGTTTTGCATGTAATAAGATAGGTCATTTTGCATCTAGATATCCTGAAAGGAATTCAATATTTGAGGAGAAAGATAGGAGATCTTTTAGGCCTAACCATGAATATCAGAACAAGCATATATACAAGAGGAACAAAAACAAATCATGCTACTATATGGATGAGGAAGGTGTGACTGATGATTCTGATGATGAACCGGCAAAAGATTCACCTAGTGGATCCGGCAATGGAAAGGAATGGGTATTCTTAGCTATCAAGGAAGATGCTCCAAAACATGTCATTCATAATGAAGAGAAGGCCCTTGTTGCTAAAGATGAAGACAAGGATGAATGGGTGATAGATAGTGGATGTTCACATCATATGACTAGAGATAAAAGGAAGTTTCTATGTTTGCAAGAATTTGATGGTGGTCTGGTTGGATTTTGAGATGACAAAGCATGCATGATCAGAGGAAGAGGAACTATATCATTCGATGGTAAGCATAACATTGATAATGTCTATTAAGTTGAAGGTTTAAGGCATAATATTATGAGTGTAGGACAATTGGTGGATAAGGGATTTCAATTACAATTCAAGAATGGAAAATGCAAAATCATCAACAGATTTGGATTGGAGATTGCAACCGGTACTCAGACTGAAGGTAACATCTATCATTTGAACTCTGGTGAGAAGACATGTTTGATTGCACATATTGATGAGAGTTGGCTATGGAATAAGAGGTTGTGTCATGTGAATTTTGACTGCATTGTAAAGATCAGTTCAACTAAAGCAATTAGAGATATACCTAAGATTATGAAGCCCTATAATTCGATATGTAAGGAATGTCAAATGGATAAACAAGTCATAACTTCTTTTAAGAGTATACAAGACAAATCTGATGATATTCTTGATCTTATTCGTACTAATTTGTGTGGTCCTTCTAGAATAAGAAGTTTTCAGGGTGATATATATTTCATGGTAATCATTGATGACTATTCTAGAATGATGTGGATTACTTTTCTAAGTTGAGAAATCTGAAGCCTTTGAAAAGTTCAAGATATTTAAAGCTATGGTTGAGATAGAGATAGGGTTGAAGATCAAATTCTTAAGATCCGATCAGGGTGGTGAATTCACATCCGATGAATTTAATAGTTATTGTGAGAAAAATGGCATAAGGAAATAGTTGTCTGCACCCCAGACACCTCAGCAGAATGGTGTTATGGAAAGAAAGAACAGAACTATCCATGATGCAGCTAGAACTATGATGATGGAAGGTAATCTACCTCATATGTATTGGAGAGATGTTGTGAGCATGGCAATATACACATTCAATAGAGTTCATATCAAAGGAGACACTGGTAAGACACCTTATGAATTATGGTTTGGTCATACACCTACAGTTAAGTATTTTAGAATCTTTGGTAGTAAATGCTATATCAAAAGAGATAATTCCATTGGAAAGTTTGACCAAAGATGTGATGAAGGAATATTTCTTGGTTATTCTAATGAAAGCAAAGCATATAGATGTTATAACAAAAGATTGCAGAGAATTATAGAGAGTACTAAAGTCAAGGTGGATGAGAAATACGAAGGTCAAATCAGAACTTATGAGAGAGAATCGGAAGTGGAAATTATCATAACTGAACCGGTAGCACCTGTACCAGAATAGAATGTTGAACTAGTTACCCCGGCAGTAACAAAAAATTCAACAGTAACTAAAGATCAGAGCAGGGAAATAGAAAGTTAGAAGACTCCTAGGTATGTAAGGTTGAATCATTCGAAAGATCGGATAATTGGAGACAAGAGAAAAGGAGTGATGACTAGAAGAAGGTTGGTTGTTGAAGAGGTGTGTTTAATTTCTCAAATTGAACCGAAATCAGTAATTGAAGCTGTAAGGATGAATGTTGGATGAAATCTATGGAAGAGGACTTAGATCAGATAGAAAATAATAACACATGGACTTTAGTTCCTTGGCCTAAAAATAAGAACTTTATTGGAACTAAATTGGTTTTTAGGAATAAATTGAATGAAGATGGACAAGTTGTGAGGAAAAAAGCTAGATTGGTATGTAAAGGATATTCTCAGAAGGAAGGAATTGATTATGATGAGACTTTTTCTCTGGTAGCTAGGATTGAAGCTGTGAGATTATTTCTTGCTTATGTTGCCCATAAGAAATACAAAGTTTATCAGATGGATGTTAAGTGTGCATTTCTGAATGGAGATCTTGAAGAGGAAGTTTACATTGAGCAAGCTGATGGAATTTCACTTTCAGATGACAAAAACATGCTTTGCAGGTTAAGGAAAGCTTTATATGGATTGAAGCAAGCCCCTAGAGCTTGGTATGCTAAATTGGACAAATATCTTTTGAAGCTTCATTTCATTAATGGTAATGTTGACAGTAACTTGTATTACAAGATCACTGATGATGACATATTGATTGTTGAGGTCTTTGTTGATGATATCATTTTTGGAGGTGAGGATAAGTTATGTATTGAACTCTCCGATAATATGAACAATGAACTTGAAATGTCTATGATTGGAGAAATGATATTTTTCTTAGGTTTGCAGATTACTCAAACTGATAAAGGTATTTTCATCTGTCAAACTAAGTATGCTAGAGAGTTGTTGAAGAAATTTGGTATGGAAAATTCTAAACTGGTTGGTACTCCTATGGTTACTAGTGAGAAATTGACAAAGAAAGATGTATCAGCTCCAATAAATC
This sequence comes from Cryptomeria japonica, assembly GCF_030272615.1. Classification (NCBI taxonomy): domain Eukaryota; kingdom Viridiplantae; phylum Streptophyta; class Pinopsida; order Cupressales; family Cupressaceae; genus Cryptomeria; species Cryptomeria japonica. Next base: position 676,470,618 of record NC_081414.1, on the reverse strand, counting down.
CTACAAGGTATAAGTCTATGATTTGAGGTTTGTTATATTTGACTCAGACTAGACCGGATATAATGAATGCAGTTTCTATTTTATCAAGATATCAAAGTGATCCTAGAGAGAATCGTGAGAGTGCGGTGAAAAGGATTTACAGGTATTTGCAACAAACAACTGAGTATGGTTTATGGTATCCTAAAGATGATGACTTTACACTATGTGCATATACAGATGCAGATTGGGCTAGAGATGTTGATGACCAGAAGAGCACATCCAGTGGAGCCTTCTTTCTTGGAAAGAAACTTGTTTCATGGATCAGCAAGAAATAGTCATGTACTTCTTTATCTACTGCTGAAGCTAAGTATGTTGTTGTTGCTACTAACTGTACACAAGTTCTATGGATGAAGCAAGTGTTGAAGGATATAAGAGTAGATTTTAATGAACCAGTAGTTATTCACTGTAATAACTCTACTGCTATTGACATATCAAAGAATCTGGTATTTCATTCTAAGACTAAGCACATATCAATCAAGTATAACTTTTTGAAAGAAAAGGTGGAAGCAAATGAAGTCAGATTTGTTTATGTGAACACTAAAGAGAAGATTGCAGATATCTTCACTAAACCTTTGCCCAAGGAATCATTTGAGTACTTCAGATACAAATTGGGGGTCTCTTCTCCTTTGGTAGAGACTTGAGTAATGTTGATTGGCATCAGTCCAATATGCATTTATCAAAGATATTATTCATTCTGGATTGATGTGTTGGTGCTACTACTCAGGGGAGTAGTCATCTATGTGACTCAAAGAATCTGTGATCTTTATTTGATGTTTATGTTAGATTTCTGGAATTGATGTTGAAGGGGGAGAGATATACATGTGAAAAAAAACTTTGTGCAATTAATTTGTACAAAAAAAGTTCTTGTTATTTATAGAATAGATAGAGGCGAAGACTATTTGTCTCCCCTGTTTACAGAGAGAGAGTTTAATTAGTAAACAATGCAATATTTAAACATTAATAATAATACCTACAGAAGAGAGGAAGATTTTTTGTGGATACTTTTTTTAAAAGGCAAAAAAAAAGCTTAATAGAAATATCAATCAAAGGGGGAGAACAGAGCTTAACGAAGATATCTTTCACATGGGAAGTTTTGTTTCATTTTGTTTCAGATCTTTGGTTTGGTTAATTGGTTCAAAGCTTCATTGTTATATCATTTGTTGGATGTCTTCCATTGGGGGAGACTTGTTTGGCATTTCTTGGCACTTGGATGTTTTTCACATCTAGTGTTGCCATCAATACCAAAGGGGGGGATTGTTGGAAATTTGGAGGAATTGATTATGTGTTGCATTGATGTTTGTCATTTATGTCAACACTAGATTATTGGATGTCTAGTCTTTGATGTTGATTAGGAGATTTGTCTCCAGTATGTTTTGATTGATGGTATTGGTTTGGATTGGTTATTCATGTGGTTCAGATGTGTATCTCATTCAGTTGGTTCAAGATTTGGTGATTTGGAAGCTATCATTTGTTCTAGTAAGCCTTTTGGTTACCGGTAAAGGTTTTACTGGCAGAGATTTATTGAAGATCTTTTGGTAGATTTGATAAGTGGTGTTGGTGCGGCTTCTAGAAGGTTTTTAGGATGCTGATGGTTATCTTGTTCGTGTTCTAGTTGATTGGTGGTGTTTCATTTGGCTTATGGCAACCTATTTTGGGTCTGGTTCTATTATGTTAGGTTATGGACCGGTTTATGTAACATGTTGGCAGATGCTTCTGATGCGTTACTGGTTGGATTTATTGATTAGTTTATTTTATTTCAGTCTAGGCCGACTTGGTTTATCATTGGTTTTTGGGTTTATGTGATGGATTTATTGTATTATCTTTTGGTGGCCGACCTAATTGTTTAGGTCTTGAGTTGGTATTTAAATATGATGTAAGATCTCTTTGTAGATATTAGGATGGTCATGGGTTATGGGATTATCTGTGTGCAAATAAAGTTGTAATCATATGCAGAGGTTTTGGTTGATCATAAGTGATCAAATTGGTTCTTTGTAAGAGGTTAAGACCTCCGGTATTGAGCTTAATTAGAACTGTACTCAGGCATAGGAGATGTTATTCTTGCAGTTCATTCTTATTTTCGGATTGTAGTCTGGATTTATTTTGTAGTTAGTGAGGCTCGTTTATGATGAGAAGTGTGCTCTAGGAAGTGTGTCTTCCTACATGTGCAGACCCCTTATTGTATTCACATACTTAGTGCAAAAGTATCATCTGACTGTGGGTAGGCTTCACACTATGGTTTTTTTCTTTACCTGGTTTTCCACGTACAAATCTTGGTGTTATGTGTTGTGGATGCATGGTATTTGGTTTATGGTTTATGCTTAATTGATATATCTTCTATTCTGGTATTTGGTTTATGCATTCCGGTAATAGGTTTTGCATGCTTAAATTTTCATAATCTATTGATAACTGATTCACCTCCCCCCACCTCTCAGTTGTCCACCGGTTATCCTAACAATTACAATAGAGGTGAGGACCACCAATCGAGGCTCTAGAAGATTTAGGATCATCATGCTCCATAGGAGAGGTTGTTGGAACAATGTCAAGGACAAAATAAGGCTCAATTGATGAAATAGGAGTTGCATCTGGGATAGGCACCATATTCACAACAACGGGAACCCTACCTCGCTTCACTCGAGGAACGCTCAGAGGAAAGGAGGGTGTCGACACAGACTATGAAGCAGAAGAAAATGATGATGATCAAACTCGAGAAGAATGCTTCCCTTTATCATAATAAGAGGGTCGGGGGATATCGGCCATGATCGAGAGCTCGAAGGGAGGCTAGGCTACAAACTTTGACAGTATAGGTGTCTTTCCCTTGTCTGCATTATATGCAGTCATAGGAATAGAAGACACCACTGGAAGTTGTGCAGTTCTAATTGGACAAGGAGGTCTATTTAGGGGAGCAAGCTTAGCCTCAGCCTCTGATGATGAGGAAACATGAGGCACCACCGGCTCCAAGGCTGGAATAGATGGAGTAGAGGTCGATGAAGGAAGAGGAAATGAAAAGCTAGGTTGCACTAATTTAGGGGCTAACTCCCCTGTCTTATATTGATAGTATGTGATGTATATCAAATCACCACGGGGAAGCATGGGCCCCAGCAAAGAAGGCCAAAAATTATCTAGTGAAAAGTCCCCACAGGCTACTAGGGGTTGGTATCCAATATCTTGGATGACATGCACCGAACTCGCGTGAGGAAACTTGAGACATTTATGAATTACTGAAGGGACCACTTACATGGCAATCATCCAAGGAATGCCTAGCTTAGCTCAAAATAGGTCTGACTCAGGAATAATCATAATTGTAGAAGATACCAACTTGGGTCCTATGAGGACTGTCAAGGTGATGCTACCCAAAGGAGGGATAGAGAACCTTGTTGGCATTTAATCATTTTTACTAAACCAGTAATGTGTGTTTGCTTGATGCAATTGGTATATGTTTCTTGTGCATAGAGATTAGATTTATGTATGATGACTATTTTGTATGTTGTCATTGATGGCAACTATGTTTCTTTAAGTCATCTTAGTCCTATAGTTCAACCGGATAGACTTAACTGGTAAAGCAGAGACAGATTTTATCTGAACTGGTAGTTAGGACTTCAACCGGTAAATGACAGACAGTGTTAAATTCTAACAACCAGTACATAAAAAATCATGAAGATTGAGATGATGTGGTTTTACAGTAGCATTGAAGACTATCGGATGAAGATATGTTCGTGACCGCATGTGCTGAATCGATCAGGTGAACGATATTTGTTTGTCAGAACAGATTAGTTGATGGAGACTTAACCGGTAGTGATGAATGTCACTCAGATCAGTAAAACGGCATAGAATTGGATTTGTTATGTCGGTAGTCGACATAACTAAAGCATACAATGCAAGATTGTCTAGATGCATTGAACCTAGGGAATTGTAACAAGGTTCTAGTCGACCTTATGATGATTTTAATTGTGTGATGAGGTATGAAAGGATATAAATACATGAGCTTGATTGTGTGATAGGAGATGAGCGAATTTTGTATTCCAGATAGTGCAAATATCAAAGGAGTTGAGAGATGAAGTCTTGGTGATGTTGTAATGTTCTAAAACAGATCTTATCAGATACAGAAGGTGTTATACTGAGATCATTTGTACTTGTTGTCTCCCTAACAGTTGCAGCAAGAAAATCCTCTTACAAGGTCACTCCTAACAAGGTGCAGTCAGATCCTAACAATTATGATCATTAAATCCTCTAACCAGGTGACACGTTAACTTGTGTTTTCAAATCCCAGTTACTTGGGTATCTCCTAACAGGCCTTTTGTAAAGCTCTTAACCGAGCTTAGACACTTCTAATAGGGTGTGCCCCTAATCGGGTGTTGTAGACCTTAACCAATCATATCTCTATACTGCAAATAGTTGATCTTGTGGGTACTAACTCCCACCATGGTTTTTCCCATTTGGGTTTTCTACGTATAAACTCTTGTGTCATGTGGTTTATGATTTGTGTGGTGATTGCATACTTGGTGTTATTTCTTACATGTCTACTAAGTTTTAAGTTGGTGAAATTGATATTCAATTTGGTATTTTTTTTACTATCATTTATTCACCCCCCCCCCCTCTCAGTGCCTTATAATTTCATCAATTGGTATCAGAGCCTAACTTCCTTAAGGCTTAACCACTTGGAAGGGATCTCTAATCCTAAGACAAATATGGGTGAAGGAATGTCCTATAGAGAGATGGCTAGAGAACTTGTTGAAACCAAGCATGAGCTAGAAACCCTAAGAGGCAAGTATAAAACATCACTAGCTAAAAGGAAGGAGCTGACGGAATAATTATTAGAGATCTCTAACAACAGCTCTTCAAATGAGGTGAACATTGATGTACTAGTTGAAGAAGTGGAGAATTTGAATGGTGAGAAGGCTAACCTAAGAAGAGAGCTAGAAGCACTTACAATCCGGATGAGTGAGGAACTTGAAGCTAGAAGAAAGGCTAAGGATCATATCCGAGATAAAGAGCATGAAATCTTTAAGATCAAGCAAGAGAATGCAATTTTGTATGAACATTGGCATGAGGAGTGTAGACACCTAAAATTGTCCTATTTAATTAAATAAAAAAATTTATTTTTTTATTTATTCTAAGCCTAATTCTTCTATTAATTAAATAAATATTTATTTATTTATTTAATTAGTTCATTTTTCCTCTTCTAGCCTAATTTCTCATTTAAATAAATACTTTTATTTATTTGAATTACCCTTTTCTAAATTAAATAAATAGTTTTATTTATTTAATTGATCCCACTTCTTCTATTAATTAAATAAATATTTATTTATTTAATTAATTCATTAGCCTTTTCTGCCCATGACACATGTCATTCATCTCTTAATTCCTACACTACCTACCCTCTCATTGTTTTCTTATTTCTTCTACCTACCCTCTAATCTTAGCCGACCATTTATCTTTTACACCTCTCAATCTTATCCCTCCATTTTTTATAATGTCTTCTATATAAGGAGATGCTTCCTTCATTATCAATCCTCCTAAGCATTCTCCTATGCATCATATTCAACTACTAGCACTTCCAAGCATTCTAGCATTCGAACTTTCATATACGATCAAGCCTACTTGCAACCACATTTCCATTCTTTGTTGAGCTCTTGTGCACACATAAAATCTGAGAGCAAATATATCAAGCAAGATCAATGGAGATAGGAAGAATGGAGATCCAAACCCTATTGGACATGTGATGGTATAATCTTTATGATTTGTTGATTTACATTGCCTTAGGTAATCTTCATATGTTATGGTGGATATTTGTTGTTGTTAGGCTAGGGTTTTTGTGGCTGAATTCATTTAGTCTTTCAATATTGTTGTTTCCATTTTTACCATAAACATTTTGGCATGCCAGGTGGGACTCTTGTCCCTTTTGCATTTAACATCTTTTGTTGTAGATTTTATGTATTTGAAGTTGCAGATCAGACATTTTCGACAACATTATGACTTTTCGCGTCTGCGCATTCTGGAACCGCGTTTTTGTTTTTCTACCGCGTCTATGAACCTCTAAATCGCGTCTGTGTTTCCAGCAGTATTTTCATTTTCTAGATTGCAGGCTTTCACTATAGGCGCGTCTATGGGCGATTTAATCGCGTCTATGTTTCCAGCAATATTTTCATTTTCCAGATTGCAGGCTTTCATTATAGGTGCGTCTGTGGGCGATTTAATCGCATCTATGAAATTTAATCACGTTTATGATCATTTTAACCACATCTGTGTCCTGCGGGTTTTTGAGGTATTAAAATGCATGTGTGTTACGAAACCATGTCTGTGTAGGGCAGAATCGCGTCTATGTTTTTGAAAAAAATATAAATAAATAAATAAATAAAATAATTTTTATTTTTTTTCCTCATTTAGAGTTTTCATTTCGCCATTTTGTCTTGCATTTAATGTTTCAAATCTGGTTTATTTGAGCTAATATATTTTGATCCAATTAATGAACTGGTGCAGCTTGTCTTTGAAAGCGAATCGTGTGTCGAAGGCCCCTATTTTTCACAAAGTGTTTTGGGATTTTTTAAAATAAACCTAACTTGTTTGCTTGCAGGAAGGGGTAATCATTTGAAACAACCAAAATTACTAACAAATCTTTGTTGCAAGATCTTGGCAAGGGTTTTCTTTTGATTTTCATTGCTTGCTTTGTCTTATTAGTCTAACAAACACTTCAATTGGTGCATTAAAATTGAACTAGTGTATTTTGTGTCTTGACCAATAGGCTCTTTGTGTTTAATCTTTAGAGGGTCTGTCTCCCCATGTGGTCATTAGGACTACTAGTGAGGAGGGAATGACCCAAGTGGTAGCGAGGAAAACCCACCTCTTTCGAACCACTATAAATAATTGTATCCATGGTGAAAGCTATGGATAACGTGTGTTGATTAGTTCATACCGATACTATGTCTCCCCATAAACCCATTTGATAAAATTTATTTGATCAATAGTAGAGCGTAACCCCTACCGACAGGGAGCCTTCTGTATTTACAGCGCTGAAAGTGTTGCATGTATGGCCACACGAGCGGATGTTGTTACTAGCACCTTTTTGTTTTAGAAAGCCAAAATCCTTCTAGTTATTAGGGCAAGAGGTCGAACCTCTAGAGCGGCCTACACACATATGGTTCTTAGTAGAGATATAAATTTCGCCACTGGGAGTTTTCATGGGCACTGATGCTTGGCTGCCCCAGAGAAGTGAGTGTCGAGGGTGGAGCCAATGGGGTCAAGCATCTAAGTATTTGCTCTGAATAGCGTAGCCTCGAGGGAAACCCCATGTGGGATCAACAACTATTGTCCTGGACAACCATAAGAATTGTGCTTGTCTTCTTTTAAACATTCAAACATTCAAGATCAAACATCAAAACATTGTGTCTTTTGTGTCTTCAAGTGTATGCAAAACATTTTCACATCAAACAAAACACTTTCTTTTAAGTCATTTTGAGTCCAAACACTTCCAACCATTGAGTCCTCATCAAAATTGTGTCCTCTTGTCACAGAAAAATAGTCAAAAATTTAGATTGGGTCACAACAGCAACTTTACAAATTAGAAAAATTGCACTCAGATTCTGGAAACATGTATGTGTCCTTTAACCGCATCTATGTAGGACATAAACGCGTTTGTGTTATCATAAGCAAAACTGCATTCACAAAATCTCAAAAACGTGTCTGTGCAGTGCCTAATCATGTCTATGTCATTTAACCGCATCTGTGAAGTATACAGGCACATCTGTGTTCAGTATTGGAAAAAACTTACAGTCCAGCAAACAAGAGCAGTCAGTTTCAGACTCATTGAGCTTCCTAGGTTATTTATTTGGGTTTTCATCTAGAATTTAGCCTATTTTTGGGTCTCACAAAGTTCATCATTGTTTTATATCTTGCATTACATCCACATTTGTCTAAACTTGATTCAAAAGGTCACTTGCTTGTCTTCATCTTTCTTTGTCAACACAATACATACAACAATATTTTGCTAAGTGGTCCCTCATCAAGGTCTATCACCTTTGGGTTTCATTTGGTCTTACTTAGAGTCAAGGTCAACTTACCTCATCAAGAGAAACTATCATCTCTTTGGAAGCCACGCCTAATCTACTACATACATACTTGGTCTTACACTTTGGACATTGCAAGTACACCTCAGATTCATTTACATTCCATCCAACTATTGGTTTTCCATACTCTTTCCATGTTCATCTCGTCTCACATATCTTGGTCAAGACCTAGTTCATGGTTGAAACCCGTTCCCAAAAATCTAGGAGAGAAGCTAAAGAGGCTCGAGAGTCTGCAAACATGAGTGGCTATGAGTACGACAATGATATCTTTTTCAATTATGATCATACCACATTACTTGACATGGACATCTATAGAAACACTCAAAATGTTAAGAACCTGTATAATACAAACAACAATGATACACAAAATGACAATTTTGACAATATTTTAGTACATTCAGCAGAAGTGGAACTCTATCATGGATCCCCATTTTAATAGACTAGTTGAGGAAATTATGAGAAGAGATAGACAACATTTTCTACAGGTGATGGCACAAAGTGGAGCTAAGATACCTCATGATTTTGACATGTCTCAAATAGTGGAAAATTGACCTAGGCAAGAAACTCAGCTCAACATGGATCAAAGGAGACCTAATAGTGGAGGTACTAGAGGACCATGTTTTGTGCCTGAGTCGCCAACATCCTTGTTTCAAAAACCTGAGGTCCCAAATACACATGGGAAATCTTATGATACTCACAAAAGAACATCTCATGAACAACTTCATCTACGCGGACCTTTATTGAAGTCTTATGCAGAAAAATACACTCAATTGCATACCAATGCTAAGGACCAACCTCCAAAATAATTGGATATTCAGAGGCATGCTCAAAATTTGGACACAATAAAACCTTGTGTCAAATTTGGGGGTGCTACAGAAGAAAAAACTCATGACATGCCTGTAGAATATGATATGCATGGACAAAGCAGATATTCCATTCCTCATTATGACTCTATACCAGGTGCTTCCTATACACAGTATCATTATAGACCTCCTCCATATGAACATGTTTATGATCAATACCATCCATATATGCAGTATCCTCCTCCTCCACCCGATGGCTCAAGCATGCGATATGGTCCAAGAAGTCGGTCTCCACCTAAAAACAATTTGGAACAGCAAATAAAGGACTTACAAACGAAAATGGAGGACATAAATACACCAAAGCCATCTTACACAATGAGAGACATATGTCGCTATCCATTTGACAGAAGCATTCCAATGCCTCCTTTTCCTACACATTTCATGATACCTAAGTTTGATAATTATAGAGGCAAAAGAGACCCTAAAGTACATATAAGACAGTTTTTCACAACTTGCATTGAGGTGGCAGCAGAAGAAACATACTTGATGAGATTGTTCCCACAGAGCTTAGGTGATCAAGCTATGGAATGGTTCTCTCAACTTCCACCTGGAATTAAGTTATGGGGTGATCTAGAAAAGGCATTTATCCAACATTTCTCATACAACATAGAGATAGACATATCAGTTACCACTTTGTGCAACACTCAACAAAAGGATGGGGAGTCATTTTCATCATTCTTACAAAGATGGAGGAATTTAGCCAGCAGATGCTCTTGTGAAATTCCATAAAAACAAATGGTAGAGATGTTCACACAGAAATTGGTTATGATTTAAGGAAAGCTTGCTTGTCCACTTTCAAGGACGTCATTGAAAAAGTCTTACTAATAGAGAAGATCTTGATTGAGCAAGGAGTCATTAAGATATTCAAAGAAAACAAAGAGGACTTTAAAGGAAAAGAAAAGCCACGATTTTGGAACAAAAACAAGAACACAGTAAATGATGGTGTTGTTGATGCTAACACAGTGAGACCCAAATTCGTTCTTTCTAGATCAAGTTCTACAAACAACCAAGTGAATACTCAAACAACTTCAAAACCACGAAGGAAATACACCCCATTGGGAGAACCACTTGAATCAACTTTCAAGAAGCTAGTGGAAAACAAGATAATAACAATTCCAGACAATCCTCCATATGAGCCAAAGGGAAAACCAAATTGGTGGAATGACGATGAGTATTGTGAATATCACAAGAGCAAGGGACATAAAATAGGAAATTGTCATCGGCTAAAGAATATTATACAAGATCTTATTGATAGAGGTGACATTGAGATCGAAGGACATTCATCCAATCAAGAACATGAGATGTTTAAGGAACCATTCCCTAAACATGACAAGGGAAAAGCCAAAGCCACAGATGAGCAAGCCAACTATACCAAAGCCTCCTACAACTAGGATTCAACTGTTAATCATATTTTGATGGACAATTATGTCTCTACCATTATCATAAAGGACAAAATGCCTTAAAATTCTACCCAAAGACCCAAAGTAGTCATAAAAGGCATTGGACCTTCTTTTGAATCTACCTCTGAATGTAATGTCACAACTTGTCAAGGTAAGGTCACTTTACAAGGTGCTCCAGTTAAAACCACCACTTCCTCAGCAACCAAACCTGAGTATGATTTGGTAGAACAGTTAGGGAAGACACTCGCGCTTATCTCCATCCTTGAGCTTTTACACATGTCCCCTGCACATAAAGCCATCCTTGGTAAAACTTTGAGAGAAACCTTTGTCCCCATTGATCTGAACATGGACCAGTTTCAAGCCATGGTGGGATACCTTTCCGTTCCACATTCCCTTACATTCACCAAAGCTAACAACGCCCTCGTAAGCCAACCACATAATGTACCTTTACACATTGAAGCCTTCCTACACAAACATCGAATAAAATGAGTCCCGATAGATGGAGGAGCCGGTCTAAACATTTGTATATTGAATACTCTTAAGCATTTGGGATATTCTGAAAGGGTTGTGAATTCTACACATGCAATCACCATCAAAGCATATGATGACAAGGAGCGCTCATCCAAAGGCACAATCACCTTACCTCTCAGAGTTGGGCCAGTTACTAAGGATGTGGTTTGTCAAGTCCTTGATTTAGATCTCACATACAATATACTCTTGGGACGTCCATGGATTCATGAAATGAGAGTTGTTCCTTCAACATATCATTGATGTATGAAGTTCCTACACAATGGAGTTGAAGTGACCATCAAATCTGATCCAAACCCATTCATATATTGCAACAACCTACGAGAAAGATCAAAAATAACAATCCCAGTCAATCGAGAAGTTGTTCCTTCACTAGCATATGTGGATCCAAAATCCTTGAAAGCTTCTACATCAAAGCAAATAGAGATTAAAGAAAATTTCAAGGTTAAAGACATGGGATGTGGTGAGTATATATTTCATGTTGATCAACTCCCAATATCTCCTAACACATTTAGTCAACAGGAATAACCTACAAACAATTTGCAATGCCAAGGAATTGGGTGTGAACCACCTAATGTTGTGGCTACTAAGTCTGAATGCAAATCTCCTCTAGTGGTGCAAGCATCTCTTGATATCAATAGTCCTAAGATTCATTCCAACAAAGAATCTATTGAGCGTATCACCAACCCTCTTGAGAACTCACATAGATTTACCCTTTCAGCCACTCATTCAATTTCCAGCCCTCCTAGACTTGGATCAATAAGAATCAGAAAAGCCTTTACTCATTGGGGATGAAAAATCAAGCCTTGAAAAGAAAAATCTAAAAGTCAAAACTAAAGAGAAGTCCTTCAGTCCAAATCAAAATCAAAAGCTATTGGACTCTGAAAAAATCAAGGTCAAAGATAAAAATCCTATGAATGAAAAAGAGCAAGAGATTATCTCCCCTAATATCAAAATAACTGGGGGCAAAAGTTCTACAATTTTAAGTCAAAAAGCATACTTGTTGATACTAAGTCTCCATCATGCTATCCTACTTTCACTTTTTTTCCCAATCATAAGCCTTCATAACTCATCCACTTGTTCTACTCATCCTTTCCCTTCTGGTGATACATCATGGACCTTTAATGGAGCTTCCTCGAAGGACATTGTTGTCAGGGATGCCCAAACTTCTTTAGGTGACACGCATACGGGCCTGTGTAGTCCACACTAGTAATTATATCTTAGTTTCTTTATCAAGGAAGACAATCAAGGGAGCAACACATCATTCAGTTAAGGAATGACACAGGTACAATCATAAGGTAAAGTCTCGCACATTTGAGGTGGGTGACTTAGTTCTCAAGGAAAATCCTAAAAATCAGCAAGACAGAGAGAAGAAGGGCAAGTTCTTACCAAACTAGCTTGGTCCTTACATCATCACAACTGTTTATGGATCAGGTGCATATCATCTCTCAACACCAGAGGGAGAACCTTTGGAGGATCCTATCAACAGCATGCACCTTCGCAGGTTTTACACAGATCTTTCGAGTATCCTAATGCAAAAATACAAAAAAAAATCAAAAAATTCAAAAATACAAAAAAATTCAAAAAAAATCAAAAATACAAAAATACAAAAAAAATACAAAAATACAAAAATACAAAAAAAAATCAAAAAATTCAAAAATACAAAAAAAACTGAAAAAAAAAAAGAAGTAAAGAGAAATAAATCCGTCCAAAGGTGAAAACCAATTCAGTGGCGCCCTAGGCAAGTACCATGGTGAGAATCGGGTCACTGGCATAGTGTGTAGAGACATTGCCCCTCCCTCTTTCAGGATTCAATCTCATCCTTTCACTTTGCACACACTCACAGCCTATCCATCCATAATAAACTTACCCATTCCCATCATGGCTTGTTATTGATCTACCTAAGATTGGTTAGACATTCATAATAATCCTTTCTTTTCACCCCTTTCCATCCATAATAAATCAGCTCTTATATGTGGCTAAGGCAAATCCTAAGTCTAGTAATGGGTGTGGAACTAAGAGCATCACACGTTCCTAGGAGTATAGTTTCATCCAGTTTTCTTCAATCTATCCATGCACAATCCACTATAAAGCAACATTTGCATCACTGATCTGCAATAAAGTTCTATTTTATCCACAATAAAGTATCAGTTTCATGGATTCAGTCAGTTTCAAATGAGACACAGCAGCAACAATGGGCTTCAACAAATCAAATCTTTCAACAGACTCAGATAACATTATGGTTCTGTGCTATCTATCCTTTTGTGAACGAAAACATTGTGACCACAATAAAATAGACTTATACAAGTGACAAGAGACACTAAACTTGAGGATACAGTGGATGTAGGTGTCAAGTCTTGGTTTTCTTTTGATTTTATCTTTTGGTGACATGTCTTTTATCTTTTTCGGGATGTCTCTGACTAGAGATTTTATCTCCAGGATGTCTTTGACTAGAAAGGCAAGGATGGGGTATCGTCACCTATTTTTCTTTGCTATTTGTGGATTGTCTCTTAGTAATGCTATGACTTGTCCAAGGATATGAGGACACTGTGAGTCTAGTATGAACTGGGGCATTCCTTGTTTGCGACTGTTTGATCTCCATGCAAATGGGTAAAATGACTTTTCGGGTTGAACATATACCTCAATTGTCATAACCTATTTGTCATAATAAAGCTCAATGATGATAATAGCACAAGAAGCTCTTTCACTTCCATATCTTCTATCTTCCATCCCACTTTCTTCATTGAGCTCCATAGTCCTTCTAGAGTCTGTGTAGTCCATTATCACATGTAGTCTACACCTGCATTACCACATATTAGCATTTCATACATACATATAGATATCACAATTACAACATATACTGCACACAAAATATGTTAGCACATTTTACATTCTCATCATGCAAATAGTTATTTGCATTATCATATTCATCTACATTTCATACTTTCACATTTGCATCATGCATAACATATAAAACATAAAAGAACAAAAATATTCCATTCCATCATGTACATATTTGCATCCATATCATTAATACATAGAAACATGCATCACATAGAAGCAACACCAAATAGGTACACATGCATATAGTTTCTGCAAGGATGAATCATCTCATATATATATCAAAATCATAAGTGTCATGATACAATGATGTCAAAATCATATGGCTACAAAATCACCCAAAGGTGTTTGCATCGGCATACAAAAATGGTACAAAAACTAATACATAGGGAGCCCTCTAAGGCTATGATGAACTCCCTCCCTCGGAGCCAGCTGGCCTCGATGGAATCTAAGCCTTGGAAGGACCCGCCCCAGGATCATCTCTCCTGCCCCCTCTATCTGGTGGTGGTGGAGGACCCATGACCCCACCGCTAGACGGCTGTCTACTGTCTCTCCCTCCAGAGGTCGTCATCGTCCGCGATGGTCTTCGAAAGCTCCTAGCCCACTGATCTGGTGGTACCACTCCATAGTATAGGTCTCTCCAGTAGGCTATCTCCTCCCCTGCCCACAGAACATAGGCATATCCGACTCCTATGTCCTCTATTGCCTGTCTCCCTACCCTCAATGTTGTCTCATCCTCTGTGTAGTGTTGAATAGCCTGATCTCTCTCCTGCTCAATATCCCTCAGTTGTCTCCTGAGCCTAGTCGCATCCCTCTCCAAATCCTAGATCTCATCTGTCTGTCCCTGGTAGATCTCCCTCAAGGATAGTATCTTATCCTCCTCCTCTCCCCCTTCACCCTATCCCTGTGGCTGCTCCTATCCCTGTCCCTGTCCCTGTACCTGTCTAGGAACCTATGCTTTTGGCACCTGTAATGGCAATCCACCTCACCCCTCACTTCATCCATCTGTCTCTCCTCTTCGCCCTCTCTCCTCTGAGCCACTCTCCTCTCTACCACTGCACCCCACCTCCATCATCGGCCTCTACCTCCACCATCCCTAATATCATCTTCATCGCCTCCACCGTCTCCCAACATCAATTCCCTGGATCCATTAACCGTGTAAATGGATGCTCTTCCCAATATGCAATGTACTCTGCATCCATCCCTACATCCTCTACATTTGCTCAAATGTCCCAAGGCATGGGAACCATCTCTAGCATCTGTGTCACCACCTGATCATAAGACAGTAACGGACCTAAATGCACCTGATCCCTCACGGTCTATGCATACATCCCTGACCCCCGTGGCATCCATTGTATCCTGTTGAACTGCCTGCATACTCTGTCAATCAACTACTGCTCAATAGTATATGATGTCCTCCCGATTAGATACCTGCTCCTCAACACATATGGAAGCTCCGCTGCATCATCCTCCCACTCCTCACAGTCTAAGTAAGGCCTCCATACCACACTATCTACCTCATCAATAACCCGACGCAATACTCTAGCCTCCCAATCCGTGGATTGGACATAATCATATCATACAGGTGTACATAGTTGTGCCCATGTCCTCTGCCTCTAAAGTGTATCGATTGTGTAACCAGCAGATGCTCATATGCCCATACCTAAAGTAATGTCACTCCACACCCCAATCCACAAACTGATGCAGACACGGCCCCCATGCAAACTTGGTGTGCTCAGTCACCAATGTCTCTGCTGTCCTCCCCATCCCAGAGCCAACCCTCGTGTCGCCCTATCCGAACAGAGAAACCCACTGATCACTCCTGCCAGCATCACCGGTAGCGCCAATCTTGTCATTGTCATGGTGTCCCAAGCCACATGTCCAGCCCTCATCTCCAATCTTGGATCCTGAAACACTCGTCTCAGTGCATCCCTATCTCCCCCTTTATCGTCAGGAACCAACTCCCCAATTATCGGTATCCTCAGTATCCTATATACATCCTCTAACGTGACTATCATCTCACCCATCGATAAATGAAACGTGCATGTTTCTGAGTGCCATCTCTCAGCTAATGCAGTCAGCAATCCCATGTTCACCCAAAACTCAAGCATATACATAATGTATCGCAAGCCCATGGCCTCAACTATTGCTCTATCCTCCAATGTCAACTCTGGTCATAATCCCTGAGCTGAAGGGTATCTCTCCCGTGACTCCAGCATAGGTAGGTCATCCTGCAGTCAAGCAAATCAACTGTGTCAATCCTAGTGGTACTCCTTGTTCATCACAAAGTGCTTCTTTTTATCCTAGTGCTTATATCTATCATATGGCACTCTATCCTAGTGGTACTCCTTGTTCATCACAAAGTGTTGCTTTTATCTTATCTCCTAGGGCACCTACTTGAGTGTATCCTATTGAGTAGCTTATCCAAATGAAAACGTATGTTCTATCACAAAATCATCAATTTCAGCCTAATCCAATTGACAACGTATGTTCTATCACAAAATTGTCAATTTCCATGGTACTCCCTATTCATCACAAAGTGCCTCGCTCTATCCTATCCTAGGGCCTCTACTTGAGTGTATCTTCTTGAGTAGTTTCCTGATTGGCAACGTATGTTCTATCATAGAATTGTCAATCATATCCTATCTGTTATCTTAGTTTTTCCTAGAGGACCTATTTGAGTGTATCCTCTCAGCAACTTATCCAATCGACAGCATATTTTTATCACAGAATTGTTGATTCAACCTTGAAGACATAAACACGCATTCATGACATAAATGTGCTTGCTCTACATACACATGCTCGAATCACATAGACGTGCCTCTATTCTGCACACATGTGCCTGCCTTAAATAAACGCGCCTGCATTTCACAGATGTGCTTGCATTGAACACAGATGCTATTGCAATCATAGATGCACTTTAATTCAACATAGACGTGCCTAGCCTACCCAAACATGCCTGGCACCAATGCAAACACGCCTTAACGTTTTTCTCCCCCTCTTGACATTTTTTTGCAACCTACCTAATGTGTAGTTATTATCCTACTTGACATGCATTTATGACAACTATTAATGCAACAAGGTACAAGGAGGTTTTGTGGTACTCACCGGCTCTCCTGCATATGTTGGCCTCTGATATTGGCGAACGTGATCGAATCTATGCACCAAAGCCATCGCTGCTGACTGGTGACTTCTCTTTTCTCTCTCTATACTCTGATCTCTTATGTGTGTGGATGACAATGAGGATGTTTTCTCTCATAGTCTATCTTATAGACTACCCTAGCCCTAGTCTATCATGTTAGTCTTCTTTATCCCGTGACTCTATCACTCTATCCTATCCGGTCAGTTCTTTCTACCCTTTCTTTCTTATCGAGAGATTGTCTACGATTCTTTTCAGACATTTTCATCCAATCTCTCAAGGGGGCATATCATTTCTATCTTGGGGCAACTTTGTATCAGTTCATCTTATCTTCTTTGAAACAACGCGACAAGCTGCATTGTCTCAAAGAGGGGCAAAATGTAGACACCTAAAATTATCCTGTCTAATTAAATAAATATTTTTATTTATTTAATTATTTTAAGCCTAATTCTTCTATTAATTAAATAAATATTTATTTATTTAATTCATTTATTTATCCTCTTTTAGCCTTATTTCTCATTTAAATAAATACTTTTATTTATTTAAATTATCCTTTTCTAAATTAAATAAATACTTTTATTTATCTAATCGATCCCACTTCTTCTATTAATTAAATAAATCTTTATTTATTTAATTAATTCAGTAGCCTTTTCTACCCATGACACATGTCATTCATCTCTTAATTCCTACACTACCTACCCTCTAATCTTAGCCAACCATTTATCTTTTACACCTCTCAATCTTATCCATCAATTTCTTATAGTGTCTTCTATATAAGGAGATGCTTCATTCATTATCAATCCTCCTAAGCATTCTCCTACGCATCCTTTTCAACTACTAGCACTTCCAAGCATTCTATCATTCGAACTTTCATATGTGATCAAGCCTACTTGCAACCACATTTCCATTCTTTGTTGAGCTCTTGTGCACACATAAAATCTGAGAGCAAATATATCAAGAAATATCAATGGAGATAGGAAGAATGGAGATCCAAACCCTATTGGACATATGATGGTATAAGCTTTATGATTTATTGATTTACATTATCTTAGGTAATCTTCATATGTTATGGTGGATCTTTCTTGTTGTTAGGCTAGGATTTTTGTGGTTGAATTCATTTAGTCTTTCAGTATTGTTGTTTCCATTTTTACCATAAACAAGGAGAAAGAAGAAAAAGAATCATTACAGTCAGATCTTGAAATGGCAATGTCTCTTAGAGAGATCCTCATGAAAATAAAATGAAGATCTTACAAAGGAACTTGCTAAGGCCAATGAGAAGCTTGATAAATTCAACAAGAGTTCCTCTATTCTAGATGAACAGATCCAATCTCAGAGGATGAAAGATGATACATCTGGGTTAGGATACAATACATCTGAGAAGGGAGAACCTTATGCTACTAAGAGAAACATGCATGAAGGTAAAATTGCTCCTAAGGCTCAAAAGCCTATCGATAAGAAATCTTAAAAACCTGTTTGCTTTAACTGTCATAAACTAGCACATACTGCTAATGTTTGTAGAAGCAGATCTGATACTAATACTGGTTATAGACCCAATACTAGATATGTGCCTAGCAAATTTGAAGGTTATTGTTATGCATGCAACATGTATGGGCATAGATCTGTTGAATGCAGATATAGAGTAAACAATCCAGCACCTCACATGAACCCAAAACCTATTGGTGATTGGAGAAGGAATTTCACTGACTGGAGGAACACAAATTGGCAAAGACCCTATGTTAATTGATCTAGTCCTTATGAGATGGAAAAGAGAGTCAATGTGACTTGTTCAATCTGCAACAATTTTGAACATGTGGCAATGAACTATAGAAGAATAATAGGTAGAGGCAACTCAGGACCTTGGAGAGAATCTAGAATGGCATGCTATCATTGCAACAAACCGGGACCCATTGCCAAGTTTTAGAGAACACAGAAGAACCAACCGGTGAATCATTCTGCAGACCGGAAATGAAAGCAGAAGGTTGATATTGAAGAATTCAGAGTTGAGATGAATAAGACCTGGAAGAAGAAGATGAAAAACCATCTGAGGAATCAGATTCTTCACCTAATGTGGAGAATCCATCTCCAGCAAACTAAGTTGTTTCTACAACTTGGGGTGAGCTTATTGTCAAATCTTGAGTTGAACCCCTAGATGATGTACTATAAGTTAAATCTATATATTCTGATGCATTTTGATGTTTTGATGTGTTTTTGGATCATAACCGATAAATATCATTGAGTTTTTGCTACCGGTAATATGCTTTAGAGTATTTTAAGGTGTTTTAGGGTTTTGTCAGTAAATGCATTTATTGTAGTAGTTAAAATGCAAATAAATAGAACATTTTGAATTTCATTTGTCACTTTGCATCTTAAGAACTTCTGGTGAAGAAAGCATAGCAAAGATAAGTTTGTGCTAGCAGCATTTAGATCATTTACCAGTAATCTGAGGCAATCGAAGTGAAGTTTGAATCAGTGATCGCCGATCGAGTATTGAGAGTTTTTAATGGTTGGAAACCCTAGTACCAAAGCAAAAGAGGTATTTATCTGAGAAATTCTACTCATTTCTTGGTGATTTGCATATTTGAAATGGATACACCTCATCTTGTCGATGTGACCGAGAGGGAAAGACCAAAATACAAACGACATCCATACAAGTTGGAGGAAACTGACCTTGTTGGTGCCCTATCTGGTGTACCGAATGGTGTTTTGCATGTAGAGGATGTAAGATCCTTTTATCACTACAAACTTGAAGACTTGGGAGTTGCAGTTATTTATGAGCAATACAGATCTCTATGTAATGAATAAGAATATTTTTAGAAATTTCAGAAGGAAATGCATGCTAGGGAACGCATACCGGTAGAGGTAGTCAATCAGTATGAAGATTCTATCTATTTTATAGTTGACATAGATACATGCTTGATGGAAGTTGTTATTCCTAGGACCACATGGGTAATGCCCATGGGTTATGAAGTAGATAAAAATCTACTTGTTGCTTATGTTGATCATTTGTTAGCTCAACCGGTCGATACCACCTCTGAGAGGTTTGGAACCTACAAGGAGAAACTATTGAAAGTGCACTCTGAATTACAGCAACCAATGCTAGCAATGAAAGTAAGAAAAGAGGTAGAGGCCTTTGTTGAGTAGGCCAGATTCACAAAAGAATAGATAGTTGCACCAAATGTTGGTCCTCACAACTGGAATGGCAACTAGGTAATAAAAACACAATTCATGGATTGGACATTGTTACTGAACATCTATCTTTCCTATAGCAAAGGCTCATTTACTTTATTGATTAGGGATGTAAACTTGAAACGGGACAGCACTGTATGTGCACTTTCTTATCGCAACCATTCTATCCTACTGTAGGAATGGAAATTCTCTGAACTAAATGTGAAAAAACATAATGAACTTATACTTAATCAGAATTTACAATTGAAAATAACTTAAGCAAATAATACCAAATGATAATGTTCTGGAAAGCGGGTAGGAACTACTCTACCGTTGTGGCTACAGGAACAGACACAGGAACTATTTTCAGTGGCTGCAGGAACAGTCAAATGTTGAAACAACAACTATTGCAAGATGGAAATTAACTGAAAAACACAAAGGACTACTCACCAAGTGGGCCCCCTTGAGTGAGTATATCCAGAACTCTTAGATTGCAACTGTTAATCTCAAAATAACATTGATCTCTTTATTGAATATCTTTGAGGCTAAAGGCAAAATCTAGGAAGACCTTAAGACCATACAAGACCAAATTCAGAAGGACAGTTTCAATACAGTATCCATTGCTAATGAAAATGAAAATCTCAAAAAAGACCATGATATCATCACTAAAGAGGAAACTTTCTAGAAGCAGAGATCAAGATGCATTTGGCTTAAGGAAGGAGATAGGAGCACTAGATTCTTTCACATGACAACAATCAAGCACAAAGCAGCTAACAGGATTACCAAACTTAAGGTGAACAACGGGGAACTGATTGAGGAGGAAGGAATAAGGATCGAAGCTAAAAGGTATTTCTCTAAACTGCTCAAAAGAGATCACAGTCTGGATGTTGAAGCTCGATCCTCTTTTCTTCATAATATCCCTTGTCTCATTGATGATCAATTGAATGTCTCCCTCTCTTCCATCCCCTCAACCTTGGAAATAAAAAATGTTGTTTTCTCTTTTAATGGTAATAAAGCATCGGGCCCAGATGGTTTCCCAATGTTCTTCTTTCAAAAATTTTGGGATATTGTCAGGAAAGATGTCTCCAATGGAGTTAAGGAATTCTTTGGGGCCAGAAAACTTTTGAAAGAAATCAATGGCACTTTCATTGCTCTCATCCCCAAAACCCAAGGTGCTGACTCTATGGACAAATTTAGACCCATCAATTTATGCAATTCATTTTATAAGATTATCTCCAAGGTTCTTACTAATAGACTTCTGTCTGTTCTTCCTGCTTTGATTAATCACCAACGGAATGGTTTTGTCCCTGGAACACAAATTCTTGACTCTATTATCACTGTCCATGAAAATATCCACTCTTTGGTTAGAGCAAAGAAGCAGGGTCTCATTCTCAAGCTTGATCTCTCCAAAGCCTATGATAGGGTTGACTGGCCTTTTTTAATAAAGGTTCTTATGGCTTTTGGTTTCTCCACTAGAGTTATCAACCTCCTCAGCCAGCTGATCACCTCTGCCTCTTTTGTTGTTCTTGTAAATGGTTCACCCTCCCCCTTTTTCCAAGCTTCTAGAGGTTTAAGGCAAGGGGATCCCATATCTCCCATCCTATTCATCATTATGGCAGAATGTTTTGGAAGGTCAATGGAAAACATGGTTCTACAAGGCTCCTTTAAGGGACTCCAACCCTCTTCTACTGATCTCATTTTCTCCCACCAATAGTTTGTCGATGATACTATCATCATGGGGGATTCGAGCATCTCTGAAGCTAAAATTTTGAAGAGCACTCTTTGTAACTTTGCCTCAGCTTTTGGTCAGCTTATTAATTGGGACAAAAGCAAAGTTTTCTTCATTAACACTCTTGAGAGAAGACAATAGCGAATCAGTAGAATCCTGGATTGCAGGATTGATGATCTTCTAGCTACCTATCTTGGCCTCCCCATGGGCATCGCACCTTCTGATCTTTTTTGGAGTTCTCTAGTTGATAAGTTTCATAAAAAACTAGCTAGTTGGAAAGGAGCCCTTTTAAGTTAGGCTAGAAAGCTCCAACTTCTTAAAGCCTCTCTTCAAAGTATTCCGATCTATGCACTATGTCTCTTCAGAATTCCAATAAAGTATGTTGACGCTATCGAGAAAATTCAAAGAAAATTCCTGTGGTTTGGGGTTGAGGATAAAAAAAGAATGTCTTTGGTGGCTTGGGACTAGGTTTGTAGACCGAAAAGTAGAGGTGGTCTGGGCCTAAGGAAAATCCGAACCTTAAATGAATCCCTCCTGTCAAAACAGGTTTGGAGAATGTTCCACATAGATACTGAATGGTGCAAAATATGGTGAAGTAAGTACTCTCTTCTATCCTCTTCTCTATCTTCTTTTATTAATTTGGACCTCAGTATCAATGGATCCCATATATGGAACTATGCCTCTAACTGTAAAGAAAGCATTGCTAAAGGAGTGATCTGGAAAGTAGGAAATGGCAGGAAAGTCAAATTCTGGGAGGATCCCTGGCTTTTGATAAACCCTTGATGGAATTCAATGAATGGGCCCCCCTTGCTCCATCCTGTATTAAAACTTTCAGCTCCTCAGTTTTTGATTACTGGACTGGTAACAAATGGAAAAACATTGAAAGTATTCACTCTAGCCTTTCTAAGCTCAAGATTCATCTATCTTCGGTCTGGTTGAATAAAGAGGAAGACTCTCTTATCTAGAAATATGAACCCAAAGGTTCTCTTACTATTTCTTCAATGTACTGTGTCCTTTCCTCCATCCCTCATGGTAATCCTTACTGGTCTAAAGCCTGGATTAAGGGTCTTACCCCCAAAATCAATTTCTTTTACTAGACCATCCTTCAAAATAAGATCTTGACCCTAGACAACCTTAAGAGCAAAGGCTTCGCCTTCCCTAATAGATGTGCTTTGTGCCTTCAAGAAGAAGAGTTTGTGGATCACCTTGCCATTCACTGTTCCTATTCTGCCTCTATCTAGGAAAGATTTCTAAAGAGTTTTAGCATTGACTGGGTGTTTCCTAACACAATCAGTGACCTGTTTTCCTCCTGGAATTTTCATTGGACTAACTCCTTCTTGAGATCTCTATGGTAGATATCTCTCCCTCACATCCTGTGGGGATTATGGAAAGAAAGAAACAATCGTATCTTCAGAGATCTATCCCTCAATCAAGACATTGTGTTCCATAAAATTCAATGGGTGATTGTGGAAAATATTGGGATCATGGAGGGCCCCTGTTTCTCAAACAACCCTTTGGAATCTATCATCTTAAGCCATGCTGGTTGTGGAGCTATTCTTAGAGATGAGAAAGGAAATTGCAAGGAAATGGTTGATGTCCCTATTGGAAGCCAAACAAATCATAAAGTTGAAGCCATGGCATCTCTCCAAGGCTTAATCCTTGCTAAAAAATGGAATTACCCTTACTTATGGCTTGAAGGGGACTCAAACAATATTATTAAATATCTAAAGGGGACCTCAAAGCCATCATGGTCTATCAACAATATTATTGAAGCCACTAAAGACCTCATCAGCACTTTCAAAAAATGCCACATATCCCACATCTACCGAGAGGCCAACAGCTCTGCTGACTGGGCTGCTAATGCAGCGGTTAACAAGGATGAAATGATTACGTGGATGGGAGAACAAGCACTCCCTGAAAATGTCAAACAAACCATCTTCAAGGACTGATACACAAGTATCCCTAAGACTTTTGATGTACCGAATAATAACTAAAAGGTCTAATTGGAGTACTTTGAGTTATTATAATAATGAGAGCCTCATTTATCATAATAGCATGTCCATCAATTCCCACACTTTCTGGGTTAATTTGATAGTTCTGAAAAGCTTTCTGGCTAATCCATTCTGCAAGTTTCAAAATTTGGCCCTTAACAGAGAAAAAATGGGTGGTAACAGGAGGTGATATGAGCCAAGAATTCGCAAAGAATGGAAACAAAAGGAGGAGGTCTAGAGTATTCTACATAAGGGTGGCTTTTCAAAATTCATGGAAAAGCTCCACGGATGGGATGGCACGGTTACCAGTTTTTTCTGCAAAAATTGGAGAAAGGGTATGCTAAAAATGGGAGACCAGACTATAGAAATTTATGAAGGCCTCATTTCCCAAGCCACGGGTCTCAGAAGGGAAGGGTACAACTTCTACAGAGATAGGAAAGTCAACAAGGAGGCCATCGACAGATACCCAGAAACTGAGAAGGAGAAAAAATGACTGGTTAAGTTAAGTAGAACTTACTACCCACCCAGAGCTTTTGTTAAACCTTGGTGGGATGTCCTCTTTGTTTTAATGCGCTATATTACATTAGATGGTAGGTTTACAAAAGTTTATGGGTACCATTTTGTTTTGCTAAATCACTTTAGGCATGATGAGAAGGTTAATTTTCCCTATTTTCTGCCTTGTTCGATGAATGCAACCATAAAGGCCTATAAAGAAAACCCTATGGGGGATACTGCTATGCACCAAGGCTTGATGGTCCTCATTTATGACCATCTCAAGGCCAATCAAATTGGCCGCATGCAGCCCTCTATAGAGTCTGAGGAGGATGGGTCTGATTCTGCCTTTTCAACGGATGAGGAGACTGACAGTGACCTGTCGAGCAATTCTGAGGAGAGTATGGGTGTTTCGGATTATGAAACAGGTAAGAAGAGAAAACACATTTAAACAAGACCCTCTTCCTCCAAAGGGAAAAAACCTAAAGGCAAAATCCAGATTAGCCTTTCCTCGAAGGAGGAGGTCTCTGAAGACTCAGAGAAGGAGAATCCTCAAGGGTTGTTGAAAAAGAAATCCAAAGTACACACCCAAACTAGAAACAAGCAAAAGAGGAAGGAGGATAATGTCAAGGAGATGGAGGTTTGTAAGCAGGAAAGGACCTTAAAAGTTGAACAGAACCTGGAGAAGGTTACCATGGGTGAGGCTCTTAGGGTCGAAGACACAACTACTATTCAGGACACCCCTAAAAAGGAACAGGAAACCCCTGGTAAGGTTGATCCTCCCCATATCCCTCCTCCAGAGGGAATGCAAGGTTTCATTGACACTATGGAGTGGCTTATAATTGGTTACAAGAAAGTCGTGGATGACAACAAAAAACTATAATTCAGATATTGGAAACCATCAACACCGGGGAAGGGAAGACCATGACGGATTACATAGAGGATCTCAAAAATACCATTGCAAAGGCTGAAAATATAAGAGACTCTTTCAACCCTAGGTTTGAAAAAATAGAGAAAGATATGTTGGAAAGGAAAAACCTTGCTGACGCTAATGAGCAAACTGTCTCGGACACTGCTAGCAAAGTTAGTAAAATTGAGGAGTGCCTGAAGAGTATTGTTGAACAGAGCTTAAGTATCTTGAATATTTATGCTAACAATACAAACACCCTCATCAGTAAACTGGATGAAGAGAAGGAGATACTGGATATTGAACTGGACACTGAAGGTACAGGGGAAGCTCAAGGTCCCAGAACCTGGACCAGAGGAAAAAAGAAAGAAAAGAAACCCAACAAGGACCTGGAAGATTTCAAACTTTTTGGGGCCACATATGATCAACTGGTGAAGAAGGCAGAGGATCTGTTGAAGACTATAGTTGTGTAGCGCTTTTTGGTTCCCTTGCTGTTTTTTTAGCTGTCCTTTTGTTTTGTTGGCCCTTTTTCCAGTCATTCTGCTAGTGGTTCTTATGCTCCGGACTCTTAAAGTTTTATATTACTCTCTTTTGTTAAAGGTTTTGGGTCCTTAAAACCTATTTTTCTCAATTAATCAGAACATTGATCTCTTTATTCCAAATTGACTATAAAAATACATAAGTCTAAAAGCTGGGTATTTCAAATTCTATGGTTGTTCTCTATCCTCGAGAGGAGATAGAGACCTTTTATTTATATGGAAACTTATAAAAGATTCCTAACTGATTAACCCACATTCCAAAAGAATAGGCAAATAGGTTTTATTATACTAAAGAAGAAGTCGACGCGAGAAAACAGAACAACATTTGTCCTACAGCTGAGAAGATATAGCATGACTTTCTACCTAGATCTAAGCTCCACTAAGAACAATTATAAATGTCTCATAAACCATTCTGCTGAAGAAGCAGTCAAGTGGCTTCGATCTTCTTCAATGTTGCTTTTATTTGACTGGGTCTGCATCGTGGCAGTATGTTTGATGTTCCTTTAAACCGCTAGCTTAGTCTTTCCTTCTTCTTGGTCAACCCTGCATCAAGATGTTAACATGCACAAAAAGCATGTGTATATACCAATGTTAACATGATATAAATTAAACCATACTTAAGATTGATTTAGATATTTTGCATAGATAAACCATTTAGAAATCATTATATGACAACCTTAAGTATCAGACAAATCAGTTCCAGAAACACTTAAAAAGGCATCAACTAGGAGAGTATCCTAATCCAAATATTGTCTAAACACAAGACCTAGGCACGAATACTATGACAAAAATCTATCAAAATAGAGCCATTATTTAGGCTCATCATCTCCCCCTAACCTAACTTTTTATTGATCCTCCAGTAATAGGAAAATTCTGAATTCTGGAATTGATTCTGAAATTGCCAAGGGTAACCTGCCCAGAACCTCCTGTAGACAAACTCTAGTAGAATCCTTTCATCTTTTCCAATCGTGTCCACCTGGAGCATTATGTTGCTTTACTATATGGTGGGTCACTATCCCTACATCCCATTAGTGGCCATAGGAGGATTGGAGGCTAAAAACTGAGGGGCAACCAATGTCTACCTTTCATTCTTACCAAGTGTATATATTTGGGTGCTCTCTTCAGTGACGCATGATAGTTTGGCAAGGAGTGTGGCTCGGATTACTTCAACTCATCCGTCAGGATATTCCAACGCTGGACCAAATGTCCTATTGCTACCTATCCTTCTCCTATATCCATTTGCTCATATTCCTTATACATTTCTTCTCTTAAGGGCAAATATCTTTCACGGAATCTGGCTGATATACAATCTTCTGCTAGTCAAAATAAAGTCTTTTTGGCTCTTTTGATTCAGCCCTTAATGGCAGTGAAAGGTCAAGTTCTTCCCTTCTATGTATCTCTAACTGCTCTTCTCTTGTAATTTCATTTTGCACCCATGACATGAGAGCTCTCAGGTGGATATCTCCAATGTAGAGGAGAGGGTTCCAATCAACGTCATCAAGAATGGCATAATTATGTAAATAAAATTTACAGAGCAGATTCTTGATGGTTTTAGAAGATGTTTGATAAACGTGATAGAATTCCTCAGGTGTCTGCAAAGAGGGACTTAGATCCCTAACAATTCTCATCAGCTGGAAAAAAATATGTTTCTCCTTTAAATATAGAGAGTAAATCCAAGGAGGTGCTCGACATTGCATTAGTTGTGGTACCATAGTGGCTACCATTTCCACTTTAGTTTTAAGCTGAGCAATCTCCTCATCTTTTTGTTCAATGATCTTCTTCTGTTGATTAATTATCCTCTGCATTTCTATTTTTTCCAATTTCCATTCCGGGTAAAGGGCAAGTGCCACTGCATGACTGGTAAGAGAAGTTGGTGGTCTATGAATAGGTGGTCTGTAGTGGATGCTAAACTATCAAGCCCATCAAAACCTACTTCTTCCTGCAGCTGCTCATGAAGGCTTTGCAGCTCTTCTTCTTCATCTTTTTCTACTTCCCTTCGGAGTTCCTTAGGTGGAGAAGAAGGAACATCACTCTAGGGTGGACTATGTGGCTCTTGTTCTGGAGAATCAACCAAAATGGTGACATTTGGCTCCTCTGATTGTTCTTGATCTTTAGGCTTTTTCCGGAGTCTACTGCTTCTTCTCCGAGATTTTTCTTTAGTGGCTGCAGCACTGCTTCCTATAGCTAATTCCTCAGCTACTTTAGTGGTTGCAGAAGAAACCGTTCTTGTGACTTTCCTTTTCTTAGCAACAGGAGAGGGTAAATCACCACTTTTACTTTTCTCCTCCTTCTTTTCTATGCCAATTTGTTTCCCTTTGCCTTTTTCCCTTTGTGCAGCAGCTCTAGTTTTCATTAGGCTTTGTGAAGGAACCCCTGCTGAGGTTTCTTCTTGTAAGGGTTCCTCTACTTTAGGAACATTTTCCTCTAGTGATATCATGGAGGATGAGGGTTCAATAGGGGAACCAGGTCTTTCAAAATTTTCTTGCTCTTGAGATGGAAGCGGTTCCACTGGACCCACATTATCTACCCTAAATCTTCTTATTTCCACAAATTCATTCCAAGACATCGGAGAGACATCTCTTAAATATATTTCAACCAACAACTTAATCAAACAATGATGAGAAACAGAGTGAGGCCTACCTTTTTGCGTTTCTGTTGCGCTTATGGAAAGAAGATTGTACAATATGTTCAGAACATTCATCCTTCTTCTGAGGCGTAGATGACTCAGAAGCTTGAAATAATGGGAATGTAGACATGAGAATCTTCCTTCACAAGTTAAATACTTCAAGACACACAATGCTACTGCTCTCCATTCAGGTGGAAGAGATTCTCATCTAGCTCCATGTCTATCTATTACCAAAGGTGGGTCTCCCTATCATGTAAAATGTGCTCTAACACTACGTGCGTCCTTATATTCAAGGTATTTTTCTCCATGTGTTGGCAGCCCCGTTACTTCCGCAATATGTTCCTCTGTCACCACAACTCTCACCCTTTTACCTGGGCTTCTCCATCTAAAAATGTGTGGGTAAATTCCCTTGCAATTTCTTCATTAAACTCAGTCAGCTTCAAAAAATAATCTAGCCATCCACTATTGTGGAATATTGGCTCACAATCTTGGTCTTGGAGAAGGATTTCATGAACTGTCAGTTCATGACGAATAGGTGGACCACCCATTGCAACAATAATACTCTCAACTCACCAATGGCGTAAATATGCCCAATTCTGCACTAAAATATGCTCTCTTTGGTCGGAACCTAGCTACAATTCTAAAATATCTCAAGGCAGACAAAAGGACAGAGTACATAATATCACCTCAAACCAAAAAAATTGAAAAATTTAAACTCAATCTGAGATGACATAAGAATAATTTACATCATACTCCCCCCCCCCCCCCAACCTAAGGTTTAACAGGTGTCCACACATGTAGAGGAGGACTAGAAAGGACACTATGCAAATATCATGATGATAGGAAATATGCTTTAATTATATACATGTAACAAAAATAAATACACACGAGTGTACCTAACATCGTGCGATAATGACTGCACCTGAAGAAATTTATTATATAGGACATTGAGCCGCCATGCACGAAAAGCAAGGTGGAAATGAATGAAGGAAGTGGAAGGAAATGAGTGAATGTGGAAATGAAATATTTATTGCGCAGAAATGTACTTCCACCGGATATGGAAGTATTTATTATGAGCATGCAGTAAAGATTTAGGATGAAGAGGTAACGACAAAGCCACCACCTATTGCTATAGGAATCTCGGGATTTTCTAGTGTGGAGAACTATTGCAGGAATTCATCCTTGGAAAGAGGCTTATGGTAGAGGCGCAGACGATGACCATTTACTAACAATTTGGATTTGACAGGATCAATTGTGGATAATTGTACGACACCATTAGAGAATGTTTCAATCACCCCATAAGGCCCTAACCAGCATGTCTGCAATTTTCCCAAGTTGTCTTTATACCTTTATTCATACGGAAGGGCCCAATCACCTGGCTTGAATGTTTTTTCTTTTATATAGTGATCATGCCACTTCATGCATTGATTCTGAATTGTTTATGTGTGTTGCAAGGATGACTTTTTATTTCATCTAAGGCATTAAGCTGCAGGAGCCTTTCCTGTTGTGCTGCAGAAAGAATCATATCCAAGGCAATGGTTGTTCTTAGGGTTTTATGCTCAAATTCCACACGCATCATAGCTTTTGTCCCATACACCATTTCAAAGCATGTAAACCCTGTTGTGGTTTTCCAAGTGGTTTTATAAGCCCATACTACTTCAAACAACCTGCTAGACCAATCCTTACGGTTAAGAGTTATTGTCTTGGTCAATATAGATTCAAGTTCCCTATTAATGATTTATGCTTTTCCGTTCACTTGAGGATGGTAGGGAGTGGACTTTCTATGCCTTATATTATATTCATTAACTAGGGCGGTGATCAAAGTGGAAGTAAATTGTGCCCCTTGATCTATCATAATCTCTCTGGGAACTCCATACCGAGTAAAGATATCTTCATATAAAAATTATGCTACCTTATTATCCCTAGCATGCTTGAATGCTTTGACCTCAACCCACTTTGTGACATAGTCGGTACGTACAAGAATGTATGACCAACCATTTGATAATGGATCAATTGGCCCAACAAAGTCTAACCCCCATTTGTCAAATGGTGTAACAACCACTTGTGGATGTAAACGCATTTCATCAAACTGAGTTGGTCTTCTCATTCGCTAACATCTATCACATTTCCTGGTATATTTGACTGCATCCTTGTGCAAAGTTGGCCAATAATATCCTATAGTCAGTATCTTGAGATTTGTTCTCTTGGTAGCAAAGTGACCTCCACAAGGCTTATCATGACAGGCATGAAGGATATCATAAGTTTCATCTTCTCTAATGCATCGCCTCATAACTTGATCTGGCCTTGTATAGAATAAGCAATCTGCTATCCATGAAAAGTTGAAACTCTTTTCTACCAGCAATCTTCTTTCCTTTGGCGAGAAATGAGGACGGATCTTATTAGCTGCTAAGTAGTTAGCTATGTCAGCATACCATAGAATATTCACATTAATTGAAAATAAATGAACATCTAGAAAAGAATCATTAATGGCTTAAGGACTATCCTGTGTTTGAATTCTGGACAGAAAATTTGCCACTACATTTGCTTTACCTGGCTTATCTATGATAGTGATATCAAATTCTTGCATTAACAACAACCATTGTGCCAACCTACCTATAATGGAACTTTTATTCATAAGGTACCTGATGGTTGCATGATCAATATGCACAAAGATTTGATAACCAATGATATAGTGTCTGAACTTATTGAGGGCATAGATAACAACTAACATTTCCTTTTCAGTGATAGTATAATTTAGCTCAGGTCCTTGCAATTTTTTGTTGATATAGTAAATTGCATTCTTCAAAACTCCTTGCTTCTGCCCCAAGACTACTCCAATTGCAAAATATGATGCATCTGTATGAATGTGAAAAGGAAGAGACCAATCAAGTCCTTTGAGCACAAGGGCCTGGGTTAAGGCTCCCTTAAGTTTAGAAAATGCCTCTTCATAGGTTGGTGTCCATTCAAACTCAGCATCTTTTGTTAAGAGAGAATATAGAGGTCCTACAATCTTACTGAAGTCCTTGATAAATCTCCTATAGTACCCTGCATGGCCTAAATAACTTCTCACATCCTTTTGTTTTGTAGGGGCAGGAAGGTCAAGTATTACCTCAATTTTGGTTGGATCAACTTGAATACCTAACTGAGAAATTTGATGCCCCAACACAATTCCTTCTTACATCATCATGAATCATTTTTCACTGTTTAGGGACAAATTATGATCCTCACACCGCTGCAACACTTTGGCAAGATTTTGCAATGCTTCCTTAAAGGTGGCCCCATAAGCAGTAAAATCATCCATGTAAATTTCCATACAATCATGGGATATATCTGAGAATATATTGAGGACAGCCCTTTGAAAGATTGCAGGAGCATTGCATAGACCAAAAGGGAGAATTGAATAGGCATATGTTCCCCAAGGGCAAGTGAAGGTGGTCTTTTCCTGGTCTTAGGGAGCTATTTTGATCTAATTATAACCAATAAACCCATCAAAAAATGAAAAGTATTGCTTGCCTGCTTAAGAATCTAAT
Organism: Cryptomeria japonica; assembly: GCF_030272615.1. Classification (NCBI taxonomy): domain Eukaryota; kingdom Viridiplantae; phylum Streptophyta; class Pinopsida; order Cupressales; family Cupressaceae; genus Cryptomeria; species Cryptomeria japonica. Next base: position 676,438,769 of record NC_081414.1, on the reverse strand, counting down.
ACTTGATCGATGAATGGAAGTGGAAAGTGATCCTTTTTAGTAGCAGTGTTGAGCTCCCTATAGTCCATACAAACTCTCCATTTTCCTCCTTTCTTTGGAACTATAACCAGGGGAGAGACCCATTGACTATCTAAAATAGGGTAAATGAATCCTGCATTAAGCAACTTTTGTAGTTCCTCCTTAACTATTTCCCTTAGTGTAGGATTAATCCTTCATTGAGGTTGTCGAATTGGTTTACAATCTCTCTAATATAAATTCTATGGGTACACAATGTAGGATTTAAACCCTTCATGTCATGATAATCCCATGCGAAGGCTTGTTTTTGGGCTTTGAGTAGTTCTATTAATGACAACCTTTGGTCTGTTGTGAGTTGACTATTGATATTCAGATTCCTTCCTGGAGCAACCTCTACTTGAGTGACTAACTCAACATTAGATATTTCAAATAAACAAAAGGTTTGGATTTCCTATGGTAATAAGGTATGAAATATGTCTGTGGCTATAGGAGAACCTAAAGAACTTGCAAATGGAAGAAGAGTATGCAAAGGACTTGCTCGTATACTAGATGACTGTTGAGCTGCTCAATAATGATTTCCTATGATGTTAGAGAGTACCCTATCATCTTCTTGGAGTTCTATGAATGGTTCCCTAGTTAACATCATTAGTTGTTGAACATAATTAATTTCTTCTTCTTCTTCTCCTATATCTGGCCATACTACTTGCTCTTGATCAAGTTATGGTTGTGCTGGAGAATAAAGTGCAAGATTTTTAGTAGTGATACCATCTAAAATGGTCATCTCCCCTGATCTGCAACCTATGTATGCATCATCTGTAGCAAGCCAAGGTCTTCCCAAAATGATTGGATATCCACCCAATGTTGCCTTAGGAGAGAGTATTATAAAATCAGCCGGATATTCCCAAGAATCTAGTGTGACAACAATATCCTCAACCATCCCTTCAAGCTGGACAGTAGAGCTATCAGTAAGCTGCATGACCGTTGGGATAGATCTAAGACTAGTAATACTAAGTTGTTGCATGACATCCTATGTCATCACATTTATGGCTACTCCTAAGTCTATCAAGGCATTTTTAATTTGAGTTCCATTAATAACTACCTTCACAATAGGACTACCTGGGTCAGAATGTTTAGGGACAACAACTTTTCCTAGCATAATATCAGCCAATTGCCCTAATACATGTATTGTTTATGGGTCCCTTTTCTTGTGTCCAGGTTTTTTTAGACACGCCTCTTTAATAGATTTTCCATATATGGGAATATCTGTAATAGATTGAAACAATGGAATATTTAGACATATACGTTTTAATTGATCAATAAGATCAAAAGCTATGTCATCCTGCTGCCTAGACACTTCTACCTGTAATCTTTGAGGAAATGGGGGAGTTCTAACAGGTGTGCCTGGAATCTCGGATTGACGTACCTTCTCAGGGTTTCCAGGTTGATCATGTGTAGTATCCTAAGCAATCTCCTCAGGTGGTAATTTTTTTATAACTAGAGGAGATGGGGTAGGAAAAGTTGTTCCTGACCGTAAGGGAATGTCACTTATATCAAGAGAATATGCAGGATACTAATTAGGATTGCCTGAATAAACTTGTTGTTGTTGAGGTTTGTTATTTGGATTTGGCACAGGTTGTGTTGGCAATTGAGTTGTCTTGGTGGAGTAGCATTAGGAGCTGGTGGCATTAAAGTCGGTTGTCAGGACTGTTGTTGTGGTTGCAAGAAACCTGATGGTTGGTTTTCCCATTTCTGACCTCCCCTCCATTGCGGTGGTTATTTCCAGTTACCTTGAGGAGGTGACCAATTCCCTTGTGGCTACTGCCACTGAGAGGAAGGACTCTGATAATTGGGCCAAGGGTTTTGAGAGCTATTCCAAGACTGAGGAGTATAATTTCCAAAATTTTGGGAGTATGGAGGTTGCCACTAATTATTTTGTGCATTGAAGTTCATATAAGGACTAGAAAAAGACAATGGATCTTGTGGCATACTTTGTCTTGGAGGCCAAGGCCTTCGTTGTGAAACATAAAAGATTTGTTCATCATCTCCATAGACTGGCTTGAAATCTGGGGGAGTCGGTTGGCTGTCAATTTTAGCTAGGAGGTTACATTTGTAGTCCCTCTTCTTTTGTCGACAGTGAGGACAAAACTCAGCAAGCATGGCCTCTACTTCCTCATACTTCTTTCTTGCTTGAAGTGTATCCAACTGAGTAGCCATATTGTTAATAATATCCTCTTTAAAGTCCTTTAACAAATGATTTATTTCCATCCTTGAAACTGTTGTAGATACCTTTGCAATTGAAGAACCAGGCCTATAATGTCTTCCCTTCTTGGTTGAGGCTCTAGAATATTTTTAACAGATTTTCCTGATGTCATCCCATTGAACTTGAGTAATGTATCCTTCTCCCATGAGGTCTAATGAGTCAACACAATCTTCATTGATTCCCCTTAGAAAAATCAAATTCATGGATTCTTCACTCAAGGTGCTATGCTTGGGTTTTCTGACACTAAACAGAAACCTCTCCAGATAATCTTCTAGACTCTCATCTTCTTTTTGTGTCATCTAGAAGATATCATCACCATGTCGGTCCATTCCCCTGCAGTAATCTTTGTACTTATCCAAGAAGTTTGTCTTCATTTCATCCCAAGTAGTGATTGCATCTCTACCTAAACTCATAAACCATCTCAGAGAAGCTTCTTTCAGAGTAGCAGGGAATAAATTGAGTTTATGGGCATCAGTGGTATAGTTATAACTTCTGCAGAGGATGTCAAATTCAAATAGAAAGGTATATGGATCCTCTGTCACCAAGCCATGAAATTTTGGACGAGAAGAGGCCAGTATATTCTTCAAGTTTGCATTATCATGCTGGTCAGGAATAGGAAACTCAAATGTTGGGTTTGCAGGTGGAGGTGGAGGATTTTCTACCATTGGTCTCTGATAAAGAACCAAAGGTAAGATGTTTTTCTTAGGGGGTTCATTTAAGAAGTCTAGGTCTCCTTCTGATAAATCAAAAACACCTCTATTTTGAATGTTTTTTGCAAAAGGGTTTAGTTTTGGTGCTTGATTTGATCTTATGTCACAAGTGGAATGTGAGGGAAGAAATCTTCCTAATGCATCTCTTCTCCTTCTATGCATACAGATTTAATGAAGAAATTCAAAGAGATAACTAGGAAAGCTTAAAACTAATGGTTACAACAGGTTCTTAGTTTGGCACCATCCTCAGAAACGGCGACAAAAATGTTGGTCTTCACAAATAGAATGGCAACTAGGTAATAAAAACATAATTCAGGGATTGGACATCCTTACTTAACAGCTAGCTTTCCTGTAGCAAAGGCTCATTTACTTTATCAACCAGGGATGTAAACTTGAAACAGGCCAGCATTGTATGTGCACTAAGTTCATATCACAACCATTCTATCCTACTGTAGGAACGGAAATTCTCTGAAGTAAATGTGCAAAAACATAATGAACTAATACTTTATTAGAATTCACAACTGAAAAATAACTTAAGAAACTACTACCAAATGATAATGATCTGGCAAGAGGGTAGGAACTACTCTGTCGCTGTGGCTGCAGGAACAGACACAAGAACTATTTCTAGTGGCTAAAGGAACAGTCAAATGTTGAAACAACAACTATTGCAAGATGGAAATTAACTGAAAAACACAAAGGGCTACTCACCAAGTGGGCCCCCTTGAGTGAGTATATCCAAAACTCTTAGATTGCAACTGTTAAGCTCAAAATAGCATTGATCTCTTTATTCCAAATTAACTATAAAAATGCATAAGTTTAAAAGCTGGGTATTACAAATTCTATTAAAAGTCAACAAAGAGAGATTGAAGATGCAGTCATCTTTAGTATGAACAAGTTTAGTAGAGCCCTCATTAATTACAAGGGCAAATTCCAGATTCCTTATATAATTTGATTGATGCTAGGTGGCAAGGGGCAATTAGCCTAGATAAAGAATTTATTGATTATACACTTAAGCACTTGTAACCGGAAGAAATTGAAGAGGAAATCGAACAAAGCAAGGTTAATACAAAAGCATTGTTCAGATCAAAGAAGAGATTAACAAGAATGCTTGTTGGAGAGACCGAATCAGTTCAAAAGGAGACTGATATTTTCGTGAAAAGTGCTTTAGGTCTCATTCCCAATGAAGAAGAGGAGAAAGATGAAGTAATTAGGGATATTACTCCTGATAAGACAAAGTCAAAAGAACTTCCTAAAGGAATAAAAATCACAGACTTTGAACCGGACAACAAGTATATGCAAGATGATCCTGTTGATACTGAACCTCTAGATATAACAAATGATGATAAGGGTGATGTTGATGAAGTTGCTAAAATTGTTGACCATGTAGATGTTTTCAAAGTTGATGTACAGATGTTTGATACTCAGCAGGAACAGGTTGAGAACAAAGGAGAAGAGAAAGAAGCAGATAAAAGATCAACTGAGCAACCGGTGAATGCACAGTCAACAGAGACTTAAACTACACCAGTCAATGTAAGTGTAGATGCAAATGTCAATGTTGCTACTGAAGATAATCAGAAGGATTCAATTGATAAGGAAGAGGAAGCACCGGTGAAAGATCACACTATTGAAAATCTGCAACCGGTCAAAGACACCACTGAGGAAGAGGAGATAGAAAACAATGAGGAAGAGAAGAAAACAAGGAAGGTGGAAGAGGAGAGGAGAACAAAAGAAATAAAAACAACTCCTGAGGTACCTCCTAAATCCAAACTGAAGAAAACAATAGTTGATGATGATGATGACTCCGTGAGCATAAAAGGTCTTATTAATATGGAAAATTTGAGTTCTTTAGAGTTAATGGAGATTGCTACTGCAATGCAATCTCGGGCACAAAAGAAAAGATTGAAGGAACAACAAAGAGAAGAAGAGACTATAAGGAACGTCGTTGATATTTTGTCAAGTCTCCTATTGGAGACTAATACAGAACATTTGGCTACCCCTATTGCCAAACTTGGACAGTTAGTTGTTAGTGTCGATGAACAACTTAAATCCCTTGAAGAAGCTACATACATTTCTGTTGAAAAGGATTACGAGAAGAAAAGGGGAGAACAGTTAATGGTTGAGATAGATAAAGGCAAAGTAGCCCTAACAGTGAATAAAGACTTGTTGAAGACTGGATTGGAAACCGGTTGTAAGATTTTGGCTAATATTTCCCAATTTTTACTATTTTGTGCAAACTTGAGAAAGAAGAGAGCTGATACTGAGAAGGAAATACAAAAATTAAGGGAAACTTTCATACCGGTACAAGACTCAATGATCACTTTTGGTAAAAAGGTTGTTGATCTACAACACCAGTTAGAACTTTGTGAACATGAGCAAGTGAAACGAGTCAAATCACTGAAAGAACTCCAGATTCAACTACTTTCGAAAGTAGATATTCTTTAGAGAGCATTCAAGGAGTCAGAGGCAATTTTGGCTACTTCTGAGATGAGTATAGTTGATGCTATGGAGGAGTTTGTGTATGCGGGAAAAGTGGACGAATAAAACTTAATATGTGAAAATATTATAGAAAACTAGTCCACACACACACAGAGGACTTCTTGATGCAAGCTATGGAGTAACGTAGTGTTACTCAGCTTCCCAAGGAGGGTCCCATGGTTCTCTATCTCACAATGTCCCTCAAACCAACGTTTTTGCTCTCAGATCACTGAGCAAAATGGTTTAGGGATGGCAAATATGAGAACGAGAGATGCTTTTGATTGATTTTAGTATGAAATGGAGATTAAGCCATGTATGATTCTAAAATGCAATATACTAAATGATAAGATGACGAGGTTAGTATGAATACTATCCTAGCATACTATATTTAGTCTATGATTGAGCTAAAATGATAAAAGAAGTATTCTAAGCATGCATATTTAGTCTAATTCCTGATCTAAAAGAGGCTAAATGATGAGCATAAAGATGATATAAAAGCTTGAAAGAATTTGAGCATAAGTATAATGCTTCAAATTTGAAAGATGATTGTTGAGAATGGAGGAATGAGGGCTCTATTTATAGCACAAACAGGGCAATGGATGGTCAGGATTGAAAGGTTTAATCAAGGGCCAGGTTTGAAAGTTGGGGATCCATGTGCACAATTGGCACCAATGACATGGTGACAAATGTCAACATAAGATAGGGTTGAGAGAAGAGGTTGGAGGCATTAAAGGCTTGAGAAGACCTCATGGTTATCTAAAGGCTAAGGGTCAAGTCTAAGTTAGGCTTACACACTAGATTAAGAGTTAATCCAAGGATAAACCTTTGTGCAAATGATTAAGAGATAATCATGGTCAAAGCATTAAAGGTCTGATGAGACCCTTGGGTTGGATAGAGGTTGAGTCAAAACAAATGTTTTAACCATGTGGGAAGGTTTGAATTAACCATTAATGGTTATTGGAGACTTTAGGGATTAAGTGGTTGAAGGTTGGAAGCCTTTAATGGTTTTCAAAGACTTTAAGGGTTTTAGTGGTTGAAAGTTGAAAACCTTCAATGGTTATCAAAGACTTTAAGGTTTTTGAGAAGTGACTTCCCTTTGCTTAGGGATGTGACAAAGTTTAGGGGAGGGTTAGGTTAATTAGAAGCGATTAGAAGATTCTAGAAGGGATTAGGAAGGGGTTTGGGGATTTTGCAAGTGGATGGAGGGATAATAGGATTTAATTGAATTAAATGATTTTCATTCAATTTGGTTGTAATTAAATAAATTTGATTTATTCAATTTGGGATAACTATTTAATTAAATTTGGATTTAATTAAAAGTGGATAGGGGGGAGTTAATTGAATAAAATGATTTATTCATTAAATGGGTATAGTGAATTTTATTTAAATAAATTGAGTAATTTATTTAATAAAATAGAAGAATGTGGATAATTTAATTAAATTGGATTTAATCAAATAGAGAAATGAACATAAAATATTCATTTAGGAATATGGTCATTTTTATACGTCTACAGTTTGCAGCACAGATCTTGACATATGTTGAGATTACCGAGACACTGTTGGAAACATGGGACACTGATCTTAAGTAGTTTAAGTTTCAATACAGTGATGTTTTCTTAAGAATTGCATTGTAAAGACTTTAACACTTTTATTTTTATACATACATGCAGTTTTGCTGACAAATTTTGATGTAATGTATGTATTTTACTTCTTTATTTGGCATTGTTGTCAAAGGGGGAGTATAAATAGTTAAGAGTACCAATCAAAATTTTGTATGTACTATTAAGGGGGAGTAATGATTTAATTTTTGTAATGGCATACAATTTCTAAGGGGAATGTATGTCATGAAGTTTTTTTATTTTGCACACTTGGTTGACAAAATTTTCCTAAGTGTTTCCATCAATGCCAAAGGGGGATATTGTTGGTGATGCCCTCCTAAATGGCACAAGGTTAGTCTATGATCAAAGAACACAAAAACACACAAAACATTAGTGTTAATCAATCTAAAACTAAACTATGAAGGCATTCCAAAAGAGACACAAAGAGACATGCTAATATATCTAATAAGTAAAACAAAGATCATGAGACATCTCCAACTGCCTCTTAGCATGGCCTTAGCTTCTTCTCCCTTGTTCCTCTCCTCTCCAAGTTCCAAAATAGTGTAGCTCTCAGTAGCTTTTTGCACTATGGATGCTTATGGAGGATTGAGATTATAGTATAGCTCTAAATGTGAAATAAAAAGCTAATACTAATGCTAAAATGATGTATTTTAACCAAAAAGACAAGATGTTAGATTGCTTATGCTAAAATGCTCTCTAAAATGTCTATAGCTTAGATGCATACAAGTTTTCAGGATCTGAATTATGAAGGAATGGGCTCTATTTATAGGAAAAATGGAGCAATGGATGGCCAGGATTGAAAGGTTCAATCAAGGGTCAAGCTTGAAAGTTGGGGATCCATATGCACAATTTGTACCAATAAAATAGTGACAAGTGTCAACACAGGATTGGGTTGAGAGAAGAGGTTGGAGGCATTAAAGGCCTGAGAAGACCTCATGGTTATCTAAAGGCTAAGGGTCAAGTCTAAATTAAGCTTACCCACTGGATTAGGAGTTAATGCAAGGATAAACCTTTGTGCAAATGATTAAGAGATAATCATGGTCAAAGCATTAATGGCCTGATGAGACCTTTGGGTTGGGTAGAGGTTGAGTCAAAACAAATGTTTTAACCATGTGGGAGGGTTTGAGGTAACCATTAATGGTTATTGGAGACTTTGGGGATTAAGTGGTTGAAGGTTGAAAGCCTTCAATGGTTATCAAAGACTTTGAGCCATTTAGTGGTTGAAGACTTGAAGCCTTTAATGGTTTTCAAAGACTTTAAGGTTTTGAGAAGTGACTTCATTTTGCTTATGAATGTGACAATATTTAGGGGATGGATTAGGCTAATTAGGAAGGGGTTAGAAGAATCTAGAAGGGGATTAGATTTTTGCAAGTGGATTTGGTGGGTGAGGGAAAATAGGATTTTATTTAAAATAAAAATTCATTTATTTCAAAATGTGTGCAAGTTGCATTTGTAGGAAAATGCAAGTGGGGGGGGATAATGATTTAAATAAATGTCTTATTTAATTTATTTAAAAGAGGAATAGGGGGATATAATTAAATAAATTGATTTTATTTATTTAATTGAATGGAATTTGATTTAATGAATTAATTAAAATAAATTGAATAATTTATTTAATTAATAGAAGAATGTTTGGAGATGAATTAATTAAATATTAATTTAATTAACTGATGGCTAGTGGATTTTTAATCAAATAAATACGAAATATTCATTTAATTAAAATGGACAGATTTGTGTGACTACATTTGGCATTTGATCATTTGTACTAAACCGGTAATGTGTGTTTGCTTGTTGCAACAGGTATATGTCTGTTGTGCATAGAGATTAGATTTATATATGATGACTATTTTGTATGTTGTCATTGATGGAAACTATGTTTCTTTAAGTCATCTAAGTCCTACAATTCAACCGGCTAGACTTAACCAGTAAAACAAAAAGTTTTCATCAGAACCGATAGTTAGGACTTCAACCAATAAATGACAGACAGTGTTACATTCCGACAACCGGTACATGAAAATCATGAAGATTGAGATGATGTGGTTTTGCAATAGCATTGAAGACTATCAGATGAAGATATGTTCCTGACCGCATGTGCTAAGTCGATCAGGTGAATGAGATTTGTTTGTTAGAACAGATTAGTTGATGGAGACTTAACCGGTAGTGATGAAAATCACTCAGATCGGTAAAACGGCACAAAATTGGATTTGTTATGCCGGTAACTAAAGCATAGAATGCAAGATTGTCTAGATGCATTGAACCTAGGGAATTGTAACAAGGTTCTAGCCGACCTTATGATGATTTTAATTGTGTGATGAGGTATGAAAGGATATATGAGCTTGACAGTGTGATAGGAGATGAGTGAATTTTGTATTCTTAATAGTGCAAAGATCAGAGGAGTTGAGAGATGAAGTCTTGGTGATGTTGTAATGTTCTGAAGCGGATCTTATCAGACACAGACGATGTTATACTGAGATCATTTGTACCTATTGTCTCCCTAACAATTGCAGCAAGAAAATCCTCTTACAAGGTCACTCCTAACAGGGTGCAGTCAAATCCTAACAGTTCTGATCATTAAATCCTCTAACCAGGTGACACATTAACTCGTGTTTGCAAATCCCAATTACTTGGGTAGCTCCTAAATGGGTTGGTCCTCACAGGCTTTTGTAAATCTCTTAACCGGGCTTAGACACTTCTAACAGGGTGTGCCCTTAACCAGGTGTTGTAGACCTTAACTGGTCAGATCTCTATACTACAAATAGTGGATCTTGTGGGTACTAACTCCCTCCAAGGTTTTTCCCATTTGGATATTCTGCGTATAAACTCTTGTGCCATGTGGTTTATGCTTTGTGTGGTGATTGCATACTTTTTGTTATTTCTTACATGTCTATTGAGTTTTAAGTTGGTGAAATTGATATTCAGTTTTGTATTGTTTTTACTGTCACTGATTCAGCCCCCCCCCCCCTCTCAGTGCCTTATAAGTTCATCAAACCCATCATGTGTCCTCGGGGTCGCTCAGCACTCATTGTACGTAGGCCTATGCCAACTGTCTACAAATAGATTTTCCTCTGTAATGACATTGACTATGCACGATGGGACAACCATCACACCTATGACAGTTTGACCATTCAACTTGGCAGGAATGTATTGAGGAGAAGGCTCTCCACAATATAGGGCATCTAGAGGGGTGAATGATAAAGATACATCAAAAACCTTCTCCTTTTCGCTAGGAGATAAACAAATTGGAGTGATAGTGACCATGTTCATGAATGGACCATCATCCGAAGAAGGATTTGATGCACAAATGAAAATTGTTGAATGCAGCATAAACAGATCAATGTAAATCTTCAAATCCTTGCTAGTTTTATCAATGAATTTATTTGATTTATGTTTTTTGTCTGTCATCTCTGATTGCACCACTGTCGATGTGGTCCTGGATAATTTGTCAAAGACAATAACATTGCTCAGTGTCATGACTAGGCACACAATGATAATGACAAAATTTTGATTCAACATACCAGTGTGGATAAGATCTCTTATCGGACAATGGTTTAATCTCAAGAAGGGTGATTAGATTGTCTTTCAATAATCCTTGCATTACGCTCAAATAAGAGATTCAATTTTGTGAAAACCCTATTTTCTTGCGATTCTTGCATAGCAGTTGTTGAAGGAACAACCACGACATTAGCTACGACCTTATCCTTCCTAGGCCCTTCCATGGACATGCCTGTAAAGGACCCACCATGAGGATTCGAAGAAGAATCTCTAAACTACGACATGGTGTGCTAGTAGTCTATAACTGCAGAAACATGTTCTTAAAGTTTTGGTATCAGTTGAGAGATAGATTCTCTCTCAATGTCGGTTGCAGATTATCAATAAATATCCTTTGCAGATCACTATCTAGCAAAGAAAAGGGGATTCTAGTGGAGGTTGATTGATACCTTGAGATAAAATCCAGGATCTTCTCATTGGGTTTTTGCTTGCAATGAACAAGGTTAGCGATGGTGACCCTGCTGCCAATGTTGGCCTCAAACCGTTTGAGAAAAAGCTCCATGAGTTGATCAAAGGTATGACTAGAATAGTCTGGTAAGGAGCTATACCACTCTAATGCGGTTCCTTTAAGGGAACGTGAGAATAGCTTAAGCAGCACGAAGTCCAGGCTATGATAGTCTCTACACATGTTCATGAAAGAATCGATGTGCACATTAGGGTCCCCATCACCATTAAACCTATCAAATTTCAATGACTCGGTCGTAGTAGGAAGGATAGTTTTCAAGATGGTGATGTCGAGGGGACTCTTCCTATAATATGTGGGCATAGATGACTGACCAGAGGCGGAGGCCAAGTTGGTTAATTGTAACTGCAACTGGCTCATGTTTTGCAAGATGGTGTTCAAGACTAGATCAATGGGTGAAGGAGGTGGAGGTGGGCTAGATCCACCACCACCTCCATTGGAGCCTCTGGAAGGACCAATGCCAGTGGCAGATGTAGTGCTAGTGCTAATTGTAGACATCTAAGCAGTAGCGGAGGCAAAGGTTGAGCCAATAGACATACCCGTATAGCCCAAGGGGGTAGATGAAGCAGTGATACTAGGAATAGTAGGCCTGAGATCAACCATGTGCACTTTCAAACCAGGCATATTGACACTAAGCTGAGGTCCACAGGTAATGGACTGGACATCCTGAGGAGAAGAATTAGCCAAAGGCACATAATTCCTAACAATCATAGATAATTCCCTCAACTTCTCCAGGCCACTCCTATCTAAGATCAGCATGTCTCTTAGAGTGTTCACGATATTTCCAACCTGGGGGAGGACATTCTCCTGATTTAGGAAACCCTCAAAGTCTCTCAAATTCTACTCAAGCATGTCAATTTGCTAAAATTCAACAATGAGAGCAGAGTCGTGATCAACAATAGGAGGGAAAGATGGAGTGGAATTCCTCAAAGAATTGATCTGAGAGTTGGATTGTGAACCAAGTGGAGAGGGGGCCCCTATCAAAATGGACTTAAGGGGATGAGAAGCTAAGAAATCATTTGGGTTAGGAATTTGATCATTAAACGTCATGTTGGGAAAAGGGGGACTATAACAATCAGGAGGAAAACTCTGTCTAGATGACCCTCCTAACTACGGCTCTTGTGGCAATCTAGGTCATAAAGATCATAGATGAGTCTTCTGATGCTAAGACTACACTATAGGGATATGAAGGATCTTGTCTTCTACTAAAGCTTGATACTCACAAAGATGAAGAGGGTTATGCAAATGTTACAACAAAGATGCAAATTATGTTTCATTTTTTTTTGAAGATTTTTAGATTTTTTAGATTTTTAGATTTATGCAATAAACTAAAAGATAAATGCGGTATGCAAAGAGAAAACTTGTTTACGTCGGGTTCACCAAAATGTAACGGAGGAAATTTTCTACCTCAAGGATGATGAATCCTAGAGAACAAATCCACCCTTTGATACCTCACTCAAACTGGCACTAAGGTGAGCCAAGGGATGAAATGACAAGTTGAACCAATAATCCACAATTTAAGGCTCTCAAACGGCTTTTCCTAGCCTCTATCCAGAGGATGCAGGTCTAGGACACCAATGTGGTGCATTGTCGTCATGTGCAAACGAGGTACAAACAGTACCAAATGTAGGGATAACAAGATAAAAGCACAAGAAAAGATGAAATTAAGCTAGTAAACGCAAAATATGAAATAACTAGAACAAAATAAAAAGGAAAGAGCTAAAAAGGACTCACAATCAGTCCACGATTAAAGCCTCTCACAAATAAGATAGCTTTTCCATGATTATAAACCTGCACACAAACAAGAAAGAAAATGTTGGGGTTAAGTTTTTGGAGTCTGCCTAAGTTAGATCCCCTTTTTGGTGTTTCCACCTCCACGGATAACCCAGAGAAAACCATGGGGAAATAGATGATAAAGATAATGGAAAGACAATGCAAGATAGAAGAATGATAATGATAAGATGAATGGAAAAGAGAATAAGGACACTCCCCTTTCCAAGATGCTATGACAATGGCATTGTGAGCTATTCGAAAAGTTGTGACAATGGTAGTGTTTGTAAGAGAAGCTATGAACGATATCGAAAAACTCCAACCTGCAAGAAGTAGTCTCAAAAATGCCAAAAGATCCTCAAAATGTCTTCAAACTGGAGAGATATAGGCCCTGGATGAAAAACTAACATCGGTGGTCACATGCAGAGGTATTACAATTCCTTCTGAGCATAAGCGTAACGCTCAAACGGTCACTTGCAAACTATCATATTCATGAGACGCTAGCATGCCTCATGAACGTCTTTGTGCATTGTGAGAGTATTGAAGGTGACATATCGATAGAGTTGGTAAAATTCCATTTTGAAGCTAACAAGATGGTCTTGATGGACAAAAGGACAAAGATGGAAACACTTGACCTCTGATGTTGTGGAAGAAAATGCCACTTGTTGTATTGAATTGCATAAGGTGTGATTTTTTATATTGTACTAACATTGTTGACATTCATTCTTCCCGTACTTCTCATTATCAAAATGGGTTGCTAACATTGAGTGTCTACTAGCTAATTAGTAAAGCTTGAACATTGGATGCATCAAGAACACTTGAATAGTGAGGTAATCCTCTTGATTGAAGGGTTGAGGAGGATCTAATTCAAAATGATGAACATGGTGTGAATTTGTTGAATGGCATGTCTCATATTGTGAATGATAATTTCATGTCCATGAAAAGTTGTATCGAAGATCTTAACTTTTCTAATCCCCCTAATACCATTGAAAATACCATTTTTGTCCCAATATCATTGCCTAATGTGCCTACTTATACTCCACATGTTATGGCTACGTCAATACAAAATATCAATCCTACACATGTTACTCTTGTAGGAATTCCTATCATACCTCCTTCCATGAGTGTTCCATGTATTTCCCAACCATCCCCTATACCTACTTACCACAATGTCTCGTTTTCATATTCCAATTCTCCATCCATTACCCATAATATTCAACATCCTTCATTATCCAACATTTCCATTACCAACATATCCAACGAAGCAACCATTAATAACCTAGGCCAAAGTGTTTCATCTTTGCAACAACAACAACAACAACTCTCTTTCATTACCCAATCCAAATTCAACATTCCCACTTGTGACATTGCTAGCCCACATTCCCAAGATATAATTTGTACCATAATACCTCAATACATGGAAATCCCTCACCTCAAAACATATAATGGAAAAGGTGATAGTTTTACTAATGTGAAAACATTTCAAACCTTGTGTAGTGACTTTTCAAATAATCATAGATGTATGGCTAAATTGTTTTCTAGGACATTTAGAGACAAGGCCTTGCAATGGTTTTGTTCTTTTCCTCCTTATTCCATTGATTCTTTTCAAAAATTGGCTAATGGTTTCATTCAACAATTTCAAAACAATATTGGTCCTCAAATTTCTTTAACTGATTTGATTCATTGTAAACAAGGTGCTAAGGAAAAAGTGATCGATTTTATTGGTAGATTTAAACATTTGCATGCTTAAATATCTTATCATATGCCTAATATGGATGTTCAAGGAATTTTCATTTTTAATTTTCAAAAAGACATTAGAGATAAGTTATTGTTCTATGATTTTACTTCTTTTAACTAACTATGTGCAGTACTTCATAATTATCGACTTCAATTGAGCCAATTTGAGTCATCCACTTCAATGGCTCTGGTTGATAAGAATGGTGTCACTCAACAAGATTTCCAAAAGTTTTAAAAAACAATAAAGGATTCGTTAAAATTTAATAATTCCTCAAACAATGTTGATACGCAAGTGGTAGCTACAACACCAAGTGTGGCTCCTTTGTTGTCCATTTTTAAACCAACTCCTAATTTTACATCTTAATCTGAATCTTTGTATAATGTTACATTGAAGTTGATTAATGCTAATGTTTTGAAACTTCCTCCTATCAAACCACATGACCCTTCCAAATCATTGCTAACTTCACATGATCCCAAAGCCTTTTGCCAATATCACCGTCAACCTGGTCATGATACCAAGAAGTATTATAGGTTGAAACATCTTGTCCAAGACCTCATTGATTCCAATACCATAACTATTGCAGGTGTTAATGACAAAGGAAACAAATTAGTTGCACCCTCTAACTAAAATTTGCAAATATATCCAAATCCTTCACCTTCTCATTCTACCAACTCCATCGAACCTACAAACTTATTACATTCCTTTTCCACCAATATTATTATGCCTAGCAACCCTACTATCATGAATATTGATAATACATGTGTTGAGGCCAACAAGTATTTCAAGATCTAAATTTAAAAAATAAACTATTTCATGATCTAAATTTCACTTTCTCATAAAAATAAATCATTTTTAAATAATTGAATACCAACTACACTTATTCTTAAAGTAAACATAATCACACAATTTAATTCTTACAAAATGTTATCTATTTTTTTTTTTATACAAGAACAATATGCATAGTCAATATATAATAAAAGATTATTGTTTTGATAAACAATGTGCTTTAAGTAACAAGTATGTGGTGTTTATAGGTATTGCATGGAGGGAGAGCATCACTAGTGTCTTTATATGTCCAACTACAAATCAACAATCCCCTACTTACCTTCCTATTGGAAGTGGTTGTTGGAATAGATGCGCGTCACAACACACAAATATTTGAGTGGAAAACCCTAGAAGGGTAAAAAACCACTATGAAAGTAAATTTTAGTATTCCTCACTGGTGATTTAGAGATCCCAATCAAATCAAAAACAATTCAAAACCATTCTCCGAAAGTGCTCATGAGTTTCCAAGGGAAGATCTTTCTCCCAACTCACCTATTCTTCACTAGGCTTCTTGTTCCTAGCCGGTTCACCCAAAACTTGGTACAAACTCACCAAATAGCTTGACAACCTTGAGGAAGGCTTCTAAAAACTATTAAGGCATCATTACTACCCATTTCATGCATTGTTTCACTTTCCATAACCTCTCCCTAGATGAGTTGCTTCACAATGGCCTATTCTCCTAGTAGCCCTATTCAGAGGGTTTTTAGGCCTTAACTCACAAATTTACAAATGGATTCACAAATAAAATATATATTTGAACACCCATTATCAATTTACATAATATACTCCAAAACCACTGATAGTTTCTTTGGAACATGTGCATCAAAAATGGCCTCCTACGTTGTCCTAATTAGGCCTATTAGGCCTCTTTTACAAAGAGACTATCAACAAAATTCTTTCTAATCTACAATAAACTGCTCATACCTTAAAAATGGGTCTCAAATAGGTCAAATCCACAAGTTTTAAGGCAAGATACTGTCCCTTAGTCATGAGTTTACAAAACCCTTGTTTTTAAGCTAATGTGAGGAGGGTTTCTTAGAAATCCCACTTCCACACTTTCCCACATTTAACCAAATATTAAAAAACCTTAGAATATGTCTGAACATGCTTTTAGAACACTCACATTACCCTTCCCAACTTCTGTTCATTCGTTTCCCACTTCATACCTCTCATTTTCACTTGAGAATGTGTCTCAGTCCACCTAGCGCATCATCACAGAGCCATAAAAAGAGCTCAAAAACCCCTGTAAGTCATTGAAACACAAAATATACAATATAATAGGTCATTCCACCTAGTTAAAATTCCATACAGTGGGTGGAATGGCCAAAACATAAATTTATTCTTACAAGGCTTGTTGCTGCCCGTGTATAGGCAGTTTACACAAAAATGCTTATAAAATTCTCAAAACTTAATGAAACGACTCCAAACCAAATGAAAATGGAAGATAACTCAGATTAACATCATTCCATAATAGTTTCTTAGCATGAGAAGGCCATACAGAAGAGTACAATTTGCTGCAACGTGAAAAAAACAGTAAATTTCTGGAAAAGAATAATTTATTTATTTCTTCTTGAGTGCCATGTAAATTTGTTATCTCCAACCCCCATTCAACCTCTCAAGGTTCTTTTATCCCCTTAAAAAAAAATTTCAACCACCTTTAACCACTTTTCAAACTATATAACCGTTGGGGTTCCAATATGACACCTTTTTAAGTTGACAACTTTTATCATGACAGGTTTTAGCAATCTTTCCTTGTTGTTTACAAAACTTTGTAAAAAACCACCAAACTGATTTGAAATCACCCTAACATGCCTAAAAAATGTCAAATAGACCTTGGAACAATATTTCATCTCATGAATACATCATTTGACCCATGTGACAACATTTGACCCAAAAATTGAACTCAAACCTACACAAATGGTTCATAGAACCTTATTTAAATACATTTATGAGACTAAAAACTTAGATTGGCCTCATAGAGGCATATGACCAATTAGGTGCTCCTGCACCAACTGGCGCACCAACCCCTTTACAAGTTTAGGAGCACCAAATCCTCTTAAATTCAGGAGTACCAGCTCCATCTATCTAAAAGACTGAAACACATAGATTACTATTCTGCTTAGATTAACACCACTAGTTACAAATGGATTCTGTAACTCACAATTACACCTCTCACTCCTTTCTCCAAACACAAAACACACAATTTGATATATTTAAAAAAAAACATATATGACCTCTACAGTACACAGTCACATCCCTACTGATCTGCCAAAACAAAGTGTTTCATTCTCAGAACAAAATTAACTTTTCTTTGTGTGATACCATCTGCATTCATAGATCAAATATAATTCTTATCAACACAAACATTATGAACATCATTAAACTCGTGATCAACTTCCTATCATCTCTGCAACAAAAACTAAACATTGTACATTCTACAAAATTAAAATATTAACGTGCTATTAAGCATTCATTAGATCTACAGAAGAGTCGTTCTCTCTTTCAAATTCACATTCCAACCTTCATTAAGCAAGCTTCATCGTTTTTCAATCGATATTGAGTGGTTAGAAGAATCTGTTATTTGCAGAACTAGTCGTTGATGTTTAAAAACTTGAACTAGTCGTGATGTTGAGTGATTAGAAGAATCTGTTATTTGCAGAACTAGTCGTTGATGTTCAAAAACTTGAACTAGTCGTTGATGTTTAAAAACTTGAACTTCATACCCCCGGATTCTAGAGATTGACTATCAACTTTTGGCATAACTAAAAAGATCATAATAAGGATTAATATTATCAACACTCGAGACTATGTTGTTTATTATGATCATTAAAGTTCCTATCATTTTGACTGATTTCTGTCACAAGTTCTTGTTGCCATGGTGACAGGATGCAGAAGCTTATATTGCAACCCTTTGGTTACAAAATTTAACTAACTTGTTTTCATTAAAGCTTCAAGAGAACATACACTACTTTAAACAATACATCTCATCACTCAGCAAACATATTTTCAAGTAATGCATCATGTCATCTTTGCTTCTCACAAATCTTCAATAAAACCTACCTCAAATACATTTGAAACTTAGTGGACATTCATAATTGTCCTAACCTAGCATTAATACATAAACATCATCTTGACTGAAATGCCATCCTATATTATGAGAAGACATCTCTTATCGAAGCTATTGTCATACAATATCTTGAGCATTCAACTTACCATGTGACACTATTTGACATCAATGATAAAAACAATGCCAATAGTGGCCCTACCCTTTGTGATGGTAGCAGATAAAGAGATCTACAATCATACCATGTCATCTGAGAACTAAATGTGAGGTAATGATTTTATTGCTTGTAAACTATCACATAACCCTAGATACCCTCTAGCTAAGTATGGCATCCAATTAACATGCAACCTATCAAATATTGTGGATTGACAATGCAGGCATCTTATAAAGCATTTTATAACATTATCGCATATCAAAAGGAATTATGGGTCATTTTCCACCATTCATATCTCAAAATTAACTCTACAAAATCAAGAAAGGAATACTCAAATTCACACAAAAATATATAACTTAAGTGATGATAAAATTGAACTCAAAGAAAATATTTAACTTGAGATTAAACCACTTTCTTGTCTTTTCAGGACCAAACACATTTCGACTCAAATAGTTTTAAGTCCATTTTACCAACTCAATTGAGAAACAAAACATAAATTTAACTACTTCTTTACACTTCATCAAGTTCTTACCAAATAAATAAATGAGTTATAAACATACCAACATCTATGCGTGCACCTAAAGTTCATTTAGTAATATGTATTTATATTTATATTTATAAACATTCAAGTTGAATCAATTGAACCATTGTAGTAATCTACTTCTAATAGTGCTTGAGTTGTTCAATAATTTTTGGATTGTTGGAGTCTTTTGCATCAGTAGTTTGAATCACACTTTGTGATCTATCATCGAGTTAATAGAGAGTCGGAACAAATCAACAATAATACTTTTAACTGACTCACAAAGTTGTCCAAATCAGTGAGTTATTAGTTTTACACTATTGTTTTATATCAAATATACTAACTTGTAAAATTTTATAGCATTCACTAGATATTCCTAAGAGTGTATATGAGAATGGATTTCATTTTGAATTAGATTGCTATTGCTTAATCATCTAACAATGCAACTAAGTTTTATTTCCATTTTTCTAATCTCTATTTTTCCACTCAATTAATGTATATGAAAATAATTATACAAATGATTTCTTTTAGTAATTCTATGCAATGACTAGTTTCTCCATTTATCTTTTGAAATGTACAAATTACTAATGTTTATTAAGAAATACATATCTAAATTTTTTTAATGTTACAAGTAGGTGTGATAATAGCTATCAAAATAATTTACATCTTACATAACATATATTATAATATATATATCATAATTGGTCACTTAATGATTCAAGTCAACAATTGGCATGCCAAATTTGTATGCAAATAAAACTCAATATACAACATCAATAATAACATATTTTGTGGCCAAATTGATATCAACCCTAATACACATTATAACATGGCAATATTAACTCATATATGGACATAGTTATATTGACCAAGTACTCTTTTTAATACATAGCAATATCATGTTATTTATATAACCAAATTTGTATCAACCCAATATGCTTGCATTACATAACAATGTCATTGTTTATAAGAACAAATATATATTTTGATATGGCAATCCCATCGTAGCTATAAAATTGATGCTAATAAGGTATCACTATGTAGCTAGAAATTGTAGTGAATAAAGCATTTTTTTTTCTCCTAAAAATTGGCCAAAGATTAAATGCAATAACATATATATATATATAAAGTTTCTTTAATAAATTTATTAATTAAAAGAATTTTTACAAGAAAAATTGGGACAAGTTTTTCTATTGATGAATAGTATCCATGAAGGGCATTAGGGTTTTTGCATTATTGACTCATGAACATATTTTTAAACGCATGGAAAGTGTTATGTGCTTATTCTCATGAATTTCCAAAAGGAAAAATAGATATTTTGATCACCAAACTAACCTAAAAAGTTTTCTTTTTCTTTTGTTTATTTTCCTCACTCTTCTTCTCTACCTCTTCTTCTACAATCTTCTCTTCATAACAGCTGCATGTCCCCTTTGTTTCCTCCTCCTCCACCATAACTCCACATGTAAAATACTCTTCTAGTTGTAAAGCGGAAAAAATCGAACCCTAGTTGTTCTCCCCTCCCCAACTCCAAGGAGAGAGAAGGGAGAGTCACTAGGGTTGATGGTTTTCACTTAGGAGAGACTTTACATTCAAAAGAGGGGTTGAAACCCACAAGATCCAATCCCACGCAATGCAAGATTGGATTCTAAATGAGTTTCAAGGGTTGTGACATCAAGGATACCCTCTTTTGTAAAGAATTTAGATAGAAAGATTGAACTAGGAATGCATGTAGAAGCAAGAAAGATTCACTTATAAATAGAGATAGGGATATGGGATGAAGCTGCGGACCTGGAATTAGCAGTAAAATGTCGAGACGGTGCTGTTCTGTAAATTTGAGCGAAAGTTGACGGGACGATGGCGCCCGGCGTGCACACGGTCCTCCGAAAAATCCGCGAAACGAAGGGGGATCAGTTCGTCTCTGCACAAGGATTCCAGATCTTCAATTACAGCCGCGTACCTGCAACCTTGTTGTAAGAATGTTTGTATTCTTACATGCGAAGGTGTAATGTATGTAGTATGTTGTATGTTGTATGTGATCTCCTCTTCAATGGTTGAATCCTTGTCTTGAATGCAACACCTAGCCTTGAATGGAGACTTAGAATGCTCAATTGCTTGAAGGGATGCTTGAATGCTTGAATGTTTGAATGTTTGAATATCGCTTCCGCCTTTTGCACACATATGTCCTCCTCTCTTTTTGAGAGAGGGAATGTAGTTTATATACTTGTCAATTAGGGCTGATAAACTGATTTTTCCGACCTTGGGCCGACCAGGAAACATTATTTTCCAATTTGCAAACTTAAAGACCCGATGCCCAAAAGAAATCGGGCCCAAAATAGGGCCAGGGACCAGGGCGCTGGGCGCCATGGTCCCACCTCCCGGGACAGCAGGGTGCAAGGAGGGATCAGGCCAGGGTGCAGAAAATGCAGTTTTTGATGTCACAAGCAGGTTTTGGGGTCTCCATTCAGGTTCAACGTTGCGTCGCCATCGTGAAGACCCAAATGCAGTCGAAATTGCAAGTGTCGCAATTTTAGGACGCTACACTAGTCCTCCACTCTAACTTTTTGGAGTGTTGTGAGATTTTTCAAGGAGAGATTAGGGGAGAGTGGTAATAATTTTCAAGTCACTCCACTCCAATTTTATCTCCCCACTACTCAATAATAATCTCTCTCTAATTTCCCATGCCCTTCTTCTTTCTTAGTTTTTTTTTAATTTACAATATTTAATTTAGTTTTTTTCTATGATTTTATGTATATATTTTCATTTAAAAAATATTCTATTTCTTTTGAAATCAAAAGATGGTTTGTGAAATTTCAAGTTTCACAATCAAAACATGTTTAGTAGACATAACAAGCAAAATACTTCTAAACATTTGACCAAGAGATATTTCGATCATAATTTTGTGTAATGATTTCAAAAAAAGGATTATTATCTAGTCATATATATTCTACATATGAGGTAACAACAATGACAACTTATTCATTTGTGCAACTCTAAACCAATACACCTATAAAAAGATAACATGACTAGTTTAATTTTTAACAAAAATGATATGCATGGCTAACCAGTGGTGTGTGTATTCAACAAGTTATTAACACATGTAATCATGACTCTTCGTGATCTTGTATCCTCTCCTTGATGATACTCTCCCTCCTCAACTGGGAGAGGGAATTGTACTTTATCCTACATTCAACTCATTACAACATCAAGAGAGTTAGTCCAATAAGATATAACACATTTGTATATCAATTTGATGATCATCTCAAATAAATCAGCGTCGTAATATAAAACATGGAGCCTTGTTAATAATTTAAATTTGTTCAAGTGTGCCCTTTATTTATTCATTGCTTTCTAACAATGATAAACTTTTACATTCACATGAGTGCAATCATCACCGATATTCATTCATATTCAAAAATGTAAAAGAAAATCATGTCTTTCATAGCTTCACTTAATTTTAAATAATTGAAATAAGTCTTAAATATCTTATCAAAGATGTGTTTAACAAATAATCTAATGAATATAAATGTGTCATTCCTTTCGAGTATAATGAAGTAGTTTCTCAACAATAAGATTCCAAAATTGTAAATGACAAAACATAAGAACCACGTGTCTATCATTAAATTGTTAGTGAAATGTTTAAATCAACAAGAGATAATATAGATCCAAGTCAAAAATGTGATTTGTTGTGGGATCCCTTCAATTACTGAAGCAAGAACATCCATCCAAACCATGGCTAAAGATAAATCTTTAGGTATCCTCTATCAAAGAAGAGAGAAAATTCGCTTTAACATAAAAGACCATTAAACAAAGCAATCAACTCATGTAGGAGATGTCAAGATCATTGTCTTGGAGTTACATTTAACATGGTTAAAGATGAGAGAGAGAGAGAGAGAGAGAGAGAGAGAGAGAGGTCATTGTCTTATATTTCCTAGGCGTTGCTTAAAGGAAGCTTTAAAAACTGTCTCCTATAGAGCATTGGAATCAATGCATTAGATATTTATATGTGAAACCCACTCCCTCTATAAACAATTAATATGTTGACTCCAATATATCAATTGTTTAAGCTCTACCTTAAATATTGAAAAATTTACACAAAATTTAAACAAAAATAAATACTCGAATTTGAATCGCCCTTGAAATACATTTAATAATCAATAGCAGCCCATTTTGACTTGATTATTTGCTCTATTGGGGTGCCCAATGGGCATCATGTGCTTTATAATCTGTATAAGGAACTACAATCCACAGTTCCAACATATAATTGATCAATAATTAGTAAGTGTTCAAAATAGATATTCAAAAACTTGAGACCCATTGTCCAAGAGCCTTATTCTAATGCTATGGAATCTTTGATTTCAGACCATGATGAATCACATAATCATTCCAAAATAGATAATTAACAGTTAGTGCAGAATTCTTCAACTAATGTTACAGAATGAGAAACCTAAAATCTGACTGTTCCATTGATAAGAAAACAAAGTAAAATAATCTGTACATTGATGACAAAATAACAATAGCTTCATTGTTTGTTAAGTCAAACCCTACGTTTTCTTTTCAATCCAAACAACTTGAATCCATTTCGTTTTTCTACAATGGTCTCCAACCTGGGCTTCCAAGCCTGCCCTCTAACCTTTACCATCTGTTGATAATCCTTCTGCAACTGAGGAGTACTGCACAGACCCGAATGACTAAAACAATCATCTTTACTAGATTGGGCATTCATCTTTCCATTTTCCAAAAGCTTCTGAATAAATTGTGGTAAGATCTTGAGCTGTAAGCGCCCATCTTCTCTCTTCTCTATCTCAAAAGTCTCCACAGACATCACACAACATCTGCCATGAAGGGGAGAGACAGCTTTGGAGCCTCCACCTGCTAAAGAAGCCAACCAAGCAGCTGACAAAATGCTTCCCTGCATTCTCTCTGGAAGAAGAAAATAGCTCTGCCCACCTTCCAATTTCTCCCCTGAAGATAAAACAGGGACTTTTTTTCCAATGTAAAAGGAATTAGCATGGCTTACAATTCTCTGTGGGTATCTCTGCATGAGTTCAGAGGCAGTAATCCCATGCTCCTCTAGAGCCCCCACACTCCCATCTGAATGAATCACTGAGATTTTATGTACAGGCTTGTGCCGCGCTCGCCACAGGTAGTTTCTCATCTTGATGATAGATTCTAAAATACTGATGTAAAAGTGGATCACCACTGTTTCTGGATTAAAATGTGTAAGACTAAGAGTTGAACCTGCTGTTTCTGGATTAGACTGTGTAAGAGTCAATCGCTGCTATTTCTTAGACTGACTAAGAGCTGATCACTGCTGTTTCTATTGATTCAAGAGATTCAAGAGCTTCTTGATCAAATGATCAAGAATCAGACTAATTGATAATGGTCTTGGATACATCCAAAGACTTCTAGATCACTGCTGTTTCTGGATTAGACTGTGTAAGAGTTGATCGCTGCTGTTTCTGGACTGTATAAGAGATGATCACTGCTATTTCTATCGATTCAATTCAAGAGATTACAAGAACCTCTTGATCAAATGATCAAGGATCAGACAAACTGACAATGGATGAATTACAATTGCCTCATTATATAAAGATCTTGAATACATCCAAACTCCATTATTGGATCTGTTGAGGGAAATGATTGAATATGGTTGGATTTGTTGGGGAAATATATAAATGGGTTTTTAGTGGGAATAATGACCATTCAAAGTCGGTTACAGAGAGATTTGAACAGTGGACAGGTGAGTGTAGAACAGATTGAAACAAATGACTGTACTGTGGTCAATGCACCGGCTATTTACAACAACCCATGAAATGATTAATTGTTGTGTGCATGTGCTGTAATTGGTGTTTGACCGGGTCAAGTGTTTGAATTGCGTAATATTTGGTAGAAGATGCCAAATTATTGAAAGATTTTCCCTCGCCATGACCGAACATTTAGCTGGCATCCGTTGTTGCCAGCGCTCTATCTCATTTAGTCAAAGTCAGGTCAACATTTTCTGTGGTCAAATTTTTTTTATTGCTCTTTAAATAAATGTATTTTGGGAAATTGAATGCTAGAATTCGGTAAAGATTTGATTCCATTTCTGTGTTATAATTTTTTATGTTTCTGCTTACTTTTTTTTGGGTAATGTGATCAATGCTTCTCACATGTAATCTAAAATAATAAAAAGAAAAAATGTAAAAAATTAACGGAGTTGCTTTATGGATAAAATAACATATATATTGGTTATTTTATTTATTGTAGCAGTTTTTAAGGTATGGTCAAGGTGTATAAGGTATGGTCAAGGTGTATAGTAGGTGCTAGCTACAACTAACTTGTCAAATCTATAGTTTAGAGGGTTTATTGTAATATTTTTGTTTTTTTTTAATATGCAAGTCAAGCTTATTTAGATAACCTTGCATTAATGGAGATCATAAGGTGGGCTTCCTCTTTTAGTACTAATAATAAAAATATAAATTTAAGTCTAACAATTCAAGAAGGGTGCAAAGTCTACGAGTACAACTATCTAGTAGAGGTTTAAACTATGGTAGATTTCAATTTCAGAAGTTCAATAGTTCAAGAAGGGCGTGTGAAACCCAAAGCTTAATGGTCAAATGTGTCACACCCCAAGTTTTGGAATTAGTTACTTTTAACCTTTATATTAATATCTGTATAATCTTGCATGCAAGGATGATTTTGCTTAAGACTGAAGTTTATATATAAACATAATGTAATTTGAATGTCTTTTATTAAAGATCGGAGAATTGTGATGTTTATTATTATTGATTAATGATGATGATGTCATGGCTATTGATGGATTAACTATCGTTATGGTTTTACAAGTTGAATGCAAAAACCACTTTGCCCTCCCGGATGGGGAGGGAGAGCATCACCAAAGAGAGGACTATCTATAGATGTCAAGAATAAGCAAGTGAATGCCATCATGAGTTCATCACACACATACACATATGTTTTATGTTGAATTGGGGTATGTGGTTAAGTTTACTATCTTGTCGTAGAGGTAATCTTGTGCCTTGATTTTCATGTTCAAGTCATAAGTCTAGGTGAGATTCTTAATATGTTTATGACCTAGACCGTAGTTTTGTCTAATGATGATTTCCTTATCATGTGTGTGTGTATACATACATGTATGTGTATGTGTATGTGTATGTGTATGTGTATGTGTATGTGTATGTGTATGTGTATGTGTATGTATATACATGTAGATATGTATATGTATATGCACATGTACATGTACATATATATGTATGTGTGTGTGTGTGTTATGTGTGTATTTGTGTGTGTAGATATGTATATGTATGTGTATATGTGTATGTGTATGTATATGTATATGTATATGTATATGTATATGTATATGTATATGTTGAATATCCAAAATACTGAGAGGAAAGGGGTGAATCAGTATTCCCTTGAACTTATTAAAACTTCTAACTAACCAATCACATAACATAATTCTAATGCAATAAATAAAATCAACACATAACACCGGATTGGAGAGAGTGTTCTCTCAAGAATGATGCAATATGTAATTGGTTACACAACACAAGAGAGTGGCTTACTACCGGTTTGGGCTCCCTGCTCGAAGGGCTCACTGCTCGAATACAAACAACTCACTGCCCGAATACAAACGGTTCACTACCGATGAAAGAAGTATACAAAATTGAATTGTTAGAGGTGCATCTGACAGATGCATAAGTTACATTTCCTTTGAAGTGCACAAATTTGTCTCATACATTCACTGTACTTAATCCGCATAACAATATTTACATTTGCAAACTTTTTTGCATGTACACATTGTACGCACAATAGTCGTTTCTCAACAACCATACCATTAACATGCAGCATTGATAGCAATATCTATCCACATCAATTATTCTGATGAGTTAGCTCATCCGGAAAGGGTGAGACCGGACTTATCCACATGCTACGTTAACCAAAATATCTCCAAGTGGTGTCAGCTTCCAATTCGAATCATAGAACACCTTGAAGAACATGCTTCCAACACGTCCGGATAGGACCAGACCAAAAACCTCTGCTCACATCCTGTCCAGATGGGACCGGACCCAAAACGCCTGCTGGTAAGAGTAAATACCAAACCCAAAGCTGCATGGAGTGAGTTCATACATGTATTGCATGATAAAGAAACATCATATAAAGAAGCAAACTTTCAGACTGAATCATATACATACATGTCGAACCAAATGATATCCATGACATCAATGACAACAATGACATTGGCCAATACTGTGTGTGTGTGTGTGTGTGTGTGTGTGTGTGTGTGTGTACACACACACAAACACACACACATATATATGGAAGGTGTGTGGGGGACTATCGGTTTGTGATTGGAGAAAAAGTGCTCACATGATGCTCTCCCTCCTAGAGATGACTCATCTAGACTCGTGAAACAGAGAAGGATTCCAAATATAATAGTTTATAAAACACTTTCTTATGAAATTGTAAACATATTGCTTCAATGCAAAGTATGTTTGTAATTTGAAAGAAAAAGAATGTTATTTTATTGTTGAAATGTTGCATCATTTCCTTGTATCGAATGTATTTCCATTTTTATAATGATCATGTGAAATATAAATGATATATGAAAGCAATTTTCTCTTGATTTTCTTAGCATTTGATTATTTACTTTTCCAATAAAGTGTTGAGTAACTTTCAAGTTAAGTTTTTTTTGTTGTTACATAATGGGAATTTGAATCTTGATGACAACAACAATAATTCCAAGATTTATCCAAAGAGGCATGTCTTTAATGGTAGATTTATATAACTTGTATAGTTACATATTTGTCAATTAAAAGGAAAAACAAAAAGAAAGGAGCATAGATCAATTAAATGCTAATAATTTAATTTAATTTTGGATATCCGAGTTAAGACGATAAATTAAAATTGAAGAAGTATATTTTTTTCAAAATGACAAAGGGATTGGGTCACTTAGCTATAGTTGTGGCTTGGTGACAACATATTACAAAATGTCATTTTATGATTGAAAAACATACTATAGTAATTAATTTGTCCTTCTAAAGCTTTAATAGACAACAAATCGAACTCTATTTTGATATAAAACAAAATTTTGTCCCAAAATCAACCTAGTTTGATGTTATAAAAGAAAATTGACCATGTGGTACACAAACTTGAAAGAAAGAAAAATTTACATGAGCTTGAAAGATACAAAATATAAGATAGTATTTTTGTCTTTTGTGCATACTAGCTATAAATTACATATACATTAGGCATTTAGCCCCAGAATTATCAAAGTTGTTTTATAAATAATGAGTATAATGATCTAGGAATGAAAATATAAATACTGAAATTGCAATTGAACTAGAAATGAGGAAATCAATCGTGTGCTCTTAATGTAAACTAATTATGAGGCTTCAAATGAGTTGTAGAAAACAAAAGTATTTGTGTAGTGAATTGTAAATAAGATAGAAGCTACCCAAAACATAATATATGAAATAGATACAATAAGATTGTAAATATAGATAGTTAGAGATCAAAATTAATGTAGATAGAATTGGGGATAAACCCATTCTCCCAACTAGAGACTCATTACAAACAACTACCAACAAAGAATCTATTAATTTCCCAAAGAATAACAATGAATTGCACGACTATTTGCAATTTGTTTATTAATCATGAATTCAAATCTACATCATTGGAAACCAAGCAAAGATTTTTAAACAATCTCAAGTTGCTCTATTTTTCAAATTTCAGATGTGTGCTTTCTACTCCATTCCTCTGTCTATGCCCCACTTCCCTTGTGCTTCTCTATGTACTCCTCTTATCATCCTTCATACTTATGTTATTTCCCACACATTTTATTCTCCATCTTCTGTTTTCTTTATTATGCAATTTACACTTGCTAATACTCAACTTTCATGCCATAGTCAACTATGTGTTCCTTTTGAATTTGTCTGCCCTCTTCTTTCTAAGGTGTGGCCCCTCTATTGGATATATGCTTCTCTTTGAATCTGCAAGCTCTTAAAACATTACCATCTTTTATTCAAATGTTGTTATCATCTCTAACCTTGGCACTATAATCTTTTTTCTTTTCTTTGTTTTATTACATAAGCTTTTTCCTCCTTTCCATGAAGCTATTCCTTCATGTGTAACTCCCTTCGCTCTTTTCCTTTCACAGCCCCACACTATTCTCTATCTTGTATTGTCCTCTATTTCCTCCCAATGCTTTTCAAACTACAAATTTTTAAACTTTTATTTGTTGTGCCCCCTTTGTCATCTTTTGTGCTTCACTTACTCATCAAACTTCACTATGACACTATTTATGAACTCAAATTTTATCTTTTATATAGAAACCCTCACTTCTTCCTTTGCTTGACACCTTATTGTTTCCTCTCTCTCTCTCTATTTTGCACCACACACCCAAACCTAATATGTAGATATTTATTTATATTAAAATCAAAGTGGCAATTTAGATTCCCACACAACTCTTGGTTTCCCTCTCCATGTCATTCCAATTCCATTTATCTATTGCAATGTGGTTTATTATTTATTTCTTTTAAAACTAAAACTCATAATTTCATTCAACTCCTCCTCTCTACTGCCCATGTTGGATGCTACTGCATAAGACTCTTATATAGCATGGGTTTCCTTACAAATATCCCCATCTCTCTTGTTGTTGATATCTTCAACAAATTCTCATCTCACTCTTCACTGCCCCATCTCTCAATTGTTTAGGATTCTCTCCTACCTAGACCAATCCTTTTGAGCTCTTCTAAATCAATCGCTTCACTTTCTACTTGTAGTTCAGATGGTGTATCTTCTACACTCTCAGGACAACCTACTCTAGTACCATTTAATGCAAATAGAGTTGGGGATAAACCCAATATCCCAACTAGAGACTCATTACAAATAGCTACCAACAAAGAATCTATCAATTTCCCAAACAATAACAATGAATTAGACAAATATATATAATTTTTTTATTAATCATGGATTCAAGTTTGCATCTCTAAAAACCAAGTAAAGACTTTTAAACAATTTCAAGTTGCTCTATATTGTAATTTTTAGCTATATGCTTTCTACTTGATTCATCTATCTATGACATTCTTCCCTTGTGCTCCTCTTATCCTCCTTCCTACTTTTATTTCCCATGCATTTTATTCTTCATCCTATGTTTTCTTTATTTTGCAATTTACACTTAGTATTCCCCATGCCGCAGTCAACTATGCATTCCTTTTAAATATATTAGCCCCCTTTTCCCATGACCCCTCTATTGGCTATATTCTTCTCTTTGAATCTAAAAGATCTTTAAAAGTTGCCTTCTTTTCTTTAAATATTTCCTATCATTTCTAACCTTGGCACTGCAATCTTTTTTCTTTTCTTGATTTTATTACAGGAAGATATTTCCTCCTTTCCATGTAGCTATTCCATCATGCATAACCCAATTCACTCTTTTCCTTGCATAGTCCCACACTATCCTTTGTCTTGTGTTGTCCTTTGTTTCCTCTCAATCCTTTCAAACTACTAATTTTTAAACTTGTATTTGTTGTGCCCCCTTTGTCATCTTTTGTGCTTCACTCACTTTTCCACAGACTTTACTCTGTCATTGGTTATGAACTCAGCTTCTATCTTTTCTATAGGTGCCCTCACTTATTCCTCTCCTTAACACCTTATTCTTTCTTCTTCTCTCTATATTTTATGCCACACATTTCCCAACCTAATATGCAGATTTGTATGTGTATTAAAATCAAACTGACAGTTTAGATTCCCACATAACTCTTGATTTTCCTCTCCATGTCATTCCATTTCCATTTCTCTGTTGCAATGTGTTTCATTATTAATTTCTTTTAAAATTTAAACTCATCATTTCATCATGTCCCTCCATTTTACTATGATGGAGTTCATCTACTCTACCCATGTCGGATGCTCCGACATAAAAAATAGTATAGTAAGGTTAGCTCCCAATAATACAAGATACATTCAAATACGCAAGAGACAAAAATATTCAATAAGTAAATATCATGATATATTAATGAAAGCACATTAGGTGAGTGAGTATACATAGACTATGTGAGAGAGAGAGAGAGAGAGAGAGAGAGAGAGAGAGAGAGAGAGAGAGAGAGAGAGAGAGAGAGAGAGAGAGAGAGAGAGAGAGAGAGAGAGAGAGAGAGAGAGAGAGAGAGAGAGAGAGAGAGAGAGAGAGAGAAGGTGGCAAATGAAAGGAAATGTGCAGCCATAATAAACTATTCAACGTAACCTCAAGAAAGAAAATTATGAAAACAAGTAATCAAAATCCATAATGAAAAAAGAAATATATCATTGAGATGACACAAATTGTACCCTAGCAAAATTCCCATGAAAGAAAATCCTAGCCTCTAAAAGCATTCATACACTTAATGTATTATCTCATGAAATAAATATTATAATACACTTGTAGAGTCTCCATACAAAACTTGCAAAATATCAATCTCTACTTGCATTTCATGTGAACAGGCAAGTGATAATCATTTGACCACACATCCTAATCCATGCTTCCTCTCCTTACATATGTGACTACGAGATATTCTCAATCAAACTTAAACAATGATCTAAGGGCTATGAAAGCCAACTAGTCACCCTCAACTACTATCATGTACTCTCTTTTATAGAAGTAAGCTTACACGAAACCACCAACTGGTATTACATAAACTAGGTTTCTAATACTATGAACTTGAAATCTATTTTCCCTTAATTTAATTTTGGCAATAAGAAAAATTCATTTTTGGTAATAATTTTTTTCAATATTAAACAATTTCCCAATGTGAAAACCACATTAAATGTTTATCCCAATGTTGGATATAAAATACAAAGTGGTCTGAAAAATGCTAACCTGTATGATGTGTGCATCCCTAGATCTCTAGGTGAATCACAAATAATGTTAATTTATATATTTTTAGCATTGTGCAAGGTGAGCAACAAAAAAAATTCCAACATTATCCCACTTGTTGTATACATTACATATGGGGTCATAATTAAACTCAATTTAAATCGAGGGAACAATCCCTATAGCCAACATATACCATCAAATATACAAGTGCTTCATGCGCTCCATCAAGATAGCTACAACAATAACCAAGGTGACCACTATGTCAAACATGAATCCTCTCATCCTCCATCATATGCACAAAAGATAATATCATGTCCAAAGAGATGTTACACTAAAAAATCACATAGGAGCATGAATATTGCCTCAAATCTGTATCTAGACATGAAAACTAAATCCAATGGTAATAAGTAGGCTTGAGTAGCTACTTTGTGCATGAAAATGTGTTTTAGAGAAAATGGTAATTACAATAAAACCACACAAACACAAAACAACAAAACACTTGAGTTAGGTGCAAGGAAAGTTCAAATAACATATAATGTAATTAAATTGAGGTATGTCAAACAGCCTATTGTGTATGAATTTTTGTTGTGACAAATCAATGGGTTCTCACTCAAAAAATCGGAAATATAACGACACTCAAATGCAAAGGTAGATGATTCATCAAAAATGGCTAAATGTTTGGATCTATAGGTTGAGGGAAGGTAAAAATAGATGGTCAAGATTGTATCATGAGATCAAGGGATAGAATGAGACATAATCTCTCACCTCATGGAATGGTGCCAAGTGGCACCATTAAAGGAATTGACTGGGAAGATGGTACTATAGAGTGTAAGAGGAGGTATTGGCATAAAGGAAAAGTTCTTCCTCACACTCCAAAGGGGGGGGAGTGATAGGAATAGAGGCCAATGTCTCCAAGGACATGGAGCTTTTTTCCAAAAAGGGAAAATTAATGAAGGGTAGGACAAGGTAGGTAGTTTGGGAAATTTCAGAGGGTCGATCCCACTAATTTAGGGATTAGTATTGTGCACATGGTTAAAGAATGGATTGGGTGGAGAATTGGAGTTAAGAAAAATTTATGGAGGATGTGACACTTGAAGAGAGAAAATGAATTAAATAAAATATTTTTATTTAATTCATTTTGGAGAAAATGGGATAGAATGGGTAATTTCTTTTTGTTTTTTGAAGTGTCAAGTAAACTTCTTAACATAGCCAGTCATGCTGGAATGACACACTCTTCAATACCATGTGAAATGCTTTTGACTCAAATCTATGAACCAATGAGGTCACAATCGAGGGACCTCATCCCCAATTAACAAGTTGAGGCTCAAACCCTTGAGCAAATTGGATCAATCGAGCAAAAAACTATTATCATGATGGCCCAGTGAGGGTTTGAACCTTGGTGGTCACAACAACAACAACAACACTTACCCAACACATGATGGTAAGAGCCCCTATAAAAGGGGTAAATTAATTAAATACAAATTATTTATTTAATTTTGTAGAAGAAAGCGGTATGGGAATTGAAAAATAGATAATTAAAATGAATTAATTATCTTAGGCTAAGACTTAGGAAAATAGAAGAAAATAGATTAAGATGACAATAGAGAGGGGATTTTGTTTTTCAATCAGTCAAAAACAGCTAAGGGGTTGCACCCATTTGTATTAAAATATTACAAAAATTTACATGTATAATGTATCACTAGTTCTAAATGTCAAACAAAAACCTACTGGCAAACCCAACCCTAACCATATCGTACCAAAATGTCTCATTACAACATGGAGATGTATCATAATGTACAATCCATACATAAGCAACCATCCATCCATGCTAGTGGCCAGGCCTAATAACATATATATATGGTCAAAAAGATAGAAAGTGTAGATACAGACTACCCCAACCACATCTCCAAATTGGTTGCATGTTTTGCTTTCACTCGGCAAGGGGGACCACAATTTGTGTGATTTTCCAACTCCAAATCTTGTGAGGAGTCCACCTTCACAAGTTCATTAGACCCCTCCACACCACCATCTTTTTCCACTTCATTCTCAATCAAACCTTGGAGGTATTTATGGAATCACCCATCACTCTACTCTAGTACCTAGCCCAACAATTGCTTTAGAAACATAATACTTCTTTCCATTGCAAGCCTCCTGTGAGAGAGAGAAACAAGATTCACAGAGGTAATCAATGAAAATTTTGTGACATCATGGCCCTATTGTTGTACCATATAGAAATCTCATGGAAGTGGAATTCCTTCCCCAATTACCACATTCTCCATGACATCTCCAATTTATCCCAAGAATTGCTTCCTAATAACACCCTGACAAATCGAATTGGTCATCTCCTTGGACTCACCCACATTGAGCATGAAGGCCAAGAATGTGGAGGAAATGTTGGTGTCCACCTGATAGAAATGGTTTGTCCTGAGAAATTATTTAGCCAACACCATTTTAATTGTATGAACAACCAATTCATGGTTCAACCTAATCACCCCTATGAGCCTCTTCTCTGAAATTTCACTGAGAAATGCCATCTATTTCTTTTTACATACCAACCACACAAGGATATCCATGCCTGACACCCACCAAGCACCACTAACATCAAGCAAGGCACAACTTAGAATGTTAAGAATGGGAAACCGTAATTCCCATTTAAAGGTTGAAACATGAATCAAATTGATTTCTTGTTGTTTTGAGCAATGATGAGAGTTTAATCCTATAAGGAAGACATAAAATTATACCATTCCATGATCTCCCAAATCATAAATATCATTGTCCTATTAGTATTGATTCCCAATTCACATAGCTATCACCTAGGCTAAAAGTAAACATACAACTTTCACATGTGTTTTTAATTTCATCATCGATCCTGTAAATTTGTCGCATGTCCACTATCAATCTAAAAATAGTAGTCACGAATCTGGTGAGGTACCATCCACCTCAAAACCGTTGGAGGAATGCATAATGGCCACACAAGCCAATCCATCATAGCAGAAAAAGCTCTGACATCATCGAATCCTTTCCACTATCTGCCACGTCAATAATAACTCAAGGGCAATCATGTTGAGCACACATACACACTGAGAGAGGGTGAAACAATGTATCAATAATTTCCACCTATTTTTACTTTCAATCATTCACAATTGATTGCTCTCATAAAGCAAATGAATGAGAAAATCAAGCACACAACACCTAGATATATGTGACAAAACCCAAGATGGGAAAAACTACGCTGATAAAATGTTGTTTGGAGCTATTGTCCAAATCTAGCCTCACAAATAAAATGATTATAATATATTTTAAGGACACCAATCCCCTTTGCATTCAATTTCAAGACACCAATCCTAATAGAAACGCCCATTTCTTTACACAAATGTTCAGATTTATGACACCAATCCTATCTACTAATATAGACTCAAAAAGGGCACCAACCCTAATTACACAATGTAGGGAAATGACCCTAAAATCATTACTCTACTTATAATTCAAATAAAAAGGTTCATGCTTGAACCATATTAATTCTTCTTTGTCATTTACAGAATCATTCTACACACCCCTGGTCTGAGAAACCTCTTCTTTGTTTCTTTGCCTCTAGAATTCTCCTTCATTGTAGCACTAATATGTTCTCTTATTGTGCTATGTACCATAGTTGTCTTTCCTAGACAAAATCAACTCTTTACATTTTTTTAACTCTGTACCATTTTACATATATTTATATGCATTTACATTTGCCTCTTCTGAGTCGGCAAAAACATACATCATCGTAAACAAACTCTAGTCTATTGCATAGGAAAAGGAGCAATGGGCTATTTTGATCCATTGTAGTTAAACACTTCAATTCTTGCACATTTATCTTTATGAAAATTAGAAACATATCCTACTGATTTAGTTTACAATTCCCTATGACACACACAAATTGTTCAAAAACAACAGCACAGTTGTTCATGGCGCCAAAAATAAATTTTATGTTAACTGTTATACATCGATTGAAGCAGAGTCGTCGATAAAATTAATTCTAAATTTTGACCATTTGATCTAGCCAGGTGTGCATAAAATTTGTCTTAATGATCACATCATATTTTTTATCCATATCACACTTTTACCTTTCCACCCCACAATCTTGCAAGCTTTGAAGGACCCATGATAGACATTTTGTGGGGTAGCGAGGTTCCTTTACTCCATGCCCATATCAATGGATCATTGAGACCGAATCAAGTCTTCAATGATGAGGCAAAGTCCCATTCATACAACTTTAACCTTTCTTTCTCATGACGGTTGCATGCGCCATATACCATATCATCATCCATGACTGCATCCATCTCAGTCATGGTTCATTCTCATGGCCAAGTGGCAGTCTTTCTTTACTCACCCTACAAGATATTTTGGATTACATTCCTTTCCCACCAACCTGCAAGGCATTTTGGGATGATGTCACACAGGGCGCAGGGATGCGGGATGCCTTGATTCCTTCCCTGTCAAGCCACAAGCCATTTTGCTTTGACTCTGTCAATGTGCAAGAGCTCAGAGAAAGGCTTAATTCCTTAGCCACAAAAGTGAGACTAAGCTCACATATATTTACCATGCAATATTATAAATAGACTAGAAAACTTCATCATGGGACCGATGTGGGATAATTCCCTTTAGCCAAAAATTGTAAAACCCAAAACCCTAAAGAGTCGAGAAGGGCTTAAATTCTGCAACTTGCTTTCATCACCCATACTCAATTTCTAACATCAATATGACCACCGACATCAATGACAACACTCCAAGTATCAATAGATTGTTTCCATATTGACCAACTCATCTACCTCCATATTACCCCCTATAAACATGCGATATTTTGAAATTTTCAAAGCTTCCTCCCAACTCCCAAATTAAGTGTATCCAATTTTGAAGTTTCCAATTTGGGATATTTTTCTTCCTAATTGTGTTGATAGCAATTTAAGAGTCACCCTCCAAGTGCAAATGAGATATTAAGATCTTAGCCACGCTCCAAGCCAATCAGAGTAGCCCTAAATTCTTCCTCATTATTCATAGCAATCCCTGAGCTAATTGACTTTTGGCCTAAGATCCTTCCCGTTTGATCTCTAACAATGCATCCAACACCATTTGCACCAATGTTTCCCTTTGAGGCACCATCGAAATTTATTTTTGCCCAATCTAGGGTAGGATCAGCCCACTTGAATCCCTCATGGGGGTTGGATAGAACATTGACCATCTTGGAACCATTAATGGGGAATAGAGATAGGGAATATTATTTAAATAGTAAAAAAATATTTGATTAATACAAATGATAGGAAATTGGATGAATTAGGGGTAAATTGACCAAATGTAAATAATTAATGTTAGGTTTTTATAGCTACCAATAATTAATCACCATAACTAGAATAGAAACCATAGCTAGCTAATATATAACACATCCAATTGATTATACCTCAAATCCAAGGTATACTCATCATAATAGATAAACCTTGTGCCACCAACATGCACACACGCACACATGCATGCACGCACACACAACAATCAAACAAATCAAGGTCGTATGTTTTTTAGTTAATTCACCAAACAACTTTTTCATCATGGTTAACTATTGATGATGGGACCATATTGAGATGAGACATAATTCACACACACGTGCACGCACACACACACACATACATACATACATACATATACAAAATATATACATATACATATACATATATATGTATCTATATATATACATACATATACATATACATATACATATACATATACATATTGGTGTCGTCATTTTTAAGCATGGGGAAAATGTGAGACAACCTCTACAAATTTTGTCCAAATTACATAACTTGTAAACTCTAAGGTATGTTTAGAGAGGTATAAGTCATATATCCTCGAGTAAATCTTGTTTTTTTAAGTCATTCTCTCGTCAAGTGTCAAGGTTTGGAGCCCATGTTTAAATCAATCTCTTTGAGTCAATTTGATTTAGCATGTGCAATTGGGTTTTGTAAACGTCATTGCAAGTGAAATGTTTTGTTAATTGTAAGTCGGGTCTATAGACCCGATTTGTAAGTTGTATTCTTTCACACTTGTCATCGAGTCTAAAAGACCCAATTACAAGTCGAGTTGAATTTATTGTTCTTGAGTGGTTAAAACAAAGTCAAATAATGGCTCCTCTATAAGTGTTTTAAACCCAAACCTAGTCTAATTATTTATTGTGCATTGTGTATGTCTATCGGATTTTCCATTTACCCTTCGTGCTTGTGCAATTCAAACAAGTTTCATTTTTAGTATCTTTTTTCTCTTTCCCAATTCTCAAAGGTATATGTTGTATTTCTTTAATGGTGGTTGTTGTTAGTTTTGTTATTTAAAAGCTTTATGTAAACTCTTTGGGGCTGGAAAAATAGTAATATTGTTTTGCATTCCATCTTAATAGATTTTGATTCTTATTTTGATTTTGCAACTAGGGTTTTTTTGTTAATTTAGGTATCGATTACACAAGTTATTTCAATTGGTTCTTCATTACGTTTGAAATTAAAGTTCACTTGTAATCGAGTCTGCAAGACCCGATCACATAGTGTTAATTTGCCAAATTCTTACATACCAAAATGTGTAGTCGGGTCTGTAAAACCCGACTACTCATTTGTTACAATTATTGTTGTTGAAACACTATCAATCACACTTGTTATAATATCTTTAAGACCCAATTACAAATGAACCTCCAATCAAAAATAGTAATTGAGTCTTAAAGACCTGATCAGAAGTCACCACAAATAATATGAATGTAATAAAGTATTGCAAACCTAACTACATGGTTGAGCCTTACCCTTTTGTAATTGAGCCTGTAGAACCTAATTACATCCTATGATTGCAAGACAACTTGTAATTGAGTCTTTACGACTTGATTGCAATTTTTTTCCCTCACTCGATAACAATTAAACGAATTGGAATCGAGTCTTTAAGACCCAATTACAACTCTTCTTTTGCTATCAAAACACATTGAATGATTTCTAATCAGGTTTTTAAGACCCAATTACAAGCCTTTATCATTCTATCCAAGGTTGTTTATTAGCCTTACATTTTATTCTCTACTCGTGATGATGACATCAACCCTACACCTAGCCCATGACCTCACTTGTAAACCATTTATGTTTGCAAACGATCTATCAAATTTAACAAGTCAAGGTGTTGGTCTTAATGGTGTGACACTTTACTCCAAAGAAGTTGTCATGGAGTTGTTTGTGTCACATAAATATGTTCTAATTGTATGGTATTTTCACCTTAGCCTTGCAAATCCAGTTTCAATGTCAGAAGAACTAGTTTTAACCCCTAATAAGAAGATGAAATACAAGTACCAAAAGTACCAGAACATCGTCTCACCTTATTTAGTGACTTCTAACATTGAGGATATCAAAGATATAGAGATAGGGAAAGTTGACATGTCTGAGTTTATTAAAAGAACTGAAGAGTAGTCATCATCATCAAGCATACAACAGCTTCTCAATATCCACATTCACCTGGTCTCATCTTTCCCATTGGCTACCTTGGAACTAGAATTTGTTCTTGCGCGCGCATCTCATTTTGATAAAGAAACAAGAACCATCAAGGATGATGATGGTAAAGTGATTATCAAGTTGGATCTCGAAACTATTGATATGATCTTCAAGGTTCCATCTCCTCCTGCACATGCCAACATCACTATGGAGAAAGCCTAGGCTCACTATAATCAGAATGAGAAATCTTGTAAATAGAACATCACTACCAATTAGATTTTTAAGCCAAGAACCATAACCACCAGATGGCCTAAGATTTACCAAAGTGATTTTAAAGAGGAGATTAATGACATGATTACTCTCCTCGGAAAGATCAAAGGATTGAAGAAATCCAATATATTTGAGACATGGATGTACAGATACATATCCATCATGAAGAAGGGTGTACAATAGATCTTTTGGGGTGAACAGATTATGATGCTTTGTGTTAATAACTTTCACTAGTACCTACTACTCTTACCTTCTATATGAACTCATACTTGGTTTACCTCGCTACTTTATTCAAACAGTTCTTTGGTCTCACCAATGAGGGTGACAAAACAAAACTGTTGGTATGGACATATTATGATCAACTGACCATGAAGACTGGAAAACATCATTATAGAAGGGTTCAAGAAGCCTTCTATGGTTTGTGTATGTGCTCCTTTGACAAGACACTTAGGAAGAGAAGAGTATAAAAGCAACTTGGGAGAAGGTTAATGTGTATGGGTGCCTCTTCCTACAATTTCCCACATTTGCATACATGAGAGTAAATTATTTCGATGATCATCCATATATGCTCCCAAGGTACCCCATAGATAAGATCGTCCCAATGGAGCTAGGAAGGCAGATAATGGTTGCTCATGCAAAGAAATCAGTTGCTCATAAAGTAGGTTTTATCGTATCTGCTCATAGTCCTCTTGTCATTGGGAGGTACTCATTGACAACGTCTATTGGGGTCAAAGCTATGGAAACAAAGCTTCAAGAGATAAATTGAAGAAATTCAAAATCAGAATAGACTTTTATTATAGAGGTACGGATGAGAAAATAAAGAGAGATTTCACTCATGTGCACTGTATTAAGGATATCTAGATTGATCTGTGCTCTGAAGAGGATATTAGGAGGATGGATTATAGTAGGCTCACTTTGGAGAAAATTATTGATCTAGATTTGGATAATATCTCAGAAGGCATAGAAAAGGATGGAGAGGTAGTTGATATAATATATGAGCAACAAAAGATTGTATAAACTCCTCTTCCTCCTATTCATTGGTCTCAAAAGGAATGCATATCCATCATGGAAATATTTCAACCTATCTTGGCCAATACTAATGCCTGGTTGAAAATCAAATGCATAAAATTAAAGAAATTCAAAACTGGGTCAAAGGATGATACAACAGGGCCAATTGGTCAAAACTATAAATTGAGGAATAATAAGGAAGATGACTCTTTTTCCAAATGGACCAGAATCAAGATCAACATTGAAAAATATAAGAATTTAGGTCTTGGGAAAGAACACCTGCTAAAGGAAAAGATAAGATTAAAGAACAGGATGATGATCAAGATGAAAGGAATCAAGAAGAAGAAATACAAGAATCTCCTGTTGCCTTGAGTTCAAAACCTCCCCTTGGTAATATGTCTCAAGTGTCTACTATTGTAAGTGTTCATAAATTTCCTATGGATACTGATGTTGATCCTTTTTTTACAGTGATGGTGACTCTTGTAGCTCCTATGGTGTCTTCTCAGACTATTTATACCCCAACTACAAAGTCTATTCTAGATGTTACACATGATAATCTAGATAGTGTGTTTGATTCCTACACCTCATATCCAAACTTGTTTGACATACCCACTTCCACCAAAATTGACTTTGACAGGTTCATGTCAAGTTCCATGTCTCATGTTTCAACAAAGCATACCCTATCAACAACACAAGTTGATGTTCCATCCATAGTGTCAACTATAGTGGAGACACAGTCTATCCCTTCACAAGATATAGTTGAGTAAATTCAAGTTGATACCTTTGACCTTCCCTCATGGCCAAGGATAATTACTCTGAAGAGAAAGAAATGGGAAATATCTCCGGATGATTTTGACTTCAAATAGTTTGTTCCTGCCAAGCCCAAGACAACCAAGATGGATAATACCATTTCAATAGTGATGGTAGATAAGAGGAAGATGAGATATGTTGAGGTGGAAGAGCCAACTTCTGATAAGTCTGATGAGAAGATGCAGACTATAAATTATAAGATTAGAAGAATCGAGCTTAGGAAATCGACACATGATAGTACCAAGCATGATGCACAATAATTTTTAGCATCATTTATTTAAAGATATGATGAGCTCAAAGAGAAGAAAGATCGGTTGAAGAAAGATCGGTTGAAGCAGCAGAACAAGCAACTCATTTTAGTGCTTTTGAAGATCACCAAATCCACTGAAATGGTTGATCTAGTGTCATCTTCTATTGTCAAGGAATCTATCAAGAAGGTTGATATTGTCAAAGATAAAGCGAGTGCAATTTATTCTTGGGCAAACAAGCTACAACAAAGCACTCAACTTGTGAAGGTAGTTATTTGAATGTTGAAGGGTTTGGAAGAAGTCAAATCCAATTTGAAACACACTTTTGAGGTTTTGTCATAGGACCTGCTATCTCAATAGGAGGATTTAAAGACTTGGATCACATTTAAAAACTACCAATTCGATGTACTTTGTGAATATGGTGTATTGTCTTCTAGGAGACGATATATTGAATTCAAAGAGCTCGTGACCAACAAAGCTTAGGTTACTGAAGATTTGATGAATGATTTAGAATCAACCCTTAAGTCATGCATTGAAGATGGGAAAGAAATTATTGCCAAATTTGAGAAAATTTCTTGTGGATTGGTGGATGAAGATATGAAGTTGCTATCTATAGATAAAGTGCTTTCAAATTTTAGTGTATTGATTCAAGTGGAAATTCAAGTTGATCATTTCTCCTTAACCTCTATTTATAAGTTGATGAGTCTCTAAACATTCCTGAGCAAAATACAAAATTTCTAAGTACCATGCTTCTTTCACCAGTTATGCAGATGTTGTCACTAGAACCACAGCAGTGGCAAGTCACACTTCTAGGCCAAATTATGATGAAGTACAAGCTTCATTATGCAAATTTACAAAATTCATGACCCAGGATGAAGATCAAGAAAAAGTACCCCAAAATACTTTTTAGATATTTTTCTATACTTCTTAGAAAGTAGTCTCGAAATTTTGTTTAGGCATATTGCATGTAAAGTTAGAATATGCAATTACATGTGATCACATTACAAGTTAAAATAGTTTAAGACTTGAAATGTTGAATAAGTCAATGTTAGGTAGAACTCTCCTACCTTTTTCTCATAACCCCTCACCTATATAGGAGGGAGCTCTTTGTAAAATTTCATCTTTAATTTTATGTAACAAAACTCTATCGAAGTGAAGAGTAAAGTGGAACTTTGAGTTCATATTATTATTTTGCAAAGTCTATCAAACAAGAGAACATCTTTGGCGTTCAAAATTTGTGTTGAATTCATTGTGGTCTATGGTGAGAGTGTTCTTATGTCATTCTTTTTATAGAATCTTGATTTCATTGAGTAAAAGTAGTGTGAGGAATTATTGTTTATAGAATAGATCAAATTCAATTTTGTAAACTTTGTGTTACTTTTCAAAATTTGAGAATTAGGAATTGTTTGTGGATAACAATATAAATACTCTGAGTTGTATCTTGCTATCTTGAAGAAAAATAATATTGGGTTATAGAAGTGTTGGTAAACAAATTTGTCATTATGATTGTTTCTTTGAAACTGACCCTATTTGCCCAAAGAGTAGTGACAAACATTCCAACAATTGGAGAGATTGCAACCAAACTACAATCTTCCTCTACATTTGAGAGGGGCAGCTCCCTCGTATGATGGGGGTATTTGTGATTTTTTGTGTACTTTTAACCTAAAAGTACATAAAGGAGAAAACACAAAACTAAAGAAAAGAATAGAAACCCCGACAATAGACATACGAATACCAATTGAGATTTCACAAAAGATAACGATTACAAAGGGGATTTAAGCACAATATAAGTTTTGACTTGCAATTATGATGAAATAAAATCTACAAATCTCAACATACAAAGAGCTAAATAACTCTAGCACATCCAAACCAAGATACCAAAGCTTGATAATGTTTCATTACATCAATTGTATGAATCATAAGTCTTCCAATAGATGATAAATTATTTGCACATGGACAAAAGATATCACTAATTTGACACACGAAAAATCAGCAATAATAACTCAAGAAGAACATATAGAACATATGAACTAAATGTGCATCCTTTATTACTTACATGAAATTACACAATCCTAAGAACTCTCTTGTAAAAAGTACAAAACCAAAATTCATAAAACTAGTTCTTTAAGAATTTCTCCATAGTCTTCCCTTTTGAAAAAGTAGCCCCCTTTACAAATGAAATAGCCTTGTATTTATAGGCTTGAGAGAATAACTACCCCATAACTACTTTGTAACTACCTAGTCTAACCACTTAGGATAACTACCTAAATAAACACTTAGAATAACTACCCTTTACAAATAACTTAGGATTTACCTAACTTTTACAAAGCTAAATTAAAAAGGATAACTTTGATTACAATAATTGACATAAGTCACTTTTTACAAAAATTTATGACTTTGAAAGAAGGATCAAGTTGTTAGGAGATGTCCATCACTAAAAAGCTTTGTCTCTTCTTGATTTCATGATCCATTGGATGACACTTGAGATGAATCTTCATAGTTAGTTTACCACTTGTAAGAATTGTGGTTGTCGCTTGCCTTTCCTATGCTTCCACACTCTATTCTTTGCTTTCTATGAGGAGAATTCTTTAAAAGCAAGATGAATTGGAACCAAATTTTGTAGAGTTGTTTCTCTAATCGATTAATTGCGCATGTTCAAGAATATCCGAGGCATATTCAATGAACTCATTTCCTATATAAACTACAACCATTTTGTGCATCATTTTATCTATGTGTTGCAATCCTAGGACTCCATGAGATGACATCTCTTATAAGCTTTGTGTGCTTTGCCTTGTAATGTAGAAAAAGGTGGTGAAATTTTGCTTTAAACCATTTGAATTTTCTTGAAAGTTTCTAAAGAGTTTTCACCAAATCTCATTTTGTGCAAACCTTCCATTATTTCATTTCATTCCTAGAATGACATCTTTGTGATGGTATGATGAAAGAATAAGTATATGGTCAACTACTAAGAGGGGGGGGTGAATCAGTAGATAGAAAAACTGATACAAACTTCACCAATCTCTCAAAGTAAACTTAGAACTATTAATGAAATATTATTGTCAATATAAAAACTCATAAGATAAACCGGTTGACTGTTACAACAAATTAACAGTAAACAACTTCTTCATTTCTCAATGCTTCTAGTTATCATGACTTATCAAAATAGTTA
This sequence comes from Cryptomeria japonica, assembly GCF_030272615.1. Lineage (NCBI taxonomy): Eukaryota > Viridiplantae > Streptophyta > Pinopsida > Cupressales > Cupressaceae > Cryptomeria > Cryptomeria japonica. Next base: position 676,393,783 of record NC_081414.1, on the reverse strand, counting down.
AGTAGTTAAGTAAATCAACTATTAAAATATAACCACAAAAACATTCACCACTTGACACAAATATTTTTGACGTGGAAACCCAAATAGGTAAAAACCATGGTGAGATGAGACTCACAAGATAACTATTTGAACTCTTCTGAAGTTCTCCCTGTTAGGAGCCTAGCCTGTTAAAGATTTACAAAAGGCATGTTAAGAACTGATCCTATTAGGAATCACCCGGTTAAGGGATTGACTACAATGCCTCGTTAGAAGAAATACCTTGTAAGGAGTAACTTCGGTAGAGGATTTGAATAACACCAAGCTTGTTAGAGCTTACTCGGTTAGGGGATTTCATGCTCCTATCTGCCTTTACTCAAACTGCAGATACATCATCTGGTTTGGCAACCACACACTCAACTGATATGTGCTCACTCTTTGCCAACTCATTAAACTAAGCAACTTCATCGACCTTATAAACAAATCAATTAGGTCGGTAACACAACAAAAACCTAATTCTCATAGAGATTACAAACAAATCGGTTCAAGTATGATCGTTGGATTACATACCAATCTCTGCACATCAATCAAGAAAACCTTGATCACTCCTTGATCACCACTTCATCGAACTTAGTAACTCATCATGCACTTTGCATTAGATGCAATACATTTGCTCATTCCCTAGAAAAAAACCGTAACAACAACTTGCCAAAATCTCTTCAAATTGTCTTCATACAATAATCATACGTATAATAATCATTAACGCTCATCATTAGATCATAAACTAATATAACCAATTCACCAAACTTAATCGGTTAGGGTTTATTAAAAACAACAGGTAGGGTTTACCGGTTACATCAATAGATAGGGTTTACACCGGTTACCAGTTCTCCTCACAAATTCTTCCTACCGGTTACAGTAACAATATTACAACAATATCAACAATATCATTACCAGTTAATTGACATCAATAATAACACAAAATATCATTAATTCAATCTTCATGCAAATGCCAACACTTTGTGAGTTACCCGGTCAAATATCTACATGCCTCGCCTGCGTCTCAATGTTTTGGATGCATGTCTGTGAGTGCATTATGTATAATTTGATGTATGTTTACCACCTGTATGTATGGCGCGGTACTGGCAAAGGTTGGAGAATTTGGCTTTACGACTGGCAATTGCATTTTTCTGAAAGCTTGGAATCTGCATATTTTTGGAATCATCACATTCGATGAAACATGATATTTTTGAAGGCAATTTATCAATAGATCTCTTTCTATGCAAATTCTTTCACGGTTTCTAGGCATGTCAGCCAGAGCATTTCAAACTATGATATCAAATGAACTTCCTCTATCCTATGTGCTTCGGTGGGTGTCCATACGTTGTTTCCAATGCTTCATTTTTCGTAGGCAGAGAAGATACAACCAAGGTTGTATAAATCAACTTTACACCTGCTAATTGCATTTGCTTCGAAGTTTCTATAGCATCTTCAACAAATCCATCTTGCGCACAGTTTGCAATCATTGCATTGTCATGAGATGATCTCCTTTTGTAGCATTATGTCACAAATTTTCCACATTGGTGTAGGTTGGTGTGATGTCGGTAAGAGTTGTGTCGATGAACTTTTGAAATGGTTCACGAATTAGTTATAATAACTAACACTTATGAAGAAGCATTGATGTTAATGCTTTCGAGAACCTTCTCGATCATTTGCAAAAGCCCCACAACTTTACCAATAAGAACCATTATTAGGCTTCAAATACTTTCGGTAACTTGGACAACTTCTCCCAACCACCAAAAGATGGTAATCGAATCCTTCAAAGGAAAATGCATCGGCTACTTTGCATTGCAAACAAATTCACCGAACGACTTCTTCTTATGTGATGACTTCAACACTTTCGGCTACTTTTGAAAACACAACAAATTTCTGATCATGCTTTTAATATTGATATCTTCATTAATCTTTCACATTAATGATTCTTTCCTTTCATCCGCAAGATGTTTTTGGCATGTTTTATCTTCTTACACAATTTTGGCACTTTGGTAGAGATTTTCAACTTCTTATTGGAGACCGAGCAATATGATTTTTCTTTCTTCCGGAGTCATCGACAAACAAGAAATTGTTGCACTCATTTTTTAAATCTTTATAAAAGTCGCTTGTAACTCTGATAACAATAAGATGATAAAACATACATGACCTTAACACGACACAACATATTTCCATGAAATCTTGTCACACGTTTTAGAAATACTATGAGACCAAGACTTGGAACAGATGAAATTCAAAAAAAAAAAAGTGTAAAATTGGGGTAACAAGAAGTTGTTTATAAAAGGTTGATAGGATTATAATGTGTTAAATACTTTGAGCTTTCATTACTATTTTATCATCCCAAGAAGCAATGGAAGACTTTGTGCTTTTATGAAAACTTTGCTTCTTTGTTATCAAAAGTTCATTTGTATGCTTCTGAATTATTTTTCAATAACTTGTTCGTTTATCAATTATTATTGTTCTTAGTTGAAATATCCAATATAAAATAATAGAAAAGCATAAACATTTACTCTAAAAAAATACAATGAAATGATATAATACCCCAAGGTTAGATTAGAATAAATAGTCATAGTTCTTGTTTATAAATTGTTTTAGAGTTCAAATAAGCAAGCAGCCTCTCCTCTATGAGGAGAGATATAATATCACACAATGTGGTTGAAATTACCATTTTGTAAACCTCACAAGTTTACAAAAATTTCAAATAACACACGCACACGCGCGCACACACACACACACACACACAAACAAAATATATACATATGCATATATATACACATATATACAAATATATGTATATGTATATGTATATATATTTACATGTATATGTATATTTATATGTACATACACATATATGTGTATGTGTATATACATATGCATATATACATACATACATATGTGTGTGTATGCATATGTATATGTATATGTATATGTATATGTATATATCTATATGTGTGTGTGTACATATATATAAATATATACATATATATATGTGCGTGTGTGTGTACACACACACACATGCACGCACATATATATGCATATATATGTATGGGTGTGTGTGTGTGTGCGCGCGCACGTGTGTGTGTATGTGTATATATGTGTGTGTGTGTGTGTGTGTGTGTGTGTGTGTGTGTGTGTGTGTGTACACACATACATATATATATATATATATATATGTATATGTATATATGTGTGTATACACACATACATATATATACATATATGTGCATTTATGTATATATATGTATATATACATATATAAATATATATATACATACACACACACACACACACATGTATATATATACATATTTGCATATACATATACATATATGTACATATATATATATATATATACATTTATATATACATATACATATACATACATACATACATACATACATACATATATGCATACACATATACATATGTACATGTACGTACGTATGTATGTATGTATGTATGTATGTATGTGTGTGTATACATACATACATACATATGTACACACACATGTGCGTTTGCATATACATATACATATATGTATTTTGGAAACTTGAGTTGTGGTGTGTTGTCATTGATGTCAACCTATCTGGTGTTGTCATTGATGTCATTCATTGTGTGTTGCATAGATGTTTTAATTGGTCTAGAAGTGAGTGTTTTGATATTGTTATGTGGTATAATAGTGGCATTGAGTAATTTTGAGGTGTTTCTAAGAGATTGGTGTAGTAGAAGTTTCAATATGCAGGAAATACTATTTATGCATGAAAGAGTTTTTAGTGTCCCAGTGGAAGAATTCTTCGCATTCCTATAGTATGTGAAGATAACGGAGTGTGGTTCTAGATATAATGTATGTTGTACTATCAAGTTTATAGGTCTTTTGTTTCTCAGATGGTTGAGTTTGTTGTCATTGTTTCTAACAGTGAGGTGTCTGTTAGAACTGGTCCGGAGAATGCTTGGTCATTCTCTAATATGTGGTTTTGTGTGTTGTAGTTTGGAGTACATGTTTATTTGGTTTTTCAATGTTTCATTTTAGTGCTCTAGTGATGGATTGATTAGCAAGTGAATTTATGGTGCTCTGAGTTCAGTGTTGTCAGTTGGGTTGGTTTTTGGTTGATTGAGGTGGTGTATCCTATCTAGATCATGCCTTTTTTGGTTTAGATATTGTAGACACATAAATCTGTCCACTTAATTAAACGAATATTAAGTATTTATTTGATTATTTAACCATCAGTCAACAGTTAATTAAATTAATATTTAATTAATTCATCCTCAACCTCTTCTTCTATTAACTAAATAAATTATTCAATTTATTTAAGTTAATTCAATAAAACTATACTCTAACAATCAATTAAATGAATAAAACATATTTGTTTAATTTAACCCCTTTCCTAATTTAAATAAATAAATAAAATATTTATTTAAATCTCTAAACTCCCCCCCCCCGCCAAACCACTTGCATTCTCCTATAAATGCAAGTAGCACAATTTTAGTTGAAATAAGTGAATTTTATTTTAATTAAAATCTTATTTTCTCTCACCCACCAAACTCACTTGCATCCTAAACCTCTTCTAGATTCTTCTAATTCATTCCAAATTAGCTTAATCCTATCCCCTAATTATTGTCACATTCCTAAGCAAAGAGAAGTCACTTCTCAAAGCCTCCAAAGTCTTTGAAAAGCATTAAAGGCTTTTATTCTCCAACAAGTTAACCCTTAAAGTCTTCCAAACCATTTATAGTTCTTACATAACCATTTATGGCTTTTACATAACCATTAATGGTTAGTTCAACTTGCCCACATGGTTAGAGGCTTTCCCTCTAACTCAACCCCCGTTTAACTCATGGATCTCTTCAAGCATTTATTGCTTTGACCATGGTTATCCCCACTAACTCTTGCACAAGAGTTTGTCCATTGGATAAAGACATTATTCATTGGATAAAAGCTTTATTCACTAACCCAAATATAACCTTACCCCCTGAGGTAACCTTCATGTCATCTCAAGCATTTAATGCTTCTTCCCTCTCCTCTCAAGCCATCTCATGTTGACATTTGTCATCCTGGGATTGGGTTGAAAACCCTCACATGGATCATAAACCCATCAATCATGGCTCTTGTTGAGATTACTCAATCTCAACCATTCATTTCTCTATTTTTCTTATAAATAGAGCCCATTCCTTCTACAAAAAGATCCAGAAATATTTTATGCATCAAACTTATACCAATTTTAAAAGAGCATTCTAGGAGCATTTTTACTTTGTTATTTTGGATAAAATTAACATAGGATAATTAGGTGCTTTCTCATAATAGCTTATTTACATTTGCATAATTAGTCATTTTCATAATATTTAATCTCCATAAGACATCCATAATAGTGCAAAAATTTGAGGGCTACACTCATGTGGAACTCGGAGAGGAGAGGAACAAGGGAGGAGCAACTATGAGCATGTTGGAGAGCATGTGGGAGGGTTTTGTTTCTTTCCTTCATTTTTGTATGCTCTTCATTATCTATTTTATATCTCTCTTGGTATGCATGTTTAGGATTATAGTTTCATTTGTCATTCATTTTTTATTGCCACTAAAAACACTAATGACTTTGTCTTATGTTTCTTGTGTCCTTTTTAGCGTGCATCATTTGGTGAACCCGACGTGAATCGAACATACAACCTTCTGATTCAAAACTAACTTTATTTTTGTGATTTTCCCATAAATTTTCACACACAAGTTATGCTTTATCACTATTGACATGCATTTTAGCGTCATTGACAACAGAAGATTTAGTGCATTTGTTTGAATTATGGCGCTTTTGTTGCAAATTTAGCATTGTTGTTGTAGTTATAGCGCTATTATTTGTTAAATAGCGCTATTGTAATATTTTAGCGCCTTTCTGCTCTCTGTCTGAAAGTATTTTCATTTTGTTGAGCAGTTTAAATTAGCGCGTTTGTCCATATTTTAGCATTGTTGGTAGTCATTTAGCGCTTCTGCTAGTATTTCAGCGCTTTTGTCTGAAGTAGCGCTTTTTTGTTTACACAGTGTAGCGCTTTTGTAACAGAGAGTTGAAAAAAAAAATGTGTAAATCGAAAAAAAATTAAAAATTTAGACTTGTAGATGCCCACCAAAAATCTTCATTTCACTAACCTTTTTTTCTTTTTTTGTGCAGGTTGCTAACGTTTTTGTTTGCAAGATTCGAGGAGTTAAAAATTAGGAATTTTATTTATTTTCTTTCTAGCTTTTGTTTAAAAGTTAGATTAAAAATAATTCACATTCCTTTGGTTTAAAACGAACTTCATCTTTTCATTTTGGACTAAAATCAACAAAATCTCAATTTGGGCTTAAAAAGAATTCCATTGGCAAACTAAAAAGAACCACAAATCAAACAAACAAACTTTGCTTTTTTGCAAGTTACGGACAAACTTTTCATTTTGGTCTTAAAACAAACCAACAACTTTAATTTCTTGCAAGGATAAAATTCACAATCAACCTGTTTATTTGCAAGTTAAAAAGAACAAACAACTTGTCCATTTCTGTTTACAAATCACTTTTACTTTGAGCAAACGTGTTTTCAATTTGGTTAACCAGAATTTTCACTTTCCTAGTTAAAAAAAAAAATTTGCTTTGTGGGATTAAAAAGAACACCATGGTTGTTGGAGCAAAATCTTCAAATAGCATATAGATCACATTGCGATAAAATAGTTAAAAAGAACAAGTGTTTTCCGTGTTTGGCACGCTTGTACAAAATCTGTAGAGTGGTCCCATATCTAACGCACACTGTCCTCTCCCTTGGCTCTTGTGGTCCTAGGTGCAAGAGAAAAGTGTTAGTAACGCTTGAAATTTTATATTTTTAAGAGAGGCCTACCAAGAGACACATCACTCTTTGGAATGACCTTGCATGGTAAATCCTTCAAGCCTCTATAGAAATCAGGTGAGAGCGAAAGTTGTAGCCTTTGGTGTAGTTGTTCCTACAGTGTAACTTATCGAAAAGACATATGGGCCCCACCACAAGTTACAAGGCTCTTAAGTGAGTCACTGCAGAATGAACTTACGTCTAAAGACATTGAACATTACTAGAAACCTTTTATTCTAGAAGCCCACCCATTCTATTGATTGGGGATATTTGTGAAAAGTTTAGTGCAAAATCATAGATAGTTTTTCTCCCAAGATACTCACCATACATATTTTCTTGAGTAGAAACAGGGCTTTTTGAAAGGCTACTTCTAGCTTGGTGAAAGTGGTGACTCCCCCATCATAGTGATCATCTATCTATTATGCTCATGAAAGACTTAGTATATCACATCCTTACCTGCCACAGCGAGATTCATAAGGTATGTAGTACCAAAGTCGAAGAAATATCAAGATGTGGGCTGAAAATATCACAACTGGCCATGACCTTAGGGATAAAAAGTGTTTGAGTTGTCTTCGTCTTGTTTCAGACCAGTGACAATTTTGGCCGACTTTAGGCTTTGGGAAACATAAAATACATTTGTAAAAAGGTTCAACAAGTTCATGATTGGGTTGATTTAGACCCACACCTATTTTTTACCTTTGTTGAAAAGGGGCAAGGTTATTGTGCTTGTGTGCTTGTTGTGTTTTCTTGTCAAAGAAATTCAAAAATAATTTTAAACCAAGTACCCATCCAATGAATTTGCCTCAAACATTGATAAACACAACAACATCAATAAGTGAAAACAAAGTATCAGTTTGTATGACCATCACTCATATCTTGAGAAAATGAAATCTTCATCAAAGGACCACATTGAAAAAGAGACAACTTGGTTCAAAATCTCTTATCAAAAGAAGGAAGTATTTCTATATCAATAGACAACTATTTCTCTCACATAGGGTATTCTTACGTCATATGCACTTGTATCTTCAAGGCAAATCCAATAAATTTGGCAAAGAGCCTTTGAGCAATAGAGATTTTACTTAGTATAGAGCTTTTGATTATCGCAAAAACAAAGGGGGCAAGATCAATCCTTCTTTCTTTCCAAAAATCTATATCACATACAACGAAGCTCGAGGGGAACCACTGACCCCTGAGAGAGAGGAAGAAGTAGAAACCCCCTTTGTAACAAAGAGTTTTTATTGAGGTACATATTATATCCATTTTCACCTTCATACATCACAAAACCATTGAACTCTCAAAACACAAAGAGGTCTTGTCCTGAGTTCTTTTAAATATTGCTTAAATCAAACCAACACATCACTTTTAGGGTGTCTCTACATCTAGGATCAATCATCCTAAGAGGCATTTCTACACAGGTTAAAACTAGTTTATGAGTGCATCCTCTCATCACTAGGTAGCTTGGTTTGTAACACATCTCAAATCTTGATATACCTCATCACATCAAAATTATTGAAAAACACAAGAACAATTCACAAAGAACTTTGTTAACATCCAACCTTCAGTGTTAGAGATCCATCTTCCAACAAACATTTCACAAAACCTGTCTTCCATCCAACATTTCATCACCACCTCATAATCATTTTCACAAACATTAAACTTTTGAAGACATGGCTCAAACAAGATCAATGAGAAATTGACAACCGGAGATTGAAGAAGAGGAAGAAAACCTCAACGATTTTCATGAGGTTGTTGGAGGAGGCACAAATGATGAAGAACCCAGCACTCCAACTTTCGAAGATATAGAAAGAGCACAACATAATCCCAAATTCAATAGACTCTTTGACGAAATCCTTAGAAACAATGCAGGTGCTCATTTTCTGAGACTTGCTCAAGAGGGTGCCAAACTACCCTCTAACTTTGATACCGCACAGATACGACAAACATCTGAGAAACATAGTCGTCACAATGGTGGAAGAGTTAGAGATTACTTCCTCTATGACCTTAATCATCAAGGGAATCTTCCACCTCCTCCTCCTTCAGAAATAGACATGTTGAGACAACAAGTAGAAAATATCGCTCAACAACTCAATAGTGGTGTGAAGACTACTCGGTTTTCACTTAACGATATTTGTCCCTATCCTTTTGATAGGAACATTCTTATACCACCTTTTCCACGAGGGTTCGAAACACCCAAATTTGAAAAGTATAGGGGCAAAGGAGATCCTAGGGATCATGTACGAGAATTTCACTCAACTTGTTTAGAGGTGGCCTATGAGGACACATATCTAATGCACCTCTTTCCTCAAAATTTGGGAGGCACAACCACACAATGGTTTTCACGATTACCAGGTGGCATTAGAACATTTGAGGAACTAAACCAAAAATTCATTGCTCATTATGCACACAACATAGAACGTGATGTCACTATGGCAAATTTGTGCAACACCAAACAAAAACCAGGGGAGTTGTTCTCAACTTTCCTACAAGGGTGGAGGCAATTGTCTAGCAGACGTTCTCTTCATTTACCTGAGCAAGAACTAGTGTAAATATTCATTTCCAACTTGAATGATGAAATGGAATTCTATTTAGACATGAAGGGTACAAAATCCTTTGAAGAGATGATCACTCAAGGACTAAAATGTGAAAGAGCCCTCATCAGAAAGGGACTTATCAAAATCTACAATGAAACCAAAGATGGTCCTTGTCCACGTTATAATAGTGATGAACCAAATTTTTGGAAGAAAAACAAGAACTTTGTCAGTGACGGAATAGTGGATGCACGAACAGTAAAAATTGCACAACTTGTGGTCAGGTTTGCAAGACAAAATCCCCCTCTTAAAAACAACACCATCAATAATCCACAAAATCAAGGTCTCAATGCGCAACAAGAGGAACAAAAACAAAAACAAAAAAACTACAAACCAAAACGCACATACACACCCTTAGGGGAACCTATCAAAACAATCTTGTGTCAATTGGTATCCTCCAATCTTCTGACCTTACCTAAAACATCTAATTATGAGCCTCACATCAAGCCTCCATGGTGGATAGATAATGAACATTGTGAATTTCACCAAGGAAGAGGGCATAAAACGAGCAATTGCCATCGACTAAAAGATCTTGTTCAAGATCTTATTGATAGAGGAGAAATTGAAATAGAAGGACATGACCCTAAAACATCCAATGATGATCATTTAATGTTCAAGAATCCACTTCCATCACATGATCAAAGGGGTCCTTCCACCTCAGAACGAAACATAGATACTACGACTAATTATACACAAGCTCCATATAATTATACTGTGAATCACCTTTATGATGCTAATGAACAAGTTGCAAATCTTACTATCAAAGATCCAAATCATGCATGCAACATTGTTACACATCGTAGCAAGATTACCATTCGAGCAACACCACAAGGAATGACACCCCTCCCCAAGCAATATAATATTGTGGAGAAATTAGATAAAACGCTCGCCCTCATATCCATATTAGAGATTTTGAGCTTATCCCCCTCACATAAAATAATCTTGGATCAAGCTCTCCAAGAAGCGTCAGTCCCCACCAACCTCAATAATGAGTTGAGACATTGGCATATTTTTATCCTTCGAACTCTTAAGCTTTTATCATATTTTGATTTACATAATAGTAATGATGTATCGAAAGTTTACTATATGTATTTCAGATGTTAGCCTGAACCTATTAAAACATGTTTTGTCTTTGCCAGTTTTTTCCTGCAGCCATGTTATTCATTATTGTTGCCATGTGCATTGTTTAAGGCAATATCATGTGTGAAATTAATAGATGTCCTCATTAATTAAAATATGTATGTATGTTCTTGTATGTTATTTCTTTTGAAGTGCAGGGAATAAATGATGTTGCGGTGGAAGCTCTCCTATCATGCCAGTTGTAGGAAGAGATATTCAAGGAGATGACTGAAAGATCGAACAGCAGAGATGCTGAAGAGCGTAAGGAATGGCAAAGGAGAAGTAATCACGTGATACTACTGATGTCTAACTCAAGTGGACATTAGTTTTGTAAATACCACCCTAGTATGTTATGATTATGGTTCGGTTTAGATCCACATTTTCTGTAGCTTAACTTCAACTATCTCCTTTCTCAATTAATTTATCCACCTCTTCTCTTCGGCATGATCTGTGTTGTTTAAAGTAGATGTTTTCTTTTAAAATAATCTTTTCATCTCTTCTCAGAGGCTAGAAAGAAAAGAGAGAAAGCAGAGCAGAGGATTTTGGAAATAAAGTTACAAGTGTTTTCGAGTTTCTTGTTATGTTGAATCATGTAATGACTTCCAAAGAACAATGAATAAAAATATGTTATTCTAAGCACTTAGAGTTGTTTTTGGGAAGCCTAGAATCACTCATCCAAGGGGGACCACTTGGTGAGTGTTCATGTGCCTTTGTTAAGATTAGTTTTCTTCTTTAGCTGGAGTAGACGTTCTTGCATTGACTGTTCCTACAGCCATTGGAAACAGATCCATTGACTGTTCTTGCAACCAAACCAAAACAAAGTAGTTTTTATTTATCAGCATTGAACTTAGCCAGTATTTCTTGAATGAATTTATGTTAATGCAGAAGTTTTCCTGTAGCCTTTCAATAGTTTCAATTCTTGCTTATCTTTTCCACATAATGTTAGTTGTTGCAGTAATGCAGAGTAGTTGTTGCAGGAACTTAGTGCATATATAGTGCAGACCCATTTCAAGTATTACGTCCCTGGGTTGACAATCAAATGAACACTAGCTATAGAAATAGTGACTTTACCAAGTGAATGTCCAAACTTCGGGTTGAGACTTCAACTAGAGTTATTATTCTTATTGTTGGGTTGAACACTCAACACAGATCAATTTCAAGCCATGGTTGGTAATCTAAAGTCATCACCATGCCTCACTTTTTCTAAAAGTGACAATGCTTCCTTCCAACAACCACATAATGCCTCCCTCCATATTGAAGGATTTGTAAACCAACATAGAATCAAGTGAGTCTTGATTGACAATGGAGTCGGCTTGAAAATATGCACCTTGCAGTTGGTCATAGCACTGGGTTATGTCGTAGAATCAATGGATGCCAGCAAAAAGATAACCATTAAAGCCTATGATGATGCAAAGCGTTCATCCAGAGGAGTTGTTGTATTACCTATCAGAGTGGGGCCAATGGTGAAACATATAGTTTTACAAGTTCTAGACCTCCCTTTGACATATAATCTCTTGTTAGGATGACCTTGGATACATGCCATGCAAGCAGTCCCATCTACCTATCACCAATGTATCAAGTTTCAACATAACGATGTAGAAATTATAATCCTCGGTGATTCAAATCCATTTGCCTATTGTAATAATATTAACCATCAGCTAGAGATCACCTTACCTAGCAACAAAGAAGATATCCCTTCCACATCATATGTTAATCCAGCCTCTCTTTCCAGCTCAACAACCCCTATACCAAAGTAGGAGAAGTTGAAAATGAAAATGGCCAAGGAAGGTCCCAGGGAATATAATCTTAGCCAACTCTTTTGTGTTGGGAAATTACTGACATCCCCTAGAACTCATGGGAAACACCAAGGTTTACTTCAAACACCACTGGCCAGGAAAATGTGCACTTTGGCACAATTCACCCCTGGTAGAAGCCAAGAACAGGAAACCATGGATGAGGACCTAGAAGAATGGACCTACACTGACCCTATCAACACAAAAGGCCTGAAGGCTGAGCTTCCCACTGACAAATATGGAAAAGGCCTCACTACCATGCAAAGAATGGGCTATGATGGCCATAGTGCTTTGGGACATTGCAAACAAGGACGACACGAGCCCTTACAACTTGAGTTAAAACCTAAAGATAAAACTAGAGTAGGTTTTCAAAAGGAATCTCTTCCTAAGCTTAGATTCAAAGGAAATCCCATAAAACTCGTATATCAGCCAGTTACTCCAAGGAAGCCATCCTTGATTATATCTGCGGCACCAACAACACCAACTGCACCAACAAAACTGATAATCCCATCAGCAGCATCGGTAGCACCAACTGCACCAACAAAACTGATAATCCCATTAGTAGCGTCAGTAGCACCAACTGCACCAACAACAATGATAATCCCAGCAACAGCATCAACAACATCGATAACCCCATTAGCAACACCAACAATCCCACCTCCAAAAGTGCATAAACCTATGACCAATACCCTCTTCAATTCAAAAGACATCCCAGCCTGGTAGAGTAATAGAATGTTAGAGAGTGATTCAGAGATAGACTCACATGAGTAGGAATGGTATTCAATGAATCTAAATACTTCAGACAAGGATGATACATCACCTCCACCACCTTGTAAAGATATCTCGGTTTATGAAGAGGCATGGATTAAACCTTTTGGGTTCCTGAGCAAGAAGCAACTTCCACAGGCCCTACATCAAATCCTACACCAGAATGTGACAAGGAGAGTACCATCGATGAACTTCACTCCTTTATATTAACCCTCACTGATGCCTCCCATGAACTCAACCTAATCGATGAAGTCATACCAATCATTCATTCTAAACTCATTGAATGGAACCAACCAAATCCCCCATGCCTTGACCATTTCCAAAATGACGAGGCACTCATAGACTTTTTAGAGTTACGGGATAACATACCAAGTGGGGATCATAAAGTTGGGTTTTCCATTGAACTCAATAGCACAACATACTTTGGGGTGGATGTCAAACCTTTCAGCTATAAAAAAATCACAATAAAAGATGGATCTTCTAGTGAAAACCACACAGTGGTACTTATTGATCCCAAAAAAGTAAAAATAAAGAGCGTATACAAAGGTGAAAACCTCTCTGAGGTGCCTGAGGATGAAAGGTTTGACATCCTCCCCTTTAGTACAAATTAGGAGAGATCGACGATCCTAATCAAAGAAACAAAAGAATTCAATGTGGGGACCCCTGCGACTCCTCACCAAATACATTTGGCATCTCTATTAACTTCAGAGGAACAACCAAAATTTGTGGAATTCTTCCAAAAGCATCAAATAAACTTCGCATGGTCTTATGCAAACATGCCTGGCTTAGATCCAGACTTGGTCATGCATCACCTAACTTTAGCAGAAGGAGATAAACCTGTCAAACAAAAGCTCAGAAAGATGCACCCATAGATTGTCGTTCTTGTCAAGGCTGAACTCAAAAAGATCTTGGATGTTGGTTTCATCAGACCAATTGATTATGCAGAGTGGATCTCTAATATTGTACCTATTGGTAAACCTAATGGGGGCATCTATATCTGTACAGACTTTAGAGATTTAAACAAGGCATTCCCTAAAGATGACTTCCCCTTACCAAACATCGACATGATTTTCGATTTAACAGTGGGTCATGCAATGCTTTCTCTTATGGATGGCTTTTCAGGGTACAACCAGATTAAGATTGCTCCAGAGGATCAACATAAAATTGCTTTCACATGTCCATGGGGAACATACTGTTGGAATGTGATACCATTTGGTCTAAAGAATGCAAGGGCAACATATCAAAGAGCCATGACTACCATCTTTCATGATATGCTGCACACCATAATGGAAGATTATGTCGATGATTTACTAGCTAAACCATTAACAAGAGAGGGTCATCTAGCAATACTAGGTAAAATCTTTGATAGATTAGAGAAATATCATGTCCATCTTAATCCAAAGAAATGTGTCTTTGGAGTAACCTCCAGGAAGCTCTTAGGATACATTGTCTCAAGCAAAGACATTGAAGTAGATCTCGCGAAAGTCAAAGCAATCATGGACATGCCATCTCCAAAGAACATTAGTCAGTTAAGAACACTACAAGGGCGACTACAATCAATTCAAAGATTCATTGCACAATTGGCCGATAAGTGTCATCCCTTCACGCATCTGTTACACAATAATATTCACTTTCAATGGGATACAAAGTGCCAATAAGCATTCCAAATGCTTAAAGACTACCTAATGCATACACCATTGTTGATCCCACCAGATCCAAGTAGACCTCTATTGCTATATATTTCAGCTACAAATACGACATTAGGAGTATTGCTGGTACAACACAATGCAGAAGGAAAAGAATGTGTTGTATACTATATCTCTCGCACACTGGTAGGCTATGAACTCAATTACACACCTATTGAGTGAGCTTGCCTAGCAGTTATCTTGGCAACCACCAAATTGAGGCACTACATTTTAATGCACAAGGTACAACTCATTGCCAAAATAGATCCACTCAAGTACCTACTCAGCAAGGCAGCATTGACAGGCCGCTTGGCCAAATGAGTTATGATCTTGAGGTAATTTGATATAGAGTATGTGGACCACAAGGCTATCAAGGGGCAGGTTATTGCAGATCAGTTGGTTGATGCACCACTCAAAGGTGACCATCCTCTTGTTTCCAATTTTCTAGATGAAGAGATCTTCATGATCATAACTACACAACCTTGGAAGCTACATTTTGATGGCTCATATACTAGACATGGCTCGGGGGTAGGTATTCTTTTTATCACACCTCAAGGTGACAGCATCCCGAAGTCATACTGGCTCGCTTTCCCATGCACCAATAATATAGCAGAATATGAGGCCTTGATCACATGACTCAAATTGGCTATACAATGGCATCTAAAAGAGCTACAGGTATATGGAGATTCCCAGCTAGTCATCCTACAAGTCACCGATGAATATCAAACGAAGGATGATAAGCTCATGTTGTATAAAACGATGGTGGATAGTTACAAAGAATCATTTATAACTATCATATTTGCGCAAGTACCCAGAGATCAGGATCAAGCTACCGATGCAATGGCTACAATTTTATCTCTCCTGGATCTTCCACAAAATTCAACACGCTATGAGTTCTTGGTAGAATAGCTTTGGATCCCCGCGTATGATATCCCTAAAACTCAAATGATATGTCACCTTGTTGGTTTTGAATCCCCATGGTACAGTGAGTTCTCACTTACCTACGTGACCACACACTTCCCCCTAACCAATCAAATAACCAACGAAAAACCTTTATCTGCCAAACCGCTCGATGCACCATCATTATCGACACCCTAAACATGTGAAGTCTTGATGGTACTCTCCTTTGATGTTTGGAACAAGATGAGATAAAAAAATCCTTGGAAGAAGTACATGAAGGAATTTGTGGGGCTCACTCAATCGGTCCTTTGCTGGCAAAGAAAATCATGTGCATTGGATACTATTGGCCCTCCATGGAAAAAGACTCCTACTATTTTGTTAGAAAGTGTAAGAAGTGCCAAGTTCATGGAGATCTGATACATGCACCAGCGCAGGAATTACAACCAATCACAACACCATGGCCCTTTTGTCAATGGGGACTTGACCTTATGGGTAAAATCCATCCATCTTCATCCAACGACCATAAATTTATCATTGTCGTCACTAAATACTTCACAAAGTGGATCGAATCCGTTCCACTTACCCAAGTCACCGGCAAGAAGATCGCCTCATGCATCCTTAATTACATCATCTGCCAAAATGGTGTACCCATGTCCATCATCACAAATAACGACCTTCCTTTTAAAAATCAGGATGTCCGTGAAATTTGTGAGAAGTTTCACATCCAACACCGCTTTTCCGCCCCATATTACCCACAAGGCAATGGTCAAGCCGAAGCATCAAAAAAGAACATATTGAGGGTCCTCAAAAAGACAGTCAATGATGTTGGTTGTGATTGGCACATTTGATTAAATCCACCACTATGGGCATATCGGACTAGCATTCGAACCCCTACAAGCGCAACTCCCTACTCACTAGTTTATGGAGCAGAAGCCATATTGCCTATTGAGGTTGAAATAACATCTCTATGGGTCTCTTTGCACAATATGATAGATGAAGAAGCATACTGAGTCTCACGTCTTCAGGACTTGGAACTACTTGATGAAAGGTGACAAGCTACAGCCTATCAGCAGCACATGAGAAGAAGCTACAATCATCGAGTCAAACCTCGCACATTTGAGATAGGAGATCTTGTTCTCAGGGAGAATCCTCATAACCAACCAAACAGAGAACACCAGGGCAATTTTGAATCCAATTGGTTGGGTCCATATGTTATCGTTGTTGTATTCGAGTCTGGGGCATATCAGTTGGCAACTTCAGAAGGAGAACCACTAGTAGATCTGATCAATAGCATGCACCTCAAATGGTTTCATACATAAGTTGTGCAGAGCATCAGGCTCCTCCAAATATATCAGAAAATGCCAAAAACATTCAGAAAACAGTCCTGAAAAATATATATATACAAAAAAATCAAGAAAATAGTAAAGAAAAATCATGCATCCAAATGGTGAAAACCACTTCAGTGCCTTGGGTAAGTACGATGGTGAAAACCTGGCAAACAGGTGCCATTCGTAAAGGCTATGGCTCCATTTTATTTCAAACTCGTTATGATCACATCCATTGCATCCATTCATCTATCATTCAAACCATGGCTTGTTGTTGATCTACAATCAAGGTTAGTACTTCATGTATCCTGCATCCCGCTTTCATAGCAACATCTAAACTGGGGGCAATGCTCTTAACCTATTGGTGGAAGTGGATTCTACATTACTTGTGATTCATTGAGTTCCTCATTTAAAATTGGTTGGAAATGTACCAAAAACATTCATACAAACTCAGAAAATACCAAAAACATTCAAAAATAGTCACAAATTCCATAAAAAAACATGATAAAACATCAAAAACGTTGCAATGCATATTATTCCTTGTACATACACATCACAAAAGACACCAAACAAAACATTTTTGAGCTACTCAAATGATGATCACCTATCAAATCAACCAACCAATCAAAACATCTACACACAACTGTCTTTACAAGGATGCATCCTTCCTCACAAACAAAGACATGATAACATTTTCTTTGACAAGAAAATTTTGTTTAGTTGATAAGCACTTGGTCGATTTGTTATTTATTTATAATCAGGTTCCTACGCTACTCTAGGATATCCACAAGTGATTAGAGTAGTCGAGATGGCTCCTGATATATTTTTCTTTGTTTGTTGTCTGCTAATTGATCCAATGAAGTTCTGGGGCATGTACTAATTGTGTCTACGTGGGAAGTTCACTCAACTATGTAATCATATGCAAAAATACAGTCATGGATCACTATGGCTTACTAACTATAGCGTATACCTCGACCATTTGTACATGAACTAGAATGGAGGGGAACTTTCCTTGGCTGCGATGCTTGCTTACAAGTGAAATGCTCAAACTTGGTTCCTTCTACCTCGGCCAAGAACGATACTACCATGCTCGATGATGAAAATAAAGCGTTGTGAATAATCTATGGATCGTCATTTCATCTCATATGTATATATTGCATTCTATTGCATTCCATCCATCCATCCATACATTCATATTGCTACATATCATTCATACATAGTAATGACAATGGATACTCTCATTTTTTGATCTTCTTCCACAGGAATGAGTCCTAGGTCCTCCATACCTTCTATCTAACATTGAATCATCCCCCTCAACATCCCTCTCTAGGTCATCATCATAAATGCATACCATGCATCATTTCCCATCCTAGGTCCTCCATACCTTCTATCTAACATTGAATCCCCCCCTCACCCTCCCCATCTAGGTCATCATCATAATCCCTTCATCATTTCCCATCAACTCAATCAAGCCAGTTACTATGTCTACACAGATACATCGACTCACGCACACCTAAACTATCAACAAATACTTTTTGATCAAGTATCTTCAGATCTCAATAGGTAATCGATTATGGCAATCCTAGACTACAATAGGCATTTATTACAATGACTTAGTCTCAATGGGGCTGCTATGATTCACCACAGACAACCGACAAATGCAAACACTATCAATTGATCAACCAATCAAATACAATCAAAATAGACAATTACATCAATTGTCTAAGTCTCAACGAGTACTTTGCTTCAGATATCTTGACTTCATCGGGCAATTCCAGCAATTGTCTAAGTCACAACAAGTCATTTTGATTCACTGACTCAGAGTTTATCTTGTCCAAGCGAACAATTGATATCAATTGTCATGCTTTGACACAACCGGGGTAATTAAACCAATTGCACCAGATTGTCCAACCAATTTTGATCAATTGTACAGTATCAATCAAAAGCACACTCTACATTTGCACTATATCTCTTGCATGACCTAAGGGTACTCACTGTCTTGTTGTTTCTTTGTATTAACTCTGTTTTCTCCCATTCTTTCACCATTATTTCTACTTTCTTCTATTTTACCTCCCCCCAACTTCTTTCTCTTTTTCAAGAGATCGCCCAATTTTTCAATTTTTTTAGCCCATCTCTCGAGGGGGCATACCACCCACTAAATTAACATTTCTGGGGCATATCGCACCTATTTTTCTTTCTTTGAAACGACATGATAAACCGCACCGTCTCAAAGAGGGGAAAATGTAGACACATAAATATATCCACTTAATTAAATGAATATTAAGTATTTATTTGATTATTTAACCATCAGTCAATAGTTGATTAAATTAATATTTAATTAATTCATCCTCAACCTCTTCTTCTATTAACTAAATAAATTATTAAACCATACTCTAACAATCAATTAAATGAATAAAACATATTTGTTTAATTTAACCCCTTTCCTCATTTAAATAAATAAATTAAAAAAATTATTTAAATCTCAACTCCCCCCCCCCACTTGCATTCTCCCACAAATGCAAGTTGCACAATTTTAGTTGAAATCAGTGAATTTTATTTTAATTAAAATCCTATTTTCTCTCACCCACCAAACCCACTTGCATCCTAAACCTCTTCTAGATTCTTCTAATTCATTTCAAAGTAGCTTAATCTCATCCCTTAATTATTGTCACATTCCTAAGCAAAGAGAAGTCGCTTCTCAAAGCCTCCAAAGTCTTTGAAAAGCATTAAAGGCTTTTATTCTCCAACAAGTTAACCCCTAAAGTCTTCCAAACCATTTATGGTTCTTACATAACCATTTATGGCTCTTACATAACCATTAATGGTTAGTTCAACTTGCCCACATGGTTAGAGGCTTTCCCTCTAACTCAACCCCCATTTAACTCATGGGTCTCTTCAAGAATTTATTGCTTTGACCATGGTTATCCCCACTAACTCTTGCACAAGAGTTTGTCCATTGGATGAAGGCATTATTCATTGGATAAAATATTTATTCACTAACCCAAGCATAACCTTACCCCCTAAGGTAACCTTCATGTCATCTCAAGCATTTAATGCTTCTTCCCTCTCCTCTCAAGCCATCTCATGTTGACATTTGTCATCCTGGGATTGGGTTGAAAACCCTCACATGGATCATAAACCCATCAATCCTGACCCTTGTTGAGATTACTCAATCTCAACCATTCATTTCTCCATTTTTCCTATGAATAGAGCCCATTCCTTCTTCACAAAGATCCAGAAATATTTTATGCATCAAACTTATACCAATTTTAAGAGAGCATTCTAGGAGCATTTTTACTTTGTTATTTTGGATAAAATTAACATAAGAAAATTAAGTGCTTTCTCATAATAGCTTATTTACATTTGCATAATTAGTCAGTTTCATAATCTTGAATCTCCATAAGACATCCATAATAGCGCAAAAAGTTGAGGGCTACACTCATGTGGAACTTGGGGAGGAGAGGAACAAGGGAGGAGCAACTATGAGCATGTTGGAGAGCATCTGGGAGGGTTTTGTTTCTTTCCTTCAGTTTTATATGCTCTTCATTATCTGTTTTATATCTCTCTTGGTATGCATGTTTAGGATTATAGTTTCATTTGTCATTCATTTTTTATTGCCACTAACAACACTAACGACTTTGTCTCATGTTTCTTGTGTCCTTTTTAGCGTGCATCAGATATAATTTGGTGGTTGATTTTTTATGTTGATATGGGTCTCACTGTGACGTGTGTAGATCCACATTAAGTTTGGTGCATTAGAGAATGGTTTTGGGCCAACTGGTTGGCACGCTACATTGTTCATCTACACTTGTTTCATTTGATGTCGACCTCGAAGGATGTGTTAGTGTGTGAAATCCATTCGAGTTAGTTGGAAAAGATCTATTGTGATGCTTTTGGGTCCCCTTTATCTCTTAGAGTATATTGCAATAGATGCTATAGGTCTAGGTGGCCAAAATTATGTAATATTGCATATTTTGCCTGTGGCTAACTTAGTTGAGATTTTTGATGAATTATCTTGTATTTATATGAGTGTGGATGTATGAGTGAGTATAGGATGTATGTGAATTTATGTTGAGTGGATATGAATGGTTGGCAAGAAAATTTGGTATAGCAGAAGTGTGAAAGAGTGTTGAGAAGAGCTTTAAGAGAATATTTCAGATCATATTTATTTGCTATGATATTGGTCGCTTGACATAGTGGTTCGAGGAAAATTTCATGATCAGGAGATCTTTCTCATTTTAAATTCATTGATCCTTTGCAACTGCCAGAAGAGGGTGTGTTCCTTTTGGCAATTTGTGCATTCATTTGTACTTTTCTTGAGACAATGAGTCTCAATATTGCAAGTCCTTTGTATTTTTCCCTAAGGTTGTGCACCTTAGTCTTGCAAGTCCTATCAGGTGTTATAGCACCTTATCCTTGAGCCTAGAACATTGTAATTAGTTATTCAAGTTGTGATGTGATTCTTACCATTTTTTTCTCTATTTGGGTTTTTCCACATAAATTTGGTGTTCGTGCGTTTGTTGTGCTTTGTGCTTTCATGTTTCATAATTACAATAATAAGCTAATTATGGTTTAAAGTTTAAAGATCATAAGTGAAGTGTTTTGAGGTTTATACTAATTCATCCCCCTTCTTAATCTTGTGGTGTGTTCAATGATTGGTATTAGAAATCGGGTCCTGTTAGAGAAGCTTAACCACTTGAAGAAGATTTGGAATGGTGTAGGAAGTTAATTTCAAAGCATCAAATTTTGATGGCACAAGTTACTCTTATTGGAGGGAAATAATGTAATTTCATTTGGAACCTATGTTGATTGGAATATGGGAGAGTATCAAGAATGGATATAGTGCTCTTGCAAATGGTCAACAGACTCTGAATGAGGTTGAGGCAAATAAGAACAATGTGAAGGCTAAAGTTGCAATTATCAATTGTTTAGTTATTTCAGTATTTGTTAATTTTTTTGGGTTGAAGTCTACTAAAGATGCTTGGGAGAAGCTAAGTAGTGTATATGAAGGTGATTAGAAGACAAAGCAAGCCAAGTTGATGAATCTAAAGTACAAGTTTGATAACCTAGGAATGTATGATGATGACAACATTGAAAGCTATATACACTAGGTAAATGATATTGCGAGTGTAATTATGGGTATTGTGGTAAAGTAGAAGAAAGTGAGGTCGTGAGAAAGGTGATGTCGATACTGCTTAAATGCTACACTAAGAAATATGCCATTGAATAAAGCCATGATATGGACAAATACACGTTGGATCAGTTATATGGCTCATTGTCTACCTTTGAGACTATTGAACTAGATGATTTGTGGAAAGAGAAGAAAGATGTTGGATTCAAAGTTAGCAAGAAGATTGAAGATGAACCTAAATCAAGTAATGAAATGGATGAGATAAAAGCAAGCTTTGTAAGAAGATTAAAGAAAGGATTTGCAAAGTATAAAGGTAAGTTACCTTTCAAATGTTTCGACTGTAGAAGAATTGGTCATTATGCTTCTAGATATACTTATAAGGAAGACTATGGTATAATATTTGATTATGATAACAAGGGAAGAGATAATCATAGATGGAATAATAGAAATAGGAGAATAGATGACATAGACAAACCTAAGAAGAATTTTTTCTCAATGGATACCTATTCATCTAAATAAGAAGATGGAAATGACTCAAAAGAAAAATCATTGTTTTTAGCTATAGAGGAGAAGAGTGATGAAAGGTTTGGTAATTTGGAAGATGTAGATAATATTGAAAATCCGGTGAACAAGGAGACTGCATTGTATGCAAAAGTGGAGCCTAAGATAAAGATAATTTATCCCAGATGTTCAAATCATATGACATGTGATAAAGGAAAGTTTATTTATTTTGATAATTATTATGGTGGATCAGTAAAATTTGCAGGTAATGTAGCTACACCTATTTGTGGTAAAGGTACTATTTCAATTGATGGTAAGCAAAAGACTGATGATGTTAATTATGTTAAGGGCTTGAGACATAATCTTTAAGTGTGGGTCAAATATACAGTAAGGGCTATAATCTTATATTTCATGGGTCCAGATGTGATATCAAGAAATGAAGTTCTGAAAGATTAGTTGTGGAAAGTATAAGGACTAATGGTAATGTCTACTATGTGAAGGATAAAAAAGGAAGTAATTGTATGTTGGCACAAAGTAGTGAATGTGGACTATGGAATGATAGGATGGGACATATCAAATTTGAAAATATGGTGAATATTAGTTCTACTCATACTATAAGGGATTTACCAAATATTATCAAACTTGTTGATTCTATGTGTAGGGTATGTCAATTGGGAAAGAAAATAAAGAGGAGATTCAAGAAAAAGGAGTATTCAACTTCAAAACCTTTGGAGTTGGTGCGTACAGATCTATGTGGACCTACAAGGACAAGAGGACTAAATGATGAAAGGTATTTTATGTTTATTATTGATGATTATTCTAGAATGGCATAGATTACTTTATTGAGATAAAAATCTGAAGCTTTAGAAAAGTTTAAAATATTCGTCTATGGTTGAAAAACAAGTTGATGCTAAGATCAACTTTAGGGTCTAATAAAGGAGGAGAGTTTACTTCAAATAAATTTGATATATTCTATGAGAATTATGGTATTAGAAGACATTTTTCTGCTCTTAGGATCCCTCAATAGAATGGATATTTTGAAAGGAAGAATAGGATTGTTGTTGAAATGGCTAGAACTCTGATGAAGAATGCTAATCTGCCTAATGTGTAATGGAAAGAGGTTGTACACACTATTGTTTACATTCTTGATAGGATTCATGATGCAGAGGTCGGCAGTAGTAGGGTGATAAACCCACCTACACACTTTGGTCTTCTTTACCTTGAGTCTCCCTCACGACTATGATTCACACCTCAACTGTGAAATCAAACTCTTAGCCCTAACCAGGGATGGCACAACACTTCTACCACTTCCTAAGACCTATCAAGATCTTCCACAATGGTATTTTTAAGCACAAGACAAATATTGGCTTTTGAGGCCTAGACAAGCCTACCGATATAGGTCTACTGGCACAGGTTTACCGGCACCAGTCTACCGGTTAGTAGTCCTATTTCACTGTCTTTTTGGACTTTTCTCCAGATAACACCAAAAAACACCCTAAACAAATTTAATTTTCAAACACCCTTTTGGGATTACTATCAGATTCCAAAATATTGGAATTCCACCCTATTCCTGCACTCTTCAACACCTACTTGGGTCACAGGCCTAATTGATCAAGTTAGACCGATTTCACAAAGAAGGTATATGAGAATGGGATCAAAGGAAGGTTCCAACTCTTTAGGAAGTTTCTTCTATTTTCAAATACTCCAATTCCATCAATTCAACTCATTGTCTCATCATTGTTCATTGTATTCTCAATGAAACTCATCTAATCTAATCTAAACCCTCAACCGATTTAGACTAGAGCTTGGTGGTAATGTACCAACCAACTCCTCTAACCTCGCCCCTCTGGAATCTCAAAATAAATGTCCCTAGCTTGCATTCTACCCATGGCCATCGGATCCCAATGAGTAGATTGTGAGTTAGGGTCTTATTTGCATGGTAACCCTATAAAATGGAGGGTTTCAAACCTATAGAGGATAAAACACTTATAACTTCCACTAAACTTTACTTCACAAGGTCAGACCAAATGCATTAGAAGGGTGTTCCAGGGTTCTCTCTAACCAGATCAAAAATTCATCAGTAGATCTCACACTCTATATGGATAGTATGGAAAATATCACTGTTATGGTGAAATCAAACTTGTTCTATTCACTTTCTCCACCAAACTTTACAAAAATTTCAACCCCTTTCGACCCTTTCTTCCTATGGTTGTCGAAGCATATATAAACCTTTTCCAATGTCCATAACCAACTTTTGAATAGTTAGGACCGTTGGAGAAGTATTTGGCATCCTACCGACAAATTTTCAAAGTTTTTTCATTAATCAAAAACTTTGAAAAGTTGCTTGACAACAAATGCAATATTTTGCAACTTAGGACAACATCGATTATTAACCACCTAGACCTTATGGAAACACATCCAAGGTAATTATTTAGACTCCAAACACCTAAGACAACATCCTAGACATACTAACATTGAGAATCCAAATTCCAAGCCTTCATGGCCTAATAGACCTCTAGGTTTATATGCTCACCTAAGAGATTATTGACCATACAAATAGGCATTCAATTACATTGATCATTGATCCAACCCATTATTACATCACAAATGAACTTGTAGACACCACCATGTTCTTGAAAATAGATGTGTAATGGAATGTGCTCTGCACCAGTTCATATAAGATTGAATCACACAAAGACACCTTATGAGCTATGGAATGGAAAAGCTCCTATAATCAAGTATTTCAGAATCTTTGGAAGCCAATGCCACATAAGGAGAGATGAAGAAGATCTAGGGAAGTTTGATGCAAGATCATATGAAAGCATATTCTTGGGATATTCTACAAGGAGTAAGCTATATTGATGTTGTAAGAAAAGGCTAAACAAGATTGTGGAGGGTGCAAATGTCAGATTTAGTGAAGAATGGAATTAGATTGAGACTATACTTGAATCTAAGACTAAGGTAGAAAAGTTGTTTTGGTGGTTGAAGAAGAAACAGTTTCTTTAGAAGAGTAAGAACAAACAAGTGTGGAAGAAAAGGAACCTAGGAAGACTCCTGAAACACCAGCAAAGTATGTTAGGAAGAATCATTCAGAGGAGCAGATTATTAGAGACGAGAATAAAGGAGTTCAGACGAGAAGAAAACTTGTAGAAACCAATGAACAAGTAAACTATTATTTCTTGTCTCAGGTGGAACCAAAGACCTATGCAGAAGCTAGAAAGGATGAAATTTGGATTAAGGCAATGGAAGAGGAGATAAATTATATAGAGAATAATAAAACATGGGAACTACTACCTAGACCGGTAGATAAAAATGTGATAGGAACTAAATGGGTATTATGGAACAAGTTGTCATGAAGATGGAAAAGTTACAAGGAACAAGGCAAGATTAGTATGCAAAAGCTATTCACAGGTTGAAGGCATAGACTTCAAGGAGAATTTTTATCTGGTTGCAAGAATGGAGGCTATAAGGATGTTTCTTGCATTTGGCGCTTACAAAAAAATTATAGTATATTAGATGGATGTCATGTTAGCATTCTTGAATGGAAAAATTGAAGCAATATACATTGAACAACCAGATGAATTAAAGTTGTTGGAAGATTCAAATAAAGTTTGCAGACTCAAGAAGGCACTTTATGGACTCAAGAAAGCTCTTGGAGATTGGTATGTAATGTTGGATAGGTATTTGTTGCAATGGAATTTCAGAAAAGGTACTACAGATAGCAATCTTTATTTCAAAGTTGAAGGTGATAAACTATTGATTGTTGTTGTGTATGTTGATGATATCATATCAAGGAGATGCTGAATAAATTTGAGATGGAGATTCTAAAATAGTTGCAACCCCTATGGTTACTGGTTGTAAGTTAAGGAAGGATGATGGATCTCTAGATGTTGATCAGAAAAAGTATAGATCTATGATTGGAGGATTATTGTTTTTGACTACTTCAAGACTAAATATTATTCAAGATGTTTGTTTAGTTACAAGATATCAAGTTAATCCTAAGAAATCTCATGATCAAGAAATGAAGAGGATATTCAAATATTTGAATGGGACTCCAAATTATGGATTATGGTATAAGAAGGATGATGAATTCACTCTGAAATCATATACAAATGTTGATTGGGTTAGATGTGTGGATAATAGAAGAAGTACAAGTGGTGGTACATTTTTCTTGGGAGATAGATTGCTCTCTTGGTTAAGTAAGAAGCAAGATTCAATGTCATTATCTATTGCAGAAGCAAAATATATTGCAGCAGCATCCTGTTGTACTCAGGTTATGCGGATGAAGAAAACTCTTAGTGATATTAAGGTGAAGTATGATGAGGCAATTCCTATTATGTGTGATAATACAAGTGCTATTAACATTTAAAAGAATACGATAATGTATTCAAGGACTAAACGCATCGTAATACGGTATCATTTCTTAAAAGAGAAGGTTGCAAAGAAGGAAGTCAGATTGGAGCATGTACCTACCAAAGAATAAATTGTAGATATATTTACTAAGGCTTTGGCAAAAAATACCTTTGAGTATCTCCAATAGTAGTTGGTTTTATTGCCCCTCCTTTAAACTATATGCATTTATATGGTGCATCTATCCAGGGGGAGTTCTAAAGTTCATATACTGCTCCTGGATTGATGTGGTGGCTTCTCTGAATGGGAGCAATGATTGTTGCAGTTATTAGAGCTTATCATAGAGGGGAAGAGATTTTAGCAGAGTGCCCTCTATCCTTGATGTCAAAGGGGGAGAGAAATACAACTTAGGAGAAAAATTACTTGTGAGTTCAGTTTTCTCTGTTATTAGTAGTGTGTTGCCATCAATGAAAAAGGGAGGAATGTTTGAAACTTGAGTTGTGTTGTGTTGTCATTGATGTCAATATATCTAGTGTTTCCATTGATGTCAATCACTATGTGTTTCATATATGTTGCAAATGGTTTGGAAGTGAGTGTTTTGATATTGTTGCATGGTCTAGTAGTGGTATTCAGTAAGTTTGAGGTGTTTCTATAATATTGGTGTAGTGGAAGTTTCAATATGTAGGAAATCGTAGCTATGTAGGAAAGAATTTTTAATGTCTCGGTGGAAGAATACTTTGTATTCCTCCAGTATGTGGAGATTGTGGAGTGAAATTATAGATATAATGTTTATGATTTGTGTATATTTTACTATCAAGTTTATAGGTCATCTATTTCTTAGATGGTTGAGTTAGTTGTTGTTGTTTCTAACAGTGAGGTGTCTGTCAGAACTAGTTTGAAGAAGGCTTGGAAGTTATCTGATATGTGTTTTATGTGTTGTGGCTTGGAGGACATGTTTATTTGGTTTGTGTAGTGTTCCATTTTTCTAGTGATGGTTTGATTAGCAAGTGAATTTGTGGTGTTTTGAGTTTAGTGTTGTCAGTTGGGTTGGTTTATAGTTGACTAAGGTTGTGTATCCTATCTAGATCATGCCTTTTTTGGTCTAGATATACTTTGGTGGTTGAGTTTTGAAGTTGATATGGGTCTCATCATGGTGTGTGTAGATCCACATTAACTTTGGTGCATTGGAGAATGGTTTTGCACTAATGGGTTGGCGTGCTACATTGTTCATCTACACATTCCATTTGATGTTGACCTTGTAGGATGTGTTAGCATGTGTGGTTCATTGGAATCATTTAGAAAGGATGTGTTGTGATTATTTTGCATGCTCTCTATCTCTTGGAGTGGACCACAATAGATTTTATAGGTCCAAGTGGCCAAATTTATGTAATATTACATATTTTGTCTATGGCTGACCTAGTTGAGAGTTTCAATGAATTATCTTGTACATATATGAGAGTGGATGTATGAATTGAGTATGGGATGTATTTTAATTGATGTGAAGTGGATATTAATAATGTGAAAGCATATTTGGTATAGTAGAATTGTGAAAGATAGTTGAGAAAAGCATTGAGATTGTATTTGAGATCAGGTGTGTATGTCATGATATTGGTCACTTGACATAGTGGTTCAAGGAAAATTTCATGATCAGGAGATCTTGTTCATTTTAGTTCGTTGATCATGTGTACCTTCCAAAAGAAGGTGTGTTCCTTTTGGTAGTCTATGCATTCATTTGTATCTTTCCCTAAGATAATGAGTCTCAGTACTGCAAGTCCTTTGTATCTTGCCATAAGGTTGTGCGCATTAGTCTTGCAAGTCCTATCAGGTGCTATGATCTCCTTGGACTTGAGCCTAAAACATTGTACTTAGTTATTCAAATAGTGAGTGTGATTCTTACTATGGTTTTTACCTATTTGGGGTATTCTACATAAATCTCATGTTCATGTGTTTGTTGTGCTTTGTGCTTTCATGTTTCACAATTACAGTAATAAATTAATTGTGGTTTAAAGTTTAAAATATTAGAAGTGAAGTGTTTTGAGGTATGAACTAATTCACCCACCCCCTCTTAATACTATGGTGTGTTCAACAATTTATACATGCATACATATATGTATATGTATATGTATATGTATATGTATATGTATATGTATATGTATATGTATATGTATATGTATATGTATATGTACATGTACATGTACATGTATATGTATATGTATATGTATATGTATATGTATATGTATATGTCTACATATATATACATACATGTGTGTGTGGATTTATACTTGCATAGAGAATCATGAAGATCATCAATGCTATAATATAATGAGAAAATCCAAAAAATAACGTGTATACAACCTAAAACTCCTACTGCTTGGGTAATTTCAAATCTAAAAATTATTAAGGAATCCAAAGATCCACTAATAATACTCACATAGAATGTGTAACCAATATCATGTCGTATCAAATACATCCACAATAATATGCAAAACCTTTTTCTCTTTCTTTCAAATGAAATGAAATGACATTTGGCAAACTTGGCTTTTTGCAAACACTTCCCTTCAAAAATTGTTCTTCTTCTCTTGTTTTTGGTGAAAATGACTTTTAAAATTTTTTTCCCTTCATGAACTTTTATTCTTCTTCTCTTTTTAGTGAAATTTGATCTCGATGAACTATTTCATTAACGAATTAAGTGGTTTTCAAACTTGTGTTTTGGCCAAAAACACTTTACTTGTAATTCTTCTTTTGGAGGATTGTGTACTTCATTTAACTCTTCCATTAGTGAACCAAGTGGTTTGTGAATTAAGTTTTGACTAAAAATGTCTAACTTACAAGGTCTTACCTCTTTCAACAAATCAAATTTTCAACAAGCTTGGACTTTGTCAAACTCTTCCATCAACAAATCAAGTGGTTTGTGAACATGTTTTTTGGTAAAAAATTCAACCTAGCAAAACTAAAGGCCCAATTAGCGATGGTCAAAGACCAAATCGGTGGTTAACAATCAAACATTCACCATGGCATCTAAAAAAAGGATAAGAAAAGCTCTTGAACTATGAAATATGAAAAAACACTAAGTTCAAAAGCCAAAGAAAAACCATTTTGGGGTTTGAGGGTCGAACCTTCACCATCCCCATTTTCTTAAACAAAATTTAACAAACATCAAAAAAGAAATCTGATTAGTGAGGCTCATTGCCCTTCTACCAACATAACATTGAACACCCTGGGGTCAAGTCTTGATACACTAACCATAATTTTAAAAATCTCATTGTTGTAATCAAACAACAAGCTTCATCAGAGACAACAACAACCTTTGCAACCATCAACAAAACTTAGCAACCTTTGTCATCATTATATCAATGCATCAGATTTTTTTTGGCATCAATGACAACATATCCAACAATATTTGACATTATCAACCTTTGACATCAATGACAATATTTCCAACAAAATTTTATGTTAGAATTCTAGCTAACCCTAACAAAATAAGTATTAGATGCAGTAGTGCAACAAAGACGATGATGCATTAACAAGGCACAAGTGGTGAGCTAAGTGGTACAGATCAAATGTATGTAAATTATGTTTGAATTCCTAATTTGAAATCTCTATGGGGGCTAGAAGGTTGGCCCCACCCAATTGAAGACTTAGCATGTTGGCCCAATTATTGTTGACTAAGCTTGTCATGTTAGTACCCTATCGACAATACTATCAGGACTACAAATGATACCATTGGTATCAATAACCATAGGGGTAGGAGGCCTATAAACCCCTCCCCATATTTTTTAATTTATTTTTTTTAATTTTAAAAGTTAATGCACATGGGTATCATTTTTTTATTTTTTAAATATATAAATCATACATCGTATAGTCATACGATCAAATAATGAGGGATTTTTTCACTTCCATACATTATTGGCCAAATGTATCAAATTTTATATCAATATTCATCTCTTGGGCATCGTAAGTCATGTCTCATGCCTCTTGAATCCAATGGCAAGGCCGATTTTGTCTCAATGGGTCATTTATGAAACTTCCCCCACAAAACCCTCATGATGAACACCCAAAAAGAGCCATTTTTTCAAATCATTTTTCAAAATCCAAATCTATAAAAAATAATCACAAATCCAACCAAAAAATGGATTCTACATTCTCAAAACTTGTACAACATAGCCAATGTCTTGGAATGTTTGAAATCTCTCCAAGATTTCCATGGTTTCAACTTCGCATCAAATATACTCAAACAAGGATTAAATAAAAACATTGATCTCTTACCTTCCTCAATCACAACCATGGCTCTAAAACCACTTGTTAATAAAATTACCAAGCTGATAAAACTATTTCCTATATAACCCCATAAGAGAAAAACATGCATACAAGCTCACAAAATAATGATAATGAATTATCAAAAACAAGCCAAAATATTACATAAGATATACCATAGGAAAACACTCAAGAGGGAAAAACTCAATCTCCAAATGCATCCACACTCAATGTATTATGCAATAATAAAAAATTACAATACACTTACAATTTCTTCATGATTACTGTTGAGGTTAAAGTTAAACTCCAAACAAAAGTCCTGAAACTTGTTAGTCCATCATACAATATAAAAATGAAAGCTACAGGAAACTTAACTTCAACCAATGAAGTAACATGAAGTAAATGAAACAAACAATATTATACCTTTCATGAATTACACCTCATTGTGTCCTAACTCCACGGTTCCTAGTTGCAGATGATTTGCTCTCAGACAAGCACTGGTAGCTTCCAAGATGGCATATGAAGAATGGACTGATAGTTAACTGATACTATGATATGCATATGCAAATGATTTAAGATAACATGATATTAAGCTATGATAAGAATTCTAAAATTTCTAATTGCTTCAAACTCAAACTCAAGGATGCAAGATAAAGACTCCTAGAATGACTCTATGATTAGCTATTAGTCTATTAGTTTCAAAATGGCTTAGGAGACCTCTTTTTATAGGCTTTTGAGTGCATGAGCTTAGGTGGCATAGATCAACGGTCATGATTGAATCTTACAAATTGGATGGCTATGAGCAAGAAGTTGAAGGTTGAGAGAAAAGGGGAAGGAGAAGACAAGTGTCACTCATCTCACCTTGACTGATTTGAAGACTTGAGAGGATATAGGATAGTTGGAGAAGATGTGGGAATGGGAGGACAAGTGGACTCAAGTCCTCCTAAGATATAGGGATGTTGGAGAGAATATAGAAGAAGGTTAGGGAATATGTGTACGTACACAATATTTCATTTATTTTGGAAGTTAGAGATAAGTGGCTAATAAATGATTTTATTTTATTTTATTTTGTTGAATTAATTCAGCCACATGATAGTTGAGTTGGCAAAGGAAAGATGAAGTGGAGATGGAAAGGTGAGTTGGAAAAGGGATTAAATAATTAAGAAATTATTTAATTAATGAGACTATAGGATAGAAGATGGGGGAATAATTTAATATTTAATATTTAATTAATTGATTAGAAGAAAAGGATATAACGAATTAATTAATAATATGTTTCAATTAAATTAATTAATAGAAGGAAATGAAATGAATTAAATAAATTAATCTTTTCAAATTAACTATTTAATAGAAGAAGAATTATTAAAAATATATAAAATATTTATTTAATTGCTCATAGCCAATTCTATGTGTATACAAATACCTTTGAAACATCAAGCTCCTTCAATGTGTGCTCCATATGTCTAAGCATGTAACTACACATCCCATGCCATGCTTCAGATATGTATTCGATAAGAGAGATCAATACAATGATAGCTCATTCAACTAGCTAAACAACCAACCCCAACCACTAAACATGTCCTTGCTTTTATCGAATCAATCTCACACAAAACAATCAAATGGTAAGGTAAAACCACTAGTGCACAAAATCATTGATCCCAACATTTACTTTTAGATATTGAATTTTTTCAATATTAAATATTTTCTCATGTGCAATCCACACATAAAATGTCAAATCAATGTTATAAACAACTTTACGAGTGACCCAAATAAATATTTACTTTGGTTAAACACATTCCTTAAATATGCACCACAAATAAATATATATTTTACATAATTGAAATAATATAATCTATGCCAAGGGTTCTTTAATCTTCTCTAGATGAATATAGATGAGTCAAAGGTTGGAGGATTACTTGCCTATAGTGCTTTACTTTATTTCTTTTCTTTTTTTTGTCATTTATATGTTCAATGTTGATTCTAGTATCTTGGGTTTTAGATTTTCTCGTGGCCCTTATTCTTTTGAAAAAATTTGTACAGGTTTTGTTCCAAGGTCGTGTTTTTTTTTATAAGCTTTCTTACTATTGTAGGGGTTTTCTTTGGCTCTCTTCTTTTATTTTAGTCTAGAACATTGCCTGGTGTTGTAGTAATGTTGATTTTCTATAGATTTTTTTTGCCCCAATATATCCTTTTATATTTGTCTCAAAAACTTATACTTAGAGAGCTACTTTATATTTCTTTATGAATAATTAAATTTTAATATCTTTTCAAACTACTAATGTTGCACAAGAACATCTAAATAAGTACATAGATTTAAAAATGATACAGAGGTATTTAATTTTACTTTAAATTTTTTATTTATTATATACACACATAGACATAGAGTTTGACTTTTACTTGAGAGCTATTTTTATTTTATCATGTTATTTAATTTAGTTTTACTTGAAAAGTTATTTTATTTTATTAATATTATTAACTTATTTTTTATGAATGCGTGTTTAAATTATCATTTATAGATTATTGTTACACATATTCACAAACAAGGGTGGGTGAAAATAGGCATGTTCTTATAAGAGTCATTAAGCAATAAGAGATAAAGTACAGGGGGAGGAGGATCATGATCATCCAATTTCATACATCAATAAGGTCTAAAGTTTCCACATGAATGTGTCAACCATCCTTCTCAAAATCATCTTGAGTTTCTTTAGTATTCACATGACTAGGAGAAAATAGTAAGAGTGAGTTGAGAAATTTTGTTTAAATTTTCTCATGTAAATGACAAAGAGATAGAGGGTTGAAGAGCAAGTTGCAACCAATCCCACTAAACATGATCCCTTGTCATATTAGAAGGAGAATCTTATGACCTCTAGAGGAGGAGGGAGACAGAGGAACCATAGCGACAACTTAAGGGACATTACCTAGTGATCCAACAACACTTGTAAGTGAGACACCTCAAGTACAAATTTATTAGCTTGCACTTATATATATTGACACATTAGAGAAAATCATGGGTTTAGCATATATAAAAAAAATAGTGATCCATACAAAAATTAGAAAAATAAGTAAAAATTTGATCTTTCTATATGTTGAATGGAATCTATGCCCTGAAAGCATGTTAAATTTAAGTGAATTCATGGCGGCTGTGAAGTTAATCCCCTAAAAGAACCATATGCCAAGAAAAGGATCTAGTTTGAATAGCTTAAAAAGTCATGTATCCAAGTCCTAACATTATGAACTCTAGGATAAAACTAGAAAAAGTGTTTGAGAGAGACTCTTGATGTCCACAAAAAGGGCATCGAGGTTCAAAGAGTCCCAAATGAGATAAATTAGAGCCAGTGGGGAGAAATTAAAAAAAAAAGATACCAATCAAGTGAGCCAATTTTATTTTTACTTAAAGGGATATTTTACTTTTCCACTCTTTTTAAAAAGTTAAATAAACATAAATTATTTACTAAATATGTTAGGTACATAGCAAATTAATAAGAAAGTAGATAAATTTAAACGTACTACGTACACATATGAACACATAAATTTAAATTATATTTAAGAGCTATATTTAATTTATCTACATTTAAAAAATTAAACAAAAATAGATTATTTTAAAAAAAAATTCAAGTAATATTTTATCTAATAAAGTACATCAATATTTCAATATGATTACCTACTATTTTTTAGCTAATAAATACAAATTATGACATGAAAATTGAGCATTACATATAATTCTAATAGCAAGTATTTCACTAAATCTATTAATAAAAATTTATTGATCTTGATATTATCATTCAGACAAGTGAGCTATTATTGTTGGCAGTTGTTGTCATTGTTGACTAAGTGTTGTCAAGGGGGAGATTGTTGGTAGTTGTTGTCATTGATGTCAACCCCAAGTGTTGTGGAAGATATTGGAGATTGTTGTTATGGTCCATCAGTGTCAACACTTTGCTTGTGGGTTGCCATTGATGGCATGCTGCTAGAAGTTTATGTTGTTGGTGTGTTGAAGAATAGTGATGGTGGTTACAAAGATGTTATCATGATGATATGATATTTAGATGAGGATTAGAAGAATGGTGATTAAGTGACATGTTGTTGATGGTGTTGATTGTCTTGTACTTGCTACAAGCTAGTGTGATGATCTTCATGTTTCTCTTGAGTAAGCAAATGGTGCTACAAAGTGTTTTGGCCTCCAAAAGTTGATGAAGTGTGTGAATGTAGGAAAGTGTGTTGAAGATGATTTAAAAGAATGCTATGCATTTGGTTCTATGGTCTTATGGTTTTGGATATATTGTGTATGTTATGTAGACATTGCACTCCTATTTTTCAAGTCCCTATCGTTGCAACTAATTTATCTGGTAATGGTAGTATGTTGGTAGTTTGACGACTAGTCAGGACTAGTTCAAAGAATGCTTCACATTGACGGTTTTGTTATTGCAGATTGGTGGAAATGCTCATGGTGTTTGTGAAATGTCCCTATTCAATTTATAGGTGATGAAGTCTACCAAAAGTATGTTTTTGATGTTCTATTTCATGACTATGTTTCTTGGCCTTTCGAGTATCAATAATTTTGTATTAGTTTTCATTGTGTAGCATGTTTTGGCATTTCATCATGGAAAGTGTGTCTGAAAGAATTGTTGGATGTTTAAGGGATGCCTTTATGTGGTTTGCATGATGTTGGTTGATCTCTTTAGTGTTGCATTGTCTCTAGAGTTAGTTTTTAGGGTAATTTGTAGTTATTTGGATGATAGGGGTTGTTCTCTTGCTTGCACTCTATCTTTGAGGGTTTGTGCCAGCATTGGAAGATGTGATGAGTTGTATTTGGGTCCTACTATGCCTTTTTTAGATCCACATTGAGTTAATTCATTTGGGGGATGTGTTTTTGGGTCGAATTGTTACGTGCTACATGTTACCCTATTGTGGATTTGGGGGGATGTGCACCAGCGTGTGTGATGTTTAGAACTATATTGGATGATGTAATAAGATGTTTTAGGTCCTCTTTGTCTTCTGGATAGGGTCACTTTTGTCATAATTTGTATTTGTAGCCAACTTAGTGGGATCCTTCCTTGATCCTTGTTCTAGTTGACCTAATTTATATCTTGAGGTCTTGTGGGTGGTATAAATATAAGATCAATTCATTTGCAAGGTGTGTGGATCAGAGTGGAATATGAAAGATGTGAAAATGAAGTAGTATTGGAGCTAAAAAATTTAATGTTTGTTGAAGGCAATGAGTTAAGAGCAACTACATTCAAGGGAGATTGTTGGATTCAGTGATGTTGAAGTCTTATTCATGTATATTTACCTAAGGTAGTGAACCTTAGCTTGCAATTCCTTTCGAGAGCAGTGAGATTCCTTCGGTAGTGAACCCTAAAACAAATATTGCAATATTTATTCATATAGTGTGAGTTAACTCTCACCATGGTTTTTTCTCTTCTTGGGTTTTCCATATAAATATGGTGTTCTCTTGTCCATGTTTGTACATTTCTTTATCTTTCATTGTTGTTGATCCAATTAAGAATTTGTGGAATTAAATTGTGCTAGTTTTGATCAATACTAATTCGCCCCCCTTCTCAATCTTAGGTGTGTTTGACAATTGGTATCAAATCAAGGTTCCTCTAAAGTAAGATTAACCACTTGAAGAAGGTCCATGATGGCACAAGATGGATCTTACAAGGTTTCAAAATTGATGGTACAAATTATACCTTTTGGAAGCTAAAAATGGAAGCATATTTGTCCTCTCTAGGGTTTGGAGTTTGGAATTTAGTCAGAGATGGTTTTACTTTTCCTCCTTTTCCTCCAACAATTCCGAATGAGATTAAGTTGTAATAAAAGCAATCATAAGTGGATTAGTAGATTTAGAAATTGTGAAGGTAATGCATTGTAATACTACTAAATATGTTTGGGAGAAGCTTAGCAGCATCTATGAAGGAAATGAAAAAGAAAGGAAAATCAAGATGCAAAACTTCAAATGCAAATTTGAGAACTTGAGAATGTCAAAAGATGAATACATTGCTAGCTACATGTTTCAAGTTACTGAAGTAGTAAATAGAATTAGAGGTATTGGTGGAAAACTAGATGAAGATGAGATTGTGAAAAAAGATACTTAGATCACTTCCCAAATCTTATAGTTCTAAATTTATTGTTATTGAGGAAAGTAAGGACTTAGATAAATATACAATAGATCAACTATATGGTGCTCTCATTGCCTTTGACATGAGAGAATCTGAATCAGACCCTAAGAAGAAATGTTGCATTCCC
Source organism: Cryptomeria japonica (assembly GCF_030272615.1). NCBI lineage: Eukaryota > Viridiplantae > Streptophyta > Pinopsida > Cupressales > Cupressaceae > Cryptomeria > Cryptomeria japonica. The sequence continues at coordinate 676,356,260 of NC_081414.1, read as the reverse complement.
TAGTAAGAAGGTAGAAGTTGAAGGTGCTAATCAAGATGATGAATTTGATGAGGTAGAATAAAAATTTGTGAGAAGATTAAGGAAAGGCACTGACAAGTACAAAGGTAAAATACCTTTCAAATATTTTGATTGTGGAAGAATTGGTCACTTTGCTTCTAAATATGCTTTTAGAGAAGATAACAATAGAAGAGAAGAAGATATAAATAAAAAGGAGAAGTCTAAAAGAAGTTTGGGAGAAGATAACCATAGAAGAGGAGAAGATAGAAATAAATATGTTTGGGAGAAGCGTAGTAGCATCTATGAAGGAAATAAAAAAGTAAGGAAAATCAAGATGTGGAACTTCAAATGCAAATTTGAGAACTTAAGAATATCAAAAGATGAATACATTTCTAGCTACATGTTATAGGTTACTGAAGTAGTAAATGGTGTAACTTGCCCCTCCCCGACTCATCCTTTATGAGAGGGTGTGAAATACACTTTTAGATTTGTGCTCTGATAGTCTCTTTGACATCAGTGGATTCATTATGATTTGTGTGGATGAAGTTGTCCTAGACCAATATGTCGATTAGGCTTATGCACTCACTATTCATGCATGGATCATATTGCTTATGAGGTTATGATGATTGTGATTGCCTTCTTGTGTCTTCGTGATAGGGACGAAGTCATACCACTCATTGCGAGCATGATATGGCATTGTGATTCTCTATCACTTGCCTGATTATTTATGATATATTATTGTATATTTTGTATAGTGGTTATTGGTGATGCAAGATTGCAGGTACTAGACATCGACTCTATCTGGTCTCACAGGTTTGAGCATGTCTTTATCCCAATGGCAAGTTGTTGGAGATGACATGTGTTTCCCTCTTACACTCTAGGCTTAAGTTGTTCACCTTGTCGGTTTTGTGTTGTGGTGCAAGTTGATGGTTAGAATTGTCTTGTGGTTGTTAGGACCCTTGTTGTGTGGTCTTGTGAGCATGGTTGTTTGATTAAATTAATAATTGATTTTATTGTATAGTTTATTAAGTGGTTAGATTAAGGTATTAATATTATTTGATGATTTATTATTTATTTATTGGGTTCTAATGTTTATTTTATTATATTTAATTGGATTGATCATTTATTGTTTAATTGATTCTTTATTATTTATTTATTGTTTAATTATGATTTATTATTTATTAGATTTTATTTAATTGTTTTTAATTAAGTAATTAATTATTGTGGAGTTTATTTATATAGTTTATTCGATTTATTACATATTCCTTGGTTATTATATTTATTACCTAACCTATTATCCTATTGGGTTTGGTTTGTTATTAATTCCTTAATGTTTATAATATTATTGTTATTAAATATATATTAACCTTTGTTATTACATGGGTATTGGATATATTATATAACTTACCTACCCTTTTACCCTATTGGTTGAATTGTGGGAGGTAAGTAAATAATATTATTAAATATTACTTGCCTCAATATTGTGCATGGTAGGTATTTTATAATTTTTATAGAATATTTTGATTGGTGGATGATTTTCTATAGTTTGGAATAAATCGTCTATTTATTGAACTTTCTAGGAATGTTGTCGGGTTACCATCCAGGAGCATTTTGCTTGCATTTGGAGTTTGGATTTGGTTGAAGCTTGGATTGATTGAATATTTGGTGATTGAATTTGGAATTTGCTAGTTGGACTTGCTCTACTTCAAGTTTCCTTGTCTTCGCTTCGATTTTTCCAGGTTGGAGCTTCAACTCTCTCAGCATCTCAATTTGAAAAGATTGCCTTCCTTGTGTTTGTTGGGAGATTGATTGTACAGAAGATTTCAGTGTTTAAAAAAAATACAATTTTGGTTTGGGAAAGATTGAATTATGTTTATATAAATATATGTGTAAAATCTGTAAAATGGAGTATTGTTGGGGATGTTTAATCTACATATTGTCTTTATGAATTATTTTATTCCCTTCCTGGTATTCTTGTTGGGCTTTAAGATGCCTTTGTATTATTATTTTGTCTCCCATTATGATATACTGCATCTCCATGAGTTTTTGTGTGGGTTTGATGCATTTTTGTGCAAGTTTGTGTAAAGGATGTTTAGGGATTTGATGTTGAATCCATTTGTGTAACTTGTGAATCCAATTTTTATGTTGTAAAGACATTACTTTGTCCTACCTCACCTTTTAGGACTTTCATCTATTCAATTTGTAAGCCCATGAGTAATTCTAGAAAGTTTTGTCAATCTATTTATCCGTTTGAGTCATTTTTGGCTCTCTAAACTCTATGTGCTAATGTTTGGCACATATGCACTAATATTTGGCATGGATGCACTAGGGAATGTTCCCTATGCACCAATATGTCTCCCAGATGCGCCAAAATGGCCTTTGGATGCGCTTATCTGCTCAAAATTGTCAGTTTTGTTAGTTTTGCTCAGTGTGAATGCTTTTCCGGATTTTGTTTTCTTACCAGAGGCTCTATGTGATTGTTTTGGATTCTCAGAGAGGTCAATTATTGTAGTATTTCTCCTTTCATGATTGTTTATGGCTTTGGTAGGATGATTTGTGCCTTACCGTTGAGGGTATTGATTATATGTTGATTTGCTCCAGTAAGAGGAAGAATGCCTTGTTGTTGAGGAATGGTTATGAGAGCTCTAGTGGGATGATTATGCCTCATTTTTTAGGATTGGTATTTATTTTGGATTTTCTTTTGATCTCATATATTTTCCTTGGTCCATTGTTGTATTGATTTGGTGGAGGCTCTTTCTTTGCATATGGGCGTATGATTCATATTATGCTTCAATTTGTATCAGTGATGTTGTGATTGTGTTTATGTCTTGGGAGAGCCTTCATGATGTTGTTGTGATGCTATTTTGGTTATGTTTCACCCTAATGTATTGGTCCTTGATTAGGGGGAGTAGGCTCTTGCATGTGTAGGACCAGGTTCATGAGCAATAGACCTCTACGAAGGGGTCTAGACCGGATGGAAGCACATGAAGAGTTTTCCTTTGTAATTGCAAGTGATAACCTTAATAAATTGATTAGAGGGTTGGGTAATTAGGAATTCACTTAATCAAGATAATGAATTTGAGTTTTTGCCCCAATGGAGAGTCCCAGGGATGTTGTTTTGGGATCTAAGATTGGGAAGAACTTTGGTGCAGTAAAATGATCTCCCTTGTTTGGCTCGAAGGTTGAGATGGATTCCACATGAGGCTAGCATGTGATGACACTCTTCCCTACATGTGTCCATTATCCTTATGCCTTCATTTTTTATTATGCCTCTAGGATTTTATTGATTTATGATTATCCTTGTGATGTGATTTGATTCATTGTTCTTGGTTGTTATCTTGTGGATGTCATGTTGAGCCCCTTGGTTGTTAGGTGTCAACCGAGGTCTAGAGTGTGAGTTGGAGCCTTATGTCATTTCCTAGCACGAGGGGTGGTTCCTAATTGGTTCCACTTTGTCGGTTGGTTTGATGCTTTCTTCCATTGAAATGTTCTTCATTGGATGCTTGCATACGTGAACATGGATTTTTATTACCTCATCATGTGGATGGATCTTGGAGCATAATCTATGTAATTGGAATTGATATCATGTGTTTTGTATCTCGAGAAAGATGTAATAGTAAAGAAGACTATGTAATTAGTATCTTGTGTTTATCTTGTGGGTGGTAATGGATATGTTAACGATCAGCTATACCTTGATTTGAAAGATGTTAGTCCTTAATGTTAATTATCCTTGGCATATGGAAATGAATGAGTAGTTGTAGATTTGTATGGACTTTATGACTCTTCATTATGCGGGGCTGATTTCTAGGGGGTTGAGATAGTATATTGTATCATGATGACATTGTAAATTGTAAAAGAGATTATGTACTCTTATTTCTTGTATTCTTATGCAGTAGGAAAGGATGACGTAATAGTTGAGACTATGATCTTGTAATGGAAAAGATGTTGTAATCATTATATGGAAAAAGTTGTAATAAATGTTCAAAATATAAGAGATAGATTCAGATTCTATATTGGATTAAAAAATGAATGTTTAGTTTATATGTGTTCTTGTAGTATATGAGTTCATGAGTTAGGCTTATATTTATATGTATTCCTACTTGAAGAAGTTTGATATTGTTGTTATAATTCTTGAATATGCATGTAAGCAGAATCTTAGTGAGAAGTAGTGTGGTTCTCAAGGAATGAAATGGCTTATTGAAGAAGATGGTTATTTAGATTTATGTTATGTTAGATGGATAAGAAAGATAAAGGAATTAGGAACATTTGGTTTGGTGTTTAAAAACAAATCCAAGAGTTAATGGGGTTATGATAGGTATGCATTGAAAATAAATGATTCTCATGTTAGGAAGAAAGTATTGAGAAGAACTTAAATGAAATGGGTGTTAATAGTTTCATGATATGGATGTCTTTATATGTTATTGATAGTAAGTGATGACGTTGAAGTACCCTAGGGAATGAATGAATGAATAGATGTATGTACGCAATAAGAGATAGTTGCTAAGTTGATATTTTCGCTTGCATTATATGTTGTTGTGATTATGGTTATGTTCACGTTGTTTGATCATTCTTGTGATATTAATTTATGATCTTGAGTGATGACAGTTTATTATATTGCATTAGTAGATGTTTTAAAAAAAAGTTATCTCTATTTGTTGGATGGTTTAGTTATTTTCTCTAGGGTATTTTGGTGGGCATTACAAATGGAATTAGAAGTATTGGTGGAAAACTGGATGAAGATGAAGTTGTGAAAAAAGATACTTAGATCACTTCCCAAATCTTATAGTTGTAAATTTATTTCTATTGAGGAAAGCAAGGACTTAAATATAGATATATAATGGATCAACTATATAGTGCTCTCACTCCCTTTGAGATGAGATAATTTGAATCTGATGCCCCTACGAATAAATTTGCATTCAAAGCCAGTAAGAAGGTAGAAGTTGAAGGTGCTAATCAAGATGATGAATATGATGAGGTAGAATAAAATTTTGTGAGAAGATTAAGGAAAGGCACTGGAAAATACAAAGGTAAATTACCTTCTAAATGTTTTGATTGTAGAAGAATTGATCACTTTGCTTCTAAATGTGCTTTTAGAGAAGATAACAATAGAAGAGGAGAAGATAGAAATAAAAAGGAGAAGTCAAAAAGAAATATTTATTATAAAGAAAGAAATTATTCATCTGAAGATGAAGATCTAGATGATTCAAATGATAAAACACTATTTTTGGCCATGAGAGTTGATGATAGAAAGAATGATGTTGGAAGTTGTGAGAAGTTTGGTGCTTTGTACGATGATAAAAATAAAAATTTAAAAAAATGAAAAATTAGTGATTGTATGGACTCCCTTCTGTACAAAATAGGAACCAAATACCTGGGTGATTGATAGTGGTTGTTCTAATCATATGACCTATGATGATAAAAATTTCATTAGTCTTGAGAAATGGAATGGAGGATCAATAAAGTTTGGTGATGAAGCCTCGGCTCAAATTTGTGGAAAGGGTACAATAACAATTGAAGGAAAGAATAAGACAAAGGATGTTCTTTATGCTAAAGGACTGAAGCATAATCTTCTCAATGTTAGTTAGATGTGCAGCAAAGGATATAAACTCACATTTCATGACAAAGACTGTGAAATCAGAAAAGGAAACGAGGGAAGACTAATTGCAAAAGGAACAAGGACTAATGGAAATTTTTAACATCTAAAGGAGGCTAAAGGAAGTAGTTATTTGATGGCATAGTCTACTGAATATTGGCTATGGCACAAAAGGATAGGTCACGTCAAGTTTGACAACATAGTGAAGATCAACTCTACACATGTAGTAAGAGATACGACAAAGATCATCAAGCCTACAAATACTTTATGCAAGAAATGTCAAATGGGAAAGCAAACAAGGACAAGGTTCAACAACAAGGAGTATCATACTACAAAACCTTTAAAGCTAATACATACTGATCTATGTGGACCAAGCAAGGACTCAAAGGTGAAAGGCACTTTATGTTGTTTATTGATGATTATTCTAAAATGACATGGGTTGCATTTTTAAGAGAAAATCTTGAAGCACTAGATAAGTTTAAAGCTTTCAAATCTATTGTAAAGAATGAGATATATGTTAAGATCAACTCTTTGAGGTCTAATAGAGGAGGTAAATTTAATTCAAATGAGTTCATTTTTTTTTGTGAAGATCATAGAATTAGAAACATTTGTTTTCTCCTAGGACCACTCAGCAAAATGGGGTAGTTAAAAGAAAAAAATAGGACATGTCAAGAGATGGCTAGAACAATCTTGAAAGATGCTAATTTTCCTAATGTATATTGGAAAGAGGTAGTACATACTTTTGTCTATATTCTTAATATAGTGTAGGTGAGGGTCAATAACTCTAAGAGCCCTTATGAGCTATGGTATGGAAGACTTGCAATAGTCAAGTGTTCTAGAGTTTTTGGTAGAAAATGTTACATTAGAAGAGATGAAGATCTTGGAAAGTTTGATTCAATAAGTGATGAAGGGATCCTCCTTGGTTACTCTACAAGGAGCAAGGCCTATAGATGATACAACAAGAGATTGAAGAGGATAGTTGAAAGCACAAATGTCAAGGTAGATGAATATTGGAGTCGAAATGCACAAGAACCTAAGACTGTGAATCAAAAGAAACTCTTTGCATTGAAGAAGAAGAAGATTAAGAGGAAGAAGAAAATGAAACATAGGAAAAGGAATCAAAGAAAGCTCCTAAAACTCCAACAAAGTATGTTCAAAAAAAACATTCAGAAGATCAGATCAATGGTAATAAGAATGAAGGTATACAAACCAGGAGAAGAATTGAAAAAGCAAGTGAGCAAGTGAACATTTGCCTTCTCTCAATGTTAGATCTCAAGACCTTTGCAGATGCTAGAAAAAATGAAGGATGGTTAAAAGCAATGGAAGAATAGCTAAATTAGATAGAGAAGAATCAAACATGGGAATTAGTCCCTAGACCTACAGAAAAGAATATCATAGGAACAAAATGAGTATTCTAGAACAAGTTAAATGATCAAGGAGATGTGATAAGGAATAAAGCAAGATTGGTTAGTAAAGGTTATTCATAAGTTAATGGGATCAATTTTGAGGAAACATTTTCTCTAGTGAAAAGGATGGAGGTAATTAGAATGTTTCTTGCCTTTGTATCTCATAAGAAATTAAGGTTTATCAGATGGGTGTCAAGTTAGCTTTCTTGAATGGTGACTTAAAGGAAAAAGCCTACATAGAGCATCATGATGGGTTTCAGTTATCAAAAGATCCAAACATGGTGTGCAAACTTAAAAAGGGATTTATATGGTCTCAAGAAAGCTCCTAAGGCTTGGTATGCAAGGTTGGATGAGTTATTGCTTCAATAAGGCATCAAGAAAGGTATCACTAATAGCAATCTTTACTTTAAGGTTGAGGAAGACAAGCTTTTGAGAATTTTTATATATGTTGATGACATTATCTTTGGTGGAGATGGTGTATGTAAGAAATTTTTAGAAGAGATGTAGAAAGAGTTTGAGATGTCTATGATTGGTGAGTTGACTTTCTTTCTTGGACTTCAAGTTGCTTAGCTAGAGGAAGGTATCTTTATTTCACAAGCTTAACTTATCTTAAAGATGATGAATACTAAGAGAAGGGGGTGAATTAGTAAGCCAAAAACTACTACACTAAAACACTTACACAGTCTAAAGATAAACCGGTAAAGCAGTCTGACAGTCAAACCGGTTACCACACATGCAAACCAAAATGTGAATAAAGAATTCACCCACAAAAGCAATACAACCATAACACAAGATATTTGATGTGGAAACCCAACTGGGAAAAACCACGGTGAGATGGAACTCACAAGTCACTATCTGCAGAATAGAAACCAGACCGGTTAAGGTCTTACAATGATCTTCACTAGAATAGATCCTGTTAGGAATCTCAATCTCTGTTAGGAGATAAGTCCGATTAAAGACTACCTTGTTAGAGGATTTTTTATCCACATGTGTGAACCACCTTGTTAGAGGATTTTACAAAGGCTTTGAGGCCTACCCAGTTAAGGGCTACAGACTTGTCAAAGATGTGAGTAATCAACAAGTGTTTGATCTATCTAATAGCACAAACTGCTTTGTTAGATCCAGTATTGCTCACAGCTAATGCATTCCAGCATTACTTTAGTCTTCTCTCTCTCTCTCATAGTTACAACTTGATCTTCTCCAATAAGATCGTTCTCAACTTTCACCTTAAACCCTAGCTCAACATTAACCCTTTCAGCAACAACTTAAAACCCTAGACATGGTGTCCTTTTAAAGGAATCTGATTTCATGTCGGTCCAATAGGATTACATTACAATTTCCTAGGTTCAATGAATCTAGACATACTTAGTAACACAACACAAAAAGAACTGTCAAACAATCGGTGGATTGGTAACTCATCACAAAATGTCGATTGGTTACTCATCACAGAGTATTACCGGTTCATACAAAATACCGGTTGTCGGTTTGACAAAAATGAAGACTGGTAAGAATGTGTTGTGCCACTTTGCACCCTCGTACCGCTTGGGATCTACGAACCACTTGGGGTCGACATGCCACTTCAGACCAGGAAACACATTCTACAAAATCACTAGTCTAGAGACTAGTATACAACATACTAGTTGGAACAAATACCAATTGAGCATGAGCTCATACATATAAAGGGGATCTCAATACAAGTGTGTGTCCATCAATGACAATCACAACATAAACAACAAAATTGCCAACAATCTCCCCCTTTAGCATTGATGGCAACACTTAGGGAAATAAAATTTTGACATCTAAGTGTTTTACAACAAAAAATTGCCATTAACAAAATTGCTCCCCCTAAGCATATACACTATCCCTTAATCAACAGAGTGTATAGCAAATTTTGCATTCAGAGCATAATCATCAGAGCATATAACATATATCATAGCATATATCAAAATTTCAAAACAGATACTTCTCCCCCTGATATACTTCTCCCCTGATATATCAAAATTTCAAAATTTTACAACCAAAAACTAGATATACTTCTCCCCCTTTGCCAACAATGACAAAGTACCACTGAAAAACCTGTTTCCATATATATATATAAGAGTTTATGACAATAATGAATAATACTTGTCAAAAACTGCTTTATAGTCCTGCAAAAATTGTTTCATGGATAGGGACCAGGACTCAAGTAGGGAGGTTGCCACTTCCTTCTCTATTTGCATCTGGGATACCTGTTCCTCCATGGCATCTATTGTGCTTAGTTCCTGTGTGACTGTCAGGGAATCCAGGTTCAGATAACACTTCTGAAGAATTTGCAGTCGTGGAAGTAATACCAGTTGAAGCTCCTGCAAATCCCGAGACCGTGTGCTGATCTCTTGCTCCATCTTGGTTGACTACATTTGGAACTGGTGAACGGTTTGCCCATATGCTGCAAAGGAGTCATAAGGAGTCTTGAATGTGCCCAAGTAAGACTGTAAGTCCGTTTGAAGCTGTTGCTTCTTGGCTAGCACATCATCACAGAACAGATGAGGTTGACAGATTTTGCTGAGTAGCAAGTTTCCCTCATCCAAGGTATTCCTTATGTCCTTTTGATCCTTTAGCAGTTCAATCCTAAGCTCATTCAACTTCTTCACTAGAGCAACATTAAGAGCCTTTTGGTGCTCTTTCTTTACATTGGCCTCTACTGCTTCTTCTAGACTCTGCACCTGATCATCCACTACAGTACACAGAAGTTTGAGTTGTGCTAGTGATGATTCAGTGTCAGGAAGATTAGTAACGGGGATTAAATCGGTAAGTGTGTCTACAGCCGCCTGAATAATATCTTGTTCTCTTTTCCTATGAATGCCTTCAAGGCGCTCTTGGGCAACCTTGATGCTCTGCATAAGCTCAGACTCACTTGCAGATTGGAGATCAATGGGGCTCGAGATAGCAGTCGATTTGGCTTGGCTACCGGTTGCCTTAGGAGTTTCCATCTGTGTGGTCTTCATTGCTTCAATTGTCTTGTCTGCTTCTTCCTTCTTTTTCTTCTCCTTCTCTTTCTCTTCTCTCTTTTTCTTCTCTTCCTCTCCCATCTTCTTCTTGTCTTCTTCTTCTTTCTGCTTCTGCTCTGCTTCTACCTTCTTCTTTTGTTCTTCCTCTTCCTTCTTCTTCTTCTCTTCCACTTCCTTCTTCTTCTGTTCTTCCTCTTCCTTCTTCTTCTTCTCTTCCGCTTCCTTCTTCTTCTTCTCTTCCTCTTCCTTCTTTTTCTTCTCCTCTTCTTCCTTCTTTCTCTTTTCTTCCTTATCCTCTTCTTCTTTCTTTTTCCTGTCATCTTCTTGCTTCTTCTTTTCTTCATCTTTCCATTTCTCCTCTTCCTCTCTTCTCTTCTCTTCCTCTTTCTTCTGTTTCTCATCTTCATCCTTCTTCTTTTTCTCTTCCTATTCCTTTGCTGCTTGCTGTGTGTCCTCAACTTGTTCACCACCCTAATCGGCCTGTTGCCCCTGTTCTGTTACCTCAGAAGGTATGTCCTGAGTGACATCTTCTACATCCAGGGCATCAACATCAATGGTGTCAATTGGTTCTTCCACCAGGTTTCCTTCCTCATCAAAGACCTCATCCGGTTTGGAAATAACCGGTTCCTTTTCCGCTTGGAGGTTGGCCATTCGTGCTTTGTGAGAGCTAATAGCATGAGCCATATGCTGATGTGTATCTTTTTCAACATCATAAACTCTCCCCTCCAACAACCAGAGTCTTCTTCTCCTTGTGAAGAAGAGACCTTTATTTTGATCCAGGGCATCAAATAATTCTGAATTTGAGAGTTCGGGGAAGTACTGTGCAAAAACTTTCTCCCTAATCTCATGTTCCTTTTCAATGGCAATGCGCCATTTATTATCTAATTCTTTAAATAATGAATCTGGTGTCTGAGATTTAATCTTTGATGGTGACCAGTCATTTTTACATAAATAAAGAATGATTTCCTGTAGTACTTCATCTTTTTCCTCACTATTGAATTCATCATAATAATCTATTAAATCATGAAGTAACTTTCTCCTAATATTTTTTACTGTTCTTTGAAAATGTGTCAAAGGTTTGTATGAGATATCTATATTTACCAGTGCGGATGCTACCGGTTCATTCTTCTTCATCTTCTTTGTCTGTCTAGCCTTCTTTGGCTATTCATCAGACTCGGTTTCTTCGGAGTCCGGTTCATTTGCCTTAGTCTTCCTCTTTCTTTCGAAGACTTTTTTCGATGTTACCTCCGGTTTCTTCTTTGTCGGTGACCGCTTGGTCACTCTCGGAGTTGCAGTGGTAGCCGGTGCCAATGTTGTACGCACTGCCTTAGCTTTCTTAGCTGCCGATTCTTTTCCTTTCTTTACTGATGGTTCTTCAACCAGTGCAATCCTCTCCAAGTAGGTTACAGTCCTCTTGGCCTTAGGATCAAGAGGCGAGGCAATAAGGGTTGAAGCATACCCTTCGAGCATGTCAAACATGACTTCATAGCCCATAGGCTCCACTTCCTCCATTCTAGGCTCAATAGCCTCCATTAGACATTTGTCCACCTAAATAGTGAAACAGATGTCATCTTCGTATTTCTTCACTATGTCACCTGAGATTCTTACCCTCTAACTCATCTTTCTTCTGAACTCATCAAAGTATTTGTTCAGTACCTCAGGGTAGCCGGTTCCAATGGCTTGCATGCTTTCCTTTATCTGCTTGGTTACCGGTTGGTCAAGTGACCACTGGACATCTCCTACACCCGGAAAGTAGCCTTGGAAATAAAAGAACAACCCTACCAATAGTTGTCCAAACTTAAACCTCAGTGAGTTGTCCTGCTTGATTGCCTTAAGATTTAGCAGGAGTTGCCTCTGCATGCCAATGCATAAGTCAAAAGATGCATCCTCTTTTATCATTCGGTAAGCGGCATTTACCACTGCAACAAATACAAAATTAATCCTACTGGCTGAGAATGTTCTGTAGCCTATCACCATGCAGGCGTATTTCACCAGATCATCCTTGATAGGATTGACTGTCATACCCCGTGAATCACTTGTTGAACCGGTGAGCTTGGTCAATTCTGTTTTGCTCACTTTTCTCAGGGCTGGCACTTCCCTTGTGCTGCAGAAACTAATGATTGCATGAATTTCCTGAGGCATGATATCATGCGTCCTCTCCAGGTACATCTTGTCACCATGGACTCTGCTCAAGATGATCCTGATGTGATCCTCTGTGAAGTCTTCCAGGAAATATACTGCGTTGTGGAATTTCTTCTTCTCTATGACACTAAATTCTGGTTTGATCCTTTTGTCCTTTCCACAAAATAGACCTAACTGAGTATGAATGGCTAAAGACCCTAGGTCTTCTATTTTGCAATCAATATAATCGAAAATTCCTTCTTCAACTATGACTCCAGCTGGAACTTGTGATAAAGCATTATACTTGGACTTCCTCTGATTCTGACTCAATGGATGTACTTGAACTGGTATGAGATGCGGAAGCCATTGAAGAGTATTTCAAGAACATGAAAAATACCTTTCAAACACGAATTTAGGGCTTCCTGATTCTACTTCACTCTCTATCGGATGCCAAATCACCGCTTTGTGTTCTCCACTACCGCTTGCAAACTAGATTTGAATCTCTTTCAAGGTTATCCAATTTCTTGAAATCTAAGCTCAAATCACCTTTTCTTCGCTCGAAAACAGATAGTGAGAAATGATTTGAAAAATGCATTTATACATGTCTCTCACCTACCGTCATTAATGCTCCTCTATTAGGGCGTAAACCCTAATTTGCCTTTTTACCATTTTCGGTCTTCTGCCAAGCAACAGGTATCGCATATCGGTTAAGGTCTTTTACCGGTGTCAACCGAGGGTTCGAAAGCATTTCGTCGTTTGCTCCCCCTAAGCCTTTGAGGCTTAGTTTGTCAGTTCTGATATTTCCACACTAGGTGCAGAAACTGGTTCCTCTTCTGACAATATTGGTTTCTTCTTCCATGTTTTCTTCATGTCTCCTTGAACTTTTTCAACATCTATTTCTCCTTCCTGAGTGACCGATATATCATCAGATATACTTTTCTGCTTCTGTAGAATCTTGCAATGTGACCTAGTTTGTTGCAGTGATAGCAAACAAGTCCAGGTGCTCTCCAAGGTCCATTGTACATGTTTCCATTCTTCCTTTTGCATGTTGCACCAGTGTGACCATGACCATGATAGATCATACAACTTTCTCTCCATTTGGTTGCCACTTGATGACCACCGCTTCTTGACTGATGATTGAAGACATTAAACCGGTTCTGGTTCTGGTTCATAAAAGGTTCAAGACCAGTTCCTTGGGTCCTCTGAGGATATCTTCCAGTGTTATCCATTACAGACCTGCATTCAAATGCTCTATGCCCAAACTTGTTGCATGCATAACAATGACCATTTAACTTATTGGATCTAGGTACATTGTTGATAAAATAAGGAAAATTATTGTAGGCTTTGCTCCTACATACATTGGCAGTGTGTCCTTTAAGACAGTTAAAGCAAACAGGTTTGAATTTTTGCTTACCTTTTCTTTTGAGTGACGGTTGCCTCTTTGATGCTTTAGCATTTGTTCCTGAGGATTCTCCTTCCTCATGTCCAGAAAAACCAAGACCATTGGTATTCTTTGTCGGTCTAGATGACTCAAGCTTTTGCTCTAGCTTGACAGTACTTTTGCCAAACTTAGCCAATATTTCCTTCGACTCAAAGAGTTCTTTGGAAATAGCAGTGTTTGTCTCCATTAGACTTGCATTTTTAGAGATGGCAATGTTCAGTTCTCCTTGCATGTCTTCCTTTTCCATTCTGCTCTCATGAAGGCGAGCAGTCAGTGCACTAATCTCATGTTTCAACTTGGAGATCTCATGATCTCTGTCCTTTACCAGATCTTCAGCTTTTCTCCGGTTCTCAAGCTCTTGACTAAACCGAATAGTCAGTCCTTCCAACTCCTTTCTCATATTGGAGTTTGAATCATTCAGCTTATTCACTTCAGCAATCATGGCCTCCATGTTAGCTTCATCTTCAGAACTACTTTCAGATAGTTCCATCAGCCTCTCTGCATGTTCTCTTCTTTTTGCTTGAGATGCCTTGTATTTGACCATAAGATCATCATAGGCTTGCTCAGACTTAGTGAGTCGTTGAGTAAGTTCCCTCAAGGTGTATTCCCCCTGTAGTCACATAAATCTGTCCATTTTAATTAAATGAATATTTTGTATTTATTTGATTAAAAATCCACTAGCCACCAGTTAATTAAATTAATATTTAATTAATTCATCCCCAAACATTCTTCTATTAATTAAATAAATTATTCAATTTATTTTAATTCATTCATTAAATCCAATTCAAATCAATTAATTAAATAAAATCTATTTATTTAATTAAATCCCCCTATTCCTCTTTTAAATAAATTAAATAAAACATTTATTTAAATCATTATCCCCACCCCACTTGCATTTTCTTACAAATGCAACTTGCACACATTTATTGAAATAAATGAATTTTTATTTTAAATAAAATCCTATTTTCCCTCACCCACCAAATCCACTTGCAAAATCTAATCCCCTTCTAGATTCTTCTAACCCCTTCCTAATTAGCCTAATCCATCCCCTAAATATTGTCACATTCCTAAGCAAAGGGAAGTCACTTCTCAAAATCCTCAAAGTCTTGGATAACCATTAAAGGTTTTCAACCTTCAACCACTTAAATCCTCAAAGTCTTTGATAGCCATTAAAGGCTTCCAACTTTCAACCACTTAATCCCCAAAGTCTCCAATAACCATTAATGGTTAATTCAACCCTCCCACATGGTTAAAACATTTGTTTTGACTCAACCTCTACCCAACCCAAGGGTCTCATCAAGCATTTAATGCTTTGACCATGATTATCTCTTAATTATTTGCACAAAGGTTTATCCTTGCATTAACTCCTAATCCAGTGGGTAATCCTAATTTAGACTTGACCCTTAGCCTTTAGATAACCATGAAGTCTTCTCAGGCCTTTAATGCCTCCAACCTCTTCTCTCAACCCAATCTTGTGTTGACACTTGTCACTATTTTATTGGTGCCAATTGTGCATATGGATCCCCAACTTTCAAGCTTGACCCTTGATTAAATCTTTCAATCCTGGCCATCCACTGCTCCATTTTTCCTATAAATAGAGCCCATTCCTTCATAATCCAGATCCTGAAAACTTGTATGCATCTAAGCTATAGACATTTTAAAGAGCATTTTAGCATAGCATAACTAAATCTTGTCTTTTTGGTTAAAATACATCATTTTAGCATAAAAATAGCTTTTCATTTCATATTTGGAGCTATACTACAAATCTCAATCCTCCATAAGCATCCATAGTGCAAAAAGCTGCTGAGAGCTACACTATTTTGGAACTTGGAGAGGAGAGGAACAAGGGAGAAGGAACTAGGAGTATGTTAGGAGGTATTTGGAGATGCCTCATCATGTTTGCTTTGATAGTTAAATATGCTTGCATGCTTTTAGTCTCTCTTTTGGTATGCCTTTTTAGATTAGTTTTCGATTGACTAACACTAATGTTTTGTGTGTTTTGTGTTCTTTGATCTTAGACTAACCTTGTGCCATTTTGCAGGGCATCATTTGGTGAACCCGACATGAATCGAACACGCAACCTTCTGATTTGTCTTTGAAAATTAACATTTTTTCTTGTTGAAACTGCCACACAGGTCGCGCTTCGGCGCTATTGAACACGTTCTAGCGCTACCGACAATTTTTATTTTAGCGCTATTGTTGTTAAAATAGCGCTATTGTAAAAGTTTCGGCGCTATTGGAATTGTTTTAGCGCTTCTGGGATTTTTCTAGCGCTATTGGGAAAAGTATAGCGCTTCTGTCTTTCTGTCATTTCTACTCTTTCAGCGCTACCGTTTAAATTAGCGCTTCTGCTCAACGCAGACTAGCGCTATTATGTAAATTAGCGCTTCTGTAAAAACACAGACTAGCGCTATTGCGACAGAGTGTCGTCTAAATTGACTTGTAACTGAAAAATTGAACATTTTAGGCTTGTGGAAGCCCCCCCGTGAACACCAATTTTTACTAACTTGTTTTTGTTCATGCAGGTTAAACAAATCACTATAAAAGAATCACGAAATTGTCCTTTAAGTGCTTAAAAAGAACTTAAAACTACAAAACAAAAAAAAACAAAAAAAAGAAGAAGTTTCATTGTTTTCTAGTTAGGACTCATCTTTATTTTTGGTGCTTAAAAATCAACAACACAAATTTGATTTCCTTGCATCAATTCGGACCTAAAATTTACAAACCACACTTCAAATTTTGGTGCAAATAAAATACACAATCCACTTGTTTTGATTTTTGCAAGCGATTTTTACTTCATGCAAACGTGTTTTCCATTAAGTTGACCAGGATTTCAAATTCTAGAATACAAAAACACATTGCTTTTTGAAGTTAAAAAGAACACCATGACTGTTGGAGCAACATCTCCAAATAGTTAGATCACATTTGCAAATGCTGGATTAAAAAGAACAAGTGTTTTACGTATTTGGCACGCTTGTGCAAAAAGTCAGTCGAGTGGACCTACTTCTAACACACACTATCCTCTCCCTTGGCTCTCGTGGTCCTAGGTGCAAGAGAAAAGTGTTAGTAACGCTCGCATTTTATCTTTTTAAGAGAGGCCTGCCAAGGGATCGATACTCTTGGGAATGACCTCGAGCGGTAAATCCTTCGAGCCGCTATAGAAATCAGGTGAGAGCAAAAGCTGTAGCCTTGGGTATAGCTGTTCCTACAGTGTAACTGGCCGAAAGGACAAATGGGCCCCACCACCAGTTACAAGGCTCTTAAGTGAGTCACTGCAGAATGAACTTATGTCCAAAAACATCGAACATGATTAAACACCTTTAAGTAGTAGCCCACCCGTTCTATTGATTGAGGATATTTGAGGTATAATTTAGTGCAAGAGCATAGATGGTTTTGCTCCCAAGATACTCACCATACATATTTCCTTGAATAGAAACATAGCTTTTTGAAAAGTCACTTGTGGCTTGATAAAAGTGGTGACTCCCCCATCATAGGGATCATCTATTTGTTATGCTCGTGCAAGACTTAGTATATCACATCCTTACCTGCCACGGCGGGATTCATAAGGTATGTAGTACCAAAGTCGAAGAAATATCAAGATGTGGGCTAAATTTATCACAACTGGCCATTTGACCATAGGGATAAAAAGTGTTTGAAGTGTGTTCGTTTTACAGACCTAGTGCAAATTGAGCCGCCTTCAGGCTTTGGAAATACACCTTAAAATAAATCTAAAGGAAGGGTCAGAAACAAGTCCAAGGATTGGGTTAATCTAGACCCATACTCATTTGTGCCTTTTTAGGCAACATTCTTGTGTTTGTGTGCTTGCTTTGTTTTCTTGTCAAAGAAAAATCAGAAAATCAAATCCCAAAAACATAGTATTCATCCAACATTTCTCAAAAACAACCAAAAACATCAAAAACAAGGTACAAACAACAAAGAATCACATTTTATGACCATTCTTCACATCTTGCGAAAGAAGAAGCATCATCAGAATATTACCTTGAAAAGAAGACCATTAAGCTCAAAGGCTTTGATCAAAAGGAGGAAATTCTTCTATCTCAATAGACAAATCTTTGTCTCACATAGAGTCTTTCTACATCCCATGCGTCTATACCTTCAAGGTAAAACAAACGAGTTTGATTTAGAATCATTGAATCGTAGAGCTTTTATGCAATATAGAGCTCTGAGTTATCACAAAAATCAAGGAGGAAAGATTAATCCCAACTTTTTCCCCAACATCTGTATCACCTACAACACAGCTCGAGAAGTGCCACCAACGCCTGAAAGGGAAGAGGAAGAGTTTGTCCCATTTGTAACGCAAAGTTTTTATTGAAGTTGAAAACATCTTCATCCATCATCTCACTCATACATCATCACTCCATCATCAATCCGTCCCAACTCTCAAAACATTAAGAGGTTCTTGTCCCAAATTCTCTTTTAGATATTGTTTGAAATCAAACATATCACATCACTTTTTAGATTGTTTCTACATCTAGGATAAGCTCATCCTAAGAGACACATCTACGCAGGTTAAAACTAGTTCATGAGTGAATCCTCTCATTACTAGGTAGTTGAATCTGTAACACATCTCAGATTTCTCTACACCTTATCACATCAAATCTTATCACACAATCAAGCAATTCAAAGAAGGAATTTCGGTAACATCTACCTTAAAAGTGTTAGAGATCTACATACCACCAATCCACCAACCATCAATCTTTCATTTCATCGACAACTCATCATCATCTTCAATCAACTTCAACAAAAACTTGCAAGCAAAATGGCTCAAACCCGATCACGGTCAAGGCAACGAGAAATAGAAATTGAGGAAGAAGAAGACGAAAATCTCAATGAATTTCAAGAAGCGCTTGGAGGAAATATAAATGATGAAAACCCAAGTACTCCCACTCCTTCAACAATCGAAAGGGTTAAGCATAACCCTCACTTTAACAGATTGTTTGATGAAATACTTAGGAGCAATGCGGATGCTCACTTCTTAAAACTCGCTCAAGAAGGAGCCAAACTCCCCTCTAACTTTGATCTTGCCCAATTAAGACAAGCATCAGAAAGACAAAGTCACCATGAGGAGGAAAGAGGTAGAAATCACATCAGATATAACATTCCTCGAGGTAATCCACCACCTCCTCCTCCAAATGAAATGGAGATGTTGCGGCAACAAGTCGAGAATCTCGCCCAACAACTTCATAGTGGTGTTAAGACCAATCAATTCTCACTTAACGACATCTGTCCCTATCCGTTTGATAGGAATCTTTATATGCCACCCTTTCCACGCGGGTTCGAAACACCAAAATTCAAAAAATATAGAGGAAAGGGAGATCCACGTGATCATGTCCGAGAATTTCATTCCGCTTGTCTTGAAGTGGCTTATGAGGACACATACCTAATGCACCTTTTTCCCCAAAGCTTGGGAGGAACAACCACATCATGGTTTTCCCGACTACCAGGTGGCATTAGAACATTTGAGGAACTCATCCAGAAGTTCCTATCTCATTACTCTTATAACATTGAACGCGACATCACCATGGCTGATCTGTGCAACACCAAACAAAAACCAGGTGAACTATTCTCAGTATTCCTGCAACGATGGTGCCAAATGTCTAGCAGACGTTCTCTTCAGTTACCTGAACGAGAACTAGTGGAAATTTTCATTTCCAACTTAAACGAAGAAATGGAATTTCACCTGGATGTCAAAGACATAGACTCTTTTAACGATATGATCACCAAGGGTATAAAATGTGAAAGGGCACTCATCAAGAAAGGACTCATCAAAATCTTTAATGAACCCAAAGATGGTCCTCGCCCATGCTTCAATAGTGATAAACCAAACTTCTGGAACAAGAATAAGAATATCGTCAACGATGGGGTTGTGGATGCTCGAACTATCCAAAATGCACAACCTGTGGTTCGATTTGCAGGACAAAATCCTCCACCTCAAAATAACACAAATTTTCCTCCTAATCAAGGTCGCATCACATCTCATGATGAACCAAGACCTCGTCCACAAAAACAAAAACGCACATACACTCCCTTAGGGGAACCCATTGAAACAGTGATGCGACAACTCATTTCTCAGAATTTGATCACTCTACCTAAGTTATCGAATTATGAGCCTCAAGTCAAACCATCATGGTGGAGAGATACTGAACACTGTGAGTTCCATCAAGGAAGAGGACACAAGACAAGTAATTGTCACCGATTGAAAGATCTCATTCAAGATCTTATTGATCGAGGAGAAATTGAGATTGAAGGACATGACCCAAAAACAACAAATAATGATCATCTGATGTTCAAGAATCCACTTCCATCACAAGATCAAAGGGGTCCTTCCACTTCCAGGCGAGGCACTGATACCACTGATTATACGCAGGCTGCGTATAACTACACTGTAAATCACTTGTATGATGCCAGTGAACAAATTGCAACTATCACCTTCAAAAATCCCACCTCAAATTGCAATGTTGTTACACATCGTGGCAAGGTCACCATCAAAGCAGCTCCACAAGGCACCACCTCCATCCCAAAGCAGTACAATCTTGTGGAACAATTAGACAAAACCCCTGCACTTATATCCATTTAGGAGCTTTTGCGTCTGTCACCCTCTCATAAAACTATCTTGGATCAAGCACTCCAAGAGGCATCAGTCCCTGCAAACCTGAATACGGACCAATTTCAAGCCATGGTTGGAAATCTAAAGTCATCACCTTGTCTCACTTTTTCCGAAAGTGACAACTCTTCGTTCCAACAACCTCATAACGCCTCACTCCACATTGAAGGCTTTGTCAACCAACACAGGATCAAGCGAGTCTTGATCGATAATGGAGCAGGCCTAAACATTTGCACACTACAGTTGGTCTCAGCATTGGGATATGCGATAGAATCAGTGGATCCTCGCAAGAAGATCACCATCAAGGCCTATGATGATGCAGAGCGTTCATCCAAAGGAGCTGTGGTACTACCAGTCCGAGTCGGTCCTGTGGTAAAGCACATCATCTGTCAGGTTCTAGACCTTCCGTTGCCATATAATCTATTATTAGGGAGACCTTGGATACATGCCATGCAAGCCGTTCCATCTACCTACCATCAATGTATCAAGTTCCCACATAATGGTGCAGAGATCACAATCCTGGGCGATGCAAATCCTTTTGCATTTTGCCATAATATCAGCCATCAACCAGAGATTACTGTTCCTAATAATAGGGAAGCCATTTCCTCCACATCATATGTAAATCCTGCCTCTCTTGCCAGTTCAAACACTCCTATACCCAAGCAAGAAAAGCTTAAGATGAAAGTCGCAAAGGAAGGTCCTGGAGAATACAACTTGAGTCAGCTCTTTTGTGTGGGACAAATGCCCACTTCTCCTAGAACACATGGTAAACCACAGCAGTTACTCCAGCAACCACTAATCACGCCTGCATGTGCCCTGACACCTTTCGTTCTTGGAAAGAGTCAAGAGGAAGAAACACAAGATGAGGACCTGGCGGAATGGATCTATAAGGATCCCATCACCACCGATATACCACGAGTTACACTTCCTACGAACCAGTATGGCAAAGGCCTTCTCATTATGCAAAGAATGGGATATGATGGTCAGAGTGCTTTGGGATATTGCAAACAAGGACGACATGAACCTCTGCTACAGGAATTCAAGCCCAAAGGTAATACAGGCCTAGGTTTTGAAAAAGAGATCCTTCCTAAACTCAGATAGGAAAACCTAGCAAACCATTTTGCCCGCCTACTGCAAAGAGGACACCTTTCATAATCAAAGCACCATCAAACACTATCCCCACTACCCCATCGAGGCTCACAAACCCACCACAACCATCTACAATACCAATCATCCCACCAAACGAATCAGTAATCCCATCAATAACACCAATAGCAGCAGCAACTGTATCAGAACCCGCAGCAACATCTATGGCACCAGTAGTTCTAGCAGAAACCACTGAGTCACCATTACCAATACTTCCAGTAACAAATCCTTTAAACCCCATCACGGTTCCTGCAGCACCGATCACTACAAAGATACATAAACCAATCACACCTGCCGTGTTTAACTCCAAAGACATCCCAGTATGGTATAGCAATCGGATGCTGGAGAGTGATTCAGAGACCGACTCACATGAGTGGGAATTTGATTATGTACAGCTTAACACTTCAGATGAGGAAGACACATCACCACCTCCGCCACGCAAAGACATTCCTGTTTACGGAGAAGCACAGATAAAGACCACTTGGGTACCTGAGCTGGAAACATCTTCCACAGACCCTACGCCTGATTCTGACAGGGAGAGTACCATCAACGACCTTCACCACACTGTCTTAACCCTCACTGATACCTCTAACGAACTTAATCTAGTCGATGAAGTAATGCCCATTGTCCACCCTGAACTCATCGAATGGAACCAACCAAATCCCCCATGTCTTGACCTCTTCCAAAATGATGAGGCTATCATTGACTTTTTGGAATTAAGGGATAATCTACCAAGCGGGGATCACAAAGTTGGATTCGCCATTCAACTTAATAGCGCAGCATACTTCGGGGCGGATGCCAAACCCTTCAGCTGCAAAAATATAACATTAAAACATGGATCTTCCAGTGAAAACCACACTGTGGCACTGTTTGATCCGACAACAATAAAAAGAAAGAGCGTATCCAACGGTGAAAACCTCTCTGAGGCGCTTGAGGATGAAGGGTTTGACATTCTCCCTGCTAGTACACAACAGGAACGATCCACGATTCTTATCGAGGAAACCAAAGAATACAATGTGGGGACTCCTGAAAACCCTCATATCATACATCTGGCATCTCTTCTCACTCCAGAGGAACAGCCTCAATTCATAGAATTCTTCCAGTAGCGTCAGATCAACTTTGCATGGTCATATGCAGACATGCCTGGGCTTGATCCGGATTTAGTTATGCATCATCTCACAGTAGCAAAAGGAGCCAAACCTGTCAAACAAAAGCTTCGTAAAATGCATCCTCAGATTGTCGTGCTAGTCAAAACAGAACTCAAGAAACTCCTGGATGTTGGTTTCATTAGACCAATTGATTATGCAGAATGGATCTCCAACATTGTGCCAGTCGGCAAACCAAAAGGGGGCATCCGCATTTGTACAGACTTCAGAGATCTGAATAAAGCATGTCCTAAGGATGACTTCCCCTTACCAAATATCGACATCATAGTGGATTTGACAGCAGGACATGCCATGCTTTCACTCATGGATGGCTTTTCAGGATACAATCAGATAAAGATCGCACCCGAAGATCAACATAAGACAGCCTTCACATGTCCATGGGGCACATACTGCTGGAATGTAATGCCTTTTGGTCTAAAGAATGCAGGAGTGACCTATCAAAGAGCAATGACCACCATCTTCCATGACATGATGCATACTATGATGGAAGATTATGTGGATGATTTACTAGCAAAATCACTTACTAGAGAAGGACATCTTCACATCTTAGATAAAATCTTTGATAGACTGGAACAATACCATGTTCGACTCAACCCAAAGAAATGTGTCTTTGGAGTAACCTCCGGGAAGCTTCTAGGATACATTGTCTCAAGCAAAGGTATTGAGGTCGACCCAGCAAAGGTTAAGGCAATCATGGACATGCCACCACCAAAGAATATCAGTCAGCTAAGAACATTACAAGGGCGGCTTCAATCCATCCGAAGATTCATTGCACAATTGGCTGATAAGTGTCACCCATTCACACACTTGCTACACAAGAACATACGCTTTCAATGGGATGACAGATGCCAGCAAGCATTTCAGGCGCTTAAAGGCTATCTCATGAATCCACCCTTGTTGATGCCACCAGATCCAAGTAGACCGTTGTTACTTTATATCTCAGCAACAAGTATAGCACTAGGTGTGCTGCTGGTACAACATAATGCAGAAGGTAAAGAGTGTGCTATATACTACATCTCTCGCACACTAGTTGGCTATGAACTCAGTTACACACCTATTGAGCGAGCTTGCCTAGCAGTAATCTTAGCAGCCACTAAATTGAGACACTATCTGTTAACACACAAGGTACAACTCATTGCAAAGATTGATCCACTCAAGTATTTACTCAGCAAAGCAGCATTGACAGGTCGCTTGGCCAAATGGGTGATGATTTTAAGTGAATTTGACATCGAGTATGTGGACCGTAAAGCTATCAAAGGTCAAGTTATTGCAGATCAGTTGGCCGATGCGCCACTCACAGGCGATCATCCTCTCATTTCCAATTTTCCAGATGAAGAGATATTCATGATCACAACAGCACAACCATGGAAACTATATTTTGATGGGTCATACACTAGGCACGGCTCGGGGGCAGGCATTCTGTTTATCACACCTCAAGGTGATAGCATCCCGAAGTCTTATAGGCTCACATTTCCATGCACAAACAACATAGCAGAGTATGAGGCCTTGATCACAGGACTCAGGCTAGCCATACAATGGAAATTACAAGAACTGCAAGTATATGGCGACTCCCAACTAGTCATTCGACAAGCAACAGATGAATATCAGACCAAAGATGATAAACTCATGCCATATAAGCAAATGGTGGACAATCTAAAGACATCATTTACTACTATCACTTTTGAGCAGATACTAAGAGATCATAATCAAGCTGCTGACACTATGGCTACCATCGCATCTCTCCTAGATCTTCCACAGAATTCAACACGTTATGAGTTCTTGGTCGAACAGCTTTGGATCCCCGCTTATGATATCCCTGAATCCGAGATGATATGTCGCCTTGTCGGTCCTGAATCCCCATGGTACGGTGAGTTCTACACCTATCTCCACGATCATACCCTTCCTCCCAACCAATCCAATAACCAACGAAAAACCTTCATTCGCCAAACTGCTCGATATACCATTATTGCCGAAACCCTATACCGACGTAGTCTTGATGGTACTCTCCTTCGATGTCTGGAACAAGATGAGATAACAAAGGCTTTGGAAGAGGTCCATGAAGGAATTTGTGGGACTCATTCAAGTGTTCCTTCACTTGCCAAGAAACTCCTGCGAGCTGGATATTATTGGGCATCTATGGAAAAGATTCTTACTACTTTGTCAGGAAGTGCAAGAAATGTCAAGTTCACGGCGACCTGATACATGCACCAGCACAGGAACTGCAACCAATCACAACACCATGGCCTTTTTGTCAATGGGGCCTTGACCTTGTGGGTAAGATTCATCCATCTTCATCCAATGGCCATAAATTCATTATTACCGCCACCGAATATTTCACAAAGTGGATCGAAGCTGTTCCACTTACCCAAGTCACCGGCAAGCAGATCGCCTCATTCATCCTCAACTACATCATCTGTCGGTATGGTGTGCCCATGTCCATCATCACAGATAACGGTCTTCCTTTCAAAAATCAGGATGTCCGTGAACTTTGTGAGAAATTTCATATCCAACACCGCTTTTCCACTCCCTATTACCCACAAGGCAATGGTCAGGCCGAAGCATCCAATAAAAACATATTGAGGATCCTCAAGAAAACAGTCAATGATGTCGGTCGTGATTGGCATGTTCAATTGAATCCAGCGCTATGGGCATATCAAACTAGCATTCGAACCCCTACAGGTGCAACTCCTTATTCATTGGTCTATGGTGCTGAAGCTATCTTACCTATTGAGGTTGAGATACCATCATTACAGGTTTCCTTGCATAATCTCATCGATGATGAAGCATACCGAGTATCTCATCTTCAGGACTTAGAGTTACTTGATGAGAAGCGACAAGCTGCATATAATCACCTCAAAGCCTATCAGCAGCGCATGAGCAGAAGTTACAATCACCGAGTTAGATCTCGTACATTTGAGGTAAGTGATCTTGTTCTACGAGAGAATCCTCGCAACCAACCAAACAGAGAACATCAAGGCAAGTTTGAATCAAACTGGTTGGGCCCATATGTTGTCACTGCTGTATTTGGGTCCGGGGCATATCAGTTGGCTACATCAGACGGAGAACCACTCGCAGATCCAATCAATAGCATGCACCTCAAACGGTGTTATACCTAAGGTGTACAGAGCATCAGGCTCCCCTACATATCAAAAAAATACCAAAAACATTCAGAAAATGTCCTGAAGAAAATACAAAAACATTCAAAAAAGTAAAGAAAAATCATGCATCCAAACAGTGAACAAACACTCCGGTGGCACCTTGGGTAAGTACGATGGTGAAAACCTGGCAAACAGGTGCCACTCGTAAAGGCAATGGCTCCAGTATCTTTCAGGCTCGTTGCGATCACATTCATGCACACATACATCCATCCATCCCAACCATGGCTTGTTATTTGATCTACAATTAAGAAAGTACTCCATGCGTCTAGCATCCCACCTTTTCAGAGTCAGGTCTACAAACTGGGGGCAATACCCTTACCCTAGTGATGGAAGTGGATTCTACATTGTCTTATATATCATTACGCTCTTCATTTAGGCAATCATCAGAAAATATCAAAAACATTCAAAAATGACTCAAAAAATACCAAAAACATTCAAAATTGTTTCACAAAATCCAAAAAACATCGGAAAACCCATCAAAAATCACACAAAAACATGGCAACACCTTGTACATATTTATCCGATCAGATACAAAATAAACATTGACAACTACTCACACACTGACCATTTACCAATCAAACCAACACAATCGACTTCAACAATCCAAACCTATCTTTAAACAAGGATGCATCCTTCCTTACCAAAACAAAGACAAGATGACATTTTCTTTGACAAGAAAATTCTGTTAAGCTATCAAATACTTGGTTGATTTGTGAGTACAATCGTTCGTTTATCTGTATCGGGATCTTTCAGCATTGTTTTGTATCGTTTGTGCATTATTTCCGATGAAGTTCTGGGGCATGTACTAATGGTGTCTACGTGGGAAGTTCACTGAGCTACGTAATCTTATGTAAAATGCAGTCATAGATCACTACGGCTTGCTGACTACAGCGTATACCTCGACCATATGAGCATGAACCATTACCAAGGATCCATATTCTTTATTCTTTATGTATATACTATTTGTTTGCAGGTACAATGCTCTCCCTTTGGTTCCTCCTACCTCATCCAAACTGGATAAAGGTGTTATCTCTTAGTACGGTATGCACTTGTCTCAGGATATGATCAGCCTAAGATCAAGGAGGACGATCCAAGTCATGCATGAAAGGAGATAATCCTTGTCTGTTCCGCAAGCAATACTCAGGTCAACTTGATCCCTTATATCAAGTTGCTTGTATTAACTTGCTATATAAAATCCATGTAAGGAATACTCAGGTCATCTTGAATCATTATGCCAAGATGCTTGTATTCTCTTCCAACATTTTAAAGCTCAATGATGAAAATAGAGCACTATGGATCATCATTTCATCTCATCTGTTTATATCTTGCATTCCGTTGCATATCACCCCTCCATTCATTCATTCATATGTAGGCTTTTACATGCAAAAAAATGACCAATAAAAGCTGGTCTTGGATACAAATCACGACCGAGTACTCTGATACATCATTAATGCATCATGCAAAGTCTTAAAAACCTTGCATTCCTCATGGTCATATCATCATTGCATTTAGGTGCATCTTGCATTGCGACCATTCATGTCATTTTTAAACTTAAACATTGCATATAGTTCATTATTGACATTAGTTTTCATTAACAAAATCATTTTCATCATTGCATCAATCATAAATAATTAGATTCATTCATGGGATCAAATTGTCTTTGGTTGTTTTAAATCATTTACTAAGCATTTCATCCAGTGTAAATTATCTATTATTATTTTATTTAAAACTTTTCATCATTTATCATTTGCATTCATTTCTTTATAGTTAAAAGATGCATTCATTCATTACTAAGTATCTTATTATGCTCATTTTAGGATTCATTTCACATCGCATTCATTATCCTCTTTTTTTAATTGTATTAAGGTACAGTTATTACAAATATTAGTTATAGTATCATCCCACTTTCATATTTAATGTATTTTAGATTCATAAGACCATTTGTTTACAAAACATTGGTTCATACCATCTCATATATCCATTTTACGTATGCATTCATTTAAAACCCATTATCATATAAACACTTGTACTTTACATTTGTTTATCCATCTGCGTTCATTTAGGCATCATCATATAAACATTTGTACTTTACATTTTGTTTCTCCATATTACATTCATCTAAAACACATCTAGATGCATATTCATACATAACATCATTCATTCAAACATCGTCACATAAATCATCACATCATTAACAAAATAGGAAACACCAAAAAATCTTGTTCATACATCAAAGCATAAGCATATATCATCATGGCATTCCATACATAAAGCATTACATCAAAATTCAAATACATCATACACATATAAACCTGCATTCATATGTCAGTATACAACATCATAAATCATCATAAAAACATGCATAAAGAAACATCTTATCAAATGCATACATATACACATATACATCTAAGCAATAAATCATCATCATGCATAAACATCCATACATAATCACATGCATAATCATCACAAATATGGGATCTCCTCATATATATCAACTCATATATCAGAGTACAATGAAGTCTACAAAATCGGCTACCAAGAGCCATCCAAGATACAGTCCACAAAATAAATGATACAAATACATATAGGCATGAATGCTCTCTCAAATGCCACTCTGGCCAGATGCTGTACCACCACCACCCCTACCTGCTCCACCGCTGGTACCTGCCCCACCTGATCCATCTCTCCGTGGAGGCCTCATCGAACCCCCACTCCCTCCTGCATCTCCTGATCTATCCCGCCTCCAAGGACCCATCACTCCCCCACTGCTCTACATCCTCTGTGATCGCTCGGATCTCGTCTGCCGCATCTGGGTATAACTGAGAGCTCGCTGACTGAGTGGCACCACCTGCTCATATAAACCTCACCAGTACTCTATCTCAGCCTGTGCTCGCCCAAACTGCCTCATAATCTCCCCTGTAGGACCCTGTGCTCCTACTCTCGCTCGGACTCTCTCCTGCAGCTCTGCCAATCTCTCCATCGTAGTATCTCTCTCCCGCAGCACCACTGTCAGCTCTGACTCACGTGCAAATAGTTGCACATCCCTAGCTGCTATCTCCCCCTCTAATCTCTCCACCCGGGTCTACAAATAACCTATCATATGCTCCCGCAGATCCCCAGTAGCTCCCTCCCCCATGTCCATGGCTACCGCACCTGTATCACCCCCTCCACTAGGTCCCTCCCCTACACCACCCTCCCCTACACCACCCTCCCCTGCACCTGTATCCATCGGGATCTCTCTCTCCATCCCCCTCCCACTCAGCTGCACTCCTCCCTGCATCAAAGGTCCCTGTGATATCTGAAGAGGTAGTCCACCTCTCCCTCTCCGCTGCCTCGGCATCCCCAAACCTCCTCCACCTCCTCCACCCCCACCTCCTCCTCCTCCTCCTCCACCTCCACCTCCTCCTCCATCTCCTCCTCCTCCTCGGCCTCCTGCTCTCCGTCCCTGTCTCCGTCCTCTCTCATCCTCAAAAAAAGGGATCGGCTCTGCCGGGTCTGATATCCGTAGGATCGGGTGCGCCGCCCGATACTGTGTATACTCTGCTGTCACACCTGCATCCACGACCCTCGGTCGTAAGTCCCATGGCCTCGCCTGCAGTGTCCGAAACTCTGCCAGTGCCTGATCATACGGTAGCACTGGACCCCATGCATACCACTCCCGAATCACTCGTGCATACTCCCCTGATCTGCTAGGCAGTCCCTACTGCCGTCCGAACTGCCTCATCACTCGTCCCGACACCTGTCTCTCCACATGATAAGAGGTCCTCCCAATGAGGAATCGGGTCATGAAGCAATACGGTAGTGCCTCTGCATCATCCTCCCATGGCTCACACTCCAAGTATGGCCGCCAGATCACTGCATCCAGGTCATCCAATGCTCGCCGCCACCACTCTACCTTCCCCAAGTGGGGCTGACTCATCATGCCACTGTACATAAACATGTATGGCTGGTCCACGGCTCGGAATCTGAGACTCACTGGTTGAGTCACTGGTAAGTGCTCCCATGCCCACACATGCAGCAACGTCATGCCCACTGCAAGAGAACCTCTCCCTCGATACACTACCACATGTAGCTCCTGATACATGTGCGCTAACATGCACGACCCCCATGCAAATCGGGTCCCCTCAGTCATCATCATCTCTATCACCTGTCCCCATCCCACCGCCAATCCATGTGACCGCCTATCTAGACACAGAAGTCCTCCCACGATCCCTAACAAAACTGCTGGAAGGGGCTCATATAGTGCCGCTATATCCTCCCATGCGATCGAGCCATCATCAATGTATACATCCTCCTCAAAAATCCTCTGACAAGACACCGTCCCCCAGGATCTATCATATGTCACCAGCTCCCCCCGAATCGGAATCCGAAGGATACGCCACACGTCCTCTAAGGTCACCGTCATCTCTCCCTGGGCTAGATGAAACGTGCACGTCTCACTGTGCCATCGCTCTACCAAGGCTGTAATCAGGCCGTGATTCATCCGAATCACGGGCATGTGCATCACCTCGTACAGGCCAGTAGCTGCAATACAGTCTATCTCTATCTGCGTCAGTCGCCCCCGCAACCCCTATGTCGCAGGGTGGCGCTCGCGTAACTACAACACGCGCAGATCCTCCTGCACATCGACATTCATCCCAATCACCATCAGTTGTTTTGTTATCAAACTTTCTTAAGTTTAAACCTAGACTATCATCAGATACTTTGATCAAGTATCTTCGGGTCTCAACAGGTAAGCAATCATGGCCGCCTAGACTTCAACAGGCATTTATTCTAACAAATGACCTAAGTCTCATCGGGCTGCTATGGTTCAAAACAACTCCCACTTCACCTCGCCATCCATCAATCGTTAGGCATCAGGAGATTTATTTTGTCCGACACTGGGGCATCTCGTTATCCTAAGGCAAAAGCGCTATTTTATCTACAATAGCGCTAGTTCTACACAATAGCGCTACAACAACAGCAATAGCGCTCAAAAAGCTCTACAAAAGCACTACAAAAACAAAAGCGCTAAACAAGCTATGCAATAGCGCTATTACACATCAATAGCGCTCAATTAACCCTACCATAGCGCTACTTTGTCAAATGCGCTAAAACTTGCCTACATTAGCGCTAATGCATACAAAAGCGCTCAAACCAGACCACAATAGCGCTATTGCGGCACAAAAGCACTAATTCATGGAGCAAAAGCGCTAAAACCATAGTTCCAGCGCTCTTGCTCCGACTTGACTTGGACTCAGCTAAAAACCTATCAAAAACGCATGAAAATTGAGTTTTCGAATTTGCGTACCGCTGGTCCGTAGTCCTTTGGGCGCTGGAACCGTTGGACTCGCTCGAATCTATGCTCGGTGATCGGAATCGGCATAGTAGCTCCTCCTTGCTCCTCCAAATGTCACTATCAGAGCTCTCGTTTTCCACTGGTCGCGGTCACAAATGGTCCTGTTTTCACCCCTTTCACCCCATTTATACCCCTCGCCGTCCCCGTAACTTCACCCCGCTCATCGCCATGGTCCCCGTGAACTTCCCGAGCCCCCCGTTTCTTCATATTCACTCCATTTTCTCCCATTCTTTCATCATTAGTTCTAACTTCTTCTCTTCTCACACCCTGCCAATTTTCATTCTTTTTCGAGAGATCGCCCGATTTTTTCAAAAAAATTCGGCCCATCTCTCGAGGGGGCATACCACCCATTAAATTCACATTTTATGGGGCATTTCTTCACACCAGTTTTTTCTTTCTTTGAAACGATACGATAAACTGCACCGTCTCAAAGAGGGGCAAATGTAGTCACATAAATCTGTCCATTTTAATTAAATGAATATTTCGTATTTATTTGATTAAAAATCCACTAGCCACCAGTTAATTAAATTAATATTTAATTAATTCATCCCCAAACATTCTTCTATTAATTAAATAAATTATTCAATTTATTTTAATTAATTCATTAAATCCAATTCAAATCAATTAATTAAATAAAATCTATTTATTTAATTAAATCCCCCTATTCCTCTTTTAAATAAATTAAATAAAACATTTATTTAAATCATTATCCCCACCCCACTTGCATTTTCTTACAAATGCAACTTGCACACATTTATTGAAATAAATGAATTTTTATTTTAAATAAAATCCTATTTTCCCTCACCCACCAAATCCACTTGCAAAATCTAATCCCCTTCTAGATTCTTCTAACCCCTTCCTAATTAGCCTAATCCATCCCCTAAATATTGTCACATTCCTAAGCAAAGGGAAGTCACTTCTCAAAATCCTCAAAGTCTTGGATAACCATTAAAGGTTTTCAACCTTCAACCACTTAAATCCTCAAAGTCTTTGATAGCCATTAAAGGCTTCCAACTTTCAACCACTTAATCCCCAAAGTCTCCAATAACCATTAATGGTTAATTCAACCCTCCCACATGGTTAAAACATTTGTTTTGACTCAACCTCTACCCAACCCAAGGGTCTCATCAAGCATTTAATGCTTTGACCATGATTATCTCTTAATCATTTGCACAAAGGTTTATCCTTGCATTAACTCCTAATCCAGTGGGTAATCCTAATTTAGACTTGACCCTTAGCCTTTAGGTAACCATGAAGTCTTCTCAGGCCTTTAATGCCTCCAACCTCTTCTCTCAACCCAATCCTGTGTTGACACTTGTCACTATTTTATTGGTGCCAATTGTGCATATGGATCCCCAACTTTCAAGCTTGACCCTTGATTAAATCTTTCAATCCTGGCCATCCACTGCTCCATTTTTCCTATAAATAGAGCCCATTCCTTCATAATCCAGATCCTGAAAACTTGTATGCATCTAAGCTATAGACATTTTAAAGAGCATTTTAGCATAGCATAACTAAATCTTGTCTTTTTGGTTAAAATACATCATTTTAGCATAAAAATAGCTTTTCATTTCATATTTGGAGCTATACTACAAATCTCAATCCTCCATAAGCATCCATAGTGCAAAAAGCTGCTGAGAGCTACACTATTTTGGAACTTGGAGAGGAGAGGAACAAGGGAGAAGGAACTAGGAGTATGTTAGGAGGTATTTGGAGATGTCTCATCATGTTTGCTTTGATAGTTAAATATGCTTGCATGCTTTTAGTCTCTCTTTTGGTATGCCTTTTTAGATTAGTTTTCAATTGACTAACACTAATGTTTTGTGTGTTTTGTGTTCTTTGATCTTAGACTAACCTTGTGCCATTTTGCAGGGCATCACCCCCATATCTCTTTCCAAGTGGTTAAACTTATAGAAAGGTAGGCTCTGATACCAATTGATGAATACTAAGAGGGGGGGTGAATTAGTATGCCAAAAACTACTGCACTAAAACACTTACACAGTCTAAAGATAAACCGGTAAAGCAGTCTGACAGTCAAATGGTTACCACACATGCAAACCAAAATGTGAATAAAACATTCACCCACAAAAGCAATACAACCATAACACAAGATATTTGACGTGGAAACCCAACTGGGAAAAACCACGGTGAGATGGAACTCACAAGTCACTATCTGTAGAATAGAAACCAGGCCGGTTAAGGTCAGACCGGTTAAGGTCAGACCAGTTAAGGTCTTACAATGTTCTTCACCAGAACAGATCCTGTTAGGAATCTCAATCTCTGTTAGGAGATAAGTCCGATTAAAGACTACCTTGTTAGAGGATTTTTTATCCACATGTGTGAACCACCTTGTTAGAGGATTTTACAAAGGCTTTGAGGCCTACCCGGTTAAGGGCTACAAACTTGTCAAAGATGTGAGTAATCAACAAGTGTTTGATCTATCTAATAGCACAAACCGCTTGGTTAGATCCAGTATTGCTCACAGCTAATGCATTCCAGCATTACTTTAGTCTTCTCTCTCTCTCTCTCACAGTTACAACTTGATCTTCTCCGATAAGATCGTTCTCAACTTTCACCTTAAACCCTAGCTCAACATTAACCCTTTCAATAACAACTTAAAACCCTAGACATGATGTCCTTTTAAAGGAATCTGATTTCATGTCGGTCCAATAGGATTACATTACAATTTCCTAGGTTCAACGAATCTAGACATACTTAGTAACACGATAGAAAAAGCACCGTCAATGTGTCGACACCGTCAAACAATCGGTGGATTGGTAACTCATCACAAAATGTCGGTTGGTTACTCATCACAGAGTATTACCAGTTCATACAAAATACCGATTGTTGGTTTGACAAAAATGAAGACTGGTAAGAATGTGTTGTGCTGCTTTGCTCCCTCGTACCGCTTGGGATCTACGAACCGCTTGGGGTCGACATGCCGCTTCAGACCGGGAAACACATTCTGCAAAATCACTAGTCTAGAGACTAGTATACAACATACCGGTTGGAACAAATACTGGTTGAGCATGAGCTCATACATATAAAGGGGATCTCAATACAAGTGTGTGTCCATCAATGACAATTACAACATAAACAACAAAAATGCCAACAAAAGAGATGTTGAAGAAGTCTGGTATGGAGGATTCTAAAACCACGAGTACTCTCATGGCTACCAGCACCATGAGTTGATCAAACACTTTATAGGTCTATGATTGGAGGACTATATTATATTTAACCACTTCTAGACCTAACATCATGCATGCAGCACATCTAGTTGCTAGATATCAATCTTACCCTAAGCAATCTCATGAAAAGGTTATTAAAATGATATTTAGATATTTAAAGGGGACTCTGAATTATGGTTTGTGGTATAAGAAGGATGATAATTTATCTTTGAAGGATTTTAGAAATGTTGATTGGGTCAGTTGTGTGGATGATAGAAGAAGTACCAGTGGTAGTGAATTTTTGTTGGGAGATAGATTGGTCTCCTAGTTCAGTAAGAAACAAGATTCAATATCTTTATCAATAGAAGAAGCTAATTATATTGCTATAACATCTTGTTGCACTCAAGTGACGTGGATGAACCAAATATTGAAGTATATCAAGGTGGTGAATGATGAGTCTATTCATATCATGTGCGATAATACAAGTGCTATAAATATTTCAAATAATTTGGTGATGTATTCAAGAACTAAACATATTTCTATCCAGTATCATTTCCTAAGAGAGAAGGTTGCAAAGAAATAAGCCACATTGGAGTATATTCCTACAAAGGATTAGATTGCAAATGTTTTTACAAAGGCTCTTTCAAAGGATATTTTTGGGTATATCATGCAGAAGCTAGGGGTTATTGCCTCTTCTTCTCCTAACTAGATGCATAAGTTGGTGCATCTATCCAGGGGGAAAAATTCAAGTTATATTTTTTACTATTGGATTGATGAAGTTGTTGCTCTTAGGGGGAGCATGCAATTGTTGGTTGTTTCTAACAATGAGAACATGTGTAAAGGGGGAGAGAATGTACAGTTGGTGAGGTTGTTATGTTAAAGGAGTATGTATAGGTAAAGGGATAGATTGTTGATGAGAAGAGAATGCATAATCAAGTGAAGACCTTTTCTCTTTGTCCTTGATGTCAAAGGGTGAGATAAAAGCATAAACGAGAGAGAAGTGCAAATGAATAAAAAGAAAGGGGGAGACATAGTATTGTGCAATGTGAGTGTTGCCATATGTTTTTGATGGTGTTGATGCTCTTGTACTTTCTACAAGCTATTATAATGGCCTTCTTGTTGCTATTGAGTGAGAAAATGGTGCTACAAAGTGTTTTGGCCTTTGAAAGTTGATGAAGCGTGTGAATGCAGGAAAGTATGTTGAAGACAGTCTGGAAGAATGATTTTCATTCCTCCATATCCCGTGTTATGGTCTTGCGGTTTTAGATAAAGTATCTATGTTATGTGGTTGTTGCACTCCTATCTTTTCAAATCCATGTTGTTGCAATTGATGTGTCCGGTAATGGTACTATATATGTAGTTTGATGACTAGTCAAGATTGGCTTGGAGAATGCTTTGCATTGATGTTTCTATTGTTGTTGCTTGGTGGAAATTCTCATGGTGTTTGTGTAGAGTCTTAGTTCAGTTTTCAAATGATGAAGCGTAACGATGTTTGATTTCATGACTGTGTTTCTAGGCCTTCTGAGGATGAAGAATTTTGTATTTGTTTTAGTTGTGCCAACATGTTTTGGTATTTCAACATGGAAGGAGTGTTTGAAATCATTGATGAATGTTTAAGATATATCTCCATATGGTATGCATGATGTCGGTTGATCTCTTTAGAGCCACATTGTGTTTGGAGTTGATTTTTAGAGCAATTTATAGTTATTTCATTAACAAGGTTTGTTCTCTTGCTTGCACTATATCTTTTAGGGTTTGCACCAGCATTGGAAGATGTGATGAGTTGTTATTTGGGTCCTACTATGTCTTTTGGGGATTCACATTGAATTAATTCATTTGGGGGATGTGTTTTTGGGTCGACTGGTTATATGCTACATGTTTTATCTACACATTAGCCTATTGCTAACTTGGGAGGATGTGTGCCAGCATGTGTGATGTTTGGGACTATATTGAATGATGTAATAAGATGTTTTAGGTCCTCTGTATCTCCTAGATAGGGCCACTTTCACTGCAATTTGTATTTGTGTTTGGCTTAGTGGGATCCTTCCTTGTCCCTTATTCTGGCTGACCTAATTGATGTTTTGAGGTCTTGAAGATGGTATAAATAGAAGAAATTAATTTTCAAGGTGTTTGAATTAGAGTGTAATATGGAAGATGAAAATGTGAAGCAATAAGAGTATGTGATGGAAGTATTGGAGATGAACTCCCTAATGGTTACTTAAGGTGGTGAGTCAAGAGCAGTTACATTCAAGGAAGATTATTGGATGCAATGACGCTAAAGGCTTATTCGTTGTAACTCAAGTATTCATGTATCTTTCTCAATGACAGTGTGTCTCCTTATCAAGTCCTTTGTATCTTCCTCTGAGGTAGTGAACCTCAGCCTACAAATCCTTCTGGGAGTAGTGATCTTCCCTGGGTAGTGAGCCCTAAAACAAATATTGTAATACTTTTTCATATATTGTGAGTTAACTCTCACCATGGTTTTGTCCCTTCTTGGGTTGTAAATTTGGTGTTCTCTTGTGCAAGTGTGTTCATTTATTTATCTTTCATTGATGTCAGTCTAATTAAGGATTTGTAGAATTGAATTGTGCTTTATGTTTAAAATTTTTGTTCAAGACTTATTCACTCCCCCTCTGAGCAGTCTTGGGGTGTGTTCAATAATTATATAAAATGATCTTGCACATCTTAAATTTACCATTAACCATAGTGGAAATTGATTCTTCACATACTTCAAGTATGTGGAGCCAAGTACAACCATATGTTTTAATTAAAAAAAGGGTCATTGTGAGAGAAGATACAACATACAACTCCTAATTTGACATTCAAAATCAACATAGAAATATGTACATAAATATGCTAAAAGCATGACCAACAAATGTTGAAACCGCATTGTTTACTCCATAGTCATAAAAACTACCATATAAAATATTTTCCATAATAACTATCATCTAATATACTATAAAAATTATGTACAAGTCATGAAGAAAGACACCCATCATGCATACCCTTGACTAACTACCTCAAGAAAGAAATCTTCAACGTGCTAATATATAGTTTTTTCATTTCACCCTCATGTAAGACATAGTTTAAACATAAAGCTCCAAAAGATTTAATTAACTTTCATAAAGTACTATACAAGTCTAGTAAGGTTGGAAAATTATGCAAGTTAACTTCCCCAAATAAGACTTATGCAATTTACAAACTTATTTAATGGAATTTGGAATCTCCATTAGATCCCCATCACAACATGTAACCTTTGAAACCTTAGTCAAAATTTTTGCATGTAACAAAAGCTTAAGACAATTAAAAAGAGTAGCTTGGATTCTCATAATTGTATGGAAGTGCTCCAAGGAGAAATCCATAAGGGCATTCAATAGATTCTTGATATATTCTACATCCTCATGTATAATATGAATGTCCTTCCAGGCACTGAAAGCATCATTACAATGCTTAGGAAATATGAAATCAAACAAATTGTGATGACCAATTGACTGCCCATGATCCAACATCATTTTCATCATGACTTCACAAATGACAAAGCAATTATCTCGATCCATATCTTCAATCAACATCTAAAGTCAAAGCTTTAAATTCTTCAATTCCTTAGCAAATGTAATCCATAAACCTCTTAGAAATTTTTGCAACACTAAACCTACCAATACCACTAATATCATATGCTTCCTTTTTCCATGTATCCCTTATTTTTTGCTTACCCTTTATATGTCGTTCATACTATCCCTACCATTTTTTTTATAGCACTATACAAGAATTGATAGTGATGGAAGATTAACTAATCTTCCTTTAACAACCTCTATGACATGCATAGGCATAGGAATGCAATGACCACACAACCCACAGATGGATCATATATAAAACTAAACCAAGAGATTTACTCACATACCAAATGTCTAGTACATTGGCAAATGTGAACATACCCTTTCGTAAATGAGCTAGCTTATCACATGATTATTCTTTGAGCCATTCAACAAACAAGACGTGTCTTACTAATGAACATTAGTCATGCTCACCTAGCTCATTTCAAAATAAACACATAATTACTATTTTATTTATTATCTTTGTTTTTTTTAGTAAATGCCCTATTTAATAGCTATGTTTGCTATTTTTTATTTTGAAAAGGATAGGAAATATTCTACAATTTTATGTAACTTTTGATTCCATTTTTAAAAAACTACCATTGAGTATTAATATTTTCATTTGTGGTTATAAAAGTTAGAAATATTTTTTGATTTAATTAAGAGTTATTTTATTTTACTTATTTTTTTGTTTAATGTGTATATTTTAAAATTTAATATCTTTAGTAGAGTTATTTTATTTACATTAAAGTTATTTTAAAACTTTGACATCTTCTCATTTAAAAGTAAATGTCTACTTTAAATCATTTTTATAAATATGCATTATACACTCCACTCTTTACATCGCTATAGGTTAAACATCTCGACCTCATAAAAAATGATGATACACAATTAAAAATAAGATTAAAAATAATGATTATATTTAATCTAAAATACTTAACTAAAAATAAGTATCCACATAACAATAAATTAAATACATATAATTTAAGTATACACAACTCATTGATGAATATAATATTATATTAAAATACGATATATTTATGTATTAAATTATGATTCAAATTGAATAAACAATTAAATTTATTTATATTCAAGAAAATTATCTATCCAATTAGTACAACCATATTGTAAGCTAAGATAAAAATTGACACATGACAATAAATTAAATGAATATAACACAAATATACATAATAATAAATTAGATTAATATAATATTATATATTAAAAAAATATTAATATATTAAATTAGCATTTAATATTATTAAAATAAATAAACACTTAAATTTATCTATATTAAAAAAAATACCCCCAATCAATACACCCACAATTTATCATGGTGTAAAAGGTTATGACTAAGAAATAAATAGATATAATACACATCCAAAAATTAAAGAAATTAAAATTCTTTGATTTAATATATTTATTACTTAATAATTACAACATAATTGCATAATTTCGTGGTGGAGAACTTGTACTCTTGAAAGAGAGGTCACAAGTTCAAATATTCTACTAGTAGGGTATGTATATCACAACTAGGTGCCTTCTGGATGGAGTATGGGGTAGTCTCATATCACTATAAGCTTGGGTCGTCCCATATCACTATAAGCCCTTTAGGATATGTATGCCACAACTAGGTGCCTCTTGGATGGAGTATGGGGTAGTCTCATATCACTATAAGCCGAGGTCGTCCCATATCACTATAGGCCCTTTAGGATATGTATGCCACAACTAGGTGCCTCCTGCATGGACTATGGGGTAGTCCCATATCTCTATAAACCCTTTGTAAACCCAAAAATATATTGTTTCTCCTACATGGAGTATGGGGATAGTCCCATATCAACATAAACCAAAAAATAGATAGTTCAACATTGTGCCACAACTAGGTGCTTGTTACATGGAGTGCCTATAAGCCCTTGCCCTTTGTAAACCCAAAAACAAATTGTGTCTCCTACATGAAATATGGGATAGTCTTATATTATTGCACCTCCTAATACTATAGGCCCTTTGTAAACCTAAAAACATTATTCTAAGCCCTTTATAAACTTAAAAATAGATTTTGTCTCTTACATGAAATATGAGATAGTCTTATATTACTTTAAACTACGTCTGGAATTTAGCAGTCTATATGGTTGTTTTTTCACTTTTAATCATGTATGACAACTTAAAAAATTATTGGATTGTATGCATTGACATTCTATTTTTTTGTAAAACTGTATATATGACACTTCAAATTATTAATAAACCATAAAAATTTATAGTAAATAATATATATTATATAGTATAATAGTTTAAAATATTGATATACATTATTTTAAAATTTTTATTAGAAAAATATTAATTTATTTAGAATATTTTGAAATGGTGGGATATAATTGTTTCTAATTTTATCATATTTTAATATGAATTTTTTAAAATAGTATCTATTTTCTTATGTGAAATAGAAATTTAGTCAATTTGTTTGTTAAAATATTTTTAAAAAGATTGTCTTTCTAAAAACTTGTCATAATTGAAATGGTAAGATACAATTGTTTCTAATTTCTAAATAATTTTAATATAATTTTTTAGCATAGTTTATATTTTAATTATAAACAAGAGTTTTGGGTATGAATTGAGAAACCTACTTAGTAGATTTAAGATTTTTTGTATATATTATTAATTTATCATAGATAAGCATATACTTAGTAGTTCATACATTTTTGTTTTTAATTTTTTTTTATTTATCAATAAAATTTATGTTCATCATTATGTTCTAGTTATTTTCATTTATTAATAAAATTTATGTTGGTCATTATATTCTAGTTATTTTCATTTATCAATAAAATTTATGTTTGCAATTGTACTTTGTTTTTTTAAAACTAAATTGTAGACAACTATAATTAAAAACTTTAAAATTACCATTGTTTGTTAAATTCTTTTTAATTCTTTTCATTTGCTAATAATTGTACTTTTTTTTTTACACAACATACACCTTTCTAACCTAATTTTTTTAAAACCTCAAATGAAAGAAATTGTAATGACTAAACCACATTAAAAAATCATGTGACAGGAGGAATGGCCGTCAAATTCCGGCTTACTTTAACCAACGTATAAATCCCCAAACAAAAAAATCACCGGACTTTTACCGTTGAAAATACATAGGAGAGATGCTAAACGAAAAATGCTGACATCACTTGTACGGTCAACGAAAATACCACCCATACCACAATACCGCCAATTCCACAATACCACCAAACTAAGTTTTCAACCCCCTGAAATCCTCTGGAAGATAGTTCAACGGTTTGACATTATCAAATGTCAACGATATAAACCGCACATGCGCTAAACCAAACCAGATCAGTCAGCACACATCCAACCCAGACAGGATCCGTTGCAATCACCGACCACAATTCAATCTTTCCTTAGCAGTCTTTGAATCAAATGTGAGTTCCCAATTATATATCTTCTTCGAGCCTTCAAATTTTTAAAAAAAACAGAACAAATTTAGCAGTTCACAATTCCTCTGTGTCCCAATGGGAAATCCTCTGTGGTGCATTTTCCCCATTACAGCAGGCAAGAACATGAAAATAATCAGACTTTTGGATTCAAATGGGCGGGAAAGGCGTCTGCAGGAGCTCCAGATCACTGCTAATGAGATAATGAAGAGATATCCAGAAAACATTGTGGCCCAAGCTGATTCATTCTACATTGGAGAAAAAGTCCCTGTTTTGTCTGCAGATGAGAAATTGGAAGCTGGGCAGAGCTATTTTCTGTTACCAGAGACGATGAAGGGAAGTGTTTTATCTGCCTCCTGGTTGGCCTCTTTAGCAGGAAAAGCTTCCAGAGTTTCTCCTGTTAGCAGTAGATTTCCCTCTGCCATTTCTGTGCAGCCATTTGAGGCAGAGAAGACTGAAGATGGGCGCATTCAGCTCAAGATCATGCCAGAGTTTATTCAAAAGCTTCTAGAAAATGGAAAAATGGGCTCACAATCTGATGGTGGTGATGGTGATGGTGATGGTGATGGTGATGATGATGATTCTTGTTCCGGTCTGTGTAGTACTCCAGAGTTGCAGAAGGATTACCAGCAGTTGGTAAGAGGCAGAGCACATGCTTGGCGGCCCAGGCTGGAAACAATTGTGGAGGAACATAAGGGCTACAAATTGTTTAGATTGAGAAGGAAAAATTAAAAGTTTAGCTCTTTTATCATGATGATGGATTATGGAGTGTGATCTGAAACATGGATGCAATCACAGTGGAATTCAGAAATTAAGTTATCTCTGAGTTTTTTTGATTTGTCTATGCATAGATCAGAATGCATCATCAATTGTATTTATTAATTCATTTAAAATCAGAATACAATTGTTTTTCTTCTTTTCAATTGCTATCCCAACATAGACTGCTGAGTTTTTCCACTGTGTTATATGTGGATTAGCTTGTTTTGTAAATCCTGAAATTAAATGTAAATATTCTGGGAATTGTTTTTGAATTAACAAACAATTAATTGATTGTTTATGTTGTTTTCAGATATATGCTTGCAAGATTTATGATATTGTATCGAATTCAAGAGTGTAGTTTGGGAGCTAAATTTATTGATCTATATTTCATGAGTAGTGGTTAGATAAACTTATTTCTCCATCAAATTTATCAAATTTCCACAGTCCAGGCTATTAATTGTAATATATTTTTGGATTCAACGTCTGAGAAGTTTTGCATCAATGTTTTGGGTCAGGTTCCATCATCAAGATGAAAGAAAACCACTGATCTACAAAAATGAATGGTCTACATAACACTCAATAGAGTTGAAACATTGGCACTTCATGATATTATCCAAGATCAAAAAGACATCTTATTTCATATTATTTTTTATAACTCAAAAATTGAGTTTTCTTCTAAACTTTTATGTATTTTTAAAAAAAGAAACTTTATAAACTTTATGTGGGAATTTTCTTATTTTTTAAGTAAAAAAGTTGAAGATTTTCTCACATATACTTTTTATCAAATTTGTAGGAATTGGCATGCCTAAGTTTTACCACGCTTTGTATGTGGGTTAACTTGTTTTGTAGATCCCTAGATCTAAATGTTAATATTCCCAAAATTGTTTGTGCACTACCAATTTAAAAAACTCAAAGCTAGATTTAACTTTTAAATTAGCAAACAATTGATTGATTGTTTATGTTGTTTCAAGATATATGTTTGTGATACTTATGATATTGTATTAAATTCAAGTGTGTAAGTTTGCTAGTAAAATTTATTGACACATATTTCATGAGTAGCAATTCACGCGAACCTATTTTCCCATCATTTATAAGAATGAATGCCCATCATTGCATTCATTGGAATTTTGAGGTCACTCATCCAATACTACCCTAACTCAAACACACTAAATTGTGAAATTCTCCAAGATCAAAAGAGGAGGCAATGTCGATGAGTCGTTTGATAGGGGGTTGCATGCATGTTTTTGCATGATCTTGGTCATCCTAAGGTCGTGCACTTTGTTGCTATGTAGGATCACTACTATTTTTCCCATGTTGCAAATTGACTGTGAAGCACTTTCATTCCACTGTCAAGCTTGTCATGAATATGGTCATATACAAAGGAGTTGCTTAAAAATGGGTCTTAAATCCCCTCTTCCTACTCCTAAAGCATGTGTAACAAATCT
Organism: Cryptomeria japonica; assembly: GCF_030272615.1. Taxonomy (NCBI): domain Eukaryota; kingdom Viridiplantae; phylum Streptophyta; class Pinopsida; order Cupressales; family Cupressaceae; genus Cryptomeria; species Cryptomeria japonica. Next base: position 676,312,887 of record NC_081414.1, on the reverse strand, counting down.
AAAAGTTAAAGTAAAGGCCTTGACTCAACCTAATGTACCAAAATCAAGTAGATTTATTCCATTTAAAACTTTCTCAAGGTTGAAGTCTTCTAATTGAGAGAAAAAAGGCATTTCTAAAGGGGTTTCTTGGAGAAAAATTGTTGTTCTTAAAAGTTTTGAGGATAGGGACTTTGGAGAGCACGACACTATAATGGTCGACCAAGATATACATCTCCCAAAATCAAGTAACAATCCCCCAAGACCCTCCTTAGAAAAGTAAATGCCCTTGAAAGAAGGGGAAATTCTTTCGCCTAATCTTCTTGAGATAACTGATAATCAACAAGGGGTTCTAGAGATGCACACAAGTGGTGAACCTTCGATTCCTATCACATACAATCACATAGGGATAAATATTTGTGTTAGCTAATTGAATCCCATGAGAGAATTAGAGCAAAAAGAAGATGGTAAACAGAAGGCTTCTCTTGTTATAGAGCTCTTTCAAAAGAACATCAACAAGGGAGCAACTAAAAGAGTGTAAGAGGTAGGAGAGAAAAAATTAGGATAAAGTGAGAATAATAGGGGAATCTCTGTTAGAATGTCGTGTCATAGAGACACTAGATGCTCACTTTTCTAATCCCCAAAAATGATTTTGGTTTCTTGGAATGCTAGGGGTCTATATAGCGTCCCTTAACAAAATGATACTCGTGATCTTATTAGCAATTACAATTCACATATCATTTTTATTCAGGAATGTTACAGTCAATCAAAGAATCACTTAGCTCCCTTGAGATCACCTCCAAAGACAAAATAATGTTCTACAAGAGATAAAATCAAGAGCATAAATTTACAATAATGTGTGTTAATATATTAGATCAAATGTGATCAATGATGTGCATATGCAATCTATGCAATGCAATGCAATGAGCCCAAAATGAAAACATGAGACCTTTATTATAGAGGCAACATTGAGAGATAAGATAGACTAGAATGATGATAAGTATCTTAATCCTATGTCATGTGACGAATGGGGGATAAGATCTCATGTCTATAAGAGACATAGAAGGATTCCTATATCACTAAGTAATTGTTGTCATTTTATGACACCCTTGGTCCATCAGTGAGAACCGATCATAGATATGTTCTATGGACTAGCACTGCCTCAGTTGATCAAAGAGAAAACAGTGGAATCATGAAGTATGAAGTGTTCTCCTCAACCCCAGAACTCCCAAGTTCCCAAGTTCCTAAGTCTTCTCTTCCTCAACCCCGGAACTCTGGAACCCCCAGATTCCCAAGTTCCTAAGTCTTCTCTTCCTCAACCTAGGAACTCCAAAACCTCCAAATTCCCAAGCTCCTAAGTCTTCCCTTCCTTAACCCTGGAACTCTGGAATCCCCAGGTTCCCAAGCTCCTAAGTCTTCTTTTCCTCAACCCCGAAACTCTGGAACCCCCAGGTTCCCAAGTTCCTAAGTCTTTGACCCCAGAACTTTGAAATCCCAAGCCTATGTCTTCCCAACTTCGGGAACTTGTGTTTTCAAAGTCTTTCATCTTCCCAACTTCGGGAACCCGTGTTTCCAAAGTCTTTAGTCTTCCCAACTTCAAGAGCTCGTGTTTCCGAAGTCTCCTATCTTCCTTCCAGCTTGCAATACTTCCAAATGGTGTGATCAACACTCAAGGCTCATAATGCTCCAACAACTCTAGTGACTTGTACACCTTTTGTGGAGCTACATGGCCACATTTAATGATTTTGGTAGGATTTCCATCAAGAGAAGTACAAGGCCACTCTTATTTGTGGTTACTTATGTCATGCCTGCATGCTCTGACTTTGGAATGTCAGTCAATCCACCTTCTAGAGGTACCTTTCTTCTTGAGATTGCATTTTCAGGGTATGGCCAGGTTGCTTGCATGTACACAATGTCAGGTGCATGCACTTCCCTACATTCCATGCACACACAAGGGTCAAGGCTTCTCTTCCTTGACCAATGGTCTCTCTTATGCGAACATTTTTCTATATAACGTTGTTATGCCTCATTGTAAAGGGTTCTCTCCCTACTGGCTTGAGCTATTCTATGCTCTTTCACTTCTCTTGAAGACTTGTACTTCTGCAACTGTAAGTTTGGCCATTGGCCTTATAATGAATTAAAATCATCATTCTTGTCTTACTTCATCTTATGCATGATGTGTATGTGTTATTACCTTCATTGTAAGTTCATGTTTGTGGATTTATTTCACATATATGTTGTACCTATTTCTGGGTGTGACTTGTGGGAAGCCTTCTCCCCTCTTGACATTCAACAAGTTCTAACCTCCATACATGCATTGAGGTCATTCATGCAATTGAAGTTTGTGCATCTCCTGGGTATTTCAGTTGATTCTTTGTGCTATTTTGGGTGGGGAGAGAAACATCTCTTTATCTTGGTACATCACCTCATTTCATTTTAAGCATTTATCTCTTCCCTTTTCCTCTGCAAGTTGTTAGGATAGGTTTAGAAGTAAGATTTGGAGTGTTGAGTTGGTTCAACACCTGCACTTGGATTGAGAAGGAAGTCGACCTTTTCTAGAGATTCAACCCCCTTGCGCAAGGTCCCACACTTTGGGGTTGTTTCCATGTTTCACAAGTTTGCTAAGTTGATAGCTCAGCAAGGGTGCAAGCTTTTGTGATAACAAAAACTTAACATGTGAACATGTGTGAAAAAGTTTTAACTACGAACTAGTTAGATAATGTACCTTGATCAAAATACAAAGGGGAGACTGGATAGGAAAAACCCCTATTCACAACAACACCCCCCTCAAGTGCAACTTAGGGAGAATCGTGAACAAAATCAAATGATTTAAATATGAAATGATGGGTCTCGACTATAGGCCATGTTAGGTACTAAAATGTGTGAAAATGGGGTTCTATCCTAAGAATGCAGAATAAGAATAATTTCCAAACTCTTTCATCGGGGAACAACCAGTTAGGCTCAACTTCAATCGTATACATGAGAGTTGAGCATTGTGATTGACTGTTCCCTTTTGAATGTTGATGATTGGATAATGATTTAGATATGCAAATATAAAATCTGGGTAAAAAGATGCAAAATTGACAATAATCAATACAAACAAACATATACGAATTTGGAAGTCAACTTAGAAGTGTAGAATTGGAAATGAGGTGTAGAGAGGAACTTATGTCTGAAGTTTGGGCCTAAAGAAGGAAGACTATGGAGCTAAGTGGCATAGTCCAGACAAGTGTTTGGGTGCAAACATGTGTCAAATTCGGCCTTAGAAGCCTTCAAACTACCTTCCCTCCAAATTTCATGTCAAAATGGTAGAAATATGGAGCTAGGCGCCATAGTCTAAGGCTTTTTGTTGTTCAAAAATAGAAAATTGTGAGCCTTAGTTTGCTCTATACAAATATACAACTTTTCACTATCAAATCTATAACATGCACGTAGAAAAAATGGGAAAACTTTTACATTGTATAAAGGCTTGCCTATGTCAAACTTTGGGTACGAATTAACCTTCACTACAACTATGAATGATTAGTAAAGAGAGTTTACCCTTGGTAGGACATAAGCTAACTCCAAACTAAAATGTTGATTTGACAAGATTATACCTCAAGATTGATAATGGCAGTGATGAAATGCTCCTTGGATAAATCCTCCAAGTGTTGATGTAATAACATGATAAATCATAACAAAATCCATCATGACACACTTGAAGATGGATTGTTGTAGCTTGATGTTCCTTGTACCCGGATCTACTTTTGAAGGAATCAAGTGCTCGAATGAAACTTGTGGATTATGAATATGAGGAGATGAATTGGAAATGATGCCTTTATTTTGGGTTTTCAAGGTTTTTTGCATTTAGTTTGACTTCTAACAGTCATATCAATTTATTGAGATTGGATCACAAATGGCAGAAACTAGCACATTGACATGTTTGATTTTGGGCTTGTTTTGAGGGGACTCTAGCACTAGGTGTCCTAGTTCACTAAGACTATGGTATTAGGCATCGTAGTCAACCCAAAACAAGGTAAACTAAACGTAGTTGTAGAGTGCATAGGTCCACAACATCCAATTAGGTCACCTTGTGAGCATATGACAACAATTTGAATGACACAAGGACAAAAAAGGCTCATAAAGGACCTATAATGAGGCACACTAAAGAAAGGGCCCAAAAAGGGTTGTGGAATTACGCGGGGTTACAATTTATGACACTACATTTATCCCTCACTTTAATTGGAGTGTGAACTTACACTCATACTCATAGTAAATTAGAGACAAAAAGATTGAGCATTTGAGAACAAGACAAGCTAGGGATAAGATGACACTAAGTTTGAGGGATGATCAAGCCCCCAAACATAAGATCATATCAATCCATGCAAATGACCTTCAAATGTATGCAAAGAAAACAACGTTAGTACTAAAGAAAACAAAAAGGTTATGAGTCAATTAGTTGAAGAGACCTTGATGTCAAAAATGTCTCAACCACTAATACCATTCTTGACATTTTATTGCAAGAGGCACAAGTGGGCTTATAGAAAGAAGAAGGACGTACATCAGTTGACAATACATGAGGCATAATTTCCACTAGCTAACAAGGTGTGTTATGTTGGGTGATTCATGTAGAGAAGGGAGAATTGAATAGGTCTAGCAAGGTGCATTATGATAGTTGACTCACACTATGAAAGATTACAAAGAAAAATATATATTTTCCAGAAAATTTGAAAACGTGTCTAGAAAATGATTGTTGCACTGATACCAAACACAAACAACAAGGAGGTCTTATATGTCCCCTCTTAAGATGTCAACATATTGCCATGTTGATATCTTAAGGAAGATATAGATCCACATCAAGGATAAAACATCCTCAATGCCAAGGAGATATCATCAACAAAAATGCACGTGTTTCAAGCTAATAAGAAGATCCATTAAAGGACACAATCCTTTAAGCAATGAAGAGATAGTTTTAAAAGAGAGATCTTGCAACGAGTGTAAAGGGATCCTTATCAAGGACACATCACTATCTACGAGGGAGGAAGAGATATTTTCCTAAAGATATCTACCTCTTAAAAGAGAGGATATATTTAATAAAGATGAGACCTTCAACTAAAAGGGAGAAGGAGGTCAAGAATACCTTCAACAAGTGATTTGCCTTGTGAAAGTTCATGTTTAAGCATGCTTGATTTGGAGTAGTATTGGGATGGACAACCTCTCGAGAAGGCTCGATTCTTCACCTCTACGAGCATCACCTAGATGCAATGAGTGTAGAGTGTTCCATTCATTATTGTGGGAGATGGGTTCTTGTGAATTGCTACTCATGAAATATGGGTAAATGAGTTTGACTCAAAAACTACATTACTGAATCTTGATAGTAATATCATAATTTGACTCGTGGAAAATATATTTTATTTATCAATTGATGAACTAAAGGGTTTCTATAATGAATGGTTCATAAGGCACAACACCTATTGAAGGTTTTGTAAACGGGGTAACAAGCTAAGTGGGCTTAACCTTAGGGGGAAACTCCATGGTTAAGCATGCTTGAGTCATAATAGTACTAAGACGAGTGACCTCTGGGAAGGCTCAATGTTTCACCTCTATGATCATCACCTAAATGAAACGAGTGCTAAGTGTTCCAATCATTCTCATGAGAAGTTAGTTCTCATGAAGCACTGATCATGAAACTGGGTCAATGAGTTTGACTTAAAAACTACACGATTGAATCCTAATAGTAATATCATAATATATTGTTTGTTAGCTCAACTCTCAACCTTATGTTAAATTGAATTATCAAATCCATAAATTGGTACCTAAACTCATAATCAGTATAAATTTCATCTCCTTGAGTCATATATCTAGGTGGGCTAACTTCTGCTAATCTACCCATTATTTTGATGATCGATTAAATTTGATTATCGATTTATTCCATTCTAGAATAGCTTGTGTTTAGTGCTTGCAACTATTGTATTTTTCTTCATACACTTAGATCTAGGCTTGTGTGATTAGGTTTCTACAAAATCCTACAATCTTAAAATTACTAGAATTATTACTATGATCTACGTTCTTGAGGTGGAAGTGAATGAGATTGAGGAGGCTTGTTACAAGGCATGACGCTTTGCATGCTTATTTCACCCAATGAGTTGGGTAGATACTATGTTATAGGTTGCCTAATGGAAGAGTGCCAACTTGCAAAGAGAGAGGAAGACCCTACAATAGGAGAGGGATGTGCTTCAGGGGAATCTAGGTGAGTGGCATTGTGTGAGGAAGTCATTGAAAGTAGAGAAAGTTCAATGAGTCTAGAGAAATAATGAGTAGAGAGAAGCAGAATCCAACACGAGTGAGATATGTGGTTGTAGGATTAGTATATGAATATGTGAAAGAGGGATGAGTTGGCACAAGAGAGGTTTGGTTGGTAGAGTGAGAGAGTAGATATAGCGTGAGGTGGAGGATGCATGAATTTGCTAGTAGATATTATTGCCACATGGTAGCGTATCAAAGGTACTTTTATTGGAGAAGTTGGGACATTACAAATGTACAAATAGATACCCCAACTACCATAATAGGTTAGGTGATTGAAGGAGCAAGTGACACATATCAAGTCACATAGTGGGACTCATTCACTATCACATTTGATAGCAATATCTTCTATTAGATGCGGAAGGGATGAATTTGTAAGCAATTCTTTGAGGTCACTTACTCATTATATTTGCATTATAATATATTTTTAATTTTTTGATGTTATATTATGTTTTCATAATGTTTATGTTATTTATTTTTAATACCAATTAGAAATAATTTAAATTTAAAAGACATTCACACTTAAAGACATATTTAATAATAAAGCAATAAATGAGACCATTGACACATTTAATCTATATAAAAACCCTTAAAAAATTACCCTATGCATGAAATGCAAAGAGGTATAGAAAGAAACAAGAAATATGAGCTGAACCATGTGGTGGTGTAGTTAGTGTGTTTATATATTCTTTAAATTGAATAAAATTGATTTGAATTTGAAAAACAAATCCACACTTAAAAATATGTTTAACAAGAGACGCAATGCGTCAAGTTCCTGCCAATAGCAACATTGTAGATATTTGCATAAGAACAATCGAAGATGAATAAGTAAATATTCAAAAATAATAAAGTAAAATTATCATCATTTGAAAAGTAAAATCAAATAAATAAATAAATATCTTAAGTTTACAATATTTTAATAAAGTTTGACATAAGATTATAAATTTTTAATGTTGAAAAATATATTTTTAGAAAATAATTACTCATAAATTGAATTTTAAGGTTAATAATTATTTTTAATAAATCAATTGTTAAAAATAATTATAATGTATATTTTATTTTCAAGTCTTAAAAATAAATTAATATAACTTAAGTTAGTATTATAATTTTTTTAATGTTGAAAATTGTAAATTTAAAAATTAGTTAATGTTAAGATTAATAACAACTTTTAATAAGTCAATTATTAAAATTACTTATAATGTTTAATATATTTTTAACTTTAAAAATAAACTAAAAGAGCCTAAATACTACAAAATTTTAATTTTGAATATGCATAGAAGGAGTAGTTATTTGTAAATTGAATTTTAAGATTAATAATTACTTTTAATAAATCAATTATTAAAAGCAGTTATAATGTTTAATTTATTTTTTAAGTTTTAAAAATAGAATTATGAATAATAAATTATTTTTTAATAAATAAGAAAGAAGATAAATGATATTTATATAATCATGTAAAATAAAATAAAAATTTAAATTATAGAAATTTCATTCAAAATTTTTAATTTTTTGATGTGATTGGTTGAGGTAATTGAAAAATTGAATGCAATGAATGCATAAGTATCCTTGTTTGGCACGAACAAATAGCAAGAACTAATAATTAGAACAAGAAATGAAACTATTGGCACATTGAATTTTATGTATAAAAAATTCTTTATAAATAACTCTTAGTAATGGAATTAGAAAGAGATATTTAAAGAAATGAGAATGATGAGTTGTGGCATGGTGGAAGCTATGCATGCTTATGTTTTTTTATAGTAAAGTATAATGAATTTTAATTTGAAGTTCACATTAAAACATCTTTTATTGGAATAAGCTTTATTTTTTTTACAAAATATCACATATTACAAGGATTGTGTTGAACCATCATAAAGGAACTTTACAAAGACTCCGCTAACCAACATAGAAGAACTACATCAAATAGCATTGGACCGACATATAATTATGTAATAATTAAAATAAGACATGTAAATATTGACACATTGTTATAACTTTGCATGTAGTTATTAAAAAAATTCTTAATTGGTGTCAAAAGTAATTCATTTATCCTATCTTTGTGTATGTCTATTTGCTAGCTTCCAATTTTAATTGACGAGAAAGTTTCTCGTGTCCAATTTAGTTGTTTTTCATTTGATTTCAAGTGATAAAATTTTAAATCTTATTTACAAGAGAATATTTTGTCTTAGTCTCGTGCTCATACTCTAGGTTAAAAAGATAGGGTGAAATTCATTTACTTATCTCACTTTATAATAATTCCCAAAAATTAGTGCACATAATAAGTGTTCTTTGCCATGTTTTTTTGCACAACCTTTATATTAGACACATACATAGATGCATAAAAATAAATTATATTGGTTGGAGATAACATGGAAAAGACTCAACCAAGACTAAAAGTGTATTGGAATAGGACACACAAAGGGAAAGTGTCAAATATTGGACAACTTATAGTCTAGATCTTATCACAAGTTCTAAATTGCATATCTATAACTAGCTATCTAAATCTAATAATTCATTGCCCTAAAACAAAATTCTCACTATTCATTGATTTAATTTCATTAAAATAGCTAAGATTGTTTAATCATTTTTCAGTTTATTGAGCTATTTAATTCTAATCCTATTAATTTAGATTTGAATATATTTTTTTGCTTAATTTCATTCAATCAAACTCCTAAAATGGATAGTTTTTGGACAGAGGACCGAGGATAGGGAGCCTAGGTTTGTGCAGGTTGCGACCCACGTGAGAAGGCTACCGATCTTGCATGTGCCCAATCGTGGGTTTTTCTAGTTCGTGTTCACATGTTGAGTGTGGGGTAGGGCGGATTCAAGTGTGCAGGTTGTGGATAGCGACAGTTGGATGGGGTTGGGGTCGACATTTTTTCCTTTTTGTGACTGCAGATTCAAATTTTTTCTTATTGCATTCTGTTTGCTTCTGGTTGGGTTTTGTGACGCGTGTCTTAGGGCTGGTGTGGGTTTCCTAGTGTTGGGATTGGTAGGGTTTTTGTCCACATGGGTATGATTCTGAGGGAATCATCTGGAGTTAAGGCTCCCATGGATTTTTGGGCTACAGTTGGGGTTTCAACCCCAAATCAAGTGAATAGAGTTTTCGATAATAATTTATTCATTAATGATGCAACTAATGGAGGTTTCGTGCCTTTAGGAGGTTCTTGAATCCTGAAGGTCAATGGTTGTCTGGAGCGGTCTAAGGAGCATCATGTTTTGGCAATTCAGCCAGAGACGATAGTTGAAGATATTGAGTATTTTTCAAAGCACGCCTTGCTTTGCAAATTCATGGGAATGAGGGTCTCACTCCAGTTTGTGGAGTCGTGGTTGCAATGGACTTGGTCTCCTGAGGCTGAAATGGAGATTATGCTGCTAGAAAAAAATTACTTCATGGTGGTTTTCAATTGTATGGCAGATCACAACAAAGTTTTTGAAGGTGGACCTTACTTCCACAATCAGGGTGGGTTATTTATGAAACCTTGGCATGTTGGTTTTAACCCTTCAGAGGAGCTCCCGAATTGATTTCCAATGTGGGCACAACTCTCGAGATTTCCAGTAGAATGTTGACACAATGACATCATGCACAATGTTGCCTCGTTGTTGGGGAATCCAGTGGGATTCTTAACAAACTTGGCATAGAAAGGTAATGATATTTGTATATATCTATGTTGGAATTGATTTGAGTAATCCTCTTCCAGATTCCTTGGAAATTTTTGCAGCTTCATACTCTTGGATACACTAGTTAGACTATGAAATATTGGCTTTCTGTTGTCATCTTTTTCATGAATATGATCATTTACAGAGAAGATGTCCAAGGTCTAAACCTTTGGAGTCAACCACCTCACCCTCCCTGTAACCCCCATGGGGTTGACAAAGAAAAAGCTCCCATGCCTAGTGTGGCTACAGGTAGTGAGGGTTTTACTCAAGTGAAGGCACGTAACAGGAATCGGGGTCGAAAGAGGATCTTTAAGGAGAGACAAGAGGATGATACCTTTAACCGATTTAAGATTTTAGATGATCTTAACTAGTAGGTGAACCTAGGTATGATGGTTATGGATAAAGGGGCGATGGAAGTGGTTCATGAAGTCACTATTCCAGGTTGCGTGCAAACTTCATAGGTGGATGGTTCTTTGCATATGACACCGATCTTAGTTTAGTGGCTACTGGGAACTATGAAAAATGTGACAACAGTGGAGGGAGAATCCCCTCACCCTCTTGTGAAAGTAGGTCCAGAGTCAGCTAAAGGAGGCAATGCTTCTCCAGCATTCGGTATTCTTCGGAAAGAACAGAAAAAAAGGAGTCATTGAAAAAGCTTCCAAGGTTGGAAGAAAGAAAAATTTAGATAAAATTAAGTTGATGGGGGGGACCTTGGTTGAGTCAGGTTTAGTTAAAACCTTGGACTCTCGCTTCTCTAATCCTCCAAAATGATTTTTATCTTGTGGAATGTATGGGGCTTGAAAAGTGGCCCTTGACAAAAAGTTGTTCATGATTTGGTGAGATTTCATTATCCCGATGTTCTTTTTTAATAGGAGACTGAGATATCAGTTGAAATTATGGATAGGTTGGTGCCAAAGCTGTGGGGTTGGGGTGAATGTCAGTGTATTGGAGCCCATGGTATTGCTGGGGGTGTGGCTTGTTTATGGAACCCTTTGAAGATTCAATCTCTTTGGTGGATCTCCTCTAGGTCTTCTATATTAGTGATTGTGGCATGCCTTGAGACAGTAGAATCTATTCCCTATCTAATATATGTGCCTAGTGATTTTTGGGGTAAGCAACTTCTATGGTCCCATATAAATGCTATCCGGAGCCAGGTTTCTTTCCATCCATGGATTATGGCTAGGGATTTCAATGCTATTATTGAGTTGGCTGAGAAATGAGGTGGTATTGCGAGATTGGAGCCTTTTGCTTTCCTATTTCGTGACAACATCTCAAGTTTGAACTTTGTAGATATCAAGCCCAATAATGGCCAATTTACTTGGAACAAGCGAAGGACAAGGGAGAATTGTATCACTGAGAGACTTGATTGCTTCTTGGTTTCATGTTTTTGGGTTGGTCGTGGGTGGTCTACCAACTTTGAGATTTTAGACTAGCATGGGTTGGACCACTAGCCTATTAAGTTGATAGTTTCCTCAGTGTCGGTGGCTCGAGCTCGTCCATTCAAATTCCATCTTATGTGGTTAAGAGATCCTTTTTTACAAGATTACGTAGCGGATTGGTGGAAGATTGGGAGACCAACTTTTGGCACTGGTATGTATACCTTTGCCAAACTATTACAGTTTGTTAAGTACCAGCTTAAGCATTGAAATAAGTGTTTTGGGAATGTCTTTCATGCCAAAGTTGCTTTGATTAAGGAAGGTCTTTTTTGGATATGTAAGAGGGGGACAGATGCCCTTTTTTGGTCGGATTCTTGGGACGACTTTCCTCCCATTATTTCTCAGTATCCCAACCTTGTGGCTCTTAGCCAAAGGTTCCTTGAGGCTAGATGGTCAAGGGTGAGTGATTTTAAAGCCCTTAGGTGGAAGACCCCAAGTGATTGGCCTGTTGAGGGGTTGGAAGAGGAGTGTGTTGCGCTTCATAATATCCTATGTGGTAGGCATTGCAACTCTCTTAGGGATAAGGATATTCTTGCTTGGTGTTCGAATCCTAAGGGTCTTTTTACTATTGCCAGTGGTTATCAGAAGTTGTTGGCTCACATGCTAAATGAAGGGGAGGTTCGCTGGTGGAAGTATGTGTGGAATAAGTTCTTTTGGCCAAATTGTAATTGTTTTGTGTGGATTTTAGCTTGGAATAGATGTTTGACTTGGGACAATATTCAGAAGCATGGATTTCATGGCCCATCCATTTGTGTCTTGTGTGGTGTTGGTGAAGAGGAATCTTTACACTTGTTTTTCAGATGTTCATTCTTTGTGCAACTCTGACACTATTGGTGGGGCATATGGAAACATTTGTGTGTTCATGCTTCATCTCTAGTGGAATTCTGGAATAGTCTGGGTAGGCCTCCTACTTTGACTTTTTTCCTTCAGATTGTTTGGTGTATTGGGCCCACCTTCATGCTTTGGTAGATTTGGTTGGAGCGGAATCATAGGATTTTTCAGAATGAAAGGTTATTGGTTCAATAGGTTTGGCATAGAATTGTTGGGATAATCCAAGAGACGATGGAAGCCAAATGTGAGGTGAAATTTCCTCTTGATAGAGAGGATACAAAAGTTTTGGATAGATTGGGTATTTAGGGCTCGTCTCTTGCCTCAACCTATGTCAAAAGAGGTAGAGGTGGGAGAAAGAAGGTTCAAATAATAGGTAGATGGCTGCCTCCCCCAGATGATATCCTGAAGATCAATATTGATGATTCCTCTCGAGGCAATCCTGGCCCTGCTAGGATTGGTGGGGTTGGTAGAGACTGTTTGGGTGCTGCGGTTTTCTTCTTTTCCATCGATAAGGGCAACAGGCTAATAATTTGATGGAGGGCCTTGTGATTCTCTATGCTATGGAGTGTGCTTACACTTTAGGCTGGCGCAAGGTTATCTGTGAATCTAACTCACAGGTTATTGTGAATCTATTGAATGACCGGAAGTCGAAGGATGTTAATTGGCAACTTGTTATGGTTGTTCACTAGATTTTGCAGATTAACTCATTAATGGAGAAGGTGTTGTTTGTCCATATTTGGCGGGAGTGGAGTAGGGTTGTTGATTGCTTGGCTAAGTGGGCTTCGAAGCATGTTGGTGATTGGAAGATTGAAAGGTAGGGGCAACTTTCTCCTGAGTATTGTTAGGATTTGGAGAGGATCTTAGCTGAGGCTATAGATGGCTATGGTGTGGAGTGATGTTCGTTTCTATTTTATGTGGTTGTTGTTTAGTCCTTTCGGGGCCTATGGTTCCTTGATTGCTTTGTAATGTTCTGTTTTGGATTTCAATAAAGTTTTTACCCCTTTATTCAAAAAAAATTAAACTCCTAAAATGATTGAAGGGTGTGATTTCTCTACCACTTCAAATGAACTATTTATTCAAAAATATTGTTGAGAAAGACTATAAATTAGGATGTGTTTTCTTTACCATTTCAAATGAACTAATTACTCAAAAACATTGTTAAGAAAGACTATAAATCATTCCTAAAAAACATAATCATTAGTTTAAAAAAAACATGTTAATGTAAGGGTAAGTCCTTAGAGGCTAAATTGAAAGATTAGTGTTGGAGTTTTGAACAACATGCAACCTAGGTTCGAATCCTTGAGGGCCCATGATCTCATTGATACATCAAGTGCAATTTATTCGATTACTAGTAGATAGAAGACTACAAATAAAGTTTTATTTAATTTATATATACATCTATTTGTACATTATGTATTCTTGTTTCACCCAAGCCACAAATGAATTAAGAATAATTGTTTTAATGTGTTTTTCTATAAAAAAACACTATCAATGGGCCTTGGTATGATAGTAAAGTTGAGTGGTTCTAAATGAGTCCACAAGGAATCAAGTCTTGTTAAATGCAAAGCCCCAACATCATCATCATGCCTTAGGTGATGTTGGTAGACTAAATACTCTTAATCTTTTACTTTTAGTCGAAGAAATTTCAACCCATGACTTGTGCTCCCATATTGAATAGTTAAAATACTTTCAAGAATAATATAAAACCCTTAAAAAATGAAAAGAGAAATGTTAATTTATAACATTTTTTTAACACTCTTGGAATTAATTGGCCTTACGTCGCCCCCTTAACCTAGTTGCTTTGATCACCTTAAAAAAAGGGACGCAACTAATCTCCACACAAAATAACACTCCATGTGCAAATTTTAGTAGCTAAATCTTTATGATCTGCATCTCCATTGCTATAAAACGACAAAAAATCGAACAAAAAAATACTCTAATTACATATCTTTTAAATAAAGAGCCATTTTGTGTGAAGATTAACCTTGCTTTTAAAAAGCACCACTTGGCCGTAGCTTTGATAAATATTACAATTTAAACACTCCGGTCAAATTAACGGTTAGTGTTTAAGGTTTCGAGTTTAATACATTAAAGAGAGAAACCCTAAGGAATTCGTCAGTCGGAAACCCTAAGCGTTCGCTATAACATACTGATGCTCTGTCTACTCCCTTCGAGAAATGTTTAATGGCTGATACGCATTGTGTGTACGTGGTTTAGATCTTTTTATATTCTCTTCAATATTGGTTGGGGTTTTGGCCTTTTGGTACCTCGGGTTCCCTTATTTGTGAGGATCTGAGCGCGCCTGAGAGAGGCCTAAATTTTAGCAGGCTTTGTTGAGTCGCTGTATTTAGGGAAAATTTCTTTCGTACAAGCGAATGTTGTCCTGCAAAATCTGTTTTATAGTAGACAATGAAGGGTTCTTATGCGAATCTTTTATTTCTGGCCCTATGATGTCATGTAATCTTTGAGACCTGAACTTTCGATGTTGAAAATTAGCATTTGCTGAGGGCCAAATATCATAACTATGTTGTTTTTTAGCTTTATTCCTTCAAGTATGGCGGCGTAATTTTATTTTCGTTTCTTGCATTATTTTACTTTTCTTGTGTCTGAAGTCCAACTTTCCAGAAGGGCATACGTCCGTTGTATCTACTACAATCTGCAGTCTTATGGCTCCTAGCCATGGGTTTCGAATGCTTGTAAGCTATTTGAAGATTTGAATATATTAGAAGTAAAAATCTTAGGAACATTCGTGTCTGTTCAGACTAATATGTCTAATGGCTTGTTTTTACCAGGCTCAAGCTCAAAATTTGCTGGTGTTTGGAATGTTGGTGGGTTTTTGTAAGGTATTTTTCTATAGTTTTGATTATTAACTTTACAGTGAAGTTTTTGGCAGTTTTTGGTTATTTTCTTTAGTTCTAATTATTAACTTAGTTTGATTGGGATGCGGCATTGAAAGAGATTATTGTGGTGTTTAGTGATTCAAGTGAATAATGAACTTTATTGGATACAACTTAATAAGTTAATGCAATTAACGAAACTAGATACAAAATTATTAAACATCAGTTTTAAATTCATATCGTACAAGCTCCGGCATGAGCACAGTGGAGACAATGTTTGGGTTAGTTGGGGGGGGGATGGATAAACTTGTAAGGGAGGTGATCAGTTAACTTGTGGATTGTCCCAACCCTTGGAGAGGGCTAAGGATGCATGGAGTTAGGTAGCAAAATATATTATAATAGTGGGATAGAAGTCAAATGAGCTCATAGATTATTGGAGCTCCTTAGAGGACCTAGGGGAAGAGCACCAATTACTGTTCATGTTCCAATAACTGTTCACCTCTTGTACAACCAACCCCCAATTACTAGCTTTAAAAAAACCAAAAAACGAGTAACTAAAAGCTCATTAATAAATTTCACATTCCTTTTATTTAAAAGGGGTAAAAATTTATTAATTCAATAATAACAATACAAGCAACACCAAAAAACACCCCCTAAGGTGCCAGAACTATCACATCTTATCCTCCTGAACAATCCTTTCTAGATCTTGAGCATACTCTCGAGACAAATGGCTCCAATCACCAACATCCCAACCATCAAGCCTCTTTGAGGCCCACTTGGCCAAACAGTCAGCTGCCCTATTCCACTCCAGGGGAATCTAACAAAAAGAAAATCTCCAAGGAGTCCTGCAAACTGAGAATTTGACGGCCTACCACTACCAAATGCTAGTCAACATCATCCATCTTCTCTCTATTCAACATATCCACAACCACTTGGGAATCTGACTCACATTATCTTCCTCCAACCAAGTGCACACCCCCCCTCTCAAGGGCTAAAAGAATAGCAAGAGCCTCCATATAATTATTAGTCTGATGTCCCTTGTATTTTGAGAATAAAAATAAAAAGACATAATTACCATAGTTATCCCTACCAACTCCAACACCAGCATGCCTCAGGTTAAATTACATAGCTATTGGGGCATTTTTAAGTGCACGGTTATTGTGGTAAAAATTTATTAATTCAATATTAACAATACAAGCAATACCAAAAAAACACCCCCTAAGGTGCCAGAACTATCACATCTTATCCTCCTGAACAATCCTTTCTAGATCTTGAGCATACTCTCGAGACAAATGTCCCCAATCACCAACATCCCAACCATCAAGCCTCTTCGAGGCCCACTTGGCCAAACAGTCAGCTGCCCTATTCCACTCCGGGGGAACATAGCAAAAAGAAACAATCTCCAAGGAGTCCTGCAAATTGAGAATCTAATGGCCTACCACTGCCAAATGCCAGTCAACATCATCCATCTTCTGTCTATTCAACATATCCACAACCACTTGGGAATCTGACTCACATTATCTTACTCCAACCAAGTGCACACCCCCCCTTTCAAGGGCTAAAAGAACAGCAAGAGTCTCCATGTAATTATTAGTCTGATGTCCCTTATATTTTGAGAAAAGAAAAAAAAAAACATCATTACCATAGTTATCCCTACCAGCTCCAACACCAGCATGCCTCGGGTTAAATTACACAGTTATTGCGGCATTTTCAAGTGCACGGTTATTGGGGCATTTTTAAATAGGTATTGGAAGACACTTTGAAAAGGGTCAACGCACATAACAGATCCCACAATGTGCATTGCCACTACCCAAAAGCCAAATCAATAGCTATAAGTAGTTAAGTTGCATGCAGAGACAACAAAAAAAATTGTCAAAATCTGATATACAATTTAGAATTTGTGGGTGTGTGAAGTTAGCTATAATGGCTATTGGTATGCTTCCCCTAAAAGGTGTCAAACTTTTCAAAGAATGGCTAGAAGAATGTTGTGTGCCATTGACATGCTATTCAATGCATAAAGGACATTTGAATCAATGTGGGCCCAAAATGTAGGAGAAAAGGGGATGAACATACCATTTTTTCCATTATAGACTTTATAGGCACATCAACAATCATTTTTAAATGGGTAGTTAATTTTGGGCTTATAATGTATTTAATTTTCTTTTGAATGGCAAAGTTTTTAATGAAACTTGTAGATGAAAAGCGCATTTCAATGCATTTTAATTGTTTATACTTTATAGGCATTGAATCATTTTCATGGAACACTTTCTTGTATTGAAAATTGTGCATTGTTGAAAAAATAAGGCTTATTTGAATGTTTAATTCATTATTTTTTATAACGAACACTACACAATAGAAGAATATAATAGGAAATGTGGGGTTAACCTCTTAATTGATTTTGGGGTGGGTACCTCTAATGGTTCTCAATAAGAACACGATGCTCAACATGATCATAATAACTAACCTTTAAGTCTTGTAGATACCATAATTATGCTTTGGATGCCAACTAGGATGAATTAGATATTTAAGTAGGTTGACCTAACAACCCATATACCTAACAACCCATATATGTTTATAATGATGATTATGGACCCTTCGGATGATTTAACAATTCATAAATGATTATATAATCTGTGTAACAGTCAAGGCAGTCACAAGCCTACTATTAATTAATACACTATAGAGTTAGGGGCATAACATTTTGCTCCTCTTTACAATATCGTTGTCTTCAATGCTAATTAATTGTGGACGCTTCTAGATAAATCTTCTCATTTTCTTCTTTCTCTTATTCTTTCACTAATGTCTTTTTTTCCTAAAAAAAATCCAAGACTTTCATTGATTTGTATCCTTGGGGTGAATTTGGTGAAAATCTTAATTTTGCAATAGATCATACAAAATAAATCCCAATTCATTCAAAATTTTCTATGTAGTTTTAATAGGTCTTAAATCATACATTCCAAAATAAAAACATTAGAGTTTAATTGATTTGTTGTATGGAGTGATAATGTAGTGGAAGTACTATTTCTTCAATAGCTTTTTTATGTTTGCTCCACGTTCTTCAAATCAAAAGATTGTAGGTTTATAAATTTTCCCTTCGTCACCTTTCAAAAATTAAGAAAATATTTGCTAAATTGCAACCTTGAAGTGAAATTGGTGGAAACACTTGCAATAAATACTTGAATTTTCTCCAATTTACCTCAAATCAAAAGGTGATGCCTCCAATAGTATTTAATAAGAACACAATTCTCAACATGATTATAGTAGCTAACCTCAATCCTATATAAACCACATTTATGATTTGGATGTCACCTAGGTTGGCTTAGATGATTATAATCATTAGGGTGACCTAATGACATATGATTGTAACAATGATTATATAACCCCTAACTACACGCTATAGGGTTAGGGACAGCACTTTTCTTATTTCTTTGGTAATCGATAGAAATGAAGACTAAAACAGAAGTTAATCTACTTGTACATGATAGTAAAAATGTGAACATTTTAACAATCTTTTGGAAACATGTCAAGCATGTATATCTAAGGTGTACATATCATGTAATTAGTGTACATATCATGTAATGAAGTGGATGAGATAAATCTAATGTTAAATCGGGGATTGTCATTATAAATGGAGGATTGTCATTATAAACTCTCACAGCTTTCACAACAACGTAGGAAGTAATCAATATAGAATTGTGGTAAGGAATTGTTCAAATTGTTAATCTCTATTAAAGTCTCCATTTTGTAAGAATTTTTATAGAAAGTGCTATTTCTAGAATTTGTTGAGCTGTTATATTTATTGTATTAAATTTTTAGGGGGGACATGGCAATGGTATTATAGTAGTAATTTTGCCAGCTTGTAGGGTGAGTTTATGTCTGTAAGGTGAGTTTATGGTATATGGTGCTAGAGGTCTTCACTATGTGGAAAGAGAGAATTTGTATGACTTCAAATTATGAATTAAAAAAGATGGGCGAGAGAAAAATCATTTAATGAGGCCTTGAAAGAATTCGCACCTTAACTCACATAATGTGGAAGCACTAGCAACTTCAACAAGAGTTTGCGTAGCTTATTTGATTCTTATTTTGCATGACAATAATATGAGCAAGGCCAACAACGGAGAGGATAGTCCATTAGTAACTAGCATGGTTTTTTAATAGCTTAGTGATTTGCAGATGAGGAATGTACCAAGAAGGGGAGGAAGGAGGACCTGTTAATATTAGATGCCATGAAGACATCCATCGATTATAGAGCATTGAACAAAAGAACTATCTAGAATACGTATTTGATTATGTGAATTGATAAACTAATTGATGAATTCCATGGGTTTGTATATTTTCTAAAATTGACTTTAGATTGGGTTATCACCAAATTTGAGTTGGTGATGATGTAGCAAAAACAACCTTATATAGCTCATATGGACACTTTGAGTTTTGGCCATGCCATTTGGTCTCACCAATTTTCCCACCACGTTTCAAACATGCATGAATCACATACTTAGTAAGCAACTATGAAAATTTGTTTTGCTATTTTTTAATATTAAGATATTTTGATATATAGCAAAAAATGGGAGGAATATTTGAGACACTTGGATGAGGTACTTGGGATTTTTGTGTACCAATCCTTGTATACCAAAGAATCCAAATGTGAGTTTGGATTGATTGAAATTTTATATTTTGGACATCTTATTAGTGCTAAAGGAGTTCAAGTGGACTAGCAAAAGATCCAAGCTATCATTAGTTGGCCAATTCTTAAGACATTGACATAGTTAAGGGGACTTTTGGGTCTTTGTAGCTACTATAGAGTTGGATGCCCCATTGATTGTTCTAACCAAAAAGAGAGCATTCTCTTGGAATGACAAAGCATAAAGGATGCTTGAATTCACCTATCTCCACAAAGTAGGGGTTGCATGCGAATAGAGTAATGGACCTAGCTCTTTCTCATTCAATTTGGGATTTTTTGTGCCATATATTGATCTGCCCCTTCTCTGACTTGTAATTACCAGCAAATCCTTTGTTCTTTGAATATCTATTGGGTTGGGTGTGGATTATAGTTGTTGGGTGGAGGGAAATATTATTTGTGCGAGGGTGCTTTAGCCCTACACTTAGGTGGGTGGAAGATAAAGAAATTGAGGTAAATTTATTGATTATTGTGGGAGGGAGGGAATCTTAGTTCAAAATAGGTTGGGTGGGAATGGGTAGAAGAGGGTGGACTTGGGAACTTTGACTGAAGGAGGAAATGAGTACTTGCCTTGTACTTGCAATACCAAATTTTTATGTCCTTTCATACTTGCATGTGATTCATTTGGAGAAGGAATTGGATTGACGCTAATGCAAATAACCACCCCATTGCTTCTGAGGTTTGGAAGTTGAAGAAGTTGGAAAGGTATTTTCCATTTGTGATAAAAAAATGCTCGTAATCATGCATTCTTAAGCAAAATTGAGGTAATCCTTGGTGTATGGCAAGTTGGTGGAGAAAATGGATCACAATAGTCTGAAATTATTTCTAAACCAATGGGACCTTAATGTCACCAAAAAAAATGGGTAAGTTCATTTTGAGCTTATGGTTTTGGAAAAAGAATGTAGTGGTCAATGCACTCGCTAGGATGCTAAGCATATGTTTCACTTCCAAGATTTCTAATGACAGGAAGGACTTTTTAATATCTAAATATGCTAATTTTTTTTCTAATGATATTCTTGACAAAAAATATATTAATGAAAATTTTTAATGTAGTTGATGGACTTATCATGTATAAGGGGAATCTTCTTGACTCCTTAATCAAAGCTTAAAGAAAATCCTAGAAGTAGTTCATGATTCTCCCCTAGTAGAACACTTAGGATTTTACAAGACGTATAAGCAGATTAGAGAGAGGTTTTCCTAGAAAGTCATGAAGGAAGAGATGCTCAAGTATGTATGTGAATGATTCACTTGCATGCAGAACAAATTAGAGCAGACATTTCGAAGACTTAAAAAACATAGGGTAAGGATTGTATTTATGAGGTGGTGGAAACTTAAAAAATATGTATATTTGTTTTCCTATTTTTGGGGATTAGGAGGCACCATAAATAGTAGAGGTTTTCTTTAGAGAAAATTTTAGACTCCATAGCAGCCAAAATCATGTAAGTGGTCGTGACAATATGTTTTTTTAAGTATTGAGTGAGTACTGCTACAATACAATGCACCATATCTATTGGAATGTATCTTTTCTAGGCCTTGTATGGATATGATACTTATATTGATTTGGTCATTTTAGATAACGGGGTGCAAAAGGCAAAAGATTTGATTCAAGCAAGTCAAGACTTGTTGACAATTCTTAAGGAGCACATGTAGCAAGTTCATAATCAGCACAAAGAATATGTCAATCAGTGAAGAATTGAGAGAACTTTTGAAATAGGGAACATGGTTTTCAAAATATTGCAGCCTTACAAGTGGTCATCCCTTTGAATAAGTGGAGTGGAAAAGCTCAAACCATACTTTATAGACCATATAGGATTGTACAAGGAATTGGAGTTATATAGAATTACCAGAAGAGTGCAAAATTCATAATGTCTTCTATGTGTCATGCCTCGAGCAGGTGTTTGCAAAAAATCTTGCGCTCTCTACAGTTTTACCACCTTTAGATATTGAGGGAAAATTAATTCTTGAGGCAAACTATTATGGACATCAAGGAAAGGAAATTTAGAAACAAAAGCATTACAACATACTGGGTGAGATGGAAGAATCTTCCCAAAGAAGATGCTACTTGGCAAGGTGGAACAATCTTTTGAGCACCAAATCTGTGGCCACTAACCTTTCATGTTTGTTGTAATATTTAAATATTGGGCTAGGAGGTGGCTGCTAGCCTTTCATATATATGATGTAATTTTCAAATATTGGGCCAGGAGGTGGTCGCTAGCCCCAGCCTTTCATATTTGTTGTAATGTTTAAATATTGGGCTTGGAGGTGGCTGCTAGCCTTTCATATTTGATGTAATGTTCAAATATTGGGCCAGGAGGTGGTCGCTAGCCCCAGCCTTTCATATTTGTTGTAATGTTTAAATATTGGGCTTGGAGGTGGCTGCTAGCCTTTCATATTTGATGTAATGTTCAAATAATGGGCCAGGAGGTGGTCACTAGCCCTAGCCTTTCATATTTGATGTAATGTTCAAATAATGGGCCAGGAGGTGGTCACTAGCCCTAGCCTTTCATATTTGATGTCATGTTCAAATAATGGGCGAAGAGGTGGTCACTAGCCCTAGCCTTTCATATTTGATGTAGTGTTAAAGTATTGGACCAAGAGGTGGCTGCCCTAGAAGCCACCTCCCTAGGGCCCTAGGCCACTACTCTTGTAAAAAAGGAGGTTATAAAACAATTGGAGGCAAGAAAAAAAGGAGAACTAGACTTCAATTTTCAGAATTCTTGTAATGTCCCTTTTTGTAAAATGCCCTAGTTTGCCCTAAATTACAACTCTAAGCAATTAAGGGTGGGTTAGAGAGGGAATTCCTGATCTCTTTAATGGAAAAAAAAACCCTACAAACAAGTTAGGAAATTAATCTATAAAATATAAGTGACGAATAATTACAAACATACTAACCATAAAACAAAGAAAGACTGATTATGATCCATAAAGTAAAGAAGCACTAACTATGATGAAATTTAAATAGTTTTGCAAACAGCACTGTAATGTAAAGATCAGAAATCCTGGGTCATAACCATAGGAATCCTCATTATCTTGATAGGGTGCCTTAATAACGGTTCTCCCTCAATCCTAAAGAGGGGCCTCATTAACCGTTCTCCCTCTGTCTGAGAGGGCGCCTTAATAGCAGTTCTCCCTCTAGAGATAGAGTTCAGCACTATCATAGATCAGATTCATAAACACGAATATATTGCCAACCAAATGTGCAGAATGTTATCAGCATCAGTCATAAATATGCAAGGTATTAATACTGTGAATATACAGATATTATCATGCAAAAATTACCATGTAATGCATCTACGGTTTGCTATATCTAATTCCTGGAATTCTTACCAGTTCGGATATCTGGCTGAGTATATTTCTAGCAGGTGTTAAGACTTTTGTCTTACTACTTCCTTTTTTCCCCCTTGATTTGCATGGAAAGTTATGTCTTTCCAAAACGGTCACTATCCTTGCAAAGGCGGTGACACCTCATATCATGTCTTTAATTGCCTTAACTAATTAATCTGCTGCTGATTATTGCACCTTTGTTTGAGTATGGAGATCAATGGTGCTCCCACTGGATTTTTTTGATTCCTTTCCTTTATACCTCTCAATGAGAGGGAGGGGTCACACCTCTTCATCATGTATGCCCTTTGGCAAGAGACTCACCCTTTCACCATCAGCACCATTTGAAAGAGTGCAACTCTTCATTGTATCTGCCCTTTGAAAGGGACACAACCTCCCATGATCAGAACTGCACTTCTTATTTAAATCAGATCTGCTCTTCTGATTCACAAATTATCCCCTCTCAAATGAGGTTCTCTTCTCCCTTTTATATACCATGTTTGAGTGAGTCACAACTTTTCATTCTATGTCCTTTGACCATTCATTAACTTAACTAAATTTTAATTATATTTAATTGTATTCTTTTATATTTGAATTTGAATTTTATTTTATTTTTATTCTTTTGAATTTTAATTTTATTATCATAATTATTATCATTTACCATTAAATTCTATTTCAAAGTGGGGACATTACAATTCTCATTTTGGGCATTTGTGCACTCATTCCAAAGGATAAAACTCTTTAGTATTGCTTGAGATTCAAGGAGGAAAGCCTGTGAGCATCTCAAACAAAAGCCTTTGAGCATCTCAAACGGTGATTGGGAACGAAGACATTGATGTTTCTAGTTGGTGGTTCCAGTCTGGGCATTACACAACTTAAAGATTTTAACATAATGACTTATGTAGCAGTCAGCTCAGCACTTGCCTAGCTTCAGCATAACGGTCAAGTTTAGCGATCCATTTCAGCATCATTTTGTTCAGCACTAGCAGTTCAGTTTAACAACCAAGAAAAGATTCCACAGGGTGGTTTAAAGGGCTGTAGGACATAGCGTAGCATAGACCAATAACAATGTAGGAAGTTTCCAGCATAGAATTTTGGCGAGGAATTGTTCAAACTGTTAATCTCTCTCCTTATTCAGACTTTACAAGTCCCCATTTTGTAAGAATAGTAAGAATTTCTTAATAAGATTGTATTTCTAGAATTTGTTGAGCTGTTACATTTATTGCAGATAAGTTGTAAGTTATTTGTTTTTAATTGGATGAGGTAGTCTTTCATAGTGGAGGTAACTTGGATTCGGACTTTGATTTTGCTGTTAGTAGATTCTGATTAAGGGTAATGTCAGATCCTTTATGTTTTTGTCATTTTGTAGTTAAAACTTGCAGCCTTTGGGCATTTTGTTGTAATTTTGAAACATATGCACATTGACAATGAAGCAATAAAATTGTGCAAATTTGTGTGTGACTACATCTGAAATCTCAATTTGCCTCTAACCTTATGTGTTATGGTTCTATAATATTTATGATGAATGCTTTCACTGTTATCTTATGAATATTTGTAATTTTCTATATTTTTTAATTTTCCCTTTATTTTTAATTTTTGTCCCCTAAAATATCGCCTCTTAAAAAATTTGTTTTGGAAGCATGCCTCTTGTTTCTTGTTGCCCCCATTTCAAAAATTTGGTGTACCCCCAATCCTCAAAAAATGGTGTCACATAGGAAAAATATAGTGATAATTGACTGCCATCTTTTTGTGCAACGTGCTCTGTTAAATGTAGCCAATGCATTAGGTGCACCTTATTTGTCCTTTGCAGTGTTGCTTCAATAGATCCCCAGAATGAATCCACTTCCATAGCTTGGTTAGTGCTTTAATCAGGCTTGTCATAGAAGTAACTTTATGATCCTCTGTTCATCCTCTTGCAGCCATTGGACTTGTGACAAGAAAAGACAAAAGTATAATATCTACGAAGTTGTTCACTCAAAGCTTGTGGTATATTAGGTGGGTATAGTGTTAGTCAGGGAATTTGGCTACATGAGCAAAGGCTTTGATTTATTGTTTGATTTTGGTTGCAATGTGATCGTGGCCAAACTAGGCTTGGGAGAGAATAAGTGCAGCAATAGCATATGATACTGCCACCTTGTTTTTGTTGGTGTTGGAAATAAGCCACACCCGGACCGACGATGGACTGGTCCAAGAGGGGCCAGTAGCTCAGTGGTAGAGCACTCCAGCAGCGTATGGAAGGTCCTAGGTTCGAGTCCTAGCTGGTCCATGTCTCAACATGGTATCAGAGCCAGGTCCAGGCTAGAAGCCCCAAGCACACGAGAGGTGTGGCTTAAGGGGGGGTGTTGGTGTTGGAAATAAGCCACACCCGGACCGACGATGGACTGGTCCAAGAGGGGCCAGTAGCTCAGTGGTAGAGCACTTCAGCAGCGTATGGAAGGTCCTAGGTTCGAGTCCTAGCTGGTCCATGTCTCAACAGTTTTTGCTACCTCATTTTTGTGAATTTGTTTTTTTCCCAATATCATGTTTTGATTTGTGGGTGTGTACAGGATGTATCATCTATCTGGTAAATCTATTTTGACACGGGTTTGTTAAATGTTATATGTGATTTTTTTATTCTGAAAATATTATATTTGATTTTTTTACTCTGAAAATATTATATTTGGTTTTTATATTTGCCTCTATTATATTGCAAACTTTGCTTTTGAATAAAAGTTCTCTCAAGCATGCATCTTTTAAATTTTAAATTTTATCTTTTGTTACTGTAAATGTTGTATGCAAATTTAATGGGTTTGTGAGTTCTTCAGGTGCAGAATTGGAGTACATACTCCATCCTCTCAGTTCAACCCAACTGATTGGGTGCAAAGGAAACAAGAGACACAAGTCAGAACTTGTGTCTCTTGTCACATAAGAGACTTGAGTACAATGAGGGGGTGACAAAGAATTGGGATCTAACTTTCGAGTGTGCCAATTTAGATGCTACAATTGTATAGCTTGCCAAACTCTCTGTAGATGTGGCAACTTTGTACATGACGTTGCTAGTGGGAGTGGCACTATAGCTGATTGTGGTTCAAATGAAATTGAATCAAATGTTGACTTTGATGTTCTTGATGAAGAAAAATACAAGGATTGTTAAATAGTGATTGTAACTTTCATTGTGTATTGACATTTGACAAGTCACTGTATTATGAATTTATGATTTTTTTCTTTTTTTCAAATTGAGGTATATAAATATTCTGTTTACTGGCAATTATGAGTATCACTATTTTTTATATATTATAATTTCAAAATTTTTAGAGACAGCTGTCCCCGCACCCAAGGAAAAGAATTGCCATATTGTCGTGCCTGAACCTTGTACTTGTCCCTGCCCCCATCCCCATACCAGGACCTGCAACTTAGACTTACACTCTTCATTTAATAAACCAGATTAATGAACTGTTCATTAGGACTATTTATAACTTACTCTCTTCATTTAATTACCCAATTTAATGAATGTTTATAAAAAAAGCTGTATGATATATGATATTTGAAAAGAAATCTTTTCCCTTAACTAGAAAACCTTTTATCCTTGCTTATGGTGGAGATTATCGTTTTTACTAATAGTTATTAGTTTGTATTGAGTTATGTGTAGGGAGAAAAATTAAACAGAGTTCTTCTGTCCGTTTATCTACTGATTTTCAGATTTATAAATTCTATTTCTTCTTATTCTGAAAATGTTGTCTTGCACATTGCGAAAAAAATATCTATTAACTTCTGACAAACTAACAATGCATCTTTGGCAGGGACTGAAGTTGCTCTGCAGCCGTTTTTTAAATATGTATTCTTTTCGGAAAATAACATCATTTGATTGTCCATAATATTCACCTTGTTAGTGACCTACATCTAGAGATGAAAATGCATTTCTATTGTTAATAGTGATGGCTTGCATCATTGTCAAATCGGCAGGTGTTTTTAAAAATATGTAATCTGTTTGGAAAATAATGTATTTTATTCTCATAAATATTCAGTTTGTTTATTGTTCGATCTTAAAACCAAAAGTCACCTGCATGGAGAGAAGTAGCTATTTTTGTTAAAAAGCAAATTATGAGAGGCCAAAAACGTGTAAATTGTTCTGAAGAAATAGATTTTGGGAAAAATATGTCGGATTTCTTAACAAGCAAATATTCTAGAGTGCAGTGTGCAGAGCTTTCTCTTTATATAATTGTAAATATAGGGTCAAGCAAGGCTAGGAAGAGAGTTGGTCAATGTTGAGCCACTCTCTCTCTAAAACTATTAATGTAGGGTGAAAAATGATAAAACATTGTTTTTTAAAATATCTGGAGGCTCTTGGTTATGACGGGCTAGCTCATTAATGTGTATGTATAAATATTAAAACTTGAGCAAGCATGCTGTTTAGGTTTGGAAAGCTCATATGACCACTGGATCAATTTCTTAGCCCAGAAATACCTTTAAAACTTGATATCCTTCCCTCTGAAACTTGATATCCTTGTAAGACGGTAGATTTTTGTTCTCTGCCTTCCTGCAATGGCTTTCTTATTGTTTTATAAATGACTATTTATTGTAGATAGTTTCTTTTGAGCTTTGCTTTATTTTTGGTTGCTGTGTTCGGTCTTTCAGGTAACCATCTTTCGAGAGGAATCAGTTGCGCCTTTGTAAGGCCTAAATTTTTACATCCTTTGAGTTTCTTTATTTCTTAAATCATCAATGTGTATAGCAAATGTTAAACCGCAAGATTGATTTGTTTCATAGTTGAGAAAATTAGTAGTACACAAAAATTAACAACGAAAAGCAATGAATGAAAATCACACATTTTTACGTGAAAAACTTGGCAATGCACAAAACCACGGGCAAAGGTCTCCCAATATTTTATTATCTTAGGAATTTTGTAGTTACAACAATCTGGACTGATAACAAGAAAAAAAAAACATGACCTATTGAACCATAAGACATCCAAGTTGAATCCTCTTCATAGAAGCCTTTACTGAAATAGAAAATGTGAGTCAATTGCATGATGAACACGTCTAAATGGCCCAAAATAGCAAGTTCCACAAAATCTCTTTGGCTATGCTAAGGTTCAAGCAATATCAATATGTCCCTTGGTTCTTAATGGAACAACGCCAAGACCTTCAACCATTACTCAGGCAGAATGGCATGAAAAGGACTAGAGTAACAATACAATTATCTTTGGCAAATTTAGTTCTATTTAATGTTGCAGAGGAAAAATTGTCATGTCTTGTGGGCAAACAAATTTTTCTTACATCCGACAGCTATACAATTTGAGGATGTGAGACAGTTCATCATTCATAGATCATTTGAACAGTTTCAATACATTGATAAGCAAGTTGGCTTTAGTAGTGTTGAACATCGAAGAAGATAATGCGACTATTCTATTGTTCTCCTTTCTTGAAACTTGGGATCAATTGGTTATGGTGCTTAGTAACTCAGCATCGAGTAGGAAAGTTGTCTTTGAAGATGTGTTGGCCGTAGTAATATCCGAAGTATATCTCAAGGGCCTTCTTCCAATGAAGCCCTAATTGCAAGGGGTAGAACTCAGGAAAAGGGAGGTACTAAGTGCAGACAAACCAGGTCCAAATCCGAGGGGTGGAAAAGAGTTAAATTCGGGAATTGTGTCAAAACAAGGCATGTCAAAAAGGATTGTAGATTGTCCAAAACAAGCAAAGAAATTCCTAGTGTAGGCATTTGAGGCAAACATGATGGAAGTTGAAGCACCATTGGAAGATGGGGAGGTATTGTTTGCTAATTTGAGAGGTTCATTGCATTATGCTTGGATTCTTGATTTTGGAGCCTCTTTTCACATGACTCAGAAGGATTGATTTTCTTCTTATCAGTCATGTGATGTAAGTACATGGAAAATGACAACCTCTGGGAAGCTATTGGTGAAGGAGAAGTTAGAATCAAGCTGTTTGATGAGGTAGTAAATACTATTCAGCATGTTAGACGTACCATGATTGAAGAAAGAAAATCTATAATCACTTGGAGTTTTCGACGAACAAGGTTACCAATCTAGTGGAGAAAATAGTTGTCTCAAGGTAACAAAGAGAGTGTTGGTGGTGCTAAAGAGAAACAAGGTTGGCAATCTCTACAACCTGGTTGGAGAAACTAGTAGTGGAGAATTTGCATTGGTGTTTGATGCAAAAATGGACTTAGTAGCAACTTGGCATCAACAACTAGGCAATATGAGTGAGTTTGGTCTCGAGGTACTACTAGATAGAAATCTTCTCCCAAGTGACAAATCTGGAGATTTGATTTTTTGTGAGCATTGTTTGTTTGGAAAACAAAATAGACTCGAGTTTTTGTAGAAGCACTACCAGAAGCAAAATTGTTCTAGAATTAATTCATAAGATACTTGGGAAGTGTCTATAACATTGATTGGGGGTTAGTCATTGTATACTTTAATTTATAGATCATTATTCTCAAAGTTATGTATTTAGTTTTTCAAGAAGTATGAAGCATTTTCCAGTTTTAAGAAGTTTAAAGCTCTAGTAGAGCCCCAGAATGCTAAAACAATAAATTGTCTGAGAACAAATTAATGGAGGGGAATTTTATTCAGGAGAGCTTAATCAGTTTTGCAGTGAGCATAGCATTGCAAGGCAATTGATGGTTGCTAGAACACCACAATAAAACAGTGTTGTTGAATGCATGAACTATACAATCATTGAGCGAGTTAGATGTATGCTGAGCATGGCTGGATTGGAGTAAAATTTTTGGGCTGAGGCTGTTTCACACCCTGTTTTTTGATTAATAGATCACCCACTACAACTCTAGATTTTAAAATTCTTGAAGTAGTATGTAAAAGTAAACCTGTTGATTATTCTTTTCATCGCGTTTTTGGTTTTGATGCATATACTCATAATCCTAAAGAGAATAAAAATAAGTTGGACATGAAGTCCACAAAATGTATTTTTCTTGGTTGTGTAGAGGGTCCAAAGGGATACAAGCTGTGGGATATTGTTGCCCACAAAATTATAATTAGCTGAGATGTTCATTTTAATTAAAAATTAGTGCAGAGAAGTAAATAACAAAGCAGAACTGGTGTTCTAGTAGAGGTGGAAAAGTATGAGGCTGATATGGATCTGCTAGATGAAAAGCAGCCACCTGTCCAAGAAGATCAATAAAGTTAGCAATCAAAGTCAATTATATGATGAGGACAACCACCAAATGAGCTCTAGGGTGTCACATCAACCCTTGTAAGGAGATCCATTGGAGTATCCAAATCACCAGAAAGGTACTCTCCTACTCGTAATTTAGCTTATGCATAACTTACTGATGTTGGTGAGCCTAATTCACATTAGGAGGTATCTGAATTTGAATATGCAAGCAAATGGAGAGCTGCCATGGAGGAGATGAAAGCTGTAATAAGAATAAGATTTGGAATTTGTGCCAGTACTTAAGGGTTGAAAAGCTAGGGAACAAGTGGATCTTCATATTGAAAGCTATATAAAGCTTGGTTCGAGGCCAAGGGGAATGCACAAAAATTTGGCATTAATTTTAATGAAATCTTTCTACCTGTTGTATGACTAAGTAGTTAGGATTGTTTTAGCTCTTGTTGCTAGTCTTGATTTGGAGTTAGAACAGTTAGATATTAAAACAACCTTCTTACATAGTGATCTCTCTAAGGAGGTTTATGTGCTGCAATCAGAAGTTTTTGAGGAAAGAGACAAGGAGAATCTACTTTGCAGGCTGAGAAAATTGCTATATGGTTTGAAGTAGGTGCCATGGTGTTGGTACAAGCAATTTGATTGCCTAATGATGACCGTGGATTTTAGCAGATGTGAAGTTGATTATTGTGCCTAGTTTCAAAGGAATGGAGATGACATTTTCATTATTTTGCTTTTGGATGTTGGTGATATCTTGGTAGCAGGTCCC
This sequence comes from Cryptomeria japonica, assembly GCF_030272615.1. Taxonomy (NCBI): domain Eukaryota; kingdom Viridiplantae; phylum Streptophyta; class Pinopsida; order Cupressales; family Cupressaceae; genus Cryptomeria; species Cryptomeria japonica. The sequence continues at coordinate 676,281,988 of NC_081414.1, read as the reverse complement.
AAAATGCACAAAATCATCCATTTGAAAGCTAAGCCTGCTAGGGATTTTGAAATGAAGGACTGCGGCGATGTAAATCAGATTCTTGGAATGAGGATACACAGAGGTAGAAATAGTAGGAAGATTTGATGTAAAAAAAACCTTTGAATAAGGTTTTGCAATGCTTCAATTTGCAAGATGCACAACCAGTTGGTACCACTTTCTCTATTTATAGTAAATTGTCTTTGGAGTAGTGCCCTAACACCAAAGTGGAGAGGATGCAGATTTCTTGTGTACCGTACTCATCAGCAGTTGGTAGTCTTATGTTTGCCATGGTGTGTGCCAGACTAGACATTTCTAAGTAGTGGGAGTAGGCAGTCATTACATGGTGAATCTATGTTCTAAGCACTGGACCGCTGTGAAGTGGATTCTCAGGTATTTGAGGGGCACCTCTAATGCTGCTATCTGTTTCAATGGAGTAGTATTTAGGTTAATGGGTATGTGGTGTGGATTTTGGTCGAGATAGAGATACAAGAAAGTCCACTATAGGTTTATGTTTTCTCCTTAGCTGGAGGTGCAGTTAGTTGGGTAGCAAAGTCGCATAGAGGAGTGGCCTTGTCTACTACTGAAGCTAAATATAGATGGTAGCGATGCAGGCTAGTAAGGAGACAATTTAGATTCATAGACTTCTGGGTGAATTGCAGGTAAAGCAGGATAACATGGTGCTGAATTGTGACAGCAAAAGTGCTTTACGTTTAGCACAGAATTTAGCATAGTATGTCAGCATAAAGCTTATTGATATAATATATCACTTTGTATATGAAATAGTAGGAGGAAAGGTCTTTTTGGCCAAAATATACATTGATATAAACCCAACAGATATTTTGACAAAGTCCATTGGTAGATAGCTCATTTGGTGCAGGACTTTTCTTGGATTGCACATTACTTGATGATGTACAACATTGGCATTGGTCTTTCAGTATGAGGAGTTATTAGCAGGACAGAAGATTTTGACTTCAAGTGGGAGAATGTTGGTATGTGAAGTCAATTTTGTTTATCTAGCGCTGATTAAATCATTAAACAATTGATAGAAGAATTTTTTGTGGGACTTCATTGTTTTTGGCCTTTTTGACATGTGTTCATCATGCAGTTAGTTGATCGACTCACACTTTCTATTTTTGGAAAGTCTTCTTTGAAGAGGATTCGACAACTTGGATGTCTTATGGTTCAAGCAGTCTTTTTTTTTGTTATGAAGTGCGGATTGTTGTAGTTGCACAATTCTTGAGATAATAAAATGTTGAGACCTTTGCCTGTGGTTTTTTCAACATATTGGGTCTTTGATGTTGATTTACATGGAATAAGTTGTTTGCAACTTTGTAGCTCTATGATTGCATGTAATCTTTGAGCCGTGAATAATCAATGTTGAAATTTGGTTACTGCAGAGGGCTTTGAGCAAAAAATATAGCAGCTTAGATTTTGTTTTGTGTTGTGCATTTTGATTTTTTTGTTAATTTGTTTTCTCTTGCTATAGTTTGTTATTTTGTCTGTTAAACATTTCTGGGTACTAGTTACTAATTTTGGTTCTTTTTCATTTGACCTGGATTACATTAGACATCCGTTGACTTAATGCTTGATGCAAAACGTTTCTTAGAGTGCTTCTAGAGAAAAGTTCTTAAAAAACTGTATTGACTTGATGGTATGCAATGATGCATAAAAGTCAAACATTAACAAGCATCTGAATAGGCAGTGTTTGGGGTTATTTTAAATGGTACTCAGACAATGTGATGTGTCTTTTCTTTGAAGGTTTTCAAAGGCAAATCCATGGTAAAATTTTTATCAGTTCAAATTTTTGCTTTTGCTTGGTCAGTTCTCCGATCTCTCTCATCTGCTTCATGCTTCTTGTGTCTTCCTCTTGCTCTATTATTTCCCCACTGTAGCCTTTGCCCAATTGTTTGCTTATCTATTTTTGTCAATGTTGTTTTGACTATTTAATCTAATTTGTGCATCTTGTCTTTGACCAATTGTTTGTTTATGTCTGTTTTGTCCTGATTAAAGAATTTACCTGTGGGGTTCCTCTCTCCTCCCACCATTCTGTAATATATTTCCATCGAGGGAGGTTGAGTACATCCGTACAAAAATAAATAAATCATACTTTTACATATCTTAATCAAAAAACTATGCTATATTAATAACATATTAATATTAAGTTATACTATTTTAATTTCTTGTAATATAGTAATATGGTTTATTTTTTATCGATATTCCAGAAAGTCATATTAAGTTATTTAACATTGAATATATTTTTTGTATCTATATTTAAGAAAGTTATATTAGTATGATTCGCTTTTTTATCTATATTCCAGAAAGTTATATTAATATGATGATTGGATAATGAGAAAGCTATATATTTCAACTAATATGGTGATTGAACCCCAACGAGAAAAACAGGTGACCAACAACAGCCTTGATCAGCTATTAGTTGCATAGGAGTGTAACTCGTTTCTTTCATTTGGTGGGTAGCTATGAAAAAGAAATAAAGAGTTAGGCAGCTAGGCCCTGAAGTTGGGATGAATAGAGCCCCCTTGACTTCTTTGTCACTGATATTTATATTTTTGGTTGAGTTCATGCATTTAATATTAAAGTATTCTAGTTCTATCAAATATTGGTGCCATTTTTCTTCTGTTCAGTGCTGTTCTCTGTTCTTTCTGCTCATCAAAGTGGTACTCGAGCAGTATTGTGTTTTCTCCTTCATATTTATGTTTGAGCGGAAAAGGGTTTCATTGCTCCTCTGATGCATAAAACTCACGAAACGAAAGAAATGCTCTCGTTTAGTGTTTTCAGGAGGTCAAGAAGTAAAAAAACACCCTTATGTGCACCCTTGCCCTTGTTTGTAGATTTACATAGTTTCCTTTTTTAATTTTATATTTCCTGTTTACTTCCTTGCTACATAATCTTTTCCGTTTTCCTCTCTTTGAAAGCACCATGTGGTTTTTCTTAGTTACCTTACTCCTATTTAGTCTGCAATTTGCCATTTTACATTCTTTTCTTTTGCTCTCTTTCTACATCTCAATGATGGATCATGGAGTGTGATCCAAACTTTGATGAGAAAAATTATTACATAGTTTAATCCAGAAAATCTATCTACAAAAAAGCACCTGTCAAAATTCATGCTGCCCTCTAGAATTATCACAGAAAGGCATTGGAACTGCTATGTCATCAATGGAATCTATCAGTTTTGTTTGCTGCCGATTCCACACAATTCTAATGGAAAAATTGCAAACCCTCCCTGACCCTGCAGATGCATTGTTCTAGATTCCAATTCTGGGAGATTTAATATCCAGAATCAGCCTAGTTTTCTGCTGATTCTGTAACCTAGCTTTGTTCTACACACTGGAAACAGAGGATGCTTTTGTAGACTTAATACACTTATACTGCTAGATGTTTAATTGTCATTTCTCTTCTTGCAAACCATTCTTTACAGTAATTCATCACCCTGCAAGTTCTTTTGTAAGTTTTTTCTTTTACTTTGCTATTGTTTGTCATTGTTGATTCTCTCTCTCTCTCTCTCTCACTCTCTCTCTCTCTCTCACACACACACACACATACTGTTTCTTTCCCAATTCTGAGCCTTTTTGTTGCATTGCATCATTTCGCTTGATATCTCTTTTTGAATCACATTTTAAATAATAGTAATATTTGACTTAATTTTTATATCATACATTTCAGTTTGTAACTTTTGTGCAGGTGCAGCAAACCCTCCTCAGCTTCATTCAATCCTTTTCATCTTACCGTTTCATTTTGGCAATGTCCCTTATTCTAGAGACTTAATAAAAAAGCTGTATTGTTACAAGCCATTCAGCAACAGAGGCAGCATGTTGGCTTGTAAATGTCTGGTGGTATACTTCTTAAAGGTTTGCTTGGTTGACTTGTCCATTGGTATAAACTAGTCAATGGCAGAATCCACCTGTTGGCTGCTAAATGCTTGAGTGCTCGGTTGATTCATCCATCAGAAGTAGTTGGCTTTATATGTAGGTGAGGTAAAGGGGTTTCTCTTCATCTTATTTTGTAATGCCTGACAGACTGGGCTTATGGGAAGGGTTTACTTTTTATAAGTTTTAGCAGGGGGGTTTTGTGAACCAAATTACCAAGGGGTTTTTGAACCAAATTACCACTGATGCTGATCTTGACAAGGAGGCTTGTTTGCCTTTCTTGATAGGGAGCTTAGTGGAAGTTGCCCAGACAGTGTGGTTATCTGAATGGGAAGCGATAGTCTAGCTATATGCTAGTCACAAACCTCCAATCTGCAGTAGCATGTTTTCCCTGGTTAGGCCCTTGTGACTGGTGAGGCTGCAGGGAATGTCTTGAAATTTTCTTTGTTGATCCCTAGGCCTTTAACTTTGAGATTCACCTTTAAGCTGTCTTCTCAATTGGGTAGTGCCAAACCTTCCTCCTTGAAATGCAGAGTGAGGCTATTGTGATTTTATTGTTCTCATGGCTGGGGTGGTTCTCCCTGGGATTCCTTGCGGAGATACCAAGTTTGAACTCTGGTGGCTGGTGCGCATCTGTTGATGTTTGAGATTTGAGTGTACCTTAAAAGAAGTGTCAGTTGAAATTGAGAAATTAAGATGTGATTTAATTATCTCAATGAGAAATGATTGTGTTGTCTCTCTCTTCCTTTCCTTCCTCCACTTCCTCCCTCCCTTGTTAATTAGGTCAGTGGGGTCCTAACTATAGGTAGTGCCTTCCTTTCGAACAATCCAATGAGGGGCTCCATCCCCCACCCTTGGGTTCTATTTCTCGATCTCTGAGAAGATAGATAGTTATTATGGAGTTCCCATCCAGCTCTTCACGACCACCCTATATTAGGGTTCTATTTCTCGATCTCTGAGAAGATAGATAGTTATTATGGAGTTCCCATCCAGCTCTTCGCGACCACCCTATATTCCTTATGGTCGGTCCCCCCCCCCCGGGAGGTAGATATCTAGATGCCTTTGAATAGGAATGCATATTCTATCATAACTGAGTAGAAAGTTATGAATTTTGTTTCCGAAAGATGCTATAACTTAAGGTTTGTTTTACCTTTGAAGGGAAGAATGAGTTACTTTCAATGACTTGCAATAAAGAGTGTAACCTAGTGTTGGTGTAAATAATTATTCATCTTGGATATATTATTACACCTTACTTAAGTTTACTTAGGAAATGCATTTCATAGTAGTTTGGGTACGAGACACTGGGTGTTTGTGCCACATTGGGATAGTGTGTGTAGGAGAATTTCCACCTTTTATGGTGTTGATCTTGTTACTACTCTATCATATCTACAATAGTGATAATTCCACCTTCGGTGGGTGATCCACCTCATATGGAATATTTTATTGTTTCTTCTACCTACCACACCTATTTCCTACCTACCCTTGTTTCTTATTGAGCCACATGTCATGTTTGTGTGCTCACATATCCATATCACCTTGCCTATATAAGCAGACTCATCTACATTGTATGTAATTAATTGATTGATGATCCAATTGATCACATTTTACATCTTGATAGAATACAGTTTATTCCTATCATCTATTTTGTTCTCTCTTATTTGTGCTTTCCATTGCCTCTAGATCTTGGCAAAATCTCACACCTAGATAACCTAGATATTGCCCATCTCTGAATAGAATATTTGCTTATAATTATTTTATATATCTTATGAAATGTTGCAGAATCGTTTTATACAAATCTCAAACTCAGGCACTCATTGAACGAAGTGCAGATAGGTAGATAGGGCCTCCCACCTGTGTTTCTTCCTGGGCAGTGTCTTGAGTAATGTGATGACCTTGGTTGTGCCCCTACGGCGTGCTGGGTGTTTGATTTCATCAACCTGCTTCACTTCTACCACCCACCCACACCATTTATCAGCCTTCGTCATTATCTTGCTATTGTCTCATGTATATACATATATCCTAGCCTTCTGAAATTGAGAGCTTTTGTTGTTGACCACTCTACATGTATGTGTCTCTTCCATTGTTGTTTGTATTGATGTTTCTGGAGTTTCTAGGATGCAGAACAGGGATTTGGGAATGCCACAATTTTTTTTGGATTTTGGAGATGGGAATCATAATTTGCACAAAACATAGAAAATTAAATAGAGAATAGAGAACACAGCCGATAATTGAGAATTGAATACCAATTGCCAAATCATAAATGTTGGAGATAAATCAAAATGCTTTAGAAAACCAGAAGTGTAAATGGAATTTAATTACTCAGGACTTGATTGAGAAAACTAAGGAAAAAAATTGATGTTTTCCATCTGGCCCAAGCATAAAGTAATTTTTATGTTTTGGTTTCATAACCAGAGTGAGGGTTTGACGATAACAGTCTCCAGTGGGGTCTAATGCCCCTCGTGGACTTCGGAGGCTCTGACATTTAAAAGGCAAGTTTTTCTATTTTCTTCTTAGATTTTTTTTAAATTGGTTTTATTGCATAGTGGTGGGCAGGGATGTTCCTGATGCTCCTGATGTTCCTCAGACAACATAAGGATGTTAAGAATGGCAGGCTATCTGTGAAACATTTCTGCAGAAGGGAGATGTCATGGTGATATCCCCTGTATTTTGAGAGATCAGGGATGGGGAGAGGATAATTTGTCCCACTAACTCCATTCTCCAGATGTCCTGGGAAAACACAAATAAAACTCCAGGTAGAATTTGTTCCTGGATTACACAGCTTTTTTCCTTTACACTGGTTTTCGTTTTTTTCGTTTATGTCTCCATTGTAGACATGTTTGTTTTCTTTCCGGTCTTGCTCTTTGTGCAAAGTCTTCTAAGCAGGCATGATCATTTATTGCTATAGTTAGTCTAACCCCATCCTTCAAATGTCTCAGGACCTGAAACACAGTTAAGAACTCCAGGATTGCATGTGTACCTTTGTTACACTGCCTTTTTTTCCTTTACACTCGTTTTAATTTATTTCATTTATTCGCCCGTCGTTCACATGTTTTGATTTTTTCTGGTTTTGCCACTTGTGCAAAGATTTCTAAGCAGGCACAATCATGCACCTCATAGAACAGTCTTTCTTGTTACCATGGTTCGTCAAAAGAGGGAGCGTTACTTTAGGTTGAGGTTCTCGAAGGTCAAGGTATACATTGGTTTTGCTATAATTTAAGTATCTGTGGAGATCCTATACAAATTAAGATCAGGTTTTGTAATCTTCAAAGTTTTCCTTTCTAACTTTATCCCTGGATGGCGATATATGAAAGAACAGCTAGGTAGGGACTATTAACTAAATCCTTAGTTGTGGGTGATTCCCAGCGTATGCAGGTTTTTCTGCGTGAATTTAAGTCAATTTGTTTATGTAGGTAGCTTGTGTGAGAAGATGCTTGTTTATGCCCTTTGTTGAATTAAAATCTAGGATCACATGAAATTTAGACTTGGTGTCAACCTACTTGGATCAATTTGATCAAAATCAGTCCAATACAATACAAAAAAGTGTAAGATATGCAATTTCAATCATTGTAGATGTATAGATATCTTCGTTGTTTTTGAAAATCAATTTTTAAGTGTATTTCTAACGTAAATAAATAGAGATGTCTCTATTGACCTTTTAACCAAGGAAATTTTACCCTTAGATAAAAAAAAGAGGATAATTGTCATTGATTTGTTTTTGGATGTGTGGTGTAGTGGCTGTATAGGGGTTGAACAAACCATCAAATAGGTATGCAAAGCACACAATGAGTTTGAACTTTGAACAAGGAATAAAATAATGAAGCCAAACAATGGAAACCAAATGAAATTGTAGAAATTTAAGAAATAATACAAGGCCCACCAATGAATGAAATGTAAATGGTACACTATCTAACCCCAAAAGAATATGCAAAGGTTATGGTTTACAAATTGATTTGGATTAGCTCTACCCAATATTTGTTAGAATTAAACCTTAAGAATCTAAACTCTTAGCTTTTGGAACCCTCACAAATGGTCAAAACATTGTCTTGAATAGTATTGTCAAGATGGCTCGCATGGGCATGAAGGGTTGTGGAAGTTAACACCATTAAAATGTGCTTGAGTTAAGATGTCTGTAATAAGAATGACCGATTGTTCCCTAATAAATATTGTATTGACATTCTTCTAACACTTGAGCTAAAAACCATGAAAAAAATGATCCTTGTTTAACAAAAGGATTTTGAAATAATGACCATCATGACATGAGGTCAATTGCATTCTTTAGGAAATGCACTTGAAGTAGGATGAACATCATGATTGTGTTGGATGCAAGAACACATTGGACACAAGAGTTGCCTAACACATCACAACACTTGATTAAGCTATTGCATGTCAATCTATCGCAACATAAGGCACACATTGGTTAAGCTTGTGAATGAGAAATATGCATCTATTTTTGGGTGTAGATTGTGTTGACATAATGATGTTTTTGCATCGAACACCCTTGGTAAAATGATTGTGAGCTAGGTGGTCACAATATCGACTACATGAACCATTAATTCAGCCATCTCAATAAGTTTGCTTTAGCTCCAATAGAAGCCATTCATAGGCCACTTACTCCTCTATCAAACAAGTTGTTTCTCGTGTTTTCTTCATTAAGTTCTTTCTTAAGTGTATATGCAAGATTTTGTGCAATTTACTATTCTTGGTTTTTGCAAGTATTTTTGCTCTCAATTTGTTTTTAAAAACTCATCAAGCTTTTGGTGAGTTTTTCACAAAAAACTTGGTTGCATTAAAAAAAAGAGGCCTAGTTGCGTAAAGAAATTATCTAATTTTTTTTTTCTTCAAGCCAGTTTCATTCTCTTTACTAAAATATGTACATGAATATAACATTGGAGTATAAGTCACATTTCAATGTCTTTGTCCTTTTTTATACTTTAAATTATTTTTTATGTATATATTGGTAGGATGTTTGAGAGTGGTTTCATATCTCTAGAAGTTAAATTCTAGATTTTAGATCATATAAATTTCAGACCTAGTCAAATTTTAGTAATTAGTAGGCTCCTATTGGCATTCTCTCGCTCTTTCTATCTCACTTTATCTGACGTGGATTATAGACCTATCTCTCTTCCTATCACTCTCTTATCTCACTCTCTTTCTCACTCTCTCCCCCAAGATCTAGATATGTCTCTATCTCTCTACCTCCCTCTCTCTCACCCTTAGACCCCCACGTGTGGGGCTACACTCAACCTCGTTTTGGTGAGGTTTAGGAGCCACAACGAATTCCTAGGAATTGATCCTCTCTTCTACTTATCTTGTAGTTTTCACTAGAGTTAGGAAGAGGAATATGTAAAATGTTTTGATATAGTATTTACTTTTAGTTTACAAAAAACAATTTGTTATTTTCATTATGTTTTAGACTCTTAGCCATCAACATTCCACAAGGATGACATTTTGCACCTAGTTTGCATTTAAATCATTCAAATATAACTAGACTCATCTTGTTTCTTTTATCTACTCATTTATTGACTCATATTAGATGCATCTCTACATAGAATTTGAAAAATATAAATGTGTTTCTAATGAAATTTAAGCAATTTTTTAAGTTGTTGAGTTTCTGCCAAATTTTTTTCGAGTCGCATTTTTAGGCCTTGTCTAGTTCTATTTTTTCAACTATGGGCACTTTCATTAGTTGTCAATTTAAACCTCCAAGGGCATGGTATGAATATATATCAAATGTGTTGAATATTAGTGAGATATCCAACTCTTTTGAAAAGATTTCATAACCATCCTTTGAAATTTCACACTATAAAAGAAATTGATTTCAATTGGGTTTTTTCTCAATATATGTTGCACCTTAAGTTGCTCTCCTCTTGTAGCTTCTTAACTTAGCATGAGAAGCTCCATCAAATGTGTGAATTCCTCACCTTTCGTTTTTATGTGCCTTAGGTTGACTTCCACTCTTGTTGCACCGTGTGTAGGGTTATTCCAAACAACACTCAAAATGACATCTTTATAATTTGTTGATTGGGTTGTATGCGATCTCCACTTGTGCCAACATAGAGTCCTATTGTGTAGGCTTCTCTCCTAGACATTTGAGTAGATTGCCAAGGCTTTAATTACCAACCACTATTCATTAGTTCATTTATGGATGATATATATAGGCATCGATCTAAGACCATTTATCAATCTCAAATGTTTTAAAATATAACATTTAATTAGTTGTTAGTTTAATTCATCCTTCCTATGCACCCATGACTATCAATATTACTAGAGAATTACCCTTAAGTGAAAAGTCAACAAATATATTTTTTGTGGGTCATGCTTGTATAGTTATATCAACTATATAAGGGTTATAAGTAGCTAGTTATTCTTGGTTCAATGACAATATTTGGAAACAAGACTTCGAGTTGGGTTTGGTTGCACTCCTGAATCTAAGGTGAGCTTGAAGCCTCCAAGATCTAACCTACTTTAGTAAAGTTGGCCATTAACCCTCTATACTCTTTTGATGATTTTATTTTACTTTCCTAGTGTTATTTGGCTCTAGGAAGTGGTGCATCAATTTTGAGACCCAACAAAATGACACCATTTTCGGGGTAGTGACACCCTAGTTCTTATTTTGAAGACCCTTGCAATAGCTATTGAAAAGAATTATGTGTGGTGGATAAGTTTGACATCCCATCAACTTACACCTAATAGAATGGCATCATTCCATGGAGGAATTAATTGCTGCTAGGTCTTAGGCGATTGGATGTATTTTAAAGACCTCGGTAATAAGTTTGTTATTTGTATTTTGTTTGGGTGAACTTAATAACCTTCCAAATCATGCCAAATAGATTGGCATCGTTATTGAGACTATGAAAGTAAAAAGAATATTTTGAGAACCCTGGTAGCCAAAAGAGTGTAGTTGTGCATTTTGTTTTGGTGAGTTTGCTAGCGCATCAACTCACACCTAACAAAATGGTGTTGAAATCATGAAAGAGGTTGCTAGGTTGATTTATTTTTTTGAATGCTTTGTTGGCGAATGCAACCTAGATTTAGACATTTATTCCTTGGAGGTCTAAATACTTAGATGATTTCTTCATTATTGTGAGATGACGACTCTACCATCAAAGAATGGGAAGTTTTGTTTCTATTATTCTGTTTCATGAACAATTTTCAGCTAATCATAGATAAGTATTTGGTACTCTGCTTTCTTCCAATTCAAAGCATGGTTTCCCTCTTGTTGGGAAAATATTTTCCTTTTTCCTATCTTTTATATACTACATAAAAGTTGTAACTAACCACGACGAGTTGGAATTGATATATTACCCTAAGGAGCTATTATTAAACAAAACATACAATTCAAACCCTAGGGAATATGAGAGGATGCATGTCCAAGAGTATTATGTAGATGAATTACTAGGATGTTTATACAACCCAAAAAGAAAATATTCACTTTCAAACATACAAATGTCCATACTTAAAAAAGAGTTAGAGATACTAGAGCTGAAGGAGCTTGAGAGGGGATGTGAAGAATGAGCCAAGGCTTTACAATCACAAAGACACCTTGCTATTACAGGAAAATAAGTTTCTTCATTCCTTGTTGTCCCACTTGATTGTATTTATTTGTGGCTCGACCTTTCTTGGGTTGATTATGAAAGGAAAATGATGAGATATTCTATCTATAGATTGATGCCAAAATTTGATAGATATGATCATTTGGAGGTTGATGCACATGTTAGAGTATTTTTAGATTTCATGGAGAAGTATTAGTTTGATGATAAAGACATATGGATAAGAATTTTTTTAGGTCATTGGATGAAAAGACAGAGATGGTATCAAAGTTTTCTTCAGAATTTTTTTTACTTCATGGACTTAGCTTCTTGTTGTGTTCAAAGGAGAATTCTTTTTATACCTTGATACTCTTGTTGAAGAACTTGAAGACATCAAATGGCAAGAGGGAGAGTCTAGCATGGAATTTAGTTGGATAGGTTTGTTGTTGTGCTTTACAAGATCACAAATAATTGTAGATTTAACACACTTGCCCATATTGACATATTTCTTGGAGCCTAAAATGCTTCTCTATGTTCTAGGTCATTAAAGGAAGAATTCAATTTGGTTGACATGCAATAGGCATGCAAGTTCCTTGTTTTAAAGAATGCTTTGAGAAGAGATATGGTTGCAAAATCATTATCCTCAATAGTAGAAGTTTCTAATGGTGAGCTTGTTATTGAAGACAATAATTGTTTGGAGATGACATCATATAGAAGCACAATGTAAAGTGATGATTGTGTTTGCAAGTAGGTAGATGAAGGTGTTGGTGCATTATGTGACAACAATACATATGAAGAAGATAGTTTTTGAACCAACCTTTCAAGTGGATCAATCATCCATGAATAACTATAATGAAGAGATGAATGATGACATCTTCTATATGGATGAGAAATATGATCTTAATGTTTGTTAGATCAATGTAGATAATAAAGAAGATATGTATCATTAGATGAATAAACCCAAGTAGCTGACCACGTAGCATGTGCACGTGTTGGTAATGCAAATGATGAATAAGAAAGTAATTTTCTTGCTTAATCTTTTGCCTTCATTTGTCCCATTTTTTAATTTTGAAGTTGCTATTGAATGATTGCACGAGGATAACATATGCATGGTTGTACACAAAGAAACAAATATAGAGATAAGTATTTGTAAAATTGATGGTATTAATTTTGAGGAGTTTTCACTTGATGATTGTGATGTTGGTAATTGTAGGTATGCAGAATACTATCTTCCTCATATACGATGCTCTTCAAGAGGATCACATAGCAATGTTGTTCTAAAGTTGAATGTGGAAGAAGATAGGTGCCACTTATTTGATTTTTGCAACACTTCTCTTATAACATATTACCAAGATATGATTGAATCACAAATAATTTGAAGAATGCGGCTCTTCACATGAGGTGTCTAATGATCCAAGTTGGTGTGCTCATGGAGATTGCATTAGCATAAGTGATTCTAAGGTATGATATTTGTTTGTTGTGCCTAAGGTGAGTGATATTGAATACGAGGCTTTCATTTGTCATGAAGATTTAGTGTCAAAATGTGGGGATGAAAACATGCTTAAGTTTGAGGTATTCGCTTGGGCCCAAGATATCTCTTGTCATGACATTGAACAGCAATGAGTTTTCTAGGTTATTGATTAGCTTGCGGCTGAAGCTCCTTTTATATTAAAGCTTCAAAGTTTTTCGTTTAATTTTCTAAAAGATGAGTTTTCTTCTCCAGGTCAACTAGATGAGATGACATTTTTTTCTATGCAATGTGAATTGGGTATTTTCTCTTTTGGACTCAATACAGTTGTGTAGGTTAGCAAGTATGAATACAATGATTTCTTTTGATGCTAATATTAGAACTTTCCATTTGTTGTCCTAGCTACTACAAAGAGAAAGCAACACACAATAGTGTGGTAGCCTATGTTTTATGGTTTCCATGTAAAAACAAGTTCAATGGTGGATCGAGCCTTCACTTGTTTGGAGGTAGCTATAGGCTCGTGCATGAAAGGAGACAATTACATTCATTGTAATTAGGTGATGGAGATAACTTTGGGTTGAGGGAAATCAACTTCTTCAACAAGATGGTGTTTGACAAAGGCAAGTAATATTTATCTATCCTTTGCAAGCTTGCCCTGCCTTATGTGAAAGTTTTGTATCATAGCCATACCTTTATGTTTATTCTTCGTGATGCTTAGTTGGCCATATGATATCGTCATGGACATATGTTTATTGTTCCTTGTGAGTTAGTCATATTCCCTTTTGTCCCCAATTTTGGTCTACCTAGAGATCTAGATTCTCCTAGTGCTTGCAAGAGGCACACATTCTTGACCAAAGCCACTATTGGGAATCAATCCTTTCATACCTTTTTTAGCTTGAGTCCCTTCTTTTTCATGTGCTCAATTCATGGTATCTTGTAAATAATTGATCTGAGATAGTTCTTCAAGGTAATTATGTTAAAGTTTGTATTTGGTTATGTACTTCCATCCATTTTCTTTAGCTAATTACTCAAAAGTCCATAAATTGGCTAAGTGTTGGATATGTTTTTGCCTTCCGCCCTGTAGAACAACCAAATAGATATCCATGTTTCAAGTTTGGAAAAAAATGGACTTAAAATAATGAAGCTATGGTCAGTCGAAGGTTTCCCTTGTTCCAAGAAACTTCGTTAGTAGAGACAGTAACTATAGAAGTCATCAAAACCATCGATAGGGTCATGGTTCCTCCTTCCTTGTCGACCACTAACTCATCTTTGTGCCTTAGGCATTTTTCAATGTGTGTTCTTGTTATTGGTAGAGGCATCAACAAAGAGGTTAAAAAGAATTAAGTGTTGGAGTTGGCAATTTTTTGTTGGTTTTGGAACCTACATTGCCCTCTGACTTGGTTCACAAAATCCCTTCTAGTGCGAACTTGTTCCTAATGGGTTTGAAGTTGCCAACTTGGAAAAAGGGGCAAGTTATGCAAAATTTCAAAGTTTCATGCTGAAGATCTTGTTGTGTGTTCATGTTTTTAGTTTAACAAAGTTTTGTGTAAAATTGACCAAGTAAGGAAGTGCCAACGCTTTTGTGGTTCTAGGAACAATTAAATCCTCCAACTTAGTTATCTGTTCCCTATACCTCGTCAATCATCGATTTTGAAGATGTTGCAAAGTTTGAAGAAAGAAAGTTGAAGGGTTGGAGTTTTTGGTGGTTGCAAGAACCATTGGAACCTCTAGCTTAGTTCCAAGTTTCATCCTAGGTGTCGACCCCTGACAACTGCTTTGTCAAGGGTTTGATAATTTTAGTGCCAAAAGGTTTTTTAGGCCTATTTGTATGATGAGTTAGTTTGAAGGCATTTTTTGGGTTTGATAATGTACTAATTTGAGTTTTGGTGTTGTAGTCTCATAAATTGTATCCTTTTACAATTTCACACCTAGTTTGGACCCTCTTTGATAGTTGTGCTTAGGTTTTACCTAATTTATGTATGATTGCACCCAGTTTTGGGATTGTATATATAAAATTAGTACATTATCCTATTCACAACCTATTTCATGGCTCAAAATGCAAGGACTAGGGTGTCGGGTGCCCCTTTCCAGGCAATTTGGCCCCAAACTTTGAAATACGAATGTCAGATTTGCAAATAGCAAAATTTTTCCCTCTGATGTTGATCTTCCTTGAAAATTAAACTCAAAAAGTTGTAAGTTGCATATAAATACAAATACCTCTCTCATTTTAAACTCTAACCAACACAATTCAAATCATATATGCACAAGCAATTCAATTGAGCACATATTTGCAATCAAGGAGTAAGGCATTCAAGCATAAATCATGGTTACAATAGTCATGATCAATCACCATGTGTTTCTTCATGATGAAAGCATGTATTAAAATTTTCATAGCAACGTTAGGCCTTATGTGAGATTTCATGCTAAGGGTTTCATATTTGAGATAATATTTGTCAATTCAACAATTTCATTATTGTTTAGCCTCTGTCTTCCGTAGGAAAAGCTCTCTTTTACATCACCATTAGCTATTGTGGAGATGGAAACACCAATACGAGGTTTGACTTAGGCAAGTCCCTATGCAACACAACCCTTCTTCCCTATTTTTGTGTGTGAAAGTTCAAATCTAACTGTAAAACAAGTACATGAGTGCAAAGCATACTATCATAGGTTGTGACAAACTTTGAATAGATGAATACCTCAAGACTCTAGGGTGCCCAACAATTGTGTGCAACACTTTTCAACTAAATTTCTAAGAGATGGATCTACATGACCTCCTGACTATGATTTGCTCCTTTTTATCAGTTATAAGCACCTTAGACTAGGGTATCCAACACTTCAATCTAGTACTTTAAGCTCTAGTTTGTAAATCTAGGTTCCCTTTTGTGTCTTATTTCTAGATCTGGCTTTCTATGTTAGTTTTTTTTTAAAATCCAATTTAGCGTTATTGTTGAGAACCCTCATTTTATCGTCATTGAACCCTGGATCTCATACACACATGTCAATCTCAATTTTATTGTAACAAAGTAATAAAATTCCAAATGTTCAAATCTCCTATTAGGACTGGTAGAGTCAAAAATTGCATACCCTTAGCAATTTCACCTACACTTCTATATCCATTTTAGTGTCTATTATCCTAGCATTTGTGTAGGTTCATTTCAGCCCTTGCATCAACCTTTTCTCTCTCAAGATTCTTAGGAAACCTTTTTAGCAACTACCTTATTGTGTTAATTTTGCATTAACCATGTGTTTCTATTGTCTCTTGTCATTTTTGAGTGTGATTTGTCTAGACATTAGTGCATCGTGCTTCATCTTAACATTCAAAGGTTGGTTCTGAGTGCTTTCCCACTTGTCAACTACCTAGGTTAGTGGAAATGACTTAGAATATTTTGAAACGACTCGAGGACTCTACATTTCCCTCCTCTTCTCACTTTTAAATCTATATTTTCACTTCTTGCAATCACTCGTGGATGTTCTCTAATTCTCTCTTGGCTTTCATAGCTCTCTTTGTCTTTTGCACAACTTTCTATAGCTTGCTACAACAATCTAAAGCTCTCACAATAGTCTTTGCCATTATCTTGGCTTCCTCAATCCTTGATGACAATATCTTTCTACTTTTCTCATCTCTTTGAATATTTTGGGATTTATCACATCCTTTCTCTATTAAATCATTTATCATACTATCTATTTGTGTTTTGATTTATCTATCTATCTAGTTGTTGTGGAGGTCAAAACACCAAAATAGGGACTTGACTAAGGCAAGTCTCCAAACAACCCCAAACATTTTTCCTCTTCTTCTTGTGCGTAGGTTTATTGGAAGCACTCAAATGCATGGAGGCTTGCTTATGTTTTGTTTATTTCATTTCTTTTCATCTTTATCATTTAGTATTTTGTCATTACATTTATGATTTTTGGGTTTCCAGTTTTTGCAGATTGGTCAAAATACAATGTTAGGTTTTGCCATTTTTTGAGTCTTTTATGTTTTGATCTGCATGAGACTACAATGTGTCACATAGATGTTAGCATGTCACATTAATGTCCTTGGCTAAGATGCCTAGATTTGGACAAACTCTATCATATGCACTTTCCATTCTAATAGTAAAAAACTTTATTCTACTTATCTATAGTTAGACATCTTCACTAGTTTAACTAGTTGGAGATGTTTGAATGTAGTGAAATTGGCTCTCAAACAAATATAGTGTACCTTTTGTAGGGTCACTTTCCCCCCATTATAGATTGTAGTTGGACCTAATTCGTGTTTGAATGCTACGCTATGGAAATTTGAGATATTAGTTTGCATTCATAGGCCTATGATTTTATTTCCTTACGTATCAGGTGTGTTTTGTCCACCTATTTTCTCTAGCTACCAAAGTTAATGGTTTTGGCCCTTTTGGCCTAATCTGATTGTTGCTTAATTTCCTTTGATTTGAGTTGCTTGTTTTAGGTAAGATTTGTTCCTTGCAATTGATTTTTGAATTGCTACGATTTTAATTGTTGTGATTTTTTATTCCTAGGTGTATATGTTGTAAACATGTTATCATTTTTTAGGAAGTTGGTTACACAATGGTTTTGTAGATACCAAAGGGCATTATAGGTCATATATCAATGCTATAGTCTAGTTTACTTAGATATTATAGACCCATGAAATAGAAGAATAGTATTACAATGAGATCTTGTTGCAAAATATCTTTGTGGTCCTTTGCATGTATTTAGGAAGGTTTCATAAATACATATGGGGATTTTTCCTTGCCACACTTGCTGGCATGAATGCAAATTTGAGTTAAATGAATATGATAGCATTCAAAAAATATTGCAAAGCTTGTAATGATCTTTCTCATATTATGTATGAATTTGTGTAGTTGTGTTTGGATTACTAGGTATTTTCTGTTGCAAGGTTTCATATTTATTGGTGCATGTGAATGCATAGATAGGTCATGTTCTTCCTTTCTCATTTGTTCTCTTCTCATTTCTCTATGAATTTTTTGCCCAATTAGATGGGCATTGGTCTAAAAGATCATTCACCAATCTCAAATCCTTTAAAATCAAACACTTAAGTAGTTACATTAGTCTAGGTAATCCTTCTTGTGCACCCATGACTACCAATATAACTAGGGAATTATCCTTAAATAAATAGAAAATAAATAAATTTTATGTGAGTCATGCATGCTTAGTCACATCAAATATATAGGGGTTACAAGAGACTAGTTTTTCTTAGTTCAATGGCATTCTTTGGAACCAAGTCATTGATTTGGGTTTGGTTGCAATTATTTGTTAATTGTATATTTTATGTGAGTTCAATACTTGTTAACACATACCCTTGGTAATACCCCCTTGAGTCTTAGTTGATGTTGAAGAGTAGGAGTTATAACCAACTCTTGTAGGGTTGTCCATTAACCCTCCATAATTTGATGATGGGCTGATTTTAGTTACACATGATGACAACTTTGGCATTGTGAGTGAGATTTGTCTCTAAGAAGTGAAGCAAATTTTTTAGACCTAACAAACTCAACCGTCTCCTCATCCATAATCGAAATCCAACACTTAAAATCATCCAAACCCCATGTATCCTTCATAGTTATAATATCTATGTGAGTAATCAAAACAAAAATACACCTTCACTCAAGATGATTATACTTGTCTAGTTGTTATATATACATTGATTGTGCATCCTTAAGAATTGAGATGGAGGCTCTATCTCCTCTTTTGAACTCTGTAAAATATATGATCTATCTTCCTCCTCGAGACATTCATGGGTTTTTGGTTCAAACTTCTCAATATTTAGGGGTAGTCAAATCATATTTGTTTTCTTCCTTCTTTGGTAACAATACTCTGGAAGAAGTTTTAACATTTCTAGAGATAACACTTTAGTTATATGATTTTTTTTACCATAGGATCATAAAGCTTGTACCACTTCACACTAGTGCCATAGCCAATGTAGATTAATCTCAAATCCTTGTTCTCCATCTTAGACCACTTCTCCCTAGGAATATGTACATAGGCTTCACAAACAAAGGCCAAAAGATGTTGTAATAAAAGATTTTTCTCAGCCATGCCTCTATAGGTGTTTTCTCAAGAGAAGTTAGTGTAGAAGATATGTTAACTAGGAAATAAGCCACATGACAATTTCTTCTACCATTTTTGTATTCCAAGTACAATTCATTGATGATACTCTTAGCCCTCTCCATCAACATCCAATGCATTCTTTGTACAACTCCATTCTATTGCAAGGTGTATAGAGTTGTCTTATGTCTCTCTATCCAATGACACTTATAGAATCTATCAATTATTTTTGAAGAAAACTCACCACCATTATAAGTGGACTCAAAATATTAATATTTCTGCCAATTTGATTCTCTACAAGAGCCTTAAAATGTTTAAAATGATTGAATTATATTTACTTCTAAGGAAATATACCCATGCTCTTCTACTATAGTCACCAATGAAAGATACACAATACAATCCAAATTGAAATAACATTAACATGACCAAATAAATCAAATTTGATTAATTTATACACACCAACCAATTTATGAGAACTAGAATAAAACTAAATGAAGTTTTATTTTGTTATATACATAATGCTCTCATAAATCAAATTTTAGATTGCAATCATTTAACTCCTTTTTTAATTTTTCAACACCCTTTGACTTTTCTCACTTGTGCGACCCATAATGAAGGATCATAGCATTATCTTCTCATTTGGTAGATATGTCTCCAAAAAATGAACACTCTTATGTACCTAGAAAGCATGACCATTAGCCATTGATGCATCATTCCGATTTGTTGTCGGTTCTAATAGTGAAGGTGTACATTATGTAGATATCTTCATAGTGGGAATAGGCTAACTAGTGCACTAAAATGTAAGTCCATCAAACTAAAATAGTGTGCATATATGTACACCATATGCAAGAAACATAGCCTCTCTAAGCATCTTGCACTGTCCACTCAAGAAAATAACCCGCACTTATTAAGTTTACTTGTAGAGAGTAGGTTCCATGTCAAAATAGGGATATGTAATACACCATTAATCCACTTCAGTTGTCTATTAGGGAATTAAATAAAGACTCTTCCATGAAAAATAATATTTAGATGAGATTCATATCTAAGGTATATCTAAGCTTTATCATGCAATTCATATTTCAACAACCAACCCTGTGTGAGGTAATGTGGAAATTTGAATTATAGTCTATCAACCATACACAATTTGATATATGTATAGCCAATGATACAACAAAGGAATCACCACCATCTTGAGAGGACTTTTTAAACTCATCATTATAATCACTCTTCTCATTTTTATCCTCCTTTTAGACTTTTCTAAAATGGGTAGGCTTATTGTATTTCCAACATTTTCCCTTGTTATTACGGGAATATTTAGATTTCCCATGGGATTTGGATCTAGAACTATATTTCTTCTTTCATTTCTCTTTTAATATTTTGCAAAAAATTGCCTCCTTAACAAATTGAGAAGTTTTTCTTCGTATTTGTTTAGAAAGTAACAATTCCACCACCTCATCCATTTTTAACTCAGTGGTAGTGCTCCTAATAGCCATAGTAAGGTGCTCTAATGAATTTGGAAAATAACATATCAAAGTCATATATTGATCCCCCTCTTCCATCTTCACTCCAAAAAAGTGCAATTGGGCCATAATCATATTGAAAGCATTTAGGTATAACCATCATCTTCCATCCTAAGGGTATAATATTTCTTTCTTAGAAAACAATTATTTATATGGATTTAGACTATTGAATCTTGCCCAACTTCTTCTAAAGGTTCATTATGATAGTCTCTTCATATAGATTCAATAAAAATAAATTAGCCAAAAAAATTCTAATTAGGCTCTTAGATTTTAGTCCAATATGCTCTAGGCTTCTTGTTTCATTATAATAGATTTGGATCTAGATGTTGTAGCCGATAGATCTATATACATGAGAATATCCTCCACCTCAATATTTTAAAGATCAAAAAATTTCTCCATCTCTATCCTTAATATGTTTGCCATTTTTCCTACAATAGGATTCTTTTCCATGCAAGCTCCCACTCAATCCAAAATTAGTATCAAAAAGTCGTCCTTAATGACTAGAATCCAAGTTGATCGAGATCTAATACCAAATGAAATGAATTAGAGGTGCAAAGTATACTTCCTACACTAATCTATAAGATGAGGTATGTACAGGAGTTTTAGAATAATCATATAATTACAAAGAAATAAACACACAACCAATATACAATAACACAATCATTATGTGGGAAAACCCTTTTGGAAGAAAAAGTCCACACTTAAAGAAAATCAATGTATTATTCACTAATCAATTGTTACAATATACTTGTAGATTCTGAGTATTTATAGGAGTATCACCAACTAAATATCTAGATCTATTTTGGTAGCATAAAAATTCACTATCAAAACCTCCATCTCGAGCACTTAATAAATGTGAGATGAAATAAATGAAAACATCAAATATTAATTAGGAAACCATGAGCTAAAACCACCATGTGACACCCAAAACCTCAGTTAAAAGGCCAACACTCAAATACCAAGATGAATCAATGAGCTAAAAATATAGCATATTCCTTCCACCAACCATAAGTTTGTCATAACTCATTAACCAACTTGGGTTTTCTATTTTAGCTCCATTATCTCCATTCAAAGATGCATAATGATGTTTCATTACATGCATCATAGGTTGGTCAACAAGTGTAACTCCCTTATACAACTTGTGTTATGTGTAATTGTGGATGGAAAAAAAAAATCTAAAATCTTATGGGACAAGATCCAATTTTATTTCAACATCCTCAATAGAGTACCCACAAAACACACACAATGCAAACCAAAATCTAGACTAGAAACACACATGCATGCTCTAAAACTACTCCATTGTACTCCTATTCCTCAAGATTTGTGTTTTATGATAATATTGCTCTTAGAAGCATGCACAAAGGCTACGAGGAAACAAAGATTTTAAATATGATGAATGCAAGAAAAAAATGCTAGAATGCAAAAAGTAAGCTCCAATACTAGATTGCCAAATTGCCAGATTGCTAGATTGCCATATTGCTAGATTGCTTATTAGGATTGATAAGGATGAAGGAATCCTCTTATATAGAGAACAATTTAGAAAATGGAGGGATATAATTAAGAGGTGAAAAGATAAATGGTCGGATAGGATTAAATGCTAGGTAGGAAAAATAATAAAATAATGAAAGGTGTAGGTAGAGGAAAATTAACAGAGAAATAAAATGTGTCATAGAAGTGAAAAAGCTAATAAATTAACTAAATAAATAGAGATTTATTTAATTAATAGAGGAAGTGGGACCAATTAAATAAATAAAATATTTATTTAATTTAGAGAAAGGATAACTTAAATAAATAATAAAATATTTATTTAAATAGAGAAAGGATTAGAAAAGGATAAGTGAATTAAATAAATAAATAAAAATTTATTTAAATAATAGAAAAATTAGGATAAAATAATTAAATAAATAAAAATATTTATTTAATCATGCAAGACAATTTTAGGTGTCTATAGTAACAAATGTTTTTATATTTATAATGTGGGAGGTTAAACTTTCAAATGACACAACTTTTGATTAGAGAGCCCATTTGGGCCCTCTTTTTCAAACTATACATCTGAAAAGAACCTACATGCTTGACATCAAGGAACTAATGTTGAACAATAGGAATATTTATTTTTGCCAAAAAAGCCACAATTGCCAAAAATTGAGTTTTTCTAGACTTTATAGCCCAAAATTACATTTTTTTTGTACTCTTAAGTTTGGGAGTAAATTTGGGACAGCTTTCCTTATGAGATCTAGATCCTAAAGCTTTAAATTAGGGGATAGTTCTTATCTTTGATAATTACTTACAACACCCTTAGAGATAGACTCAATATTTTTATCACCATTCCCTTTATTTAATCTCTTGGAATAAGGCATAGGTTTTCTTTATTTCACTCAAGGGTTTCTAGAATTATCATTACAAGTAAACACACCTTTTGTTGCAATCATTCAAATCTATACACTTACAAGATCGATAAAGATGGATAGATTTGTTGGAATGCCTATCTTCAACATGAGTATCTTTCTTGTTATTATTAATCTGATCAATAATAAATTCTACTTGATATTCAATATTTTTTAAAAGTGTAAGTCCTTGAACTCCTTGACCACTTTATTAGCACCATTAATTTATCCATATCGCCAACTCAATCATTATCCTCACTAATAATAATAGTGAATTCTTCTTTGAACTTCTATCTAAGAGTGAGCATCTTTAAATTTCTATCCATCTATAGAAAAACCAAGTAATTGGTCCTCTTAGTCCTTTAATATTACATGTAACAATTAAATAATAAAATCAAATAGCAACTTATTTAAGAGGAAAAATATAAAGCTTTAAATAACTCTACAACCTTGCATAGGTAGGAAGGAGTGAAGATCTTGCAACATAGCTTAATGACTTAACTAAATGGTTTGAGAACCTAGGGTAACATGAACTAAAAGGAAGTTAAGGTAGTGAAACAAATTCCTACAATAACCTTGAGAGGAGGGTTATGCAATTTTTTCATATCTTTATAATAGTTACAAAAACTTAATAAAAATATACATAAATAGCATGCATACCACAACACATTGATTTACATGGGAAAACCCTTTCAATATGAAAGCCCCACACTCCAAAAGCCACCTAACATATTATTCAGAAATCAACAATAGATTACAATTTATTTGTAGAACAAGCTTCTCACAAGAGTATCACTAATAAAGATCCAGAGGCAACTCACCAACTATCAGTTTCTTAGAATCCATCACAATACTCAGCTGTTGTAGACACTTGAATTTAGCTATCCTAAACGCTTTTAAATTAAATTACACATTATATTAATTAATTTGTGTTCCCTCCTAGCTAGTTAATTTTATTAATTATGCTATAGTCCCCTTTTAATTAATTATTTGACGGTCATCTATCATTTAATTGATTAATTTTGATCCCTTCTTCTATTAAATAAAGCAAATGAATAATTTGGTTATTTAATTAATTGCTTGTCCTTTTCTTCCTTTTTTCCCATTATGGAATTAATTAATCAATCAATTTCATTTCCCCATGTGCCTCCTAACCTTAACCCCCTATCTAATCCATCCTCTAGACCTAACCTGCTAACTAATCTTGGGATTTAACTAACCTTATCCATTCCAAACTCCCCCCTCACATGTGTGAACAAATCTAAATTCCTAATTTTGGGAAAAGAGTCTCCATTTTTGGTGTCTCTCTATCAAATGGACAAGTGGCTTACCTTCGACTTGTCCTCTTTGGCTTAGCCAACATGTGGAATCTCATTCCACTCGGCATTTTGAGGATTGCCAGTTGTCCTCTTTGAGGACAAGTGTCCCCTTTTCAAGCCTCCTCCTCCCTATCCTTGCCTATTTAATCCCCCCATTTTCTTCACAAACCATGCACTCTTTTTCATTCATACCGTTGTAATGCTGAATTATTCACTCATCTTTTGCACAATCACACCATTTTAGCATAGATTTTGCATCCCATTTTAACATAATCAACATCTTGCATTGACCATCATGGAGCAAAATCAAGTGTGTAGGGGAAAAAGCGAGACTAGGTTAACATGCCCTAATCCTACCTTTTGACACACATTACGGAATACGAAAGAGCCTAGAGGTATCACACAATTGGCTACTTCTTCTTGTGAAAGAGAGAGCCACGGGCTACCTATTAGGATTTCTATTCCTTTGTTGAAATTGGAAGATCAAATGATGCAAGTTCAAGCCCTAATCCCAAAAATGCATGTACAAACGAATAACAAGATTGCAGAATTGAGATTAAACAATGAACAACTGTAAATTCAAGGATGAAATAAGAATGCAGATGCGTACCCGGAGTCAAAATCTGATTGAAAATGTTCGGGACTGGGGCGCGGGCGCCACTGTCCTGATTCTGTCCCGAAAACTGCACCTGAAACTGCTATTTTGCACTTTGGAAAACTGTCGAAGATGTCGAAAAATGCTGTCTGTCCAGAGGACCAGGGCGCCCAGCGCCTCTGTCCCAGGGACCAGGGCACCCAACACCCCTGTCCTGGCAAGACCAGGGCGCCCAGCGCCTCTGTCCCAGGGACCAGGGCACCCAACACCCCTGTCCTGGCAAGACCAGGGCGCCCAGCGCCCCTGTCCAGGTCTTCTGCTTTGCAATTTGATGTGGAGTGCTGTCTCGACCTGCTTTTCCCGGATTTGTCACCTGCGGCGTCGTCCGAGTCCCGAAACCTGCACTTATATCTGAAAATGGTATGGGCGGATATATAGGGTTTTGCCTTAGTCAAACCCCCGCTTCGGTGATTTCCACCTCCACGAATAGCCAAGTTGTATTGTAAAATGTATTGTGTGTGCAGACCTAGTGTGTGTGCAAGGTCCTAAAATGCAAGCAAGCAAACTAGAGCAACCTAGAAAGTAAACCCTAATTGCTTGTAAATGACGATGTAAATGCTCTAAATCAAGATGCAAAGTGATCTAAAGCATGAATAAAGGATATATTGAAGCTTATGCAAAGACATGAAAACAACATGAAATCATACCCAACCCCCAAGGGAGGAGTACAAGCCAATCTTTAGTCGGTAATCTCCTATTGTTCTTCAATGTCTTCCAAGCCGTAAATGGATGAATGAAATTGATAAATGCTTGATAGAAGGATGTTGAATGTTGTTGAAGTCTTCAAAGATCTTCTCTTTCGCTGCCTATAAGGTTCCTCAAAACAAAAAATCGGATCCCTTCAAATGAAGAAAGAGAGCTCTTATGTAGGAAACCCTAGATCGTAATTTCATCTTTTGGCCGACCTAGAGATTGAATTTCCCGCCAATTTCTTGGGGTTAAGCTTTATTTTGTGATTGGATTGTGCTCCTAAAATTTCAGGAAAAATGTCCGAGACCATGTGCACTCCGGGCGCCACGGTCCCGACAACTTTTCACCAAATTTTCAGGGCCGTCGGATATGATGATTTTAGAGAGAATCCCGAAGTTACAAGTGATTTTGAGATGTTTTGACCCCCGAAACCAAGCCCCCAAGCTCAAAATAGGACTTAATTAGGGTTTTTGATTGAGTGATGTATTGGAGGAATAAAATGAAAAGGGCACACTTTAACGAAAGGGCCCAACTTTATGATGTAGAGGACAATGAAATAGGACCTTAGACCTAATTAATTTGATTAATTAAGTGCTAAAGGAGAAATGCAATGCAAAATATAAAATGCACTAAGGCGGGTGCTAAACTAGGTGTGAAATTGTACCACCCTAGCAAGTGCGTACAATTTACGACGCTATATTTAGCCCACACTTTAGTGGTCATATGAGTACTACGTGCATATGCAAGCTAAAGTACAGAAAAGTAAACATCATTTGAAAAAGGATATATCCATAAGTTGTCGGACGAAGCCCCCAGCGGTATCTGCAGTACACAGTTAGGAACCGCACCCTACAAAACACACGTTAGATCACAAAATCACCTAATGCTTACTAAGGAAAGTGATGAAATTTGTGAGTAGCTATATGCCCCCCCTATTTCGACTTGCTGATTAGGGAGGTGAAGCAGGGTAGCATGTTTACTTACGACAAATTGTGTAAGAGAGTATTGATGAGGGATGTTCACTGAATAGGCTTCATCAGAGCACTTTTTGGAACATCCTGAGAGTAGGGGAATGAAAATATGATTCCTACGCAACAAACGGCTCGAAAATCGCATCTCCCAAACTCAAGTTATGATGAAATGAATGATAGAGGAAAATTAGGGTTTCGAAAGTAAAGATAAAGAAATGAAAGTATATACTTTGAAAGTGACATTTGCATTTGTCACTTTGTTGATTTCGGAATACTGTTTATTGCAGTGGAGCCCACATAGCCATCATCATGCCTTCACGACGACCGGAGCATCCCACGAGGATTGAGATCCTGCGCTAGGCCGTGATCGACGATGAGCCACTGGACGAGGTGAGTTGACTAAGCGTTGAGTTTTGATTTTCTACATTTTGACTTTTTGTGATCATTTGCGGGCCCTAAAGTCTGACTCGGGGCCCACCCAGGGCGCCGTGGTCCCTGTGGGGTGCCCTGGTCCCCTCAGGGCGCCATGGTCCCTGACAGGGCGCCATGGTCCCTACAGGCCGACATGGTCCCTGCTGGGCGCCATGGTCCCTGACAGGGCGCCATGGTCCCAATCAGGGCTTGGCGAGGGATTTCAGGGTTAGCATACGATGTTCGACAGTTTTCATGAGTGATTTTGATGATTGAGTACTGATTACAGTTATGTTTTTGTGTTGCAGGGTCTCCCATACATGAGAGAGCATACGGCGGGACATATTCTTCGCAGTTTGCGAGATCAGATTCCGCGGCTGACTCAGGCAGAGAGAGACACATTGTCGATTGTGGGATTATGGTATGCGATCCTCATGCCAGCCATTCGGTTCCATCCTATGATGCTGATGGCATTGATGGAGCGATGGGATCCTGACACATGCACATTTCATCTTCCAGTAGGGGAGCTGACGGTTACACTTGAGGATGTGTACTGCATACTTCGTCTTCCTATCAGAGGAGCTATTGTTACATACGCGACCGATCGGTCAGCGGAGGATCATCAGAGAGAGCAGGTATATTGCATAGGGAGAGTCATGCCGAGCGAGACGAGAGGTCGCATCATGGTCAGCTGGCTCTTACATCCTACAGGAGAGGTTCCCCTCGTGAGACGCCTTATGATTGCCATCATAGCACTAGCCGTCTGCCCTAATGGGCGAGGTACGCATATGCATGGGGGTCTCACATGGTGCATCAGAGCTATGGAGAGACACAGGAGAGTGTATGCTTGGGGTCGGAGTATGCTTGCACATCTCTATCACGACCTTGGGGAGTATGTGTTTGGATAGGGTTGCAGCTTGATGACATGCACACTTCTCCAGGTGTGGGTATTTGAGCACTTCATATGCACCAGGCCTGTCGGCTTTTCGATGAGTACGACTAGCGAGCGACCTAGGGTGTTTTCTTATCCACTTACCAGTGAGTGGAGATTTGGAGATCTGTTATATTGGAGAGTGATTTTTGATAGATTGACAGTCGAGGTGATCGTGTGGAGACCCTATCTGCGGATGCACAGATGGGATGGGATGGAGAGACAGTTAGCATGCTTACAGAGGAACCGCCTACTGCGGGGACGATATCCACATATCATAGTCCCATTCTACTTCGACCGAGTACGGAGGCAGTTTGGGCTAGAGCAGTGTGTTCCAGCCGATGTGCCCATCTATACTCGACACTCACGAGTCCTTCCCAGACCTAGAGCAGTAGCGAGACCGACGATAGATGACATCGAGACTACAGATATAGAGGGATCTGATCAGGATGTAGTTACCAATTACTCTGCAGAGCCTGGAGCACAACGCAGGTATGTCTCATGATTTATGAGATCATACCCAGGGCCTATCTTTCCACCAGATCACCCGACAGGCCATCCCGGCCCATGGAGACATGGAGACCAAGATGAGGACCAGGGATCCAGGTCAGAGGAGCTAGAGGAGGGAGAGGGTCATGAGGAGGTAGGAGATCCTGATCCACCCACAGGAGATCAACCTAGTGCCGAGGAGGAGGAGGAGGAGGAGGACACAGATAGAGATGAGGATGAGGGGGATGTAGGTGAGGATGCGAACGAGGATGAGGATGAGGATGACGAGGAGGATGACAAGGAGGAGGAGGATAGAGATGATGAGGAGGGGTCAGATGCAGCTCCCCACCATTCAGAAGATGATACCATAGCTCTGGATCCTCCTCTTATTCCCCAAAAGGGGGAACACGAGGCGATACAGAGACCTGTTCCTAGTACCGTCCAGCCTACACCCATCGTGCACAGATTATTCAAGCGAGGGGAGCCTAGTAGATCCCAGTCACAGATGCTACCATACCATGATCCCTACTGGCGTGAGGGAGATCCAGGTATAGTAGGTTTATATTGATTGATTAATGTTTTGATGATATAGAATGGTACTAATACAAAAATCTGTTCTACTGCTACAGCTAATGTGCAGGAGTGGCGTTCCCTGATTCAGCAAGCAGTGACAGACATTTCCACGATGGCACAGATCCCTAGTTCCTCCCAGATTGCTTATAGGCCTTAGGGGAACGCGGGTCAGCATGAGGACTTGTTTTCCCCATTCCGAGTACAGGTAGACATATGGAGGGAGAGAGAGAGAGAGTCCTATCAGAGGACCTTCAGCGGGCACGACGAGATCTAGCAGCTGCTTAGGCCGAGGCTTCCTCCTATCGCGCAATCCTTATGGATAGGGATCGTAGGAGTTCCTCTCGGAGTCACTCGCGGTCTATATCGCGCTACACACCTATGGGTCCACCTGCACGGTTGGATCAGGAGGGAGCATCTAGTTGACACTCTCCAGCCACTAGCCCTAGGGATAGGAGATGATTTTATGATGTAGGATAGGTCACACTTTGGATGTACAGTGACCTATATTTGTATACGATCCACACACACACACACACAGATATATATATATATATATATATATATATATATATATGCTTCTCTTTTGTCTCAAATGTGTTATCTTTAATGCTTAAAACAATGTATATTCTGCTTTGATTAAATCTAATACATTTGGTAGATGTACATGTATGTTCAGGATTTAATTTCCATGTGATTGATTTCTCAATGCTCCATGATTAAATTGATACATGTGTGATTTAATTAAAATATTTAATCAAGTACTACATTGATGATAGGGAAGAAATATGCATTAAGTCTAAGAATCATATAACTAGTGTGATTTAATTAAATACAACATGATACGATTCTACTTAATGCATAGGACATTGTATAATATGCTAGCATAATGGAAACGTAAATCTTTTACAATTTACATAAATGAATTCAAGACAAACTATAAAGTAAAGAAACACGCTTGTCAAGAACGAAGCAATATAGATTAAACACCATAACATTTAATTCTATTTTGCTCTAATAAGGAGATACTAACATATTACCCAATGTTGAAGAACTGAAAAGAAGATAGATGAAATGAAAGATAAGGAATGAAGAATTAAGCATAATATCTACGCAAGTGCATAGCATTTATAGGTTCTTTAAGAGGCGTACCGTCTACATCCGCTATTTTGTAAGCACCTGATCCATAATCTTCAATAACGATATATGGTCCAAGCCAATTACGACTAAATTTTCCCTTTTCTGCAGGTAAGGCATTCACATTGTGCTGAATCTCATAGAGGACTAAGTCACCTACTGAGAAGGAACGTTGAATAACCTTATCATTATAGCTTCGTTGTAGAGTTTTATGATACCCTTGAATATGCTCAAGAGCGTTTATACGCTGTTCATCAAGCATCTCAAGCTGTTGAAGTCGTTGTACTCTATAAGAGTCATCATCTACTATACCTTTGAGAGAAACCCTAAGTGATGGAATCTCTAACTCTAAAGGCATAATAGCGTCAGCACCATAAACAAGATTATAAGGAGTAGTTCCTGTAGCAATTCGTACACTCGTTCGGTAGGCCCAAAGAGCATAGATTAGCTAGTTACTCCAATCCTTACCATGCTTATTCACGGTTTTGCGAAGAATTTATTCAATTATCTTATTGGATGATTCAACTTGACCATTTGACTGAGGATAGTATGGTGTAGAAAATCGATGTTTGATATGATTCTTCTCGAGGAATTTCTTCACGTCCTTGTTCTTAAATGATGTCCCATTATCTGAGATTATAGTGGAAGGTATCCCGAATCGAGAAATGATGTTTCTAGAAGAAATTGACGAATCACTTCAGCAGTAGTAGAGCAAAGGGGAATAGCTTCTACCCACTTCGTAAAGTAATCTGTTGCGGTTATAATGAAGGTGTGTCCTTGAGATGAAGGAGGAGAGATTTTACCAATGAGATCCAAACCCCATGCGGAGAAAGGCCAAGAAGCTACTTGAGAATGAAGTTCTTGGGCAGGAGCATGAATCAGATTATTGTGTTGTTGACATTGATGACATTTCTTAACAAATGAAAAAGAATCCTTCTGCATAGTTTTCCAATAGTATCTCATACGAAGCAATCTTTGAACCAAGGATTTGCCTCCGAAATGCCCCCCACAGGCGCCTGAATGTGCCTCTTCAAGAGCAACGGGGATTTCTAATTTGTTAAGACAGCGAAGGAGAATATTGTCATAACCCCTTTGGTAAAGGACATTAGAAAGAATGATATACCTAGCAGACAGCTTGCAGATTCTAGCCCTAGTGTTCCTATTGGCGGAATAAGGAAAAGTACCATCGGTCAAATATCTTACGATATGCGAATACCATTCGTCTGAATCTACAAAGTCACAACATGTTACCAAGCTAGAATCGTCTACAATAGCTGGAGAAATAAGGTTGTGAATAACAAATTTGAGATCAACCACAGGGTCCTCTAAAGATACAAGAGAAGCCACACATGCCATTGCGTCTGCATGTCGATTATCTTTTCGAGGAACAGGTTCCATGGTATAAGAATCGAATTTTTGTAATAAAGAGATGGCAAGATCTTTATATTGTGATAATTTGTCTTGTTTTGCTTGATACAATCCTGTTACTTGTCTTATAATCAATTGCGAATCTCCATAAATATGTATGTGTTTTATGTTCAGAGCTAAGGCTGCTTTTATTCCCACTATAAGAGCCTCATACTCAACAATGTTATTAGTACACAGGGAATTTAGACGATAGGATAAGGGAATAGATTTCCTTGTAGGAGAAATCAGAACAACACTTGCCCCTGATCCCGTACGACACTTAGAACCATCAAAGTATAATTCCCAAGTTTCATCTTTCTCTATAGAAAGAATGAAGTCATCGGGGAAAGACTCAGAATTAGGGAAGGAGAAAGGTGAAGGGGCCTCAACTAAGTGGTCGGTCAATGCTTGCCCTTTAATTGCTCTTTGTGAAACAAATTTAAGGTCAAATTCAGTTAACATCATAACCCACTTAGCTAGGAGTCCTAATAAATCAGTTTTAGAGAAAAGATGCTTTAAAGGATCAAACTTTACCATGACGTGGACTTCTGAATTTAAAAGATAATGTCTCAATTTTTGAGTCGCAAACACCAAGGCCAAGCATTGTCTTTCTATCGCAGAATATCGGGTCTCATAATTGAGTAAAGTACGACTTATGTAATAAACTGGACATTCCTTACCATCTTTATCATGTTGTGCCAACAATGCTGCGAGAGCATGAGAGGAAGCAGCTGTATACAGAAGGAAAGGTTTAGAAGGTTCGGCAGGTTGAAGAATAGGAGGACTAGCCAAATACACTTTTAAATCTTCAAATGCTTGCTGACAATCTTCGTTCCATTGAAAAGTGATATCCTTTTTAAGAAGTTGAGTAAAAGGAAAGGTACGATCCGCAAGTTGAGATACGAACCTACGAATAGCTTGAATCTTTCCTTGTAAGCTTTTAAGTTGAGACACATTTCTAGGAGGTGGCATGTTGACAATAGCATCTATTTTCTTAGTGTCCACCTCAATCCCACGATGCGAAACTATGAATCCTAATAGTTTTCCACTATCCACACCGAAAACAAATTTTCGGGGATTCAAGCGCATGTGATATTTACGAACTCTTTCAAAGATTTGATGAAGGATTTTAATATGATCTATGTGAAGGATGGATTTGGCTAAAATATCATCAACATAATCCTCTAAAATCTTATGCATATAATCATGAAAGATAAGGGTCATCGCTCGTTGATAAGTTGCACCGGCATTTTTAAGTCCAAAAGGCATCATTATCCAACAAAACGTACCCCAAGGGGTGGTGAAAGCGGTTTTAAATTGATCTTGAGGGTTAATGAAAATTTGATTGTATCCTGAAAAACCATCCATGAAGGATAACAAGGCATGTCCTGCCGTAGAATCAACTATCATGTCAATGTTTGGAAGAGGGAAATCATCTTTCAAGGAAGCCTTATTTAAATCTCGAAAATCGGTACACATTCTTATTTTATTATCCGGTTTAGCCACAACGACAATATTTGAAATCCATGGAGAATAGTCAATAGGGCGGATAAATCCAGCCTCCAATAACTTTTCAATCTCAGCCTTAACAAGCAGAGCCACCTTAGGATTCATTTTTCGAATCTTTTGTTTCACGGGCTTAGCATCAGGAACTAAGACAATATTATGAGTGACAATCTTAGGATCTATACCAGGCATGTCAGAGTATGTCCAAGCAAAGATCTCAGGGAATTCGTGCAATAAATCTTCATATTGTTTTTGTTCCTCTTCATCCAAACATTTTCCAATTTTAATAACTTTTTCTTTATTGCAAGGATCCATCTTAACATCAGTGGTGTCACTTATGAGAAGATTACTTTGTTGAGGAGTATCCTTTAACTGAGGGAATTCTTTCACAATCTCGTCATTATCAATCTCTTTTCCAAAATAGGCTTCAGTGTTCAAACAATAAGGGAGTCCCCTATTGTGATGATAACGAGGAAGAGTGTCATAGGCTCCCAAAAATTCAGCTAAAGCATCATCGGTAGGGAAGACATCCAAAGCAAAGGCACACGAAGGATCCCCATCAATATACTTGGGGTGTTGCATTGATAGAGATGTAGAAATAGCATTAACACTAATGCATGGTCTTTTAGAAGCTTTAGTGCGTTTGCAGGGATTATAGCCAAGTCCAAAGGCATAATTGTGAAAATTAGTCTCTAGAGGAACTTTTATCCCTTGTTCATGAGCGCCACATCCATTTCCATGATACCCATGCTTAGCAAAAATGCGAAAACCACGACCATAACGATCAGCCATTTCAGGAAGAGAAGGTGGTTTTTCATAAGACAAAGAATCAAACTCTTCATAATTTGAGGTGTGAGGAGAAGAAGTTTGAGAAGCGGCCACAAAATTATTACTCATAGGTTCAGGTAAGATTGACTGATTTTTAGCTTCTTCCTTCTTTTCAACTTTAAGCTCTCTAGAAGGAACCTTATATTCACCTACAAAGGTGGGATTGAAATCAAGAGATCCCCAATCATCTTCTTCGAGAACCTTCTCAGGATCAAAATCCTTCGTATGTGTAGATTCAAGTCGAGAAGAATCTTCTTCAGGAGTCCCAGACTCATCCAAAGAATTTTGATCATCAAAGAGCGAGGACTCATCGATAGGTATCTTATTTAAAGAGTCATCACTAGACGAGGATGGCTTAGAAGAACTCCCTTTGGAAGTAGATGTTTGTAGACAAGCTTGGAAATTAGTATCACCTATCAAGGTATATGTCTTATTGTTATATATAAATTTAACTTGTCTATGCAATGTAGAGGGGACAGCTTGCATACTGTGAATCCAAGGTCTCCCTAATAACAAGTTGTATGTTAAATTTCCTGACATAACATGGATAGGAGTAGGCAAAGTAACAGGTCCTACTGTGAGAGGTAAGGTGATAATACCTAATGAAGTCTTAGCCACATTGTCAAAGCCTCGAATGGGATGAGAGTCAGGCTCAATGAGAGATGTATCCACATTCATTTTATGCAATAGATTGATGCTACACACATTAAGGCCAGAGCCATTATCTACTAGTGTTCGTCTTATAGCAGTGTCTTTCATGATAACCACAATCATCAAGGGATCATATTGTTGTTGGATTTCACTAGTAGGCAACTCATCTTGGGTAAACACAATTTGAGCTTTAGGATTCATCACAGAGTTAACTAAAGATGCTATATTACTAGATGTATTCGGTGGAGGAACATTCAAATCTTTCAAGGCATCTTGTAACATTCCATGATGAGCGGAAGAAGTTTGAATCAAATCCCAAAGGGATATCTTAGCAGGGGTAGCTTTAAGTTGTTCTATGAGATCATATTCCTTACCCATAACTTGTGAAATACGGGGAGCTTGTGGAAGAATTGGTTGAGGATTAGGAAGAGAAACTGGAATAACAGGAGGAGGATTAGGCTGCCTATTATTTCTGGTGTGATAAGTATGGGCAACTGCATGATAACTCTCTCTAGTTATTTGCTTGGCGTAACTATAAGGACTTATAGGTTTTCTTCCTTGCACGGTGATGATTGGTTTATTCGGGGTACGAAAGGAATCATGATCATACCCTCCTTGGACAGTAAGGAGAGGTGATTTAGGAACTTGAAAGGTGGGAGAAGGATAAGCACCTTGGACTTCAAAGAGAGGCTTATTATGTTCATTCAAGTTTATCATGTTAACCAATTTAGAAGTCTTGTTCTTGTTTAAAGATTTCGATAAAGCCACAAAGTCATTAAGAGCATCATCCAACAAAGCATGATCATATCGATTAAAATGTTTATCTTTTGATTCAAAAGGAGACATCTCCTCATAGAGGGGATTATTGAACACAACCATGTTACTAGATTTAGTGGAAGAGTTGATACGAATGTACCCTTGAGAGGAACCATTCGACTTATCTTTCTCATCACATCTAAATGACATAGTAACAAGGTTTATGAGTTTTTGGTAAAATGAAGGTTTGGCATCTTTAGGGTTCGAAAACTCATCTAAAGCTTCATCTAATTCATCTTGGCTATACTCATAATAATCATAAAAAGCATGAACATTTTGCAAATAAAAATCTGACATTTTGAAATAAAGGTTGCATAAAATTTAAACACACAATGCAAAGAAACACACCCTTTTTTTTTTTTTTTTTTTCTTTTTAATGAAAATGAAATGAAAACACACTAAATCTAGATCTAGATCTAACAAATGCAATGCAAGAGGAAGCAAAGATAGATTCACGTCGGGTTCACCAAAATGTGTAGGGGAAAAAGAGAGACTAGGTTAACATGCCCTAATCCTACCTTTTGACACACATTACGGAATACGAAAGAGCCTAGAGGTATCACACAATTGGCTACTTCTTCTTGTGAAAGAGAGAGCCACGAGCTACCTATTAGGATTTCTATTCCTTTGTTGAAATTGGAAGATCAAATGATGCAAGTTCAAGCCCTAATCCCAAAAATGCATGTACAAACGAATAACAAGATTGCAGAATTGAGATTAAACAATGAACAGCTGTAAATACAAGGATGAAATAAGAATGCAGATGCGTACCCGGAGTCAAAATCTGATTGAAAATGTTCGGGACGGGGGCACAGGCGCCACTATCCTGATTCTGTCCCGAAAACTGCACCTGAAACTGCTATTTTGCACTCTGGAAAACTGTCGAAGATGTCGAAAAATGTTGTCTGTCCGGAGGACCAGGGCGCCCAGCGCCTCTGTCCCAGGGACCAGGGCGCCCAGCACCTCTGTCCTGGCAGGACCAGGGCGCCCAACACCCCTGTCCAGGTCTTCTGCTCTGCAATTTGATGTGGAGTGCTGTCTCGATCTGCTTTTCCCGGATCTGTCACCTGCGGCGTCGTCCGAGTCCCGAAACCTGCACTTATATCTGAAAATGGTATGGGCGGCTATATAGGGTTTTGCCTTAGTCAAACCCCCGCTTCGGTGATTTCCACCTCCACGAATAGCCAAGTTGTATTGTAAAATGTATTGTGTGTGCAGACCTAGTGTGTGTGCAAGGTCCTAAAATGCAAGCAAGCAAACTAGAGCAACCTAGAAAGTAAACCCTAATTGCTTGTAAATGACGATGTAAATGCTCTAAATCAAGATGCAAAGTGATCTAAAGCATGAATAAAGGATATATTGAAGCTTATGCAAAGACATGAAAACAACATGAAATCATACCCAACCCCCAAGGGAGGAGTACAAGCCAATCTTCAGTCGGTAATCTCCTATTGTTCTTCAATGTCTTCCAAGCCGTAAATAGATGAATGAAATTGATAAATGCTTGATAGAAGGATGTTGAATGTTGTTGAAGTCTTCAAAGATCTGCTCTTTCGCTGCCTATGAGGTTCCTCAAAACAAAAAATCGGATCCCTTCAAATGAAGAAAGAGAGCTCTTATGTAGGAAACCCTAGATCGTAATTTCGTCTTTTGGCCGACCTAGAGATTGAATTTCCCACCAATTTCTTGGGGTTAAGCTTTATTTTGTGATTGGATTGTGCTCCTAAAATTTCGGGAAAAATGTCCGGGACCATGTGCACTTCGGGTGCCACGGTCCCGACAACTTTTCACCAAACTTTCAGGGCCGTCGGATATGATGATTTTAGAGAGAATCCCAAAGTTACAGGTGATTTCGAGATGTTTTGACCCCCGAAACCAAGCCCCCAAGCTCAAAATAGGACTTAATTAGGGTTTTTGATTGAGTGATGTATTGGAGGAATAAAATGAAAAGGGCACACTTTAACGAAAGGGCCCAACTTTATGATGTAGAGGACGATGAAATAGGACCTTAGACCTAATTAATTTGATTAATTAAGTGCTAAAGGAGAAATGCAATGCAAAATATAAAATGCACTAAGGCGGGTGCTAAACTAGGTGTGAAATTGTACCACCCTAGCAAGTGCATACAATTTACGACGCTACATCAAGCATCCACAACATCGTGAGCACACATCAAATCGAAAGACTATTAAATTAGAGTTGATTTTGGTTTGCAATTTGTATTGTTTTATTTTAGTTTATCATTCCAATTTTGCTTCTAAATTGTCCTTATCTTGAGTGTTTGAATGTATTTTGTGTTTGCCTAGATTGTTAGGTTTACATTTCAATCATTTAATTTGCACACATTTTCACTCACACAGCTATAATACAACGCCCTCATAAAATAGGGTTGCATTCTAGAGAAAACAAAGCACAGAAAAAATCCACTGTTAAATCTATGACCTAATGATACAATGGTCAAGATTTACAATAATAAATTATACATAAAATTTGGCTTTGGGGCATTGCCCCTAAAATCCCTCGTTGATGTACACAACCCTTAGACCCTAAAAGGAGGATACCTCCCCTTTCGTACTCCCTTGCGCTCATTTATCAACAGTAACCTTTTATTATTGCAAAGTTGAGACAACATTTTCCTAAAATGAACCAGAAATTGGGAGGAACATCATAAATATCAACTTAATTTGGGAATACTTCAAGATTACATTACAAAAGTGATAAAATGGGTCTTCTGCAAAAACTGTAAACATCGATTGTCCCACATTCCATAAATTTTAGCCATGACACTTCTTTTACATATTGTTTCTCTTCAAACAAACTAAAAAATCCTTTTTCTAGCATACATGAAACTAGAAAACAAGTCAATTATTGAATAGTTTTCTCAAGGGGAATGTCTTGGGAGGAAGTCATACATAAAAATATACTAACATATTTAACTTAGATTCTTCCTTTTATATAATAGAGACCATCTTTTCATTAGGTAAAAAGGACAAAATGAAGATTTACCCACTTTGTAGGCCATCTTCTTATTCTCGTGTTTGAACAAACCTTCCATTAAAACATGTGATGGTCTTTGCTTCTTCACCCATTACAATTTTCTTCTAGAAAATAAGTACTTCTTTGAAGGGTTTAGAAATATCGATGCTATTTGTACTTTTATTACTATGACTTCTAGACTTCATCTTCAATGAGAAAAAGACAACATTTGTACTACCTCCAAAACTCAAATTCATTTGAATGAACTCTTGTGAAGTTGTAACAAACAAGTGACACTAGAGGAGACAAGACCTCAAGCCCCAAGAAATAAGCTAAAAAGATAGTTAGGCTAAAACACATATTCACAAACCAAACTAATGACAATAAAAAATAACAACTACACAATCAACCATCAAACACCAATATGGTCATAAATAACAGAAAGAATGCACAAAATGACCAAGAAGACCAATACCAAAGAGAATAATAGAGAAAAAGTGGAGGATGAATTGTGATTTATAATCTACAATGATCTTCCCTACAAAACACAATAAGAAACAATCTATGTCAATTGTCAATTCTTTTATCACAAATATATGATTTTCTATAGATTGGTTCCTAAATTTGTCATTAAATTTTATTAGTGGATCCTATTTTTTAAGGAATGAATAGTAGTTTCTAAAAAGGATAGTCCAAATCAAATTTATCCAAAAGCATATTCAAACAATTAGATACATGATCCTATTTGGATCCAAGTCTAAAAATCCATAGTTTTGAGGATTAAGAGGATAAGCAAGATCAAGATGGCAAATATGACAAGCCACTTATCGTTGAGTATGTTATTGAGGCTAGTCCCTTGACTTGTTAGGTAAGGTGGTGGCTCCTAACTATGAACTTTTCTTTTTGAGCATTAAATAGTGTGGTATAGACGATCTAATGATGTTTGAATTTGTTTTTTTGTTGCTTTCTTGGCTTAGGATATCTCTACTTTCTTTTTGTGTAATTAGAAAGTTAAAATTTTAGAGTTTTCTTGTAATCTTTTGTCGTAAGGTTAGGCCTAGTTCTTGGAATAATTTTTTAAAGGAAATTTTTATTTTATGGGTGAGGTCTCAAATAGAAGACTCGTTATGAGATGAAAAGATAATCAAATGCATTATTAGGCAAGACATGAACACTATCTTATCATATATTTGAAGAGATCCACATGAAACAACACATATGAAAGTAAAAACTACCTAATGGTAATAGGTTTGTCACCCAACAACAATTTGATAGGGTTTTAACCATGATAACCCTATTCAACCATAGATTTTTCCTTCCGAATAAAATTGCTTAATATTGATTAGGGCTTGAAATCAACATTATTTAACCCTACAAACAATCAATCTAAATTTTCCAAGGTCTTAAATCCTAAAAACGGTTTCTATAGGAAGTTATTTTGTCAATTTCACAAACTAGTGAGTTCACAAACCTAATAATTTTTGTGATGAATGGTGTTTTCTCATTGCTAGGGTACCTACTCAATTAGGTTTAGGCTTTCAACCTACTAGTCTCTATGATCTTCACTATAGATTAACTCATTTTGTTGACTATACACAAGTACCTCAATTTTTTTCCTTCAAATTGAAGTGTAGTTCACCCTCGTCTAAACAAGTTAATTCTTTACAATACTAAACATAACCTCCCACTTCAATTTCCCTCTCTTTGAGCAACATCTTAATTCACTTTCAAGTCTAAGTGGTCATACAAAAAAACCAAAAAGATACATGAAAATCTAAAATTGACACTTTAAATCATGACCCTAAATGCATATTCAATCGATTTCATTCTATACCTAATACTTCAAATATTAACTCTTAACACTTGCAATCTTAGTCCTGTAAGCAAGAAATAAACATATTGAAAGTTATATGAAAAGAATGATGTTGAGATTGTAATTCCATGGTTGATAACATGGCCCCCAAGTGAAATTGGGTTTGACCCACTCAATTAATCTTTTCCCAAATTAAAAATAAAATAAAATAAGGTATTTTGAAAACCCTCATTTCAAACCCTAATTGTTCTCTATATACCTCTCCTCGACCTCTCACGGTACAGCTGCTTTACTGTTATTTGCCCTTGCTTTTAACCTACGATTTATCTGGTTCTTCATTTAGATGTCTTCTGGTGGTATTTACAATTTTCACAGCCCTGTGATGGCATGTAATC
Organism: Cryptomeria japonica; assembly: GCF_030272615.1. Lineage (NCBI taxonomy): Eukaryota > Viridiplantae > Streptophyta > Pinopsida > Cupressales > Cupressaceae > Cryptomeria > Cryptomeria japonica. The sequence goes on along the minus strand of NC_081414.1, from coordinate 676,241,560 downwards.
TTTGAGACCTGAACATTTTCATGTTGAAAACTAGCAACTGCTGAGGGCTTCATTTCTTGAATATATCAGTTAAGATCTTTTTAGGTTTTTGCGCTGCATATTTTTGCTTATTTATTTTGGCTGGTTAAATTTTCTGTGAAACTGCTATGTAGTGTCATGGACTTTGCAATCTTTGAGATCTGAGAACCCTAAAAGCCCTCAGCAATATTTGAGTTTTTGTTGATGCAAAGCATCTTTTGGAGGGTTAATATCTAGAGAACTTTATAGATAGCTGGCTTGCGGATATACTTAAAATGTTATTAAATATTTTAGGCCCGAGGATGGATGAATGTTTGAGATCTGAGCATTTTATGCTGAATGTTATCAACTATTACTGAGGGCTTTTAGGGTTGCAACTTTTTCGTAGCAGCGGATTTGCTTTTTCAGTGTTTAAGGTGAAAGTTTATATTTTGTTTCTTCTGTTCCAATGTGTATCAAAACGCTCTGTGCTCTTTAAAAGGTTTAAGATGAAAGTTTGTATTTTGATTCTTCTGTTCCAATGTTCATCGAAACGCTGTGTGCTATATGAAAGGTTTAAGCTAAAAGTTTGTATGTTGGTTCTTCTGTTTCAATTTGTATCAAAATGCTCTTGTGCTCTTTGGAAGGTTTAAGTTGAAAGTTTGAATTTTGATTCTTCTGTTCCAATGTTCATCAGAGCGTTATGTGCTCTTCGAAAGTTTTAAGCTCAAAGTTTGTATTTTGATTCTTCTGTTCCAATGCATATCAAAACGCTCTGTGCTATTTGAAACGTAGTGCTATTAGTTATTTTCTCCTATTAATTAGCTCTCTATCATGCGTTGTTTACATAGAATAGGTTTAATAAAATGCAGTTTTGAAAAATTTTCTGCACAGAATACAGATCACTAGAAAGCAAGAAATGTAGTGCTATTAGTTATTTTCTCCTAAATAATTAGCTCTCTATCATGCGTTGTTTACATAGAATAGGTTTAATAGAAGTTAGTTTTGTAAAATTTTCTTCACAGAATACAGATCACCAGAAAGCAAGAAATAAGACTTAAAGAGAAAATAAGAGCAGAATGAATTGCAATTCAATCATTTATGTTGACAAATGTGCATGAATTACAAAATGATAAATAGTGAGCAGAAATATATTGACAAATCTGTATGAATTTCAAAAAATAAATAGTTAGCAGATTTCTGAAGATCAACAACCAATTGCATGAACAGTTGAAATGGCAGAGGGAGTTAAAAATAAGAACTCCTTAGTTAGCATAAACATAAGCAACTTGAAAATCAACTTGAAAATCAAGGACAAATTGTAAATCACCATATAAGAGACTGTATGTTAAGTTATGCCAACTTCCCCTTAAGTCTTAACTAAGGAGAGATATGGGTCTGGCAACAAAGTCCAATTGGAAACCCAATCCAATTACAAAGAGGAAAGGAGAAAACTCAATTGAGAAAAACTCCTAGCCATTTGTTCAAATTATTGAAGAAACCACTCCATGAGTACCTCAAGAATATTTTGCATTGCTCAAATGGATGAACAGATAGGCTTAAGGTTTTTGTAAAGATGTCCTTTAGTTGGGATGATGCCATTGTTTATCTAATGTTTGATATTGTTCCACTAGAAAGAAACTTTGGAAGCATTTAAGCATGCGACTTTGAAATCTCATGTATAGTCAGGAACCTGCTAGAAAGAAACCTATTGAAGGAGGTTTGAAGGAGGTTTGCAGAGCTTAGTGGTTGATTAGCAACTTTTAATATTCTAAGTTTGTTTATCTAGGAAGCTTATTAAAAGAAACCTATACTATTTGTTTAAAGTAGAAACCCCCATATAAAACTTTAAATAAGATTTCATTCTTACAATGTCCTGAATTTTTCTAGAACCTTATTATGTAGTGATGTAATATTTTGAAAAATTTGCTTGTAAATAAAAATGTTTACATTTTTTCTTTTTAGCAACCTTGTTTTGATACCATGTAAAATTTTCTGCACAACAGAATACAGATCTAGTTAGAAAACAAGAAACAAAACTTGAAGAAACAAGAGAAAAAATATGAGTAGAATGAATGCAATTCAATCATTTACATTGACAAATTTGTATGAACTACAAAATGATATATAGTGATCAAGGAGCATAAATTACTCAAAAAATGCATGAAATTTTTGAAGATCAAAAACTAATTGCATGAATCGTTGAAACATAACTAGTAGGTAGAGGGAGTTAAAAATAAGAACTCTTTGGTTAGTTGATCTAATGCCCAATATTTTTGGCAACATTGCACCAATAGTTGTGATTTTAGAGTTGTTAACGATTACAGATAATTGAAGGAAATGTATCAGTCTTACTATTATTTTGGGTTGGTTTGGGCACCTTGGCAAAAAACATGTTGATGTGGCGGCTTTGAAACCTTAGTTATAAGTGGAGAATTTGCCAAATAAGTTGTAAATTTTTTGGAATGATTTGAAATTTGCATGTAGGATTTTGCATTGCTCAAATGGATGAACAAATAGGTTTAAGGTTTTTGCAAAGATGTCTTTTGGTTGGGATGATGCCATTGTTTATCTAATGCTCGATACTAAGTTTTAATATTCTAAGTTTGTTTATCTAGGAAGCTTATTAAAAGAAACCTATACTAGATGTTTAAAGTAGAAACCCCCATATAAAACTTTTCTCAGCAACCTTGTAAGGATCTTGTTGATCTAATGCCCAATATTTTTGGCAACATTGCACCAATAGTTGTGATTTTAGAGTAGTTATTGATTACAGATAATTGAATGAAATGTATCACTAAGCACTAAAAAGCAACAAATCCTATGATGCCACATCAAAGCACAAGTATTAGTCTTACTATTATTTTGGGTTGGTTTGGGCACCTTGGCAAAAAGCATGTTGATGTGGCATCATATTTGATGATGGCTTTGAAACCTTAGTTATAAGTGGGGAATTTGCCAAATAAGTCGTAAAAAATTTGGAATGATTTGAAATTTTCATGTAGGATTTTGAGAAGCATAAAGTTAAGGTGCTCAACTATTATGTCCTCTCCTCTAAAGGCTACAATAATCATGCACCCCATCAAGGTAGAAATAACCTTTGAAAATGGGTGATATATCCAACTCAGAGAAATGACTTCACATTAAGACTAGGGCATAAATTCATTCATACATATCTTTTTGAAAAATGATATAAATTTTGGTTTTACAAGACCTAAATTAAAAGAACAACTATAATTGAATAAGATTAGGAAACAAAGATTAAAATATGTCCATTATTATGTTTTGTTATCTAATTTGAAAAACTCTATGAGAATTGTAGAGGTTATCAATAGAATTTAGGGTTGTTAAGTCACATAATGTTAACAAGTTAATATATCAATTAAAATAATATAATTAAATTTGTAATTATAATAGCATTTTTTTCAACTATGTGGCCTCTTTACAATTTGATACATTTAATTAAAAAATGTGGGAAGTTTAGGTGTTTGACTACAAATGTTTTATTGTAAGTGCAGTCACACAAATCTGTCCAAATCTGTCCAGCTTAATTAAATAAATATTTGCTATTTATTTGATTAAAAATACACTAGCTATGAGTTAATATTAATTCATCTTCAAACATTTTCCTATTAATTAAGTAAATTATTTAATTTATTTTAATTAATTCATTAAACCAAGTTCACAAATCAATTAAATAAATAAAATTTATTTATTTAATTAAATCCTCCTATTCCTCTTTTAAATAAATTAAATCAAATATTTATTTAAATTATTATCCCCCCCCACTTGCATTTTCCCACAAATGTAATTTGCACACATTTATTGAAATAAATGAATTTTTATTTTAATAAAATCCTATTTTCTCTCACCCGCCAAATCCACTTGCAAATCTAATCCTTTTTTAGATTCTGCTAACCCCTTCCTAATTAACTTAATCCATCCTCTAATTATTGTCACATTCCTAAACAAAATGGAGTCACTTCTCAAAGACTTCAAAAAGTCTTTGAAAAGCATTTAATGCTTTGTGTGTTCAACAACTTAACCTCCAAAGTCTTCCAAAACTATTAATGGCTCTTACATGACCATTAATGGCTCTTACATAACCATTTATGGTTATTTCAACTTGTCTCCCCAAACATTTATTGCTTTGACCATGTTTATCCCTCTTGCCTTTTGCACAAGAGTTTATCTATTGGATAAAAGCTTTATTCTTTGAATAAAGAGTTTATTCATTCAACTAACCTTGACCTCAACTCCCAAGGTCATGTCAAACATTTAATGCTTATTCCCTTTCCTCTCAACCTATTTCACATTGACGCTTGTCATCCTAGGATTGGGTTGAAAGCCCTCACATGGATTTGAAATCATTCAATTCTGACCCTTGTTGAGATTGTTCAATCTCAACCATCCATTGCTCCATTTTTCCTATAAATAGAGCTCATTTCTTCATAATCCAGATCCTGAAAACTTGTATGCATTTAACCTATAAGCATTTTAGAGAGCATTTAGTATAGCAAACTAATATCTTGTTATTTTGGTTAAAATCAATCATTTTTAATAGCATATAGTATTTTAGCTTTTCATTTTACATTTGAAACAAAATACTCAAATCTCAATTCTCCATAAGCATCCATAGTGCAAAAAGCTGCTGAGAGCTACACCATTTTGGAACTTGGAGAGGAGAGAAATAAAGGAGAAGGAACCAAGAGCATGTTAGGAGGCATTTGGAGATGCCTCATCATATTTGCTTCTTTAGTTAAATATTCTTTCATGTTCTTAGTTTCTCTTTTGATATGTCTGTTTAGATTAGCTTTTAGTTAACTAACACTAACGATTTCTTGTGTCTTGTGTTGTTTGTCATTTGCTAACCTTGTCCATTTTACAGAGCATCATTTGGTGAACCCGACGTGAATCCAAACACCCAAGAGATCATTTTTTTTTAACCAATAACATGTTTGAATGTTGAAATTGTCACACAGGTTGCGCTTTAGCGCTATTGATCACGTTATAACGCTATTGATACTTATTGTTCTAGCACTATTGTTCTTACAATAGTGCTATTGTATCAAGTTTAGCGCTATTGACATAGTTTGAGCGCTTTTGACCCTGTTTTGGCACTATTGACCCCGTTTGAGCACTATTGACCCTGTTTGAGCACTTTTGCCTTCTCTGTCTGTCTTTTTCTTTTAGCGCGTTTGTGTTAAATAGCGCTTTTGTTCAAACACAAACTAGCGCTATTGTAACAGAACGTTGTAAAAAAGACCTTGTAACTGAAAAAGTGAAAATTTTTAGGCTTGTGGAAGCCCCCCTTAGATATGGATTTTACTAACCGGTTGTTGTTTGTGCAGGTTTAAAAAAACTCACCTTTTAAAATCAAAAACTTTATTTTGGTGTTTTAAAACTTGAACAAACAATCTTTTCCTCGCTTTCCAGTTAGGATCACTTGTTTCTTTAGTGCATTAAAACTGAACAAAACAAAATTTGTTTTCTTGCAAGTTAGGAAACACACTTTATTTGGTGCTTAAAATCAACACTTTCATTTTTTTGCATCAAACTAAAGAATTTACAATCCACACTTCAATTTTTGGTGCACATAAAATACACAATCAACTTGTTTAAAACTTTTTGTAAAACGATTTTTCTTCATGCATACATGCTTCAATTTCAGTTGACCAGGATTTCCAAAATTCTAGTTTACTCAAAACCTTTGCATTTGAAGTTAAAAAGAACACCATGAATGTTGGAGCAACATCTCCAAATAGTTAGATAACATTGCAATGGAAAATTAAAAAGAATAAGTGTTTTTCGTGCTTGACACACTTGTGCAAAAAGTTGGTCGAGTGGTCCCACTTCTAACACACACTATCCTCTCTCTTGGCTTTCGTGGTCTTAGGTGCAAGAGAAAAGTGTTAGTAACACTCAATTTTTTTTATCTTTTTAAGAGAGGCCTGCCAAGAGACACATCACTCTTGGGAATGACCTCGCGCGGCAAATCTTTTGAGCCGTTGTAAAAATCGGGTGAGAACAAAAGCTGTAGCCTTGGGTATAGCTGTTCCTACAGTGTAATTGGTCGAAAGGACAAATGTGCCCCACCACTAGTTACAAGGCTCTTAAGTGAGTCACTGCAGAATGAGCTTATGTTCAAAAACATCGAACATGACTAAACACCTTTAAGTAGTAGCCCACCCGTTCTATTGATTGAGGATATTTGCGATATAATTTAGTGCAAGAGCATATATGGTTTTGCTCCCAAGATACTCACCATACATATTTCCTTGAGTAAAAACATAGCTTTTTGAAAAGTCACTTGTGGCTTGATAAAAGTGGTGACTCCCCCATCATAGGGATCATCTATTTGTTATGCTCGTGCAAGACTTAGTATATCACATCCTTACCTGCCACGACAGGATTCATAAGGTATATAGTACCAAAGTTGAAGAAATATCAAGATGTGGGCTAAATTTATCACAACTAGCCATTTGACTTTAGGGATAAAAAGTGTTTGAAGTGTGTTCGTTTTGGTCAAGACCAAGTGCAAATTGAGCCGACTTCAGGCTTTGGAAATACACCTTAAAATACATCTAAAGGAAGGGTCATATAAAAGTCCAAGGATTGGGTTGATCTAGACCCATACTCATTTGTGCCTTTTAGGCGACATTCTTGTGTTTGTGTGCTTACTTTGTTTTCTTGTCAAAGAAACATCAAAAGAAAAATCACTTCCAAAAACAAAGTATTTATCCAACCAAACATCTTTCAAAACAACCAAAAATATCAAAAACAAAGTGCAAACAACAAAGAATCAAACTTTATAACCATTCTTCACATCTTGCGAAAGAAGAAACGTCATCAGAATATCAACTTGAAAAGAAGACCATTGAGCTCAAAGGCTTTGATCAAAAGAAGGAAATTCTTCTATATAAATAGACAAATCTTTGTCTCCCATAGAGTTTTTCTACGTCACAAGCGTCTCTACTTTCAAGGCAAAACAAACGAATTTGATTCAGAGTCATTGAACCGCAGAGCTTTTATGCAATATAGAGCTTTGAGTTATCACAAAAACCAAGGAGGTAAGATTAATCCCCACTTTTTCCCAAACGTCTATATCACATACAACGTAGCTCGAGAAATACCACCAACACCCGAAAGGGAAGAAGTAGAGTTTGTCCCATTTGTGACACAAAGCTTTTATTGAAGTTAAAAACATTTTCATCCACTATCTTACTCATACATCATCGCTTCATCATCAATCCGTTCCAACTCTCAAAACATTTCTTGTCCCAACTTCTCTTTTTAGATATTGCTTGAATCAAACACATCACATCACTTTTTAGATTGTTTCTACATCTACGATAAGCTCATCCTAAGAGACACATCTACGCAGGTTAAAACTAGTTCATGAGTGAATCCTCTCATTACTAGGTAGTTAAATCTGTAACACATCTCAGATTTCTCTACACCTTATCACATCCAACCTTATCAAAAACAAACAAGCAATTCAAAAAAGAAATTTCGGTTACATCCACCTTTAAGTACTAGAGATCCACATGCAACACAATTCACCAACCATCAATCTCTCATTTCATCAAAAACTCATCATCATTTTCACACAACTTCAACAAAAGCTTGTAAACAACATGGCCCAAACCCGATCACAGTCAAGGCAACGAGAAATAGAAATGGAAGAAGAAGAAGAGGAAAATCTCAATGAATTTCAAGAAGCACTTGGAGGAAATGCAAATGACGAAAACCCAAGTGCTCCCACTCCTGCAACAATAGAAAGGGCCCAACATAACCCTCTCTTTAACAGACTTTTTGATGAAATACTTAGGAGCAATGCGGATGCTCACTTTTTAAAGCTCGCTCAAGAAGGAGCAAAACTCCCCTCTGACTTTGATCTGGTCCAATTAAGACAAGCATCAGAATGACAAAGTCGCCATGAAGAGGAAAGAGGTAGAAATCCCATCAGATATAACATTCTTCGACCCACCACCTCCTCCTCCAAATGAAATGGAGATGTTGCAGCAACAAGTCGAGAATCTTGCCCAACAACTTCATAGTGGTGTCAAAACTAACCAATTCTCACTCAATGACATATGTCCCTATCCTTTTGATAGGAATCTTTATATGCCACCCTTTCCACAAGGATTCAAAACACCCAAATTCAAAAAATATAGAGGAAAGGGAGATCCTTGTGATCATGTCAGAGAATTTCATTCTGCTTGCCTCGAAGTGGCATATGAAGACACATACCTAATGCGCCTTTTTCCCTAAAGCTTGGGAGGAACAACCACATCATGGTTTTCCCAACTATCAGGTGGCATTAGAACATTTGAGGAACTCATCTAGAATTCCTAGCTTATTACTCTCATAACATTGAACGCGACATCACCATGGCTGATCTGTGCAACACTAAACAAAAACCAGGTGAACTATTCTCAGTATTCCTACAACGATGGCGTCAAATGTCTAGTAGACGTTCTCTTCAGTTACCTGAACGAGAACTAGTGGAAATATTCATTTCCAACTTGAACGAAGAAATGGAATTTCACCTGGATGTCAAAGACACAGACTCTTTTAATGATATGATCACCAAGGGTTTGAAATGTGAACAGGCACTCATCAAGAAATGACTTATCAAAATCTATAATGAACCAAAGGATAGTCCTCGCCCATGCTTCAATAGTGATAAACCAAGCTTCTGGAACAAAAACAAGAATATCGTCAACGATGGGGTTGTGGATACCAGGACTATAAAAAGTGCACAACCCGTGGTTCGGTTTGCAGGACATAATCCTCCACCTCAGAATAACACAAATGTTCCTTCCAATCAAGGTCGCATCACATCTCACGACGAACCAAGACCTCGTCAGCAAAAACAAAAACGAACATACACTCCCTTAGGGGAACCCATTGAAACAGTATTGCGACAACTCATTTCTCAAAATTTGGTCACTTTACCTAAAACATCAAACTATGAGCCTCAGGTCAAACCCGCATGGTGGCGAGATACTGAACACTGTGATTTCCACCAAGGGAGAGGACACAAGACATGTAATTGTCACCGATTGAAAGATCTTATTGATCGAGGTGAAATTGAAATCGAAGGACATGACCCAAAAACAACAAACAATGATCATCTGATGTTCAAAAATCCACTTCCATCACAAGATCAAAGGGGTCCTTCCACTTCCATCACAAGATCAAAGGGGTCCTTCCACTTCCAGGCGAGACACTGATACCACAGATTATACGCAGGCTACATATAATTACACTGTAAATCATCTGTATGATGCCAGTGAACAAGTTGCAACTATAACCATCAAAAATCCCAACTCCAATTGCAATGTTGTTACACGTCGCGACAAGGTTAACATAAAAGCAGCTCCACAAGGCACCCCCTCCATACCAAAACAGTACAATCTTGTGGAACAATTAGACAAAACGCCTGCACTTATATCCATTTTAGAGATATTGCGCCTATCACCATCTCATAAAACAATCTTGGATCAAGCACTCCAAGAGGCATCAGTCCCTGCAAACCTGAATACAGAACAATTTCAAGCCATGGTTGGAAGTCTAAAGTCATCACCTTGTCTCACTTTTTTCGAAAGTGACAACTCTTCCTTCCAGCAACCTCATAACGCTTCGCTACACATTGAAGGCTTTATCAACCAGCATAGGATCAAGCGAGTCTTGATCGATAATGGACCAGGCTTGAATATTTGTACCCTACAGTTGGTCACAACACTGGGATATGCCATAGAATCAGTGGATCCTCGCAAGAAGATCACAATCAAAGCCTATGATGATGCGAAACGTTCATCCAAAGGAGCAGTGGTACTACCAATCCGAGTGGGCCCTGTGGTAAAACACATCATCTGTCAGGTTTTGGACCTTCCTCTGCCATACAATCTATTGTTAGGAAGACCTTGGATACATGCCATGCAAGCCGTTCCATCTACCTACCATCAATGTATCAAGTTCCCCCATAACGGTGTAGAGATCACAATCCTGGGCGATGCAAATCCCTTTGCATATTGCCATAATATCAACCATCAACCAGAGATTACCGTTCCTAATAATAGAGAAGCCATTTCCTCCACATCATATATAAGTCTCGCCTCTCTTGCCAGTTCGAACACCACTATACCAAAGCAAGAAAAGCTTAAAATGAAAATAGCAGAGGAAGGTCCTGAGGAATACAACTTGAGTCAACTCTTTTGTGTGGGACAAATGCCCTTTTCACCTAAAACACATGGTAAACCACAACAGTTACTCCAGCAATCACTAATCATGCTAGCATGTACTTTAACGCCTTTCATCCTTGGAAAGAGTCAAGAAGAAAAAACCCAAGATGAGGACTTAGCGGAATGGATCTATAAAGATCCCATCACTACTGATATACTGCAAGTTAAGCTTCCTACAAATCAGTATGACAAAGGTCTCCTCATTATGCAAAGAATGGGGTATGATGGTCAGAGTGCTTTGGGATATTGCAAACAAGGACGACATGAACCTCTATTGCTGGGATTCAAGCCCAAAGGTAATACAGGCCTAGGCTTTGAAAAAGAGATCTTTTCTAAACTCAAATTCAAAGGAAAACCCAACAAACCATTATGTCAGCCTACTGCAAAAAGGACACCTTTCATTATCAAAGCAACATCAAACACCATCACAACTACCCCACCAAGGCTCAAAATCTTAACACCACCATCTATAATGCCAATCATCCCACCAATCAAACCAGTAATCCCATCCGTAGCAGCCATCACATCAATAGTACCATTAGCAGCAACAACTATATCGGAACCTGCAGCAGCATCTATGGCACTAGCAGTACCAACAAAAGCAACTGAGTCAACACTACCGATATTCCCCATATTGGATTCTTTAATCTCCATCGACCTTCCTGCAGCACCGATCACTACAAAGGTACATCAACCAATCACACCTGCAGTATTTAACTCAAAGGACATCCCAGTATGGTATAGTAATCGGATGCTGGAAAGTGACTCAGAGACCGACTCACATGAGTGAGAATTTGATTCTGTACAGCTTAACACTTCAGATGAGGAAGACACATCACTACCTCCACCACGCAAAGACATCCCTGTTTACGGAGAAGCACAGATAAAGACTTCTTGGGTTCCTGAGCTGGAAACATCTTCCACAGACCCTACGTCTCATCCTATGCCTGATTCTGACAGGGAAAGTACCATCAATGACCTTCACCACAACGTCTTAACCCTCTCTGATACATCTAACACACTTAACCTAATCGATGAAGTAATGCCCATTATTCACCCTGAACTCATTGAATGGAACCAACCAAATCCCCCATGTCTTGACTTCTTCCAAAACAATGAGGCCATCATTGACTTTTTGGAATTAAGGGATAACCTTCCAAGCGGGGATCACAAAACTAGATTCGCCATAGAACTAAATAGCGCAACATACTTTGGGGTGGATGCCTAACCTTTCAGATGCAAAAATATAACAATAAAACATGGATCTTCCAGTGAAAACCACATCGTGACACTATTTGATCCAACAAAAGTAAAAAGAAAGAGCGTATCCAACGGTGAAAACCTCTCTGAGGCGCCTGAGGATGAAGGGTTTGACATTCTTCCTGCTAGTATACAACATGAACAATCAACAATTCTCATCGAGGAAACCAAAGAATACAATGTGGGGACTCCTGAAAATCCTCACCTCATACATCTGGCATCTCTTCTCACTCTAGAAGAACAACCTAAATTTATAGAGTTCTTTCAAAAGCGTCAAATCAACTTTGCATGGTCATATGCGGACATGCCTGGGCTTGATCCTGATTTAGTTATGCATCACCTCACCGTAGCAGAAGGAGCCAAACTTGTCAAGCAGAAGCTTCGTAAGATGCATCCTCAGATTACAGTACTAGTCAAAACAAAACTCAAGAAACTCCTAGATGTTGGTTTCATTAGACCAATTGATTATGCAGAATGGATCTCCAACATTGTGCCTATCGGCAAACCAAAAGGGGGCATCCGCATTTGTACTGACTTCAAAGATCTTAATAAGACATGTCCTAAGGATGACTTCCCCCTACCAAATATCGACATCATAGTAGATCTGACAACAGGACATGCCATGCTTTCACTCATGGATGGCTTTTCAGGATACAATCAGATAAAGATCGCACCAGAAGATCAACATAAGACAACCTTCACATGTCCATGGGGCACATATTGCTGGAATGTAATGCCTTTCGGTCTCAAGAATGCGGGAGCGACCTATCAATGAGCCATGACCACCATCTTCCATGACATGATGCATACTATGATGGAAGATTATGTTGATGACTTACTAGCAAAATCACTCACCAGAGAAGGGCATCTCAACATATTAGATAAAATCTTTGATAGACTGGAACAATACCATGTTCAACTCAACCCAAAGAAATGTGTCTTTGGAGTAACCTCCGGGAAGCTTCTAGGATACATTGTCTCAAGCAAAGGTATTGAGGTCGACCCAGCAAAGGTAAAAGCAATCATGGACATGCCACCACCAAAGAATATCAATAAGCTAAGGACATTACAAGGGCGACTTCAATCCATCCGAAGACTCATTGCACAATTGGCTGATAAGTGTCACCCATTCACACACCTGTTACACAAGAACATCCGCTTTCAATGGGATGCCAGATGCCAGCAAGCATTCCAGATGCTCAAAGACTATCTCATGAATACACCATTGCTAATACCACCAGATCCAAGCAGACCTCTGCTACTCTATATCTCAGCAACAAGTACAACATTGGGTGTACTACTAGCACAACATAATGCAGAAGGAAAAGAGTGTGCTGTTTACTACCTCTCGCACACTAGTGGGCTATGAACTCAATTACACACCTATTGAGTGATCTTGCCTAGTAGTAATCTTAGCAGCCACTAAACTGAGGCATTATCTGTTAACACACAAGGTACAATTCATTGCAAAGATTGATCCACTCAAGTATTTACTCAGCAAAGCAGCATTGACAGGCTGCTTGGCCAAATGGGTGATGATTCTAAGTGAATTTGACATCGAGTACGTGGACCGTAAAGCTATCAAAGGACAAGTTATTGCAGATTAGTTGGCCGATGCACCCCTCATAGGTTATCATCCTCTCATTTCCAATTTTCCAGATGAAGAGATATTCATGATCACAACAACACAACCATGGAAACTATACTTTGATGGTTCATACACTAGGCATGGCTCGGGGGTAGGCATTCTGTTTATCACACCTCAAGGTGATAGCATCCCAAAGTCTTACAGGCTCACATTTCCATGCACCAACAACATAGCAGAGTATGAGGCCTTGATCATAGGACTCAGGCTAGCCGTACAATGGAAATTACAAGAACTACAAGTATATGGCGACTCCCAACTGGTCATTCGACAAGCAACTGATGAATATCAGACCAAGGATGGTAAACTCATGCCATATAAGCAAATGGTGGACAATCTAAAAGTATCATTTACTACAATTACCTTTGAGTAGATACCAAGAGATCAAAATCGAGCCGCTGACGCTATGGCTACCATTGCATCTCTCTTAGATCTTCCACATAATTCAACATGCTACGAGTTCTTGGTAGAACAACTTTGGATCCCCGCTTATGATATCCCCGAATCCGAAATGATATGTCGCCTTGTCAGTTTGAATCCCCATGGTACGGTGAATTCTACACCTATCTCCATGATCACACGCTTCCTCCCAACCAATCGAATAACCAACGTAAAACCTTCAATCGCCAAACTGCTCGATATACTATTATTGCTGAAACCCTATACCGATGCAGTCTTGATGGTACTCTCCTTCGATGTCTGGAACAAGATGAGATAACAAAGGCCTTGTAAGAGGTACATGAAGGAATTTGTGGGACTCACTCAAGTGGTCCATCCTTAGCCAAGAAACTCCTATGCAATGGATACTACTGGCCATCTATGGAAAAAGATTCCTACAACTTTGTCAGAAAATGCAAGAAATGTCAAGTTCATGGCGACCTAATACATGCAGCAGCACAAGAACTGCTTCTAATCACGACACCATGGCCTTTTTGTCAATGAGGCCTTGACCTTGTGGGTAAAATCCATCCATCTTCATCCAATGGCCACAAATTCATTATTACCGCCACCAAATATTTCACAAAGTGGATCGAAGCTGTTCCACTTACCCTAGTCACCGGTAAGCAGATCGCCTCATTCATCCTCAATTACATCATCTACCGGTATGGTGTACCCATGTCCATCATCATAGATAACGGTCTTCCTTTCAAAAATCAGGGTGTCCGTGAACTTTGTGAGAAATTTCATATCCAACACCGCTTTTCCACTCCCTATTACCCACAAGGCAATGGTCAGGCCGAAGCATCGAATAAGAACATATTAAGAATCCTCAAGAAGATAGTCAATGATGCTGGCCATGATTGGCATGTTCAACTAAATCCAGCACTATGGGCATATTGAACTAGCATTCGAACCCCTACAGGTGCAACTCCTTATTCATTGGTCTATGGTGCAGAAGCTATCTTGCCTATTGAGGTCGAGATACCATCGCTATGGGTTTCCTTGCATAATCTCATTGATGACGAAGCCTATAGAGTATCCCGTCTTCAGGACTTAGAGTTGATTGATGAGAAGAGAAAAGCTGCATACAACCATCTCAAAGCCTATCAACAACGCATGAGCAAAAGTTATAATCATCGAGTTAGACCTCGTACATTTGAGGTGGGTGATCTTGTTCTCCAAGAGAATCCTTGCAACCAACCAAACAAAGAATATCAGGGCAAGTTTGAATCAAATTGGCTGTGCCCATATGTTGTCACTGCTGTATTTGGGTCTAGGGCATATCAGTTGGCTACATCAGAAGGAGAACCGCTCGCAAATCCAATCAACAGTATGCACTTGAAAAGGTTTTACACATGAGCTGCACAGAGCATCAAACTCCCTTACATATCGGCGAAAATACCAAAAACATCCAGATAAATGTCCTGAAGAAAATACAAAAGGGTCAAAAGAATTAAAAAAAATCATGCATCCAAACGGTGAACAAACCACTCCGGTGGCACCTTGGGTAAGTGCGATGGTGAAAACCTGGCAAACAGGCGCCACTCGTAAGAGACTATGGCTCCATTATCTTTCAGGCTCGTTGCGATCACATTCACACACACACACATCCTTCCATCCAAACCATGGCTTGTTATTTAATCTATAATCAAAGAAAGTACTTCATGCGTCTTGCATCCCACTTTTTCATAGTCATGTCTAAACTTGGGGGCAATGCCCTTAAATCTAGATGATGGAAGTGGAATCTACATTACTAGTGATTCATTGGGTAAAACATTCAAAAACGTCTCACAAAATCCAAAAACATTCAAAAACGTCTCACAAAATCCAAAAACATTAAAAAACGTCTCACAAAATCCAAAAACATTCAAAACAATCACAAAATCCAAAAACAACGGAAAACATCGGAAATCACACAAAAACATCGCAACACCTTGTACATACTCATCCAAACAGATACAAAACAAACATTGACAAATACTCGCACGATGATCACTTATCAAAAATTGACCAAAACGATCGACATCAACAATCAAACTGTCTTAAAAAAGGATGCATCCTTCCTTACCAAAAACAAAGAAAAAAATGACGTTTTCTTTGACAAGAAAATTATGTTAACTTATCAAATACTTGGTTGATTTATGAGTAATTCATTCATTTATTTGTATTAGGATCTTTTCAACATTATTTTGTATCGTCTGCTCATTATTTCCAATGCAGTTTTGGGGCACGTACTAATGGTGTCTACATGGGAAGTTCACCAAGCTACGTGATCTTATGCAAAATGTAGTCATAGATCATTACGGCTTGCTGACTACAGCGTATACCTCGACCATATGAGCATGAACCATTACCAAGGATCCCTATTTCTTTATTCTTTATGTATATACTGTTTGTTTGCAGGAACATTGCTCTTCCTTTGGTTCCTTCCTCCTCATCCAATTTGGATAAAGGTTTTTATCTCTTATTTACAGTATGCACTTGTCTCAGGATATGATCAGCCTAAGATCAAGGAGGACAATCCAAGTCATGCATGAACGGAGATGATCCTTGTCTGTTCCGCAAGCAATACTCTGGTCGACTTGACCCTTATATCAAGTCGTTTGTATTAACTTGCTATATAAAATCCATGTAAGAAATACTTAGGTCATCTTGAATCATTATGTCAAGATGCTTGTATTCTCTTCCAACATTTTAAAGCTCAATGATGAAAATAGAGCACTATGGATCATCATTTCATCTCATCTGTTTATATATTGCATTTCGTTGCATATCACCCATCCATTCACTCATTCATATGTAGGATTTATATGCAAATGTGACCATTAAGCTGGTCTTGGATACAATCACGACCGAGTACTCTGATACATCATCAATGCATCATGCAAAGTCTCAAAAACCTTGCATTCCTCATAATCATATCATCGTCACATTTAGTTGCATTTTGCATTAAGTACATTCATGTCATTTTTAAATTAACATTGCATATAGTTCATTTGGTTTATTGACATTAGTTTTCATTAACCATTTGCATCATTGCATAAATCATAAATAATTAGATTCATTCATGGGATCAAATTATCCTTGATTATATTAAGCCATTTACTATGCATTCATTTAGTGTCAATTATCCATCATCATTTCATTATCCTTTATCATTTATCATTGCATACATTCATTTATCTATTCATTAGTGAAAAGGTGCATTCATCCATCCATTATTAAGTATCTTATTATGTTCATATTAGGATTCATTCACATTGCATTCATTATCCTTTTTTAAATTGCATTAAGGTGCAGTTATTAAACCATAAAATTGTAGTACCATCACATTATCATTTTTACTTAAAACATATTAAGGCATTTAGAATCATAAAACCATTTGTTTTCAAAACATTGGTCCATACCATTTTATATCTATCCATTTTACATATGCATTCATTTAGACATTATTATATAAACATTTGTACTTTACATTTTGTTTGTCCATATTACATTCATTTAAAAACATCTAGATACATATCCATACATAAACATCATTCATTCAAAACATTGCATTAACATCATCACATAAATTATCTCATCATTTTATCAACATAGGAAACACCAAAATCCTGTTCCTAAATCATCATAAACATACATCATCATCATGGCATTACATACATAAAGCATTACATCAAAATAAAACAAATCATACATATATAAACCTGCATTCATATGTCAGTATCCAACATCATAAATCATCATAAAAACATGCATATAAGAAACATCTCATCAAATGCATACATATACCCATATCCATCTAAGCAATAACTCATCATCCTGCATAAACATCCATACAAATCAAATGCATATCATCAAAATAGGGGATCTCCTCATATATATCATCTCATATATCAGAGTACAATGAAGTCTACAAAATCGGCTACCAAGAGCCATCCAAGATACAATGATACAATACATATATGCAAAAATGCTCTCTCAGATGCCACTTTGGCTAGATGTTGTCCCACCATCGCCACCTGCTCCCCCACTGGTCCCCGCACCATCTGATCTATCTCTCTGTGGAGATCCCATCAAACCCCCACTCACTCCTGCGTCCCCTAATCTCTCCCTCCGTAGAGGACCCATCACACCCCCACTGCTCTGCACCCTCTGTGATCGCTCTGATCTGGCCTGCCGCATCTGTGAATAGCTAAGTGCTCGCTGACTAGTTGGCACCACCTGCTCATATAAACCCCACCAGTAGTCTATCTCAGCCTGTGCTCGCTGCATCTCCCTCATCACCTCCCCCGTAGGCCCCTGTGCTCCTACTCTAACCCGGACTCTCTCCTGCAGCTCTGCTAATCTCTCCACCGCACTATCCCTCTCCTACAACACTACAACCAGCTTTGACTCCCATGCAAATAGCTGCACATCTCTAGCCGCCACCTCCGCTTCCAAATCCTCTACCCAGGTCTGCAAATGTGCTATCATATGATCCCTAAGATCTCCAGTGGCTCCCTCCCCGGTATCCATAGCAGCCTCACCTATACCACCCTCTCCAGTAGCTCTCTCCCCTCTGTCCATTGGGATCTCCCTCTCCATACCCCTACCACCCAATCTAACTCCTCCCTGTATCAGCGGTCCCTGTGATATCCGTAGTGGCAGTCCACCTCTCCCTCTCCATTGAATCCGATTCCCCAACCCACCACCTCCTCCACCACCTCCTCCTCCGTCTCCACCATCTCCTCTCCCTCCTCCACCTGCCCTCGGTCCTTGACCTCCTGCCCTCCTCCATCTCCATCCCCTCTCATCCTCAAAATCGGGCACCGGCTCTGCTGGATCGGATATCCGTAGAATCGGATGCGCCGCCTGGTACTGCGTATACTCATCTGCTACCCTTGCATCCACAACCCTTGGTCGTATGTCCCAAGGTCTCGCCTGCAACGTTCGAAACTCCGCCAGTGCCTGGTCATACGGGAGCACTGGCCCCCATGCATATCTCTCCCGAATCATCCGAGCATACTCCCCTAATCCACTAGGCAGTCCCTTTTGCCGTCCAAACTGCCTCATCACTCTCCCTGACACCTGTCTCTCTACATGGTACAAGGTCCTCCCAATGAGGAATCGAGTCATGAACACGTAGCGCAGTGCCTCCGCATCATCATCCCAGGGCTCGCACTTTAGGTATGGTCGCCATATGACTGCATTTAGATCATCTAATGCCTACCACCACCACTCTAACTTCCCCAGGTGGGGTTGACTCATCATACCACTATACATAAACATATACGACTGATCCACTGCACGGAACCTAAGACTCACTGGTTGAGTCATTGGTAGGTGCTCCCAGACCCAAATATGAAGCAGCGTCACTCCCACTTCTAAGGAACCTCTCCCCCAGTAAACCACCTCATGAAGCTCCTGATAAAGGTGCGCCAGCACACATGGCCCCCAAGCAAATTGGGTCCCCTCGGTAATCATCATCTCAATCACCTGGCCCCATCCAACAGCTAGACCATGAGAGTGCCTGTCAGGACACAGTAGTCCTCCCACGATGCCAAACACGACTGCTAGTAAAGGCTCATATAATGCAGCTATCTCCTCCCATGCAATAGAGCCATCATCAATAAACACATCCTCATCGAAGAACCTCTGTACTACAAGGGTCCCCTAGGATCTGTCATATGTCACCAGCTCCCCCCGAATCAGAATACGTAGGATGTGCCACACATCCTCCAGGGTCGCTGTCATCTCCCCCTGTGCCAGATGAAAGGTGCACGTCTCGCTGTGCCACCGTTCTGCTAATGCCATAATCAATCCGTGATTCATTTGAATCACAGGCATGTGCATCATATCATATAATCCAGTCGCGGCAATACAATCGATCTCTGCCTCTGTCAACCGATCCCGCAACCCCTGTGTCGCCAGATGTCTCTTGCGTAACTACAACACGCCTAGATCCTCCTGTACATGGGCATCCATCAATCATCATCAGTTGTTTTGTTTCAAACTTTCTTAAGTTTAAACCTAGACTATCAACAGATACTTTGATCAAGTATCTTTGGATCTCAACAGGTAAGCAATCATGGCAACCTAGACTTCAAACAGACATTTATCCTAGAAATGACCTAAGTCTCATCAGGCTGCTATGGTTCAAAACAACTCCCACTTCACATCGCCATCCATCCATCATTGGCATTAGGAGATTTTATTCATACAAACTGGGGCATCTATTTATCCTAAAACAAAAGCACTATTTTACCAACAAAAGCGCTAGTTTATCAACAATAGTGGTAAAATCCTAACAAAAGCACTCAATCAGCTATCCAACAACGCTCAAACTACAAACGCGCTAGAACAACTACACAATATCGCTAATTCAGAACAATAGCAGTCAATTAAGCACTCAATAGCACTTATCACTCAAAAGCGCCTAAACTAGCCTACAATAACACTACAATTTTCAAAAGCGCTCAAACAACACCTCAATAGCACCATTGCGACACAGTAGCGCTAGTTAATTGGGCAATAGCGCCAAAACATAGTTTCAGCGCTATTGCTCCGACTCAACTTGGACTCAGCAAAAAGAATATCAAAAATGCATAAAAATTCAAATTTCAAATTTGGGTACCGCTGGTCGGTAGTCGTCTGGCCGCTGGAACCGACAGACTCACTCAAATTGGTGCTCTGTAATAGGTACCGGCATCTTGACTGCTGCTCGCTCCTCCAAAATGTCACTATCAGAGCTCTGGTTTCACACTGGTCACAGTAACAAATGATCCTGTTTTCACCCCTTTCTCCCCATTTAAACCCTTCACAATCACTATAACTTCCCCCTCGCTCATCGCCGTAGTTCCCGTGCACTTCCCGCGCCCCCCATTTCTCCATTTTCCTCCGATTTCTTCTATTTTTCACCAGTATTGCTAACTTCTTCTCTTCTAACACCCTGCCAATTTTCATTCTTTTTCGAGAGATCACCCGATTTTTTGAAATTTTTCGGCCCATCTCTCGAGGGGGCATACCACTCACTAAATTAACATTTATGGGGCATATTTCTTCACACTAGTTTTTCTTTCTTTGAAACGACGCGATAAACCGCACCATCTCAAAGAGGGGCAAATGTAGTCACACAAATCTGTCCAGCTTAATTAAATAAATATTTGCTATTTATTTGATTAAAAATACACTAGCCATGAGTTAATTAATTAATATTTAATTAATTCATCTTCAAACATTCTCCTATTAATCAAGTAAATTATTCAATTTATTTTAATTAATTCATTAAACCATGTTCACAAATCACTTAAATAAATAAAATCTATTTATTTAATTAAATCCCCCTATTCCTCTTTTAAATAAATTAAATTAAACATTTATTTAAATCATTATCTCCCCCCACTTGCATTTTCTTACAAATGCAATTTGCACACATTTATTGAAATAAATGAATTTTTATTTTAATAAAATCCTATTTTCCCTCACCCACCAAATCCGCTTGCAAATCTAATCCCCTTCTAGATTCTGCTAACCCCTTCCTAATTAGCCTAATCCATCCCCTAATTATTGTCACATTCCTAAGCAAAATGGAGTCACTTCTCAAAGACTTTAAAAAGTCTTTGAAAAACATTTAATGCTTTGTGTGTTCAACAATTTAACCTCCAAAGTCTTCCAAAACCACTAATGGCTCTTAAATGCCCATTAATGGCTCTTACATAACCATTTATGGTTATTTCAACTTGTCTCCCCAAACATTTATTGCTTTGACCATGTTTATCCCTCTTGCCTTTTGCACAAGAGTTTATCCATTGGATAAAAGCTTTATTATTTGAATAAAGAGTTTATTCATTCAACTAACCTTGACCTCAACTCCCAAGGTCATGTAAAGCATTTAATGCTTATTCCTTCTCCTCTCAACCTATCTCACATTGACACTTGTCATCCTGGGATTGGGTTGAAAACCCTCACATGGATTTGAAATCATTCAATCCTGACCCTTGTTGAGATTGTTCAATCTCAACCATCCATTGCTCCATTTTTCCTATAAATAGAGCTCATTTCTTCATAATCCAGATCCTGAAAACTTGTATGCATTTAACCTATAGGCATTTTAGAGAGCATTTAGCATAGCAAACTAATATCTTGTTATTTTGGTTAAAATCAATCATTTTTAATAGCATCTAGTATTTTAGCTTTTCATTTTACATTTGGAGCAAAATACTCAAATCTCAATCCTCCATAAGCATCCATAGTGCAAAAAGCTGTTGAGAGCTACACTATTTTGAAACTTGGAGAGGAGAGGAACAAAGGAGAAGGAACCAAGAGCATGTTAGGAGGCATTTGGAGATGCCTCATCATATTTGCTTCTTTAGTTAAATATTCTTTCATGTTCTTAGTGTCTATTTTGATATGCCTGTTTAGATTAGCTTTTGGTTAACTAACACTAACGATTTCTTGTGTCTTGTGTTGTTTGTCATTTGCCAGTGAGTGAATATTGTGGGTCACAAATCCCATTGAGGTTTTTCCCAAACCGGGTTTCCTCATTAAACATCTTGTGTTATGGTGTACTTTTCATGTGGATGTTCTTGATTCTGTTTATTGCTTTATTTCTTAAATACCGGTACACTGTTATATTATGTTCTGCATGTTTTAACTTAAGAAATAATTATTACCGGTCAGATACTGATTCACCCCCCCCTCCCCTCTTAGTATCTGTGGTACCCCCAACATATAGTTCTAAGGGCATGTTGCTTTTTTACATTAGTGGTTAGATTGGATCCTTAACTTTTAATGTCAATTTGTTTAAATGGTTGGAATGGATTAAGCATCAAGGTCATTATATCTCCTTCCATTATTGGGTAGGTAGGAACCTTGAATCTTTTAACAACATTTGCTTAAATGCTTGGAATGGAGCAAGCATCATGTCCCTTGTTTCAAAGATAGGGTTCATTCTATGTTTGTTTATGCTTTAAATGGAGACATTGTTTATGCTTTTGTCATGCATGGTGTCATACTAATGAATTCATCTACTTATTATGCTTATCTTATAGATACATCTTTAAGTTCCCTTTTAGGCATTTATTCACCCATGCTAAAAACTAAAACTCAACAACATTAGGTCAATTGAAACCTACCTTCATCGTATGATGAAGTAAGCATTCTTGTTCTTTTAATCTACCACAACAAATATTACATCCTTGCTTGTGGATCTTGGTGAGTACAAAATGATGTTCCCACATGCAATTTCTCACTTCTAATTAGAAATGATTTTTTGTTGGAGATGACCTAAGAGCAAACTAACTCTTTTTGTTATGTTGACACGTGTAACATTTTATAACAAATTGTAGAAACCCTCTTTTATATTTCCAGAAGTTGGAGAATATTTGTAGAAATTTAACTTACAAATGAGGATGCATGTCCACACTTAAGTTCCTTCGACATTGAAGGAGATCCATGCCTAAAAATTGCGATTTCTAAAGACACCGAAGCCATTGAAATTTCACCAAGTTATATACTTCCTAAAATATCTTGTCTTGGTTCGGTTGTAGATAGAGTTATTTGACTAATCTTGAAAATCTTGTAGCCAAGTAGGTGGGCTAATGGAGATAGCGTGAACGCCACATGCTTACTTTCTATGCATTTTTGCATCTAATGCCACTTTCTCTCCCCTATTATAAGGGTTCTCAAAATTGTGTACCTCACAAACAAACAATCCCCTTCTATCATTCCTCTATGAACGTTCTTGGAGTGAACAATCACTTTGAGGGTGAGATGACCAATTTTAGAAAGGAAAATGTCTCCAAAATAATTTCTCACACTTGGCCACTACCTTTAAGAATGACCTACATCTCCATATTAAATGTTAATATTTGTGTTAGTATTGGTGATATTAAAATGCAAATCTATGGGTATATATCTTAAAATTATATTTTAATAGTAGGTTATTATTTCATGTGATTCCAAGAATCATGGAAGAGGAACTTGGATATTACACATGATAAACATTGTTTGCAATTAATCATGATTTTTGAGGCACTTTGACAACATAGCATTGAGTAGAAAAGCTTAATTTAAGTACACCTTTAGACATTTGGTATGAAGTGGAAGAGGGTATCATTATTTATTATGGTGTAAGAAGCTCCCATGACATCGGAAATGTAAAAAAACATATTAAATATGTGTAAGAAGTGTATGGCCTTTTTTGGACAGTAGAAGTTATTTTGTGTTCAAGTGGGTTGTTTTTGTTCTCTAGTGAAGTTGGATGCTCAAGTTCATGATAAAAGCCTTGAAGCCTTTAGAAAGATGTAACTTAGAGACACATGTCATGAGGTATCTTTTCCTTATAAACTACTTGGCTTATGATTTGAGTCCATTATATTTGAAACCATTAATGATTTTGAATTAATTTTTAGTTATAAATTGAGACTTGGAGTAGGAGGAATAACATGTTTTGCAAGTTGTAGAAGTAATTAAGCACTACAATAATTTAGAGGGATACGTATTGTTGCAACTTTGTTGAACGATTAATACAAGCTTTGGATCTTGAGGTGTAAAGTTTTTGTTTCACAAGGTTGCGTCATGGTTTGCATCTTTTTTCCTTCATTTTTAAAAAATATTTTGTCTATGGTTTATTACTATTTATGTGCTTGGATGCTTTTGGGTTGTAACATAATTTTTCTTGTAAGTTACATTTTAATTATACATTTCGTACCATAACCATAATTGGTTTGATTAGAGAGACAAATACCTTTATTTGAGTGTGAGTTTGTTAATTACAATGGGAGTTTGTTGTGTTTGCATGTAATTTTAGGTTTAGGGTGATAAATGATTAGAGCTAGTTTATCTAAGTTGATGGTTGAAAGGTGTAGCATCCTAAAATTGCACCCCTTGCAATTTTTGATCGCATTTGGGTCTTTACCTTAGTGTTTGTGCCCCCTGTCCTGATCGGAGACTTGATTATGCTCATACAAGTCATAAATATCACCTAAGTCAAAGTGCACTTCACATGCCACCTTGATCCTGCCCCAAAATAGGGCAGGACCAAGGCACAGTGCCCTGGTCCTCACCAAGACTAGGGCATGGCACCCTAGTCCTTCTTGATGGGGACCCATTTTGGACCACCTAACCCATCTCAAATTCGAGTGGGAAAAACCCCTCCATGTCGGCTCATGTCCAAAAATTAGTCAATTAATCTAACAAGCAAGTATATAAGAGGATTTCCCCTCTCATTTGGACATCTATCATGCACACACAAGAGGTCTTCAAGCATCCAAGAGATCAAACATTCAAGAGAAATTGATCATTTTTTAGTCTTCCTTCAAGCTTTGGAGCAACAACAGAGTCAAGATTTTAAGCATTGAAGAGGAGATCATCATTCTAACTCATGAAGTCCTAATTCCATGTAGAGGCAAACAAAACTTCACAAGAAGGTATAAGTATTTCATTTTCAGTCAATTCAACATCCCCTCAAAGAGGGGGATTTCTACTTTCAGTCATTTCAATTACATTATTTCAACCTAAAGGTAAGGTACACAGTTGTAACTCTTGGGATAAGCTTCAGACGCGAAGATGAAAAAACCCTTTTCGGCACTCAGAAATCTTGGAGGACCAAGAGGGGACAATTTTCACTGAGCAGCTTCGAATCATTTCATACTTCTTAGATCCAGGTGCACGACGAAATCCCGACCTTACAATTCACTGTTTTCTCAGATTTGGCTTCATTCCTTGCATTTAATCGTAATTCAACTAGTCAACTTACAAAAGAGGGTCAAACACATTCTATTTTAGTCAATCTACTTAGTATTCAGTTCTAATCTGATTAGTGACCGAATCTAGTGGATTTTCCCCCTCTTTTGAATGTAAAGTCCTTCAAGTAAAAATTGACTTACTGATTTCTCCCTTCCACATGGTGAATTTGCTAAGCCCAAAATTTTCCACTTTACATTTTGGTGAACCCGATGTGAATTATCCTTACTTCTGATTTTTCATTTTTAGATCTGAGTGTTAGGTAATTTACAATTCAAATTTTCAATTACAAGTTTAATTTCCTTGCAAATTTAAAAAATTTAGAGGTTAAATTTACAAAAACCCTAATTTTTATATTAAAAATTGAGCTTGATTTGTCTAAATAGGATTAATTGTTTCAAATATGAGAACTCTCTAATTTTTACAATTCAAGTTTTCATTTACATGTTCAATTTTCAATAAAATTTCAAAAAAATTAAGGGGTTAAATAAAAAAACCCTAGTTTCTAATTTTAAAATTGAACTTGTGGATTGTGTAGATCTTGAATTAATTTTCAAATTTGAGTTCTTGCTTCAAATTCAAAATTCACATTCCCACCTTACAACATTCAAATTTTCAATTTTTTTTTTTAAAAGTAGTGAAAATGCGAATAGCAGATGTATATGCGAAAAGCAGATTCATTTATGCAAAACCCACGAAACACCCTCGAAAGCAGGGGAGGAAAAATGGTGATTGGCAAAGTGGAATAAATTTACATAAGGTCCATAAAAATATTGTGGGCACCTCAAATAGATTTGCAGTTTTGAATGCCTCTCAATCATGTGCTACAGGAGTAAATTTGATTAATTTACAACTTAATGATATATGCACAAGGGTAGCCGGGGTTCCAAGGGGTCCTCCAACCGACCAGAGGATTACAGGTGAATTGGCATCTTCCTCAATTATGATAACTAATCCAGTTTGGAGAAGGACACAAAGAAACCCTAGGGCACCATTAAAGAGACAGGAAAATTCTTTAGCACAAAGGAGAAAGGAATTTCTTACCATTCCGAAGGCTTCTCAAGAAAATTGTTACCCTAACAAAGGCAGTGTTACATATTTACCATACACCCATGTGGATAAATTCTCTCGAGCCCAAAACGATGTTGCATCAGGTGCAAACAAAATAAAATTAGGGTTAAGAAAATCCGCCACGATCAGCTCAAAGTCATTGGTCCAAACTCAGTGCAAGGAAGGAAATAACCCTAAACAAAGCTTAAACAACACTTAGAAGCCGTCATGCAATAGAGTGGATAACATAGTGATAATAAGCAACGGACATACAAATGAATTATGGGATTGCTACAATGAATACGGGCTCTTTGACAAATGGTATGGATTTGGAGCGTCGACCTCTGATGTCCTCCATTGGTTGAGAACCACCACGAAAAACCAGATAAATATTACTTGTTTGGAAGATGATTTTCTGTTTATTCAATGCAATTCATATGAACTTAAAAATCATTTACTTAGGAATAATCACAAATTATTTAAGGTTATTGTTTCAAATTTTTTAATTGGAAACCTATTTCTCGCCCAAAGATTTTGAAAAGCATAGGGTGCCTAAATGAGTTCAGCTCCCTAAAATGCCGGTAGAATTCATTCACGATCATACCCTAAAAAAATTAGGGGATTTTTTAGGAGGATTTGAGGGTATGGAGGAGAATTATAAGGATTCCTTTGACATAAAAATATTAGCCAACGTTGAGATAAACAAATAGAAATTAGAACCCATCAAAATTATTACAAACCACTCGATATACCAGATCCAACCAGAGATCTTTACGGGTGATATCACAGCCAAGGAAGTTATCTTCCCTGAACAAAATATTGAGAGAAAGTATTAAGACAAAAAAAAGATCATGTAGCTGATAAAGGTATAAACATAAAATTCAACCCAAATGGAGGATTTGTGCTCCATAAACAAAACCCTAGGGCTAAGGAACCAGTAGACAATAAAAAAATGGCAGAATATGAAAAAGATAAAACATAGATAGGAAACAAAGATAACATTTCTAAAGCAGGGGAACTAGTAGTTGAACAAAAAGGAAAAGATATAGAGAACATAGAGTGCTCTAAACAAGAAGAAACTCCACCATCGATAAACAATGATACAAGGGAACACAACAAAGATAATGAAAAAGAAAATAGATCCCTAATGAGTGGAGAAAATGTTGATAAACATGAGGAAACAATAGAAGATAATGAAAATAATGATGAAAACATTGAGGAATCAGAAAACTATCCCACACCACGCACAATAGAGAAAGCAAGATGCTCTAAAAAAAAGAACAAGAACAAGAACAAAAAAGGGAAAAAAAATAAAAAAGGAAAAGGTAAAAAGAAAAAGAAATCCAGTAATAAAAACAATGAAAATGATATAGAAAGGGAAGAAAGGATTGAAAGAGAAAACAAAATCATCCTTGAGTATGTTGGCAATGAAGTTACAAATGACCTCATGGAGCTATTCAGAAATGAAATAGCGGATGAGGAAGAATTAGCATTACAAAAAGAATTGTTAGCCAGAAAATTACTCAAACTTAATGTAACCAAGGAAGAGTTACAGGACCGTAAATATGTTGAAGTAATGGAAAAGATGGACAACTTGGGAATAGCTAAAACCATTGAAACCTGCTCACCCCCGGATTGTGCTACTGAACTAAAAAAGAGAGGAAGAAAATCAATTGCAGAATTACTAATCAAAGCAGGAAGTGTTGTTGACCAGATTAAAATCACAAACCTTTTTGATGTAGGGAAGGGGAAGGAACTTCCCAAGGAGATATGAAACTTCTTACTTGGAATGTTAGGGGCCTGAATGCCCCTAACAAGAAATGTATCTTTAAACGTTGCATAGATAAATTCAATCCAGAAATAATCGTAATACAGGAAACTAAATTAAGTAACAATGAGATGACAAACTTCAACAAAAAATTAGGTATCAGAGAAATAGAAGGTCAAACTGCTTGCGGAGCCTCAGGTGGGCTGGCCATCATATGGGATCCTAGGCTAATATCCTTTAAGCTAATTAGCAAGAGCCCAAAATGGATGTGTGGCTAGGCTATAAGCATTAAAAGCAGCTTAAAATTTATTATAATAAATGTATATGGACCTATCCAAACACAAGCAAAAAGACAAGTGTGGAATGAAATTGACTTCCTATAAATTGACATGGATCAAACATACATAATAGGCGGGGATTTCAATGCCATCTTAGACCCCAAGGAAAAATTGGGGGGGGGGGGGGGGGGGGGGGGGGGTAATAAAAAAGTTTCCCAAGCAATTCAAGATTTCAAAGAATGGACACATAAGTGTAACTTGATGGAATTCAAGACAAAAAATGAAGCCTTTACTTGGAATGATAGAATACAAGGATTCTGCAACATAGCAGAAAAACTGGACAAATTCTTCCTAAGTGGAAATCTCACATAGTCTTATGAAAGTTCTCCCATTCTCAGGATTGGACCATTTCCCGGTCCATAACAGAGGAACTAAAGCCAACCAAAACCCCTTTTCACTTTGAAATAATGTGGCTCAGGGATGAAAACTTAATACAACTAATAGAAAAATGGTGGAAAGAAACAAAAGTTATAGGCTCCAAAACTTTTTAAAGTAGTTACCAAATTAAAAAAGATAAAGCAACAATTAACAATATGGAACAAAATGCACTTTGGAAACATCTTCCCAAAAAATCAGGAAATTGAGATAGAAATGGAAAAAACTAATGAAGAAGTAATTAAGCATGGGATGGATAACACGCTTTACCTAAAGGAAAAGAGCAACTTGGCCCAATACGAGGAAATCCTAGCAAGAGAAGAAATATTTTGGAAACCTAAATCCAGGGAACACTGGTTGGAAGCTGGGGACAAAAATGAAAGCTTCTTCCACAACAACACAAAACAACAGAGAGCTATAGATAGGATCAATAGAATAAAATTAAACCCAGGAGACTTTAGTGAGGACCCTGATAGTATAGCAAAGGAAGCAGTATGGTATTTTGAAAATATCCTCACTAACAAAGAGGGATCTAGGTGGACAAAAGAGAGTGAATTCTTAAAATGCATTCCCAAGTTAATCTCTAAGGAACACAACCTGATGCTTAATAAAAAACTATCTAGGGAAGAAGTAGAAACAATTTTATTCCAAATGGGACTGGATAAGGCTCCTGGCCTTGATGGATTCCCAGCACACTTTTTTCAAAAATCCTGGAACTTCATGGGGGAAGAAATTACAGAAGCACTGGAAGGGATGAGAAATTCAGGAAAGATTCTAAGAGAACTAAATAACACGTTCATAGCTTTGATTCCAAAAAAGGAAATAGTGGACTGTTTTGAGGATTTCCAACCAATAGCATTATGTAATACCCTTTATAAATTACTCACAAAAATAATTGCAAATAGACTTTACAAACTCCTCCCCATAATCATTAGTGAGGAACAGACTGGCTGTGCCAGGTAGATCTATTTATGATGGCATAATCATTTCTTAAGAAGCAATCCACTCAGTACAAAATAATAAGGAACCGAGTATGATGATAAAATTAGATATTAAAAAGGCATATGACAAAGTAGATTGGTACTTTCTATGTAAATGTCTTGAATCATTTGGGTTTAATAAGCAATGGATCAATCTGATATATGAATGCATAGCAACACCCAGAGTATCAATCTTAGTCAATGGGGCCTCAGAAGGATTCTTTAAAATTTCAAGAGGACTCAGACAGGGGGACCCCCTTTCCCCCTTTCTTTTTATCATCATGGCAGAATCATTGGGAAGGATGATTATTAAGGCAAGAGAAACACAACAGTTGAAGGGTATAAAAATTACATCAGACATGGAACCAATAATCCATCAACAATTTGTTGATGATACCATGTTGTTTGGACAGAGCAATACAATAGAAGCAAAAACACTTAAAAAAATCTTAAACAACTACACTATGATTTCTGGACGGGAAATCAACACTTCGAAATCCAACATTATCTTTTTCAACATAGATAAAGAACTCCAAAGGAAAATCATAAACATTGTTAAATACAATATAGGGGAATTACCATGTAAATACCTAGGCCTTCCCCTAGACAAAGGGAATAGATCATCCAAATTATGGGATTAGGTGGTCTCCAAAATTATAAACAAGATCTCCTCATGGAAAGGGAAATGGTTATCCTCAGCTGGAAAGGCCACCATGATTAAGTTGGTTCTCTTAGCGATGCCAATATACCAACTTTCATGCATGGATCTGCCCTCAACCAAAAGAAAGGATATTACAAAACATATCAGGGCATTCTTTTGGCAAGGTTCTGAAGACAAATTCAGACTCCCATTGGTAGCCTGAGAAAAGATATGCCCGCTTAAAGACCTTGGGGGTTTAGGTATCAAAGATCTAAAAATTCAAAGCAGGGCTCTTGGAGAAAAACTAATATGGAGAATGTATAATAACCCAAACCTCAAATGGGAAAGGATCCTTTATAAAAAATACCTTCACAACTCAGATCCCACAAGCATCTTTAGAATAGCCCATCCACATAAAGGATCCAAAATTTGGAACTTTATGATTGGTTGTAGAGATATCATAACGGACAAGCTAACATGGAATTTAGGAAATGGGGAGGATGCCTTATTCTGGAGAGATTCCTGGGGGGCACAAACATCCATCAACAAACTTCATAACTTTAATAAAATTATACCCATCCTTGAAGAGCACCGGGGAGATAAAGTGAGAGACTATGTGGAAGAATACAACATTGAAGGCCTCAAACAATGGAGATGGAAATCACTTAATAATTTTGGCTTACTGAACCATGAGAGATCCCTCTTAGCACAGATCCTAGCCTCAAGAAACCCTACATTAAATTCTGAAAAAAGATAAACTGATGTGGGAAGGATCCAAGAAGGGGAAGTATGAAACTAAGGAAGGATATAAATACCTGTTAATCAAAAAGAATAACCCAAGCACTAACCTACCCCTAAAGCTTTGTTGGGATAAAAGGTGCCTACTGAAGGCTGGCCTGTTTGCATGGTTAGCAATACAAAATCAGATCCTCACAGGTGCCCATTATGCGAAAAGGAGGAAGAAAATACTAATCATATACTGTTAACCTATGAATATGCACACAATTGCTGGGGTTGGTTGAAAAAACAACTGAATTGGTATACCCCTATTCCTAGCACTCTCTCTGACATATTCCATGCATGGCCCATTCGGAACATAGGATGTATGTACGAAAATCTATGGGTCATAGCCCCCTCCCCAGTGATTTGGGAAATCTGGAAGGAGAGAAACAAGAGGATTTTCAAAGATAGTAAAATACATTGGGCCCAACTAACCAATAAAATCGAAGCTACCATAGTAGAAATGGTAAATAACCAGATCTCTAACAGTTAGATTGATGTCAATATGTCCTATTGGGATGAAAAGATGAGACTAAGGTGGAAGGGTCTAAGGATTCCACCTTTCATAGGGAAAGGTCCAACACCCAACAACACAAAACATGCAGAATGTAAGTGGCTACCCCCTAAAGCTGGATGAGTTAAGCTTAACTTTGATGGGGCATCTAGGGGCAATCCGAGAGATGCTGGACTTGGATGTTGCCTTCACAATTCAAAAGGAGAAGAACTGGCTCACATGGTCATACCCATGGGCAAAAGCACAAACAATGAAGTAGAGCTGAAAACATTAGCAAAAGGTATAAATCTATGCAAAATACTGAATGTAAAGAGGATTAACATTGAAGGG
This sequence comes from Cryptomeria japonica, assembly GCF_030272615.1. Classification (NCBI taxonomy): domain Eukaryota; kingdom Viridiplantae; phylum Streptophyta; class Pinopsida; order Cupressales; family Cupressaceae; genus Cryptomeria; species Cryptomeria japonica. Next base: position 676,209,465 of record NC_081414.1, on the reverse strand, counting down.
GACTCAACAATAATCATTAATGCCCTAAGAAAAGGGGCAATGCCTGATTGGAAGCTAAATGCCTCCCTAACTAAGATACTGACGGACATCAAAACATTTGATAGAGTCATCTATAACCACATCTACAGAGAGGGCAACAAAAGGGCCGACTACCTAGCTAACATGGGGGCAGATGGCAAAACAGTGATCCATGTGGCCCTTGTCATCTATCCTTAACAAGATTTTAAAACGACACACAACCTATGAAAATATCAACATTTATATAGATTTATCCACAAATTGACCAAACATATCATCTCATTATATACATAGAGAATGCCTGAGTCTAATATTAGGGGTAGGTGATAAGGATTATATATCTAAAACAACCTTTTACACTTGCTGCTTAGAACACTCTATATATATAAACACATTTATAATCACTCATATAAACACACATATATAAACATAATATTTTGTGTGTGTGTGTGTGTGTGTATATATATATATATATATATATATTGATTATATGAGTTTATATACATACATCATTTTATATATATATATTGACTTACCACTGGCATTAAACTTTTGTTATAAAATATGTAGTAATCACATTGACATACTACACAGTATTTTGGGTGAGCCACTAGGAAGAGACTATAGACACTCTTTCTGCATAAATTTAAATAGATTATTAAAATTGATACAAATTTATTAACATATACAGATAGAACATATATAAATATTAATATTACACTGAACATGCATATACACTTAAACATCCTCATTTAACAGATGAAATACCTATAGGCTCTTATTTTTTATATATATATATATATATATATATAGGGAGAGAGAGAGAGAGAGAGAGAGAGAGAGAGAGAGCTCTGCAAAAAGGGAAGGTTAGTCAATGATAACAACACACAAAAAAAAAGAGAAGACAAGTTGTTAGTGTCAAAAATCATAAACAAAATACTTTCCTACACAAGCATATCAAAAGAGATACCAAAAGCATGAGAGAATGTCTAACTAGGAAAATAAATATGATGGGGCATCTCCAAATGCCTCCTAACATGCTCTTGGCTTCTTCTTCTTTGTTCCTCTCCTCTCCAAGTTCCAAAATAGTGTAGCTCTCAGCAGCTTTTTGCACTATGGATGCTTATGGAGGTTTGAGATTGAAGTATTTGCTCTAAATATGAATAAAAAGCTAATACTATGCTATTGATACTAAAATGATTTATTTTTAACCAAAATGACAAGATATTAGTTAATTACGCTAAAATGCTCTCTCAAAATGCCTATAGCTTAAATGCATACAAGTTTTCAAGATCTAGATTATGAAGAAATGGACTCTATTTATAAGAAAAATGGAGTAATGGATGGTTGAGATTGAGTAATCTCAACAAGGGTTAGGATTGAATGATTTGAGATCCATGTGAGGGCTTTCAACCCAATCTCAGGATGACAAGTGTCAATGTGAGATAGGTTGAGAGGAGAGGGAATAAGCATTAAATGCTTGACATGACCTTGAGAGTTAAGGTCAAGGTTAGTTGAATGAATAAACTCTTTATTCAAAGAATAAAACTTTTATCCAATGGATAAATTCTTGTGCAAAGACAAAAGGGATAAACATGGTCAAAACAATAAATGCTTGAGGAGACACATGAGTGCAAGTTGAAATAACCATAAATAGTTATGTAAGAGCCATTAATGGTCATGTAAGAGCCATTAATGGTTTTGGAAGACTTTGGAGGTTAAATTGTTGAACACACAAAACATTAAATGCTTTTCAAAGACTTTGGAGTCTTTGAGAAGTGACTTAAAGTTGCTTAGGAATGTGACAATAATTAGGGAATGGATTAGGCTAATTAGGAAGGGGTTAGAAGAGTCTAGAAGGGGGTTTAGGAATGCAAGTGGATTTGGTGAGTGAGGGAAAATAGGATTTTATTAAAATAAAATTAATTTATTTCTGTAGTCACATAAATCTGTCCACTTAATTAAATGAATACTTAGTATTTATTTGATTATTTAACCATCAATTAATAATTAATTAAATTAATATTTAATTAATTCATCTTAACCCTCTTCTCCTATTAATTAAATAAATTATTCAATTTATTTGATTTAATTCACTTAACCAAATTCAGACCATTAATTAAATAAATAAATCATATTTATTTAATTAAATATTCTCTCACATTTAAATAAATTAATATTTATTTAAATCCCCCAAAATCCCACCTCTCACATTTAAATAAATTAATAATTTATTTAAATCACCTTTATCCTCCACCCACTTGTATTTTCCTACAAAAGCAAGTTGCACAACTATTTTAAATAAATTATTTATTTAAAATCCTATTTATCCTCACCCACTTGAAACCTTTAATGGTTTCCCTTAAAGTATTCAAACTTGATGGCTTTAAAGTCTTCAAACTTGATGGCTTCCTTCTATAGTCTTCTTAAGACTTTAATGGTTTTCCTTAAAGTCTTCAAGCCTTTAATGGTTTCCCTCAAAGTCTTCAAGCATTTTAATGCTTTATCTTCATTTTTCTCATTTAAATAAATTAATATTTATTTGAATATTTATCCAAATGCAAATTACACCATTTAATTGAAATAAATGATTTTATTTTAATTGAAAATACCAAAATTTCTCCCACTTGCATTTTCCTACAAAATCCACTTGCATGCCTAAACCCCTTCTAGAATTTTCTAATCATTTCTAAATAACCTAACCCCTTCTCTAAACTTTGTCACATTCCTAAGCAAAAGGGAAGTCACTTCTCAAACCCTCAAAGTCTTTGATAACCATTAAAGGCTTTCAACCTTCAACCACTAAATGGCTCAAAGTCTTTGATAACCATTGAAGGCTTTCAACCTTCAACCACTTAATCCCCAAAGTCTCCAATAACCATTAATGGTTACCTCAAACCCTCCCACATGGTTAAAACATTTGTTTTGACTCAACCTCTACCCAACCCAAAGGTCTCATCAAGCCATTAATGCTTTGACCATGATTATCTCTTAAACATTTGCACAAAGGTTTATCCTTAGATTAACTCTTAATCCAGTGGGTAATCTTAATTTGGACTTGACCCTTAGCCTCTAGATAACCATGAGGTCTTCTCAGGCCTTTAATGCCTCCAACCTCTTCTCTCAACCCAATCCTATGTTGACACTGGTCACCATTTTATTGGTGCCAATTGTGCACATGGATCCCCAACTTTCAAACTCGGCCCTTGATTAAACCATTCAATCTTAACCCTTCATTTCCCCATTTCTTCTATAAATAGAACCCTTCTCCTCAAGCAAAGAAGGAAACATTAGAGTATTGTTGTTATATTGGCATTAGCATAGAGCTTTTTCATAGCATCACTATCTACTCTTGCATAGTATTTGCTTATCATATTCAACCATCTTGAATCTCCATATGGCATCCATGGCTAGTGCTAAAAGCTGAGAGCTACACTCATTTGGGACTTGGAGAGGAGAGGAATGGGACTTGGAGAGGAGAGGAACAAGGGAGGAGCAACTATGAGCATCTTGATTAGCTATTTTATTCTATGTTTATATACTTTCTATTTCATGCTTAATATCTCTCTTGATATGCCTGTTTAGGATAATCTTTTGTTGCTAACAGTAATGTTTGTTTCTTGTGCTCTTGTGTGTGTTGCCATCAAACAGATTTTCTAATCCTTTTTGCAGAGCATCATTTGGTGAACCCGACGTGAATCCAAACACCAAAAAGATCAACTTTTTTTTTTAACCAATAACATGTTTGAATGTTGAAAATGTCACACAGGTTGCGCTTTTGACACTGTTTTGGTGCGTTTGACATTATTTTGGAGCTATTCACCCTGTTTCAGTGCTTTTGCCTCCTCTGTCTTTCCCTTTCTTTTAGTGTGTTTGTGTTAAATAGTGCCTCTGTTCAAATGCAGACTAGCGCTATTGTAACAAAACGTTGTACAAATCACCTTGTAACAAAAAAAAATAAAAAAAATTAGGCTTGTAGAAGCCCACCAAATAGGCGGATTTTACTAACTATTTTTCTCTTTTGTGCAGATTTAAATTAGATTAAAAAGTAGATTTATATTTTTTACTAACTTGTTTTTGAAGTTGGTTTTAAAAATGAATTCACTTTTTATTTTGGTTTAAAATTAACTTCACATTTCAAATTTGGGCTTTTAAAAAAGAATCACACATTTGTTTGGGGCTCTTAAAAAGAATTTCATTGTTCCAAGGTAAAAAGAACCACAAACTTATTCAAAACAATTTTATTTCTTGCAAGTTAGGAAACAAACTTCGTTTTGGTGCTTAAAATCAACAAAACAAAATTTATTTTCTTGCATCAACTTAAAAGAAATTTACAATCAACACTTTGTTTTGGGCGATCTAAAAAGAACAAGCCATTTTTCCTTCAAGCTCAAAAACAATTTTACTTCAAGCAAGACGTGTTTTCAATTCAGTTGACTAGGATTTCAAAGTTCCTAGTTTACACAACACATTGCTTTTGAAGTTAAACAGAACACCATGCCTGTTGGAGCAACATCTCCAAATAGTTAGACCACATTTTGACATGATGGATTAAAAAGAACAAGTGTTTTACGTGTTTGGCACGCTTGTGCACAAAAGTCAGTCGAGTGGTCCTACCTCTAACACACGCTATCCTCTCCCTTGGCTTTCGTGGTCCTAGGTGCAAGAGAAAAGTGTTAGTAACACTCACATTTTATCTTTTTAAGAGAGGCCTGCCAAGGGATCGATACTCTTGAGAACGACCTTGAGCGGTAAATCTTTCGAGCTTCTATAGAAATCAGGTGTGAGCGAAAGCTGTAGCCTTGGGTATAGCTGTTCCTACAGTGTAACTGGCCGAAAGGACAAATGGGCCCCACCACCAGTTACAAGACTCTTAAGTGAGTCACTGCAGAATGAACTTATGTCCAAAAACATTGAACATGACTAAACACCTTTAAGTAGTAGCCCACCTGTTCTATTGATTGAGGATATTTGAGATATAATTTAGTGCAAGAGCATAGATGGTTTTGCTCCCAAGATACTCACCATACATATTTCCTTGAGTAGAAACATAGCTTTTTGAAAAGTCACTTGTGGCTTGATAAAAGTGGTGACTCCCCCATCATAGGGATCATCTATTTGTTATGCTCATGCAAGACTTAGTATATCACATCCTTACCTGCCACGACGGGATTCATAAGGTATGTAGTACCAAAGTCGAAGAAATATCAAGATGTGGGCTAAATTTATCACAACTGGCCATTTGACCTTAGGGATAAAAAGTGTTTGAAGTGTGTTCATTTTAAAGACCAAGTGCAAATTGAGCCAACTTCAGGCTTTGGAAATACACCTTAAAATACATCTAAAGGAAGGGTCAAAAACAAGTCCAAGGATTGGGTTGATCTAGACCCATACTCATTTGTGCCTTTGAGGCAACATTCTTGTGTTTGTGTGCTTGCTTTGTTTTCTTGTCAAAGAAAAATCAGAAAATCAATCCCAAAAACACAATATTCATCCAACATTTCTCAAAAACAAACAAAAATACCAAAAACAAAGTGCAAACAACAAAGAGACAAATTTTATGACCATTCTTCACATCTTGCGAAAGAAGAAGTGTCATCGGAATATCAACTTGAAAAGGAGACCATTAAGCTCAAAGGCTTTGATCAAAAGGAGGAAATTCTTCTATCTCAATAGACAAATCTTTGTCTCACATAGAGTCTTTCTACATTGCATGCGTCTATACCTTCAAGGTAAAACAAACGAATTTGATTCTGAATCATTGAACCATAGAGCTTTTATCCAATATAGGGCTCTGAGTTATCACAAAAATCAAGGAGGAAAGATTAATCCCAACTTCTTCCCAAATGTTTGTATCACCTACAACATAGCTCGAGAAATACCACCAACGCCTGAAAGGGAAGAAGTAGAGTTTGTTCCATTTGTAACACAAAGTTTTTATTGAAGTTGAAAACAAAACATCCATCATCTCATTCATACATCATTATTCCATCATCAATCCATCCCAAAACTCTCAAAACATTAAGAGGTTCTTGTCCCAAGATTCCTTTTTTTAGATATTGATTGAAATCAAACACATCACATCACTTTTTAGATTGTTTCTACATCTAGGATAAGCTCATCCTAAGAGACACATCTACGCAGGGTAAAACTAGTTCATGAGTGAATCCTCTCATTACTAGGTAGTCAAAATCTGTAACACATCTCAGATTTCTCTACACCTTATCACATCCAAACTCCTCAAAACAAACAAGCAATTCAAAGAAGGAATTTTGGTTACATCTACCTTAAAGTGCTAGAGATCCCCATACAATACAAATCACCAACCATCAATCTTTCATTTCATCGACAACTCATCATCATCTTCAATCATCTTCAACAAAAACTTGCAAGCAAAATGGCTCAAACCCGATCACAGTCAAGGCAACGAGAAATAGAAATTGAGGAAGAAGAAGACGAAAATCTCAATGAATTTCAAGAAGCACTTGGAGGAAATATAAATGATGAAAACCCAAGTACTCCCACTCCTTCAACAATCGAAAGGGTTCAGCATAACCCTCACTTTAACAGATTGTTTGATGAAATACTCAGGAGCAATGCAGATGCTCACTTCTTAAAACTCGCTCAAGAAGGAGCCAAACTCCCCTCTGACTTTGATCTTGCCCAATTAAGACAAGCATCAGAAAGACAAAGTCGCCATGAGGAGGAAAGAGGTAGAAATCACATCAGATATAACATTCCTCGAGGTAACCCACCACCTCCTCCTCCAAATGAAATAGAGATGTTGCGGCAACAAGTCAAGAATCTCGCCCAACAACTTCATAGTGGTGTTAAGACCAATCAATTCTCACTTAACGACATCTGTCCCTATCCTTTTGATAGGAATCTTTATATGCCACCCTTTCCACCCGGGTTTGAAACACCAAAATTCAAAAAATATAGAGGAAAGGGAGATCCTCGTGATCATGTCAGAGAATTTCATTCCATTTGTCTTGAAGTGGCATATGAAGACACATACCTAATGCGCCTTTTTCCCCAAAGCTTGGGAGGAACAACCACATCATGGTTTTCCCGACTACCAGGTGGCATTAGAACATTTGAGGAACTCATCCAGAAGTTCCTATCTCATTACTCTTATAATATTGAACGCGACATCACCATGGCTGATCTGTGCAATACCAAACAAAAACCAGGTGAACTATTCTCAGTATTCCTGCAACGATGGCGCTAAATGTCTAGCAGACGTTCTCTTCAGTTACCTGAACGAGAACTAGTGGAAATTTTCATTTCCAACTTAAACGAAGAAATGGAATTTCACCTAGATGTCAAAGACACAGACTCTTTTAACGATATGATCACCAAGGGTTTAAAATGTGAACGGGCACTCATCAAGAAAGGACTCATCAAAATCTTTAATGAACCAAAAGATGGTCCTCGCCTACGCTTCAATAGCGATAAACCAAACTTCTGGAATAAAAACAAGAATATCGTCAATGATGGGGTTGTGGATGCCCGGACTATCCAAAATGCACAACCTGTGGTTCGGTTTGCAGGACAAAATCCTCTGCCTCAAAACAACACAAATGTTCCTTCTAATCAAGGTCGCATCACATCTCATGATGAACCAAGACCTCATCAGCAAAAATAGAAACGCACATACACTCCCTTAGGGGAACCCATTGAAACAGTATTGCGACAACTCATTTCTCAAAATTTGATCACTCTACCTAAGCTATCAAACTATGAGCCTCAGGTCAAACCGGCATGGTGGAGAGATACTGAACACTGTGAGTTCCATCAAGGAAGAGGACACAAGACAAGTAATTGTCACCGATTGAAAGATCTCATTCAAGATCTTATTGATCGAGGAGAAATTGAAATTGAAGGACATGACCCAAAAACGACCAATAATGATCATCTGATGTTCAAGAATCCACTTCCATCACAAGATCAAAGGGGTCCTTCCACTTCCCCGCGAGGCACTGATACCACTGATTATACGCAGGCTGCGTATAACTACACTGTAAATCACCTATATGATGCCAGTGAACAAATTGCAACTATAACCTTCAAAAATCCCACCTCAAATTGCAATGTTGTTACACGTCGTGGCAAGGTCACCATCAAGGTAGCTCCACAGGGCACCACCTCCGTCCCAAAGCAGTACAATCTTGTGGAACACTTAGATAAAACGCTTGCGCTTATATCCATTTTAGAGCTATTGCGCCTATCGCCATCTCATAAAACAATCTTGGATCAAGCACTCCAAGAGGCGTCAGTCCCTGCAAACCTGAATACGGACCAGTTTCAAGCCATGGTTGGAACTCTAAAGTCATCACCTTGTCTCTCTTTTTCTGAAAGTGACAACTCTTCCTTCCAACAACCTCATAATGCTTCGCTACACATTGAAGGCTTTATCAACTAACACAGGATCAAGCGAGTCTTGATAGATAATGGAGCAGGCCTAAACATTTGTACACTATAGTTGGTCACAGCATTGGGATATGCAATAGAATCAATGGATCCTCGCAAGAAGATCACCATCAAGGCCTATGATGATGCAGAGCGTTCATCCAAAGGAGCTGTGGTACTACCAATCCGAGTGGGCCCTGTGGTAAAGCACATCATCTGTCATGTTCTGGACCTTCCTCTGCCATACAATCTATTATTAGGGAGACCTTGGATACATGCCATGCAAGCCGTTCCATCTACCTACCATCAATGTATCAAGTTCCCACATAATGGTGTAGAGATCACAATCCTGGGTGATGCAAATCCCTTTGCATACTGTCATAATATCAGCCATCAACCAGAGATTACTGTTCCTAATAATAGAGAAGCCATTTCCTCCACATCATATATAAGACAAATGCCCACTTCTCCTCAAACACATGGTAAACCACAACAGTTACTCCAGCAACCACTAAACACGCTTGCATGTGCTTTGACGCCTTTCATCCTTGGAAAGAGTCAAGAAGAAGAAACCCAAGATGAGGACTTAGCGGACTAGATCTATAAAGATCCCATCACCACTAATATACTGCAAGTTAGACTTCCTACAGAGCAGTATGGCAAAGGCCTCCTCATTATGCAAAGAATGGGATATGATGGTCAAAGTGCTTTAGGATATTGCAAACAAGGACGACATGAACCTCTGCTACCAGAATTAAAGCCCAAAGGTAATACAGGCCTTGGCTTTGAAAAAGAGATATTTCCTAAACTCAAATTCAAAGGAAAACCCACCAAACCATTATGTCAACCTACTGCAAAAAGGACACCTTTCATTATCAAAGTAGCTTCAAGCACCATCCCGACTGCCCCATAGAGGCTCACAACCCCAACACAACCATCTACAATACCAATCATCCCACCAATCAAACCTGTAATCCCATTCGCAGCAGCCATTACATCCATAGTACCATTAGCAGCAACAACTGTATCCGAACTCGCAGCAACATCTATGGCACCAGCCGTTCCAATAGAAGCCACTAAGTCAACACTGCTGATACTTCCAGTAACAAATCCTTTAATCCCCATCAAAATTCCTGCAACACCAATCGCTACAAAGGTACATAAACCAATCACGTCTGCAGTATTCAACTCCAGCGACATCCCAGTATGGTATAGCAATCGAATGCTGGAAAGTGATTCAGAGACCAACTCACATGAGTGGGAATTTGATTCTATACAGCTTAACACTTCAGATGAGGAAGGCACATCACCACCTCCACCACACAAAGACATCCTTGTTTACGGAGAAGCATAGATAAAGACCACTTGGGTACCTGAGCTGGAAACATCTTCCACAGACCCTACATTTCATCCTACGCCTGATTCTGATAGGGAAAGTACCATCAACGACCTTCGCCACACTGTCTTAACCCTCACTAATACCTCTAACGAACTTAACCTAATCAATGATGTAATGCCCATTATCCACCCTGAACTCATCGAATGGAACCAATCAAATCCTCCATGTCTTGACCTCTTCCAAAACGATGAGGCTATCATTGACTTTTTGGAATTAAGGGATAATCTACCAAGCGGGGATCACAAAGCTGGATTCGCCATTGAACTTAATAGCGCAACATACTTCGGGGCAAATGCCAAACCTTTCAGCTGCAAAAATATAACAATAAAACATGGATCTTCCAGTGAAAACCACACTGTGGCACTATTTGATCCGACAAAAGTAAAAAGAAAGAGCGTATCCAATGGTGAAAACCTCTCTGAGGCGCCTGAGGATGAAGGGTTTGACATTCTCCCTGCTAGTACACAACAGGAACGATCAACGATTCGTATCGAGGAAACTAATGAATACAATGTGGGGACTCCTGAAAATCCTCATATTATACATCTGGCATCTCTTCTCACTCCAGAGGAATAGCCTAAATTTAAAGAGTTCTTCCAGCAGCGTCAGATCAACTTTGCATGGTCATATGCAGACATGCCTGGACTTGATCCAGATTTAGTTATGCATCACCTCACAGTAGCAGAAGGAGCCAAACCTGTCAAGCAGAAACTTCGTAAGATGCATCCCCAGATTGCAGTGCTAGTCAAAACAGAACTCAAGAAACTCCTGGATGTTGGTTTCATTAGACCAATTGATTATGCAGAATGGATCTCCAACATTGTGCCAGTTGGCAAACCAAAAGGGGGCATCCGCATTTGTACTGACTTCAGAGATCTGAATAAGGCATGTCTTAAGGATGACTTCCCCCTACCAAATATCGACATCATAGTGGATTTGAAAGCAGGACATGCCATGCTTTCACTCATGGATGGCTTTTCAGGATACAATCAAATAAAGATCGCACCAGAGGACCAACATAAGACAACCTTCACATGTCCATGGGGCACATACTGCTGGAATGTAATGCCTTTTGGTCTAATGAATGCAAGAGCGACCTATCAAAGAGCAATGACCACCATCTTCCATGACATGATGCATACTATGATGGAAGATTATGTGGATGACTTACTAGCAAAATCACTCACTAGAGATGGGCATCTCCACATCTTAGATCAAATATTTGATAGACTGGAACAATACCATGTTCGACTCAACCCAAAGAAATGTGTCTTCGGAGTGACCTCCGGGAAGCTTCTAGGATACATTGTCTCAAGAAAAGGCATTGAGGTCGATCCAACAAAGGTTAAAGCAATCATGGACATGCCACCTCCAAGGAATATCAGTCAGCTAAGAACACTACAAGGACGGCTTCAATCCATCCGCAGATTCATTGCACAATTGGCTGATAAGTGTCACCCATTCACACACCTGCTACACAAGAACATCCGCTTTCAGTGGGATGACAAATGCCAACAAGCATTTCAGGTGCTTAAAGACTATCTCATGAATCCACCATTACTGATGCCACTAGATTCAAGTAGACCGTTGTTACTTTATATCTTAACAACAAGTACAACATTGGGTGTACTACTGGCACAACATAATGTAGAAGGCAAAGAGTGTGCTGTATACTACATCTCTCGCATAATGGTTGGCTATGAACTCAATTACACACCTATTGAGCAAGCTTGCCTAGCAGTAATCTTAGCAGCCACTAAACTAGGGCACTATCTGTTAACACACAAGGTACAACTCATCGCAAAGATTGATCCACTCAAGTACTTACTTAGCAAAGCAGCATTGATAGGTCGCTTGGCCAAATGGGTGATGATTCTAAGTGAATTTGACATTGAGTATGTGGACCATAAAGCTATCAAAGGTCAGGTTATTGCAGATCAGTTGGCCGATGCACCACTCATAGGTGATCATCCTCTCATTTCCAATTTTCCAGATGAAGAGATATTCATGATCACAGAAGCACAACCATGGAAACTATATTTTGATGGTTCATACACTAGGCATGGCTCGGGGGCAGGCATTCTGTTTATCACACCTCAAGGTGATAGCATCTCGAAGTCTTACAGGCTCACATTTCCATGCACAAACAACATAGCAGAATATGAGGCTTTGATCATAGGACTCAGGCTAGCCATACAATGGAAATTAAAAGAACTACAAGTATATGGCAACTCACAACTGGTCATTCGACAAGCAATAGATGAATATCAGACCAAGGATGATAAACTCATGCCATACAAGCAAATGGTGGACAATCTAAAGACATCATTTATTACTATCACCTTTGAGCAGATACCAAGAGATCAGAATCGAGCTGCTGACGCTATGGCTACTATGGCATCTCTACTAGATCTTCCGCAGAATTCAACACGCTACGAGTTCTTGGTAGAACAGCTTTGGATTCCTGCTTATGATATCCCCGAATCCGAAATGATATGTCGCCTTGTCGGTTCTGAATCCCCATGGTATGGTGAGTTCTACACCTATCTCTGTGATCACACCCTTCCTCCCAACCAATCAAATAACCAACGAAAAACCTTCATTTGCCAAACTGCTCGATATACCATTATTGCCAAAACCCTATACCGACGTAGTCTTGATGGTACTCTCCTTCGATGTCTGGAACAAGATGAGATAACAAAGGCTTTGGAAGAGGTACATGAAGGAATTTGCGGGACTCATGCAAGCGGTCCATCACTAGCCAAAAAGATCATGCGAGCTGGATACTATTGGCCATCTATGGAAAAAGATTCTTACTACTTTGTCAAGAAGTGCAAGAAATGTCAAATTCATGGTGACCTGATACATGCACCAGCCCAGGAACTGCAACCAATCACAACACCATGGCCTTTTTGTCAATGGAGCCTTGACCTTGTGGGTAAGATTCATTCATCTTCATCCAATGGCCATAAATTTATTATTACCGCCACCGAATATTTCACCAAGTGGATCGAAGCTGTTCCACTTACCCAAGTCACCGGCAAGCAGATCGCCTCATTCATCCTCAATTACATCATCTGTCGGTATGGTGTACCCATGTCCATCATCACAGATAACAGTCTTCCTTTCAAAAATCAGGATGTCCATGAACTTTGTGAGAAATTTCATATCCAACACCGCTTTTCCACTCCCTATTACCCACAAGGCAATGGTCAGGCTGAAGCACCCAATAAAAACATATTGAGGATCCTAAAGAAGACAGTCAATTATGCTGGCCGTGATTGGCATGTTCAATTGAATCCAACACTATGGGCATATCGAACTAGCATTCGGACCCCTACAGGTGCAACTCCTTATTCATTGGTCTATGGTGCTGAAGCTATCTTACCTATTGAGGTCAAGATACCATCCTTACAAGTTTCATTGCATAATCTCATCGATGATGAAGCATACAGAGTATCCCGTCTTCAGGACTTAGAGTTACTAGATGAGAAGCGACAAGCTGCATAGAATCACCTCAAAGCCTATCAGCAGCGCATGAGTAGAAGCTACAATCACCGAGTTAGATCTCGTACATTTGAGGTAGGTGATCTTGTTCTTCGAGAAAATCCTCGCAACCAACCAAACAGAGAACATCAATGCAAGTTTGAATCAAACTGGTTGGGCCCATATGTTGTCACTGCTGTATTCAGGTCCGGGGCATATCAGTTGGCTACATCAGACGGAGAACCGCTCGCAGATCCAATCAATAGCATGTACCTCAAACGGTTTTATACCTAAGGTATATAGAGCATCAGGCTCCCCTACATATCAGAAAATATCAAAAACATTCAGAAAATGTCCTAAAGAAAATACAAAAACATTCAAAAAAAGTAAAGAAAAATCATGCATCCAAACGGTGAACAACCACTCCGGTGGCACCTTGGGTAAGTGCGATGGTGAAAACCTGGCAAACAGGCGCCACTTGTAAGGGCTATGGATCCATTATCTTTTCAGACTTGTGATCACATTTACTTCATACATACATCCATCCATCCAAAGCCATGGCTTGTTATTCATCTGTCATTAAGAAAGTACTCCATGCGTCTAGCATCCCACCTTTTCATAGTCAGGTCTAAAAACTGGGGGCAATACCCTTAACCTATTGATGGAAGTGGATTCTACATTGTCTTATGTGTCATTATGCTCTTCATTCAGGCAATCATCAAAAATATCAAAAACATTCAAAAATGTCCCAGAAAATATCAAAAACATTCAAAAACAATACAAAATCCAAAAACATTCAAAAATGTTTCACAAAATCCAAAAACATCGGAAAAACCATCGAAAATCACCCAAAAACATGACAACACCTTGTACATATTCATCCGATCAGATACAAAACAAACATTGACAAAATACTCACACAAATGACCACTTATCACTCGACCAACACAATCAACATCTACAATCCAAACTGTCTTAAACAAGGATGCATCCTTCCTTATCAAAACAAAGACAAGATGACGTTTTCTTTGACAAGAAAATTATGTTAAGCTATCAAATACTTGGTTGATTTATGAGTACAATCATTTGTTTATCTGTATCGGGATCTTTCAGCATTGTTTTGTATCGTTTGCACATTACTTCCAATGAAGTACTGGGGCATGTACTAATGGTGTCTACGTGGGAAGTTCACTAAGCTACGTGATCTTATGCAAAATGCAGTCATAGATCACTACGGCTTGCTGACTACAACGTATACCTCGACCATATGAGCATGAACCATTACCAAGAATCTATATTCTTTATTCTTTATGTATATATTGTTTGTTTGCAGGTACAATTCTCTTTCTTTGGTTCCTCCTACCTCATCCAAACTGGATAAAGGTTTTATCTCTTATTACGGTATGCACTTGTCTTAGGATATGATCAGTCTAAGATCAAGGAGGACGATCCAAGTCATGCATGAAAGGAGATAATCCTTGCCTATTCTGCAAGCAATACTCTGGTCAACTTGATCCATTATATCAAGTTGCTTGTATTAACTTGCTATATAAAATCCATGTAAGAAATACTCTGGTCATCTTGAATCTTTATGTCAAGTTGCTTGTATTTTCTTACAACATTTTAAAGCTCAATGATGAAAAATAAAGCACCATGGATCGTCATCTCATCTCATCTGTATATATTGCATTTCGTTGCATTCCACCCATCCATACATTCATAATAGCTGCATATCATGCATACGTAGTCATAATAATGCATACTCTATTTTACTCATCTTCTTCCATAGGACTCGGTCCTAGTCCTCCATATCTTCTATCTAACATCGAATCCCCCCTCACCCTCCCTATCTTGATCATCAACATCATCCTAATCCCTTCATCGCTTCCCATCCTCACTCATCCACAAAATTAAGCCAGTTACTCTGTCTACACAGATACATCGACTCCCACACACCTAGACTATCAACAAATACTCTGATCAAGTATCTTCGGGTCTCAACAGGTAATCGATTATGGTAATCCTAGACTACATCAGGCATTTATCACAATGACCTAGTCTCAACGGGGCTGCCATGATTCCCCACAACCATCCATCACATGCACACACTATTAATTGATCAACCAATCAAACACAATCCAACGGACAATTACATCAATTGTCTACGTCTCAACGAGTATTTTGCTTCATATACCTTGACTTCATCGGGCAATTACATCAATTGTCTAAGTCACCATCAGGTCACTTTGATTCACTTACTCAGACTTTATCATGTCCAAGCGACCAACTGACATCAACTGTCACGCTTTGACTTGACTGGGGTAATTAAACCGATTGCACCAGATTGTCCAACCAATTTTGATCAATTGTATAGCATCAATCCAAACCCAACACTACATCTGTTATGTATCTCTTGCATGACCTCAGGGTACTCGCTGGCTTGTTGTTTCTTCATATTTACTCCATTTTCTCCCATTCTTTCATCATTAGTTCTAATTTCTTCTATTCTACATCCCCTCCACTTTTCATTATTTTTCGAGAGATCGCCCGATTTTTCAAAAAATAAAAATAAAAATTCGGCCCATCTCTCGAGGGGGCATACCACCCATTAAATTTATATTTTATGGGGCATTTCTTCATACCTATTTTTCTTTCTTTGAAACGACGCGATAAACTGCACCGTCTCAAAGAGGGGCAAATGTAGTCACATAAATCTGTCCACTTAATTAAATGAATACTTAGTATTTATTTGATTATTTAACCATCAATTAATAATTAATTAAATTAATATTTAATTAATTCATCTTAACCCTCTTCTCCTATTAATTAAATAAATTATTCAATTTATTTGATTTAATTCACTTAACCAAATTCAAACCATTAATTAAATAAATAAATCATATTTATTTAATTAAATATTCTCTCACATTTAAATAAATTAATATTTATTTAAATCCCCCAAAATCCCACCTCTCACATTTAAATAAATTAATAATTTATTTAAATCACCTTTATCCTCCACCCACTTGTATTTTCCTACAAAAGCAAGTTGCACAACTATTTTAAATAAATTATTTATTTAAAATCCTATTTATCCTCACCCACTTGAAACCTTTAATGGTTTCCCTTAAAGTATTCAAACTTGATGGCTTTAAAGTCTTCAAACTTGATGGCTTCCTTCTATAGTCTTCTTAAGACTTTAATGGTTTTCCTTAAAGTCTTCAAGCCTTTAATGGTTTCCCTCAAAGTCTTCAAGCATTTTAATGCTTTATCTTCATTTTTCTCATTTAAATAAATTAATATTTATTTGAATATTTATCCAAATGCAAATTACACCATTTAATTGAAATAAATGATGTTATTTTAATTGAAAATACCAAAATTTCTCCCACTTGCATTTTCCTACAAAATCCACTTGCATGCCTAAACCCCTTCTAGAATTTTCTAATCACTTCTAAATAACCTAACCCCTTCTCTAAACTTTGTCACATTCCTAAGCAAAAGGGAAGTCACTTCTCAAACCCTCAAAGTCTTTGATAACCATTAAAGGCTTTCAACCTTCAACCACTAAATGGCTCAAAGTCTTTGATAACCATTGAAGGCTTTCAACCTTCAACCACTTAATCCCCAAAGTCTCCAATAACCATTAATGGTTACCTCAAACCTTCCCACATGGTTAAAACATTTGTTTTGACTCAACCTCTACCCAACCCAAAGGTCTCATCAGGCCATTAATGCTTTGACCATGATTATCTCTTAAACATTTGCACAAAGGTTTATCCTTGGATTAACTCTTAATCCAGTGGGTAATCTTAATTTGGACTTGACCCTTAGCCTCTAGATAACCATGAGGTCTTCTCAGGCCTTTAATGCCTCCAACCTCTTCTCTCAACCCAATCCTATGTTGACACTGGTCACCATTTTATTGGTGCCAATTGTGCACATGGATACCCAACTTTCAAACTCGGCCCTTGATTAAACCATTCAATCTTAACCCTTCATTTCCCCATTTCTTCTATAAATATAACCCTTCTCCTCAAGCAAAGAAGGAAGCATTAGAGTATTGTTGTTATATTGGCATTAGCATAGAGCTTTTTCATAGCATCACTATCTACTCTTGCATAGTATTTGCTTATCATATTCAACCATCTTGAATCTCCATATGGCATCCATGGCTAGTGCTAAAAGCTGAGAGCTACACTCATTTGGGACTTGGAGAGGAGAGGAACAAGGGAGGAGCAACTATGAGCATCTTGATTAGCTATTTTATTCTATGTTTATATGCTTTCTATTTCATGCTTAATATCTCTCTTGATATGCCTGTTTAGGATAATCTTTTGTTGCTAACACTAACGTTTGTTTCTTGTGCTCCTGTGTGTGTTGCCATCAAAGAGATTTTCTAATCCTTTTTGCAGAGCATCAATTTCAATTTGTGTGTGCAAGTTGCATTTGTAGGAAAATGCAAGTGGGGGGGATAATGATTTAAATAAATGTTTGTGTAGCGTCCTAAAATTGTGACACTTGCAATTTCGACTGCATTTCGGTCTTCACGATGGCGACGCAACACAGAACCTGAATGGAGACCCCGAAACTTGTCCACGACACCAAAAACTGCATTTTCTTGCATCCTGGCCTGATCCTCCTTTGTACCCTGTTGTCCCGGGAGGTGGGACCAGAGCGCCCAGCGCCCTGGTCCCCCAGGACCATGGCGCCCAGCGCCCTGGTCCCTGGCCCTATTTTGGGCCCGGTCTCCTATGGGACTTCGGGTCTTTTTGTTTGCAAATTGGAAAATATCATTTCCTAGTCGGCCTAAGCTCGGGAAAATCAGTCTATCAACCCTAATTGGCAAGTATATAAACTACATTTTCCTCTCCCATTTGGGTAGATGAAAAGAAGAGGGACATATGTGTACAAGCGTGGAAACGATATTCAAACATTCAAGCATTCAAGCATTCAAACATTCCTTCAAGCAATTGATCATTCCAAGTCTCCATTCAAGGCTAAGTGTTGCATTCAAGACAAGGATTCAACCATTGAAGAGGAGATCACATACTACACACAACACACAACATACAACATACCACAACATCTATACCTTCACACATAAGGATACAAACATCCTTACAACAAGGTATTAGTACTTGTTTTACATTACAATCATTTACATTTACAGCAATTTCTCATTTCTTGGTTAATTCCAAAACCGGGGTTTGACCTAAAGGCAAACCCCTAATCCCTAACCCCCCAATCGTCTTCGCTTTTCTGTGTGTAGGTTGCAGGTACGCGGCTGAAATTGAAGATTTGGAATCCTTGTGCAGAGACGAATAGATCCCCCTTCGTTTCGCAGATTTTTCTGAGGACCGTGTGCACACCGGGCACCATCGTCCCGTCAACTTTTGCTCAAATTTGCAGGACAACACCGTATCGACATTTTACTACTAATTCCAGGTCCGCAGGTTCATCCTATATCCCTATCTCAGTTTATAAGCGAATCTTTCTCACTTTCTATGCATTCCTAGCTTGATCATTCTATGCACATTCTTTACAAAAGAGGGTAGCCTTGCTGTCTTAACCCCTGAAACTCATTTAGAATCCAATATTTCATTGTGTGGGATTGGATCTTGTGGGTTTCAACCCCTCTTTTGAATGTAAAGTCTCCCCTAAGTGAAAACCATCAACCCTAGCGACCTCCCTTCTCTCTCCTTGGAGTTGGAAGAGGGGAGAGCAACTAGGGTTCGATCGATTTTCCGCTTTACATTTTGGTGAACCCGACGTGAACATCCTTTCTGATTATTCATGGTTAGATCTGAAAATTTGATTCCTTGATTACATTTCCATGTTTGATCTTTTGCAAATTTTAGAGGTTGATTGCATAAAAAACCCTAAAATTTCTTTTTAGTAATTGAACTTGTGAAATATTTAATTGTTAATGCTTGTTTCAGATCTACCTTTCTATTACAAATTATCAATTCATATTTGTGCTTTAATTTTGAAAATTAAGTGGTTAAGTGTCAAAACCCTAATTTTTGAAACCCTCTTGATTCAACCTTTGTCTGACAATTTCACTGATCAAAACATCTCCAAATCAGCTGTAACTTTGGATTCCGCAATAAAATCACAATATCTTTCATCCCTGAAAATTTGAAAAAAAGTTGCGAGGACCGTGTGCACCCCGAGCGCCATCGTCCCCGACATTTTTTCCGAAATTTCGGGAGCTAGATCTTACTGTATTTTTCTGCTAAAATCCAGAATTTTGGCTGATTTTATCAATTATAACACTTTCAAAATTACAGTCAAAGTTGGTCTTGTGATTGTTTGGATTAAGGCTTCTAATTATTCAAAAATCATTGAAATTGAAATTTTGTGTCAAAATTGTGTTCTTACTGTCCTAAATATGAAAAGTGTGTTTGCATTCATTCGAAATTTCAGTGCTTTATTCAAATTCTTGCAATTTGTGACTTTTGAAATTAAGTGCTTAATTACAACAACTTTGATTTCCGCTTTCAAAATCGAATTTTGCGTGAAATTGAGTCAATTTTTAAATTTCAAAACTTGCATTGCTCTTAACATTCCCTCTAAAATCATAAAATTCAAAATTTCAGTTTCCCTCTCTTTTTCAAAATTCAAATTTTGCATTTTTCGACAAAACTGGTAGGGTTCAATTTTGAGATTGCAACTTTAATTTGGCCTATCTATAGATCGTAAAATCACTCAATTTTTTCAGATTAGTTTTAAAATCATCATAACTTTCATCCCTGCAAATTTCGAAAAAAGTTGCAAGGACCGTGTGCACTCCGAGCGCCACCGTCCCGGACATTTTTTTCGAAATTTCGGGAGACTGTCGTGATTGCATTTAACAGCTTAAATCTAGAAGATTGGCTGATTTTACTGAAATTTGCTACCTCTAAATTCAAAATCTTCTCTCCCTCTCTAGTGCATGAGTTTTACAACAATAAGCCCTACTTACACCATTCCCGTTAGACGAAGCCGTAGAATTAAGTCATTCCAAGGTTTAGTTACTGAGGAGATGGAACCTAATTTGAATAGCCTTTTTAACGAGGACATGGGTAATTCTTCTAATCCTCCTAATGATGAAGAAGCTCTCCATGAGGTTTCTGTAGAACAACTTTCGAAATTGGATAATCAATTTGATGATTTTCGACAATGGATGTCTCAAGAATACCCCGATAGTCAAGCTCTTCCTTTAATTGAGGGTCTAAAACATATGCTTCAAAGTGATAAGAATGGAATTGATATTTTGCGTGGTATTACACACATTGTGGATTCGAATGTGATGCCTATAAGGAGTTGTGCCGAAACTTTAGGTTATACACAACCTCCCACTCAAGTCAATCATTCTATTCCTTTGACAACTTCTATTGCTAGCATACCTACCTTTACATCAAACATAATGACTACTTCTATACAAGACATTCCTCCTATGATCACCAGTCATGGGGGCAATCCTTTCTCTTCAATTAATCCTCTTCCTTCATTTAATCCGACTTCTTCATTCATCCATTCAATGAGTGTTCCTATTACATCTCCGCAAATGAACATGACGCAAGGGGGCAATTCATTTAACCATTCTATTCCTCCTTGTAGTGTTCCTCCTGTCCAATCATCTCCTATGACTAACTATCATAGTGTCCCACCACCTTACTCTTTACCTTCTTTCAATAACATAACACCTCCATCTCAATCTAACACGTCTAATATGAATTCTTCGACTGAAGCGACCATTAACAATCTTGCACAAACTGTCTCTTCTTTATAGCAACAAATTGCCTCTATGAATCAATCTAAGTTTAGTGTGCCCACGTTTGATGTTGCGAGCCCACTTTCTCTTGACATTGATCGAGCTATTCCCCCTAAACATGTTGAAATCCCGCATTTGGAGCTTTATAATGGTAAAGGTGATCCTCTAACACATGTTAAGACTTTTCAAACAATATGTACTGATTTTGCTTATGACCAAAGGTTGCTTGCAAAACTGTTTACTAGAACATTAAGAGACAAAGCCCTACAATGGTATTGCTCGTTGCCTTCTTATTCTATTACTTCTTTCGAACAACTTGCAAATGCTTTTATTCAACAATTTCAAAACAATATAAGTCCTAAAGTTACTTTGATTGATTTAATGCATTGTAAACAAGGTGTTAAAGAAAAAGTGACTGATTTCATTGGTAGATATAAGCATTTGTATGCTCAAATTTCTTTTCCAGTGCCTGACAATGATATTCAAAGAATCTTTATTTCTAATTTACAAAAAGATATTCGAGACAAACTTCTGTTTTCTGAGTTTACTTCTTTCCAACAGTTGTGTGCAACTCTTCACAATTATCAACTGACTGTGAGTCAAATGGAACAATCACATCCTATGGCTCCGAGTGATAAGGGTGATAGTAGTCAACAACCATTTGGAAAGTTTAAACCGAACAGAGATTCTATCAAATTCAATGAAAACATCATCAACAACAATGTGAATGTAGCATCAGGTGTGCCTCCTATTTCTAAGTTTTTCAAGAAAGAAAGAAAGTATACTCCTTTGAATGAATCATTGCATAGTATTATGAATAAGTTATTGGAACAAAATGTTCTTACTCTTCCTCCTATAAGGCAAATAGATCTTGCAAAGATTACTTCACCTTATTTTGATAACAAATCTTTTTGTCAATTTCATCGTCAGCCTGGGCATGATACTGAAAAATATTTTTCTTTAAAGGGTAAAATTCAAGATTTGATTGATAATAATACTATTTCTGTTTCTGGAGTGAATGATAAAGGCAACACATCTGTAGCTCCTCCTAACCAACATCTTCAGATCTTTACTAATCCATTACCTTCTCATACCTCTAATGCGATTGAGGCTAATGATTCCTCTCTCTCATCTGATGGTCTTGTGTCTATGACTCGGAATGTGATTAACTTTGTAGAGCAGCAAGAAAACCCTAAATAACCTTCCATCACATTTGATTCTAGTGAAACTATCAGGGCACCCGATGGTCCTTTATACATAGTTGCAAAAGTCAAGAATACACCTTGCCGTGGAGTGCTTATTGATCCTTCGTGCATGGTTAATGTTATTATTGAAGAATTTCTTTTTACTTTGCAATTGAATCGAGTGATCTATGACAAAACAAATGTGGTTGTGAAATTATTTGATGCATTTTCTTCTCCTGCAATTGGTTCTATTACATTACCTATTGAGGTCCATAACAAATCCCTTGATGTGAACTTTGCTATTATTCCTTCATCCGAACAATTTCGTGTGAAGCTTGGCTATCCTTGGCTATCTTCCATGAAAGCTATTGCTTCTCCTATTCATAAATGTTTGAAATTTCCCCATAATGGTGAAGTTGTTACTGTCAATCATAGTCTCTTTAAACCAGCTGAAAGAACTTCTAGCGTTCCTATTGATTACTTTTGGCCTAAACAATTCCAATCTCTTCCTCCGCGAAGTGATCATCTTTTGAAATCTTATCAAAAATGGAAAACAGATATGATCCTATCTTTAAGTGAACCTAGAACACCCAAACTTGATATTCCTATCGTTCTTGAGAAGGAAGTTCTTCCTTTGAAAGATAAAACTAATGTCTTTCCTCAAGAAGATTCCCAACCCATTCCTATGGATGTGACTATGTCTATGCCTAATAAACCTTCTAAGAGTAGACCTATACCTCCTCGTCATGATGGACTTGGTCTCCTTCCTAAACCAAACATTCCTCCTTTATATGGAGCAGTTCCTCCTCCTTCCTTTTATAGAGAGAAGAGACCTTCTTCTTCTCCTATTATCCAGCCTAAGAGACCACAACCTAAACACCCAAGTGATAAGGATGAGAACATTCCTCCTCCTCAATCTTCTCCACTTCCTACTAAGACTAGACGAAATCGTTCTGCACGTGAACGCCGACGAAAGCGTCGTCTTAGGGCTCAAGCAGCTGCTTCTCGAACTTCGCAATCTCCAAAAACACCTTCAACAAGCATTATTCCATTTTCTCCAAAATCTCCTAAACATAAGATGCATGATGATCTTGATCCTGTGTGAGTTAAAGATCCTATTTTTATAAATCTTGATGATGCTATAGATGAAAATGTTATTCATGATGAACATGTTACTCCTCTTGCTTCTGATAGTGAATATGAACTTGTTGATATTGATAACCATCTATCTAAAGAATTTTCTAAAGCACTTATCCTAGCTCCTAGACAAGAACAACGTGGCTTGGAACATGAACATAACCCTTGTTTGGATCTTGTGATAGCTCCATCTGTTGTGTTGGATGTTCCTCCTCTAGCGTGTTCCCTGCCTTCCCGAAACATTGATCAGCAAGATCGGGGGGTAGATGACGTGCTAGACTAGTTTCATTAGCATAGCAGATTCTCTCTTCCTCTCTTTTGTTACTTCTTCTATGTGTTATTCTCATTCTTCTATTTGTTGTCCTTAGTGTTGTCTACTTGAGGACGATGCAAAACATTGAGATCTCTTTCGGTCTCTCTCATGTTGACTCAAAAGACACATGTGTTCCCTTCTTCTAGGTGACCTTCCTTGATTGGGGAATGAAGAACAATTATGCATACATACATATGATATATATACATGACTTATCATACAACATACTGACCCCGAGGAAAGCGAAGTCACCTCGTGATTTGTGTTTTGTGTCTATTATCCTTGTGTTTATCTCGCACTTGGGGGCTAAATCTTTGTGATAATGTGCTCCCTTCCCTTCTCATTTCTTATGTGTATCACTACATTAAAACAATCACCCCCGTTGAGGCGTGTGCAATCGCTTTAACGTAGGGGGGCATACACCCTGTCTATCCCTTCAGGATACTTGAAAATTTCTTGGCGAACTTAGCTTTGCCTTGAAAATTTTTGGTATTTTTCTTGCATGACTCATAGTGAGGGAACCTTACTACTGACAGTCATGGTTCTCCCTCGTGATCTTCCCTTTTACTTTGTCAATCGAAGTCATAAGATCCTTAGTCCACTGGGGGCTTGGTGTATCTTGCCTCCTTGACGTGGTGAAAGTCTTTCAATGTTGTTTCCTTGTACTTTACTGGAAGTATGAGCATACATACTCCCGCTAAATTGGGGGCTAAATGTAGCGTCCTAAAATTGTGACACTTGCAATTTCGACTGCATTTCGGTCTTCATGATGGCGACGTAACACGGAACCTGAATGGAGACCCTGAAACTTATCCACGACACCAAAAACTACATTTTCTTGCATCCTGGCCTGATCCTCCTTTGCACCCTACTGTCCCGGGAGGTGGGACCAGAGCACCCAGCACCCTGGTCCCCCAGGACCATGGCGCCCAGCGCCCTGGTCCCTGGCCCTATTTTGGGCCCGGTCTCCTATGGGACTTCGGGTCTTTTTGTTTGCAAATTGGAAAATATCATTTCCTAGTCGGCCTAAGCTCGGGAAAATCAGTCTATCAACCCTAATTGGCAAGTATATAAACTACATTTTCCTCTCCCATTTGGGTAGATGAAAAGAAGAGGGACATATGTGTACAAGCGTGGAAACGATATTCAAACATTCAAGCATTCAAGCATTCAAACATTCCTTCAAGCAATTGATCATTCCAAGTCTCTATTCAAGGCTAAGTGTTGCATTCAAGACAAGGATTCAACCATTGAAGAGGAGATCACATACTACATACAACACACAACATACAACATACCACAACATCTATACCTTCACACATAAGGATACAAACATCCTTACAACAAGGTATTAGTACTTGTTTTACATTACAATCATTTACATTTACAACAATTTCTCATTTCTTGGTTAATTCCAAAACCGGGGTTTGACCTAAAGGCAAACCCCTAATCCCTAACCCCCCAATCGTCTTCGCTTTTCTATGTGTAGGTTGCAGGTACGCGGCTGAAATTGAAGATTTGGAATCCTTGTGCAGAGACGAATAGATCCCCCTTCGTTTCGCGGATTTTTCGGAGGACCGTGTGCACGCCGGGCGCCATCGTCCCATCAACTTTTGCTCAAATTTGCAGGACAGCGCCGTATCGACATTTTACTGCTAATTCCAGGTCTGCAGCTTCATCCTATATCCCTATCTCAGTTTATAAGCGAATCTTTCTCACTTTCTATGCATTCCTAGCTTGATCATTCTATGCACATTCTTTACAAAAGAGGGTAGCCTTGCTGTCTTAACCCCTGAAACTCATTTAGAATCCAATATTGCATTGTGTGGGATTGGATCTTGTGGGTTTCAACCCCTCTTTTGAATGTAAAGTCTCCCCTAAGTGAAAACCATCAACCCTAGCGACCTCCCTTCTCTCTCCTTGGAGTTGGAAGAGGGGAGAGCAACTAGGGTTCGATCGATTTTCCGCTTTACAGTTTGATTTTAATTTATTTTAAAAAAATAGGGAATTAAATAAATAAATAATATTTATTCATTTAATTGATTTGTGATTTTGGTTGAATGAATGAATTAAAATAAATTGAATAATTTATTTAATTAATAGGAGAATGTTTGAAGATGAATTAATTAAATATTAATTAATTAACTGATGGCTAGTGGATTTTTATCGAATAAATAACAATTATTTATTCAATTAAGCTAGACAGATTTGTGTGACTACAGTAATATATATTATATATATATATATATATATATATATATATATTATACTTACAATTATACTCTTTCAAGAATACTGACACCAAATCTGCATATTAATTTTAATTTATTGTCTATTATATATATATATATACACACACATATACATATACATATATATATTATACTCACTCTGTTTATTATTTATACATCACTTATCACATGTTAAAATATATATTCTTTATATTTAAACTTCAGTCTTAGGCATATTCTTTATACTTATACTCATATGCCTTGGTTTACCATAATCATTAGCTCCTTATGATGGGTATATTCAAATTCAAATATTTACAATATTATGGAAAATCAATACTCTTAATCAAAGCGTCCGGTCATCATTACACATTTGATCTCAGAGAGATCTGGGCTATTATGGCAGGTTAAAGTCCCAACGAATAGGGCATTAGCTGGCTGTCTTAGCTGGAAACTCGAAAGGACATTAACCAAAATATGATTGTGGCTTGTAATTAAAGAAAAGGAAACTCAAAAATGATTTCTTCATAGGAAGATCTTCATTTGAAGATTTGGCAATTATACTAAATTAATTAGAGATGTCTGAAGGGGATGAAAGTACACAAGATTTAAGAGAGGATGTGACACTTCAGTCATTAACATAATTATCTAGCATGACTATTAAGCCAAGCCTTCATGGTAAAATTAATAAGCTTCATGACCAATTTAGGCCTTGTTGGCAATATAACAAGGATATTGAGAAGGTTGTTGATGATTATGGACATAATTGATTAAAGATGTTTTACTATCTTGATATTATTATTTTGTCATTGATGTCAAGAAATTGATTTTCTAATTTAGTATGATGTTGCCATATCTTAAGAAATATGATATGAAGATTATAAAGAAATCGGTAAAGACACAAGAAAGAATATGATGAATAAAGGGATAAGTTATTCAATGGGAAACTCTACCGAGTCAGACAATAATGAGATCTTGATGTTTTAGATCATTCTAACATCATACATATGTTGTAAAATGTAAAGGGTAATACTATACCATGTTATCAAGCAAAGAACCTAGCCAGTAAACCCTAAGGAACCTAGTCGGTAAACCCTAAGGTTATCGCAGTCGGTTAATGAAAACAGAATGTCTACCGAGTAAAGTTTAGTATTCACCGAGTTGTAACCGAGCTATAACAGAATACATTAAATGTTTACATGTGATATTTAATGAAAGAAGCTGATGAGCTAGAGCGGATCAATGATTGGCAAGCCGTGGAAGAAGTTTGTTAACAAATCTAAGGCAATGGAAAGTCGACAAGAAGATCTACAGCTCGGATTGAACCGCATTACCCTAACACAAGTTCCAAGGTGAATGTGCAAGTTCCGACGTAGGGTAAAATATTTTCAGATCGAAAGATACAATGAACTTGGACAAGATTGAAGATCTGATGGCTATGATTGATCATGGGAAATGTGATCAAGGAGATTAAGCGGTTAGAAGATTGTTTATAAATAAGGAACTATTGATAAACAATGTATGCGGGCAAGTGTATGCAAATAGTGATTACCGAGCATAGAAGCTTGAAGACCTGTTAGAATAACAGAGTATTGATGCCCAACAGATAGACAAGATTAGTTCTATGTCTAGATTGTATTGAACAAATAGGAATCTGCTTTAGCATTTTAGATGTGAAGTTGCAGACAGATTGTATTACTGTTATTTTGTGAAAGTGACAGGAAATCTCTTAACCGAGTGGACTTAACAGTCTTATATGTAAATCCTATAACAAGGTGACATTCTAAATGAGTGTTTGAAATCCTTTGACAAGGTCACTTCTAACAAAGTGAAGATCCTAACAGATCTGAGGGAAATCCCTTAACTGGGTCACATCTAGCAATGTGTTTTGTAATCTTTAACAGGATTGGCTTTTAACTGAGCATACTCTAGAAGAGTATATTTCTTAGTGGGTCCGAAATCCCACAGTGGTTTTTCCCTATTTAGGTTTCCATGTTAAATCTGGCGTTATGAGGTTTATATTGTTCATATGCTTTTGAGTTTGCATGTTTGGCAGTTTTTTATTATATGACTGATATATGTTACCGAGGTTGAATCTGATATTTTTATGGATGAATAAGTTTGTATGATTCACCCCCCCCTCTCATCTTGTTGGCTATTGGATCTATACTTATATTAAGTATCAAAACTATCAATTGGTATCAGAGCATTGGACTTCGAAAGGAAAGTTTAAAGGCACTTGAGTTAAAGATCCAAAGATGTATAAGAGGGATGCACCTAAGCTGAACAAGTCAAGTTTCTCTACATGGCAGTAAAGGATGAAGCTACATCTATCAGGAGTTGGAGAATATGCTATATACTATCTGGAGAATGATTTTGTTGCACCGAGCACCTATCCATTGACTATGGAAGAGATAAAGGCAAAGCAAGAACACATTCAAGCAATGATTGAAATAACATCTGCATTGACCGATTTTGAGTTTAATGATCTAGAAGGCTGCAATGATGCAAAGGCAATGT
Organism: Cryptomeria japonica; assembly: GCF_030272615.1. Classification (NCBI taxonomy): domain Eukaryota; kingdom Viridiplantae; phylum Streptophyta; class Pinopsida; order Cupressales; family Cupressaceae; genus Cryptomeria; species Cryptomeria japonica. The sequence continues at coordinate 676,181,006 of NC_081414.1, read as the reverse complement.
GGACTAAGCTCATATCTGTATATGGAGGAGATGAACATGTTCAAAGAGAAAAAGTTGATAGTCTAAGAGGACAACTTGAATCTATGAGGATGAATGAAAGTGAGAACATAACCCAGTACAGTACAAGACTAAAGGAGATTGTAAATCAAATCAAAGGAGCATGAGGAACTATTGAAGAAAATGATGTGACAAGTAAGTTGTTAAGAACCCTTCTACCTGCCTATGCAATCCGAGTATCTGCAATCAATGAATTGAGGTCTGTACCTAATATGCCAGTTTCCTTGGATGCTACTATTGGTAAGCTACATGCATTTGAGTTAAGTAATTTTGATAACAGTGGGTCATCGATAAATAAAGTTGAATTTGCATTTAGTTCTTTTCATCTGAATGAATCTAATGATTACAATGAAAGAAAGTATAAGGACTCTGAAGGAGATCACAGTGGAGCAAGTGAAAGATTTTAGAAGAACATGGAGGAGGTACATAAATTGTATGAAGAAATCATAAAGCAAGAAGAGTTTGAAGCACTATTGGCCAAAAGGTTACCAAGAGGCAAAGGTAAGTATAAAGGAAAACTACCCTTGAAATGTTTCAATTGTGATAAGATTGGACATATGGCTTCTAACTATCCTGACAAAGATTTCACTGAAAAGAGAGATTACCAAGATGACTGACAAAAAGATAATCATTACAGAGGACACCGAGACTTCAAAAGAAGAGATAGAAAGACATGCTTAATTGCTGATGAGGAATCTGAAGATGATAAATCAGATGAGACTGATACAAAGGAAGTTGTTTATGTGGCTATCAAGGATGGATCAGATGAAGAAAGGTATGAAGAAAAAGCCTTAATATCTCACATAAACACTAATGATTCTTTGATTATAGATAGTGGATGCTCACATCATATGATAGGAGATAAACACAAGTTTGTTATGTTAGAAGATTATGATGGAGGCTATGTTAGATTTGGTAATGATGCACCATGTCCGGTAAGAGGTAAAGGATCCATAACACTTCTTGATAAAGCAAGATGCAATGATGTTTATTGGGTTGAAGGTTTGAAATACAATTTGTTGAGTGTAGTACAGCTAAAAAACATAGGTTACCGAATAGAATTTCAGAAAGGAATTGTCAAAGTTCATGACAAAAATGGAAAGTTAGTTGCTACCGGGACACAAACAAAAGGTAATACATTTCACCTTGACTCTACTCACAACAAGTGTTTCCATGCAAAGATTGATAACACCTGGTTATGGCATAAAAGGTTTTGTCATGTTAATTTTGATAATCTGATCAAGATAAGTAAGAAACATAGAGTAACAGGTCTACCGAGTCTTGAAAAACCTGAGAATGCTATGTGCCAAGGATGCCAAATGGGTAAGATGACAAGATATAGCTTTACAAGTAAGTCCTACACTTCTAAGGCAATTTTAGATCTTGTGCACACTGATCTTTGTGGTCCTATGAAAGTTCAAAGTTATTATGGTGATAAGTATTCCATATTATTTGTGGATGATTATTCAAGGATGATGTCAGTAATGTTTTTAAAAGAAAAATCAGAAGTTTTTCAAATGTTTAAGTGGTACAAGGCTAGAGTTGAAAATGAAATAGGAAGACAACTGGAATGTCTTAGATCAGATAGAGGAGGAGAGTTCACATCTGATGATTTCAACCTATTTTGTAATGATCATGGTATTAAAAGACAAGTCTCTGCATCGAGGACTCCACAGTAGAATGGAATAGCTGAAAGAAGAAACAGATCTATTGTGGATTGTGCTAGAACACTGATGATTGAGAAGAAGGTTCCACAAACATTTTTGAGAGAAGCATTAAGCACAGTTGTTTACACCCTGAACTGAGTTCAATTGAAGAAAGGTACTTTGAAGACACCTTATGAAATCTGGTATGGAAAGAAACCTAATGTAAGTTATTTTAAGATCTTTGGAAGCAAATGCTATGTTCATAAAGATGATAGAAATGGCAAGTTTGATTAAAAAAGTGAAGAAGGAACATTTCTAGGATATTCTTCTAGAAGCAAAGCATTTAAATGTCTGATCAAATCATCTAACAAAATAGTAGAAAGTGCAAATGTGAAAATTGATGAATTTGCTAAAAGAACTGATGACAGGAATTCCAAAGAACCAGAAGACTATGATGAATTTGTCTATGTGCAACCAAGAAGTCCTACCGAGATAACTGTTGAAAGAAATGAGGAAGATATCTAGTTACCGAGTGATGAAGAGTATCATATAGAGTCTACCAAGCCTTTATTAGATAAATATGTCAGAAGACACCATGCACCAAGTTAGATTATAGGAGATAAGGATGATCCAGTGATGACAAGGAACAAACTGAGACAGAACACATGTTTGATATTTGAATTTGAACCGAGAATAGTGAAAGAGGCATTCAACAGTGAAGATTGGATAAATGCTATGACTGAAGAGATTGATCAAATCAAGAAGAATGACACATGGACACTGGTCCCAAGACCGAAGGACAAAAATGTAATCGATACAAAGTGGATCTTCAGAAACAAGCTAAATGAGAAAGGTGAGGTCATTCGGAACAAAGCAAGATTGGTTTGCAAAGGTTATGCCCAAGAAGAAGGAATTGATTATGGTGAGATGTTTGCACCTATTGCTAGACTTGAAGGAGTTAGAACATTGTTGGCATATGCTGCTTACAAAAACTTCAAGGTATATCAAATGGATGTAAAATCTGCATTTCTAAATGGAATATTAGAAGAAGAAGTTTTCATTAAACAACCTGAAGGATTTGTTGAAGACAATAATAAAGATCATGTATGTAAATTGAATAAAGCTTTGTATGGTCTGAAACAAGCACCTAGAGCATGGTATGAAAGATTGCACTCTTATTTGATTAAGATTGGTTTTATAAGGACAAGTGAGAACAACAACATATACATGAAGAATGATGAAAATAGAATACTAATCTCAACCATATTTGTTGATGATATTATATTTTGTGGAAATGACTCTTTATGCAAGAAATTTGGTAATGAAATGAGCAAAGAATTTGAGATGTCATTAATCGGTGAGATAAAGTATTTTATAGGCTTACAGATACTGCAAATGAAAAATGAAAATTTCATTACTCAATCCAAATACATAAAGGAAATCTTGAAGAAATTTGGAATGGAGGATTCAAAGCTAGTAAGTACTCCTATGACTACAAATTGCAAACTATCAAAGAATGATGAATCTGCATCTGTTGATGAGACACTCTACCGATCCATGATTGGAAAACTACAATATGTTGCTCACAGCAGACCAAATATAGCACATGCAGTAGGCATTGTTGCAAGATTCTCTGTAGATCCTAAAGAAATACACATGACAGCAATCAAAAGAATTTTCAGATACTTGAAAGGCATTGAAGATTATGGCTTAGTATATCAGAAAGGAAATAATTTTGATTTAAAAGTTTATACTAATGCTGTTTGGGCAGGCAACATTGATGACAGAAAAAGCACAAGTGAAGGAGCTTTCTTCTTAGGAGAAAGACTAGTGAGTTGGCTTAGCAAGAAACAAGGATGTGTTTCTCAGTCAACAATCGAAGCTGAATATGTTGTTGCAGCACTGAATTGTACCAACATTGCATGGATCAAACAACTGTTGGAAGGTATAAATGAGAAAGTTACCGAGCCAATAACTATATTCTGTCACAATACTAGTGCCATTAATATTTCAAAGAACCCTGTTATGCACTCTAAAACAAAGCACATATCTATCAAGTATCATTATCTTAGAGAAGAAGCTCAAGAAAAGAAAGTGGTGTTGGAATATGTTAACACAAAGGAACAAATAGCTGATATCTTCACCAAGCCACTACCAAAGGAAACTTTTGAATATCTCAGAAGTAAGTTAGGGGTCCTACCCCTGTCTTTTACTCATTGACCGAGATCGGTGAAAGCATCACTTCGATGAATCAATTGAATATCTTTTAGGGAGCTGATGCTAGAGTGATACACTTTAGAATGTTTTTTCTGAAAGTGTACTGGAATAATATTGGGATTATACAGGAAATGATACAGGGAACAGGAATTGTAAACAAATGCTCTGACCGAGACTCGGTTGATACAAAACAACAGGAAATAACTTCTTACAGAAACAAATTATGTTTTAGTTCTATTCTTTTTGGCATTGTTGTCAAAGGGGGAGAAGACCAAGGAGAAGACCAGGGAGAAGACCAAGAAGAAGAAGACCTACCCAGGGGGAGAGACTGAGAGATGACAACAGATTGAAACTAGAAGAGAAGTCTGATGTATGGGGGAGAGCATTTCAGCATTTCAGAATCACAACAATCCGAATCTTTTAAAGGTCAAATCAATTGGTTTTGCCATCAATGCCAAAGGGGGAGATTGTTGGCAATATAACAAGGATATTGAGAAGGTTGTTGATGATTATGGACATAACTGATTAAAGATGTTTTACTATCTTGATATTATTATTTTGTCATTGATGTCAAGAAATTGATTTTATAATTCAGTATGATGTTTCCATATCTTAAGAAATATGATATGAAGATTATAAAGAAGTTGGTAAAGACACAGGAAAGAATATGATGAATAAAGGGATAAGTTATTCAATGGGAAACTCTATCGAGTCAGACAATGATGAGATCTTGATGTTTTAGATCATTCTAAGATCATACATATGTTGTAAAATGTAAAGGGTAATACTATACTATGTTATCAAGCGAAGAACCTAGTCGATAAACCCTAAGGAACCTAGTCAGTAAACCCTAAGGTTATCGCAGTCGGTTAATGAAGACAAAATGTCTACCGAGTAAAGTTTAGTATTCACCGAGTTGTAACCGAGCTATAACATAATACATTAAATGTTTACATGTGATATTTAATGAAAGAAGCTAATGAGCTGGAGCGGATCAATGATTGGCAAGCCGTGGAAGAAGTTTGTTAACAAATCTAAGGCAATGGAAAGTTGGCAAGAAGATCTACAGCTCAGATTGAACCGCATTACCCTAACACAAGTTCCAAGCTGAATGTGCAAGTTCCGAGGCAGGGTAAAATGTTTTCAGATCGAAAGATATAATGAACTTGGACAAGATTGAAGATCTGATGGCTATGATTGATCATGGGAAATGTGATCAAGGAGATTAAGCAGTTAGAAGATTGTTTATAAATAAGGAACTATTGATAAACAATGTATGCGGGCAAGTGTATGCACAGGGATGCTATATAGTGATTACCGAGCACAAAAGCTTGAAGACCTGTTAGAATAACAAAGTATTGATGCCCAACAGATAGTTAAGATTAGTTCTATGTCTAGATTGTATTGAACAAATAGGAATCTGCTTTAGCATTTTAGATGTGAAGTTGCAGACAGATTGTATTACTGTTATTTTGTGAAAGTGACAGGAAATCTCTTAACCGAGTGGACTTAACAGTCTTATATGTAAATCCTCTAACAAGGTGACATTCTAAATGAGTGTTTGAAATCCTTTGACAAGGTCACTTCTAACAAAGTGAAGATCCTAACAGATCTGAGGGAAATCCCTTAACCGGGTCACATCTAGCAATGTGTTTTGTAATCTTTAACAGGATTGGCTTTTAACTGAGCATACTCTAGAAGAGTATATTTCTTAGTGGGTCCAAAATCCCACAGTGGTTTTTCTCTATTTGGGTTTCCACATTAAATCTGGTGTTATGAGGTTTATATTGTTCATATGCTTTTGAGTTTGCATGTTTGGCAGTTTTAGATTATATGACTGATATATGTTACCGAGGTTGAATCTGATGTTTTTATGGATGAATAAGTTTGTATGATTCACCCCCCCCTCTCATCTTGTTGGCTATTGGATCTGTACTTATATTAAGTATCAGAACTATCAAGCTTGTCTAGTTCTGTGTCATTGATACATCCTTGATCTAAGTTAAACCAGATACGGATGCCCCTACTAGACTGATCAACTCAAAGAGGCAAATGGCCTTAGATGGGGTCATCACCAGGGATCGCCTCAAACACATTATTTGCTTTCCTCATGCCTTAGTACTAGATGCTGTAGAGAACATCCTTGACCCAGACTATCTCATAAACACTGACTGAACTAGGGCAAACTCTAATGTGGCGGCCAAGTTTTTGGCCATTATGGTGTTCTTCACCAAGAACAGAGAGGACACAGATGCTCTATGCAAGGAGATCTTCATAGCCTCGATCTTGGGCGAAATGGAGAGGGTTCTTGTCAATATTGACAATGATTGGACCATACCAAGGCCAAGAGATTATGATGTTTCTATGAGAAACAACAGGTCGGTTCCTAGACTCCCCATTATCACTATGGATGAGGAATAATTTACCAAGGAAAGGACTGTTGAAGTGAATAGGAATGTTAATTTCATGTGCCACTTATTTCATGTGAGGAACCTGCCAAAGACCACTTGGCTCGAGGACTTCTTAAAGGAAGAGGGCTTCGAATTGGATGATGGTGAAGGGTGACCCCTTCCCCTTCAAGCTCAGAATAAGGTGGCTACGGATCCTGGACAGAAGATGTGACAATTTTGTTCCTTCCTTGTCACTTTATATTCTGCTTAGCTTGGTACTCTAGCTTATTACTATATTAAGAAAAACAATGTTAGCTTATGGACAATATAGACTTTGAAAGAGATATTAATCTCGCCATATCTCAAGGATAAACATAGTTGGTTTAAATTCAATGAAATATTGTGATTTTACTGTTAAATTTATGGTTTTACTCATATCCATTTCATGAGAGTAGCTTTGACCTTTCATTTTAGTTACTATTGTTTTTCCTGTTCATATACTCCTACATATATTGAGGATTCACTGATATATTCATACACTGTTTTTTATATTCATATATATGAATATATACTCACATATATGAATATAATCATTTGTATATACTCATATAGGTGGATACATAATTAGGAAGGGATTTGTTAATAAAGTCTACAATGAAATCCTTCGACATCTATATATGTAGACTTATATGAACTAAGAGCATCAATTGCAAGATCTATTATTTTTGCAAGTTGTTAAAATATACTTGTATGACACTTGTTGATGTGTTATCTATATTTGGAAGATTATCTGACATTCTACAAACTACGGGTAATAAGTGGCAAGCATGCAAAATATTTTGGGTGAGAATTAAAGTTAAATACTGCCAGTGTAGTCATCCATTTCTATCTATTGCCCTTTTCGTATAGATTTTACATGGTTGTGTGAGTTAGCTTGACACGAATACAGGCATGACATAATCCCCTTTATTCCCTTTTGTTATTGTATCCTGGATATCATCCCTTATTGGGGATAGCATCCTGATACAAAAACAAAAGGAAATAAATCGGTGGTTCATAACTATTGATGTGCATTTTTTAAGAGAATTACTATGAACTCTGTTTATGAATGTATCATATCAACTACTTTTCACTTGTAGATAAATGAGGTTAATGTTTTAAGACACACTAAAGTAGGAAATCAAAATATTCTGTTTATATTTCTCTATCTAAATTTTGGAATGGCAGATCCAATCGGATAAATGGCTGAGGAATAATCCTAGACTAAAATATAAAATATAGTATTTGAAATAGGAAAATTAAATTTTACTAACAATCTTGGCAAGTGGTATGAAAACTAATCATGCAGGGTGAACAAGACCATCTTAAACAAAAGAAAGGAAGATAGCTATGTTGAAATGGCCTATAAACAACATTAAATCAAAGCTCAAACTCAAGACAGGGCACAAGGAAAGCATTGATAATTGTAATATGTTAAAAGGGGCTTGTAAGGGAAAGAAAATATCTTCCCACCCTGATCACCCTTAGCCCCGGGTGCTATTGTAATTTTCAAAAATCTTGTTCTTATATATTATAGTTGTAGGATTTTTCTGGACTTTGGTCCTAGGCAAGGTTGGAGGTTTTCTTGCCTCCACTCTTTCCTACCGACGCCCGCACGAGTGGAGTGTTGTAAATTTTATTAATGATTAATAAAATTTTCGGCTTCGGCCTTTTACCGATCAAAAATAAAAATAAAAAAAATTCAAATTTTCAAATTAAATTTTTTAAAATTAAGCAGTTTATGCAGCAAACCCTAGTTTTTAAATTTAAATTAATCTTGTGCAATTTCAAATTTTCCTTTAAGCATTCAATTAAAAATCTAAAGCTCATAAAAGTTGGCCCTTAACCTTAAGTGTGCCCTTTTTTTTGTTTTCTTCTTTCAATTAATCATCTCATTACATATCCTAAGTATGTCCTATTTCGACCTTCAAGGCTTGATTTCACATATCTAGACATCTCCAATCTCCATATCCTTTTAGAATTCACATTAAAATCACAATATCTTACTTCCCCAAAAATTTGGCGAAAAGTTGGTCGGACCAAGAGGGGGCTACTTGGTCCATACACACGGTCTCAAACTTTTTTCCCAAAATTTCGGGAGCTTGTTTTGATTGTATTTTACTGTTCAATTCTAGAGATTTGTGAAATTTTATTGATTTTAGGTCACACTAAGGTCAAAAACTATTGGTGTAAATAATTATTCATCATGGATATTATTACACTTACTTAAGTTTACTTAGGATAATGCATTTCATAGTAGTTTGGATATGAGACACTTGGGTGTTTGTGCCACACTGGGATAGTGTGTGTAGGAGAAATTCCACCTTTTATGGTGTTGATCTTGTTATTACACTATCATATCCACTTATTGTGGAGTGATAATTCCACCTTTGGTGGGTGATCCACCTCATGTGGAATATTATATTATTTCTCCTACCTACCCACACCTATTTCCTACCTACCCTTTTTTCTCATTGAGCCACATGTCATATTTGTGTGCTCATACATCCATATGGCCTTGCCTATATAAACAGGCCTCTATTCATTGTATGTAACTATTGAATCATTTTCTATTGATGAGAATACAGTTTATTCTTGTCCCATATTGTGTCTCTATTTTGTACATTTCATTGACCCCTTGATCTTGGCAAAATCTAACAAAAACAAATCTAAATTTCAACATTTTAATTCTCAATTTAAATTTTAAAATTAAGATGTTAATTTTGGACAACCCTAATTTTAAGTTTAAATCTTCCCTCCTTTCAATTTTCAATTTTAAAATTAAGAGGTTATTTCAAAAAGGCCCTAATTTTAAAATTCAGTCTCTTGTAAATAATTTTCATTTTCAATTTCCTAGGAGATTGCATCATTTCTTTCTAGAATTTTGGCATTATTCCACTTAGATTTTAAAATTTAAAATTCAATTTCCCTCCCTTAGTGCATGAATTTTACTACTATTAGTCCTACCTACAATATCCCCACGAGAAGAAGTTGTAAAATTAAGGTTGCCCAAGGTTTAATCACTGAGGAAATAGAGCCTAATTTGGCTGGCTTTTTCAATGAGTATATTGGTGGTTCTTCTAATCCTATAGATATCCCCATTTATCCTCTTAATAATTCTCATGATGAGGAGGAATCACTAACGAGGGTATTCGTTGAACAATTGGCAAAGATGGACAATCAATTTGATAATCTTCAACAATGGATGAGTCAAGAATACCCAAAAAGTGAGGCTCTCCCGTTGATTGAAGCATTAAAAAGGATGATTCAAAGTGATAAACATGGTGTTGATATCTTGCGTGGTATTTCTCATATTTCTTGATTCTAATATTATTCCCATGAAGAGTTGTTCTTAAACCCTCTAATATTATACACAACCTCCTATTCAAGTTAATCATTCCATTCCTTTGACCATTCCTATGACTAGTGTTCCCACCTTTACATCAAACATCATGGCTACCTCTACACAAAATGTCATACCTACCAGTGTTAGTGATGGGGGTAATAGCTCTTCTTCCATTCCTCCTACCATGAGTGTTCCCCTTGTTACCCAATCACCTACACCACCTATACATGTTAGTCAAGGGAGCAACTCCTTCAATTGCAATTCTTTCATTCCTCCTACGAGTCTTCCATTTGTTACCCAATCTTCTCCAATACCTACCTACCATAATGTCCCACCTCCTTAGTCTCAATCTCTTCCTTCATTCAGCAATGTTACTCCTCCCTCTCAATCCAACATGTCTAATTTCAATCCTTCTACCGAAGCTATTATCAATAGTTTAGCTCAAACAATGTCCTTACAACAACAAATAGCTTTTGTGAATCAATCTAAGTATAATGTGCCCACTTTTGATGTAGAGAGCCTATTATCCAATGACATTGTTAGAGTTGTCCCTCCCAAACATGTAGAAGTCCCTCAGTTGGAACTTTATAATGGAAAAGGTGATCCCTTAACTCATGTTAAAACATTCCAAACTTTGTGTAGTGACTTTGCTCATGATCAAAGATTGTTAGCAAAATTGTTTACTAGAACATTACGGGATAAAGCTTTGCAATGATATTGTTCTTTGCCTGCTTATTCTATTACCTCTTTTCAACAATTGGCTAATGCTTTTATTCAACAATTTCACAATAACATTGGTCCTAAAATTAGTTTGACTATTTTGATGCATTGTAAACAAGGTGTTAAAGAAAAAGTGACTGATTTTATTGGTAGATATAAGCATTTGTATTCTCAGATTTCTTTTCCAGTACTTGATCAAGATATCCAAAGAAATTTTATTGTTAGTTTGCAAAAAGAAATAATGGATAAACTTCTGTTAATTGAGTTTACTTCCTTTCAACAATTATGCATAGTACTTTACAATTATCAACTGATTGTGAGTCAATTGAACGAATCTCCTTCCATGGCTTCAAGTGATAAGGGTGATAGTGCTCAACAACCATTTGTGAAGTTCAAACCAAACAAAGGATTCATCAAATTCAATGACAACAACAACAACACTCATGCAGAAGCCACTATAGGTGTGCCTCCTTTGTCTAAATACTTTAAAAGAGAAAAATAATTTACTCCTTTGAATGAATCTTTGCATAGCATTATGTCTCAGTTATTACAAAGGAATGTGTTAAAACTTCCCACAATCAAACCAATTGATCTATCTAAGACAACATCACCTTACTTTGATGTTAAATCCTTTTGTCAATATCATCGTCAACCTGGTCATGACACTGAAAAGTGTTTTTCAATGAGAAGTAAGATTCAAGATTTGATTGATAACAATACCATATCTATGACAGGTGTGCATGATAAAGGAAACAAATCCATAACTCCTCCTAATCAGAATATTCATATTTTCACTGATCCTTTACCATCCCATTCCACTAATGTGATTGAGACTAATCATCTTGCTTTATCTCCCAATGATGTTGGCCTTGAATCTAATAATATGGTGAACCTTGTAGATCAACAAGAACTGCCAAAGGACTTGTGCATCACATTTGATCCTAGTGAGACCATTAAAGCACCTGATGGCCCATTATACATAAGCATCAAAATGAAAGGTATACCTTCTAGAGGTGTACTTATTGATCTCGCTTGCATGGTTAATGTGATAACTGAAGAATTTATTTATACTTTGCAATTGCATCAAGTGATATATGATGATACTGATGTGGTAGTTAAAGTTTTCGATGGCTTCTCTTGTCTTGCTATTGCTTCTATAACACTTCCTATTGATGTTGGCACTAAATATTTAGATGTTAAGTTTTCTATCATTCCTACATCCGATCAATTTCGTGTGAAGTTGGGACATTCTTGGCTCTCTTCCATGAAAGCAATCGCTTCTATTATTCACAAGTGTTTGAAATATCCTCATAATGATGAAATCACAATTGTTAATCATATCATGTATCAACCTACAATGAGGCATGGAGATGTTTGTCTTGATTATTTTTGGTCTGAACAATTCCAACCTCTTCAACCTTGAAGTGATTCTCTCTTTAGATTATATCAAAATTGGAAAAATGAGATGATTTTGTCATTGAGTAAACCTAGAAATCCAACACTTAGCATTCCTCTTGATGATCATATACCTGTTCTTGAGGATAAGATTATTCTTCCTCAGAAAAGAAATAATCTTCTTCCCAAAGAGGCACCTATTCCTTCTCCTAAAGAGAAGAGTATCCTTTCTCCGAAGAAAAGAGATATTTTTCTTCCTAAGGAAAAATTTGTTCCTTCTCCTAAAGATGAGTCCATTCTTCCTCCCAAGGATAAAAACACTCTTCCTCCCAAGTGCCAAGCTATTCCTCCTAAGGGTATACCTATTCCTCCTCTTCATGATGGACCCAGTCTCCTTCCTACACCTCCCATTCCTCCATTATATGGTGCAGTCCCTCCTCCTTCATCTTAGAAAGAGAAGCGAGCAACCTCTCCTATTGTCCAACCTAAAAGACCTCAACCCATTCATCCTTCCCTAAAAGAAGAGCAAAAGCCTATACCTGATGAACCTAAACCTCCTCAACTTTCAACCAAATATAGAAGAAACCATTGTGCGAGAGAACACCGACAGAGACATCGTGCTAGAGCTCGTAAAGTTGCTTCCCAAACCATTTCCTCTCCTAAAACACCAACTCTTGACATGATTCCAATTTATGCTAAACAAGATGTTCAACCTAATTCTCCAAGACGCAAAATGCTTAAGACAAATGATGGTTCAAGTTCTATTCCTATTAGAGTTCCTATTTTTATTAATCTTGATGAAGAAATAGGTGAAAATATTGTTAATGATGAAAATGTTGATCCTAATATTTCTGATGATGAATATGAATATGTTGATGTTGACAATTATTTGTCTGCAAAATTTTCAAAAGCACTAATCCTAGTTCCTAGTAACGAACAAAGTGACTCATCCTTAGAGCATGGTCCTTGTTTGGAACTTGTGCTAACTCCATCTACTGTGCTTGATGTGGCTCCTCTTGCGAGTTGTCCACCTTCTCAAAACAATGATCAACAAGATCAGGGGAGGATGACGTGCTTGATTAGCTTCATTAGAATCATGGAATATCTTTCTCTCTCCTCTCTTGATTGTTTGTGATCCTTCTTCTATTTGTTTCCCCATTCTTCTATTTGTTGTCCCTAGTGTTGTATACTTAAGGACGATGCAAAGTGTTGAGATCTCGTTTGGTCTCTCCTATGTTGACTCAAAAGACACATGTGTTCCCTTCTTCCATGGTTTCCTTTCTTTGAGGGATGAGGACAATTCTATGCACATATATATACATGATATACATGAGTTATCATAAAAAGCATATCGACTCCAAAGTTACGTGAAGCCACACTGTGCTTTGTATTTTGTGTTCATTATCCTTTGATTTGTCCTCTATTGGGGGCTAAATTATTGCGATAACACTCATCCTACCTTAAAGAAATTGTGTTAGGTCCCGAAGACAATTGAGAGGGGGAGGGGGTGAATCAGTTGTCTAATAAATTCAAGCAAAACAACTTAACCAAAACTTAATGCTTAATACTGGTAAACCAAACTTTATGCTGGTAGACAGTTTCAATAGTTAATAGCAATAGCGGTAAAGATGAATGCATGAAATAGAAAGACAATAACATCCACAACACATAACACCAATGTTTGTACATGGAAACCCTGTAAGGGGAAAAACCATGGTGGGAAGCCTTACCCACAATCAAATGATACTACTGCAAATAGTATGTGTTTACAATATGGATTCTGCACATGCAGAAAGGCCAGCTGCCTAGAGCTCACTGCTCAATCACAAAATGAGAGTCACATTGACTACAATTGGATGGTTAAATCCAATGATAATGTACTACACAAAATAGCATCTTCATATGCTGGATTCAGTACCGATGTAGTTTTGATTACCTTCACAAAACCCTCCTTCAACCTTCAAATGATGTTTGCGTGTATAGCTCTGCTTATTTTCGCATATACTCTATTACAATTCTTCTTCCCAATCGCATATCGATCTTACAAATAAGATCTTACATATATACCATAACCTAAGACCAATTGAATAGGTCAGCTCACTAAAAGATATTACAATAAAATCAATTACAAACAAATCAATATCTGATGCATGATGTCGGCTCAATGCATTTACAATAATAATAAATCATCTCCATAACATGTCATGCTGATCTAGAGTAGATAAGTCTGTCGGTGCTTATCTTGGACCTATTTGCCGGTAACAAAAAATATGCAAACCCAAATAAACAGTTAACCAAATCGCCAAAGAAAAGTGATAGAATAATGTCTTCGACATAACCAAGTAGTTTCCAAGTCATTCCAAGTGCTGGTGAACAATATAATCTGCCGGTGAACCAAATACCAGTGTTTTGCATAAGTCTCTGTCTTGCCGGTGAACATAACCAAAAACTCCAAGTGCTGATAAGTAATGATAGGTGTTGACATCAATGAAAAAACCATAATAACATATCCAAAATACCAACAATCTCCCCCTTTGGAATTGATGGCAACACAAGATGGAAAAACTATCAAAGTGCCAAAACAGAAATTGCAAAAACCAAAAACCAACAATCTCCCAAAGAGATCATTAACCAAAAAGAAAAAATACATAATATCTCTCACTCTAAAGTAATAATCTCTCCCCCTAGGAATAATATGTGTTATCCAAGTGTTTTTCCATATCAATCTCTCCCCTTTTGACATCAAATGCCAAAGCAATACAAAACCAAATACATGTAGTTCAAAGAACTTATCACAAAATACCAACTCATTCAATATATCATCTACTCCCCCTGAGAAGTAGCTCTCCTCATCAAAGCCGAAATAAAGATTTCTCTGTTAATTATGTCGGTTGATGACAAACATCAACTGTCTAAGTCTCTACCGATGGGGGTAGGACTCCAAGTTGCTCTCTGAGATACTCAAATGTTTCCTTAGGCAAAGACTTTGTAAAAATATCTACAATCTGCTCTTTAGTATTCACATAAACCAATTTCACTTCTTTTGCTTCAACATTCTCCTTTAGAAAGTTCAGTTTGATAGAAACATGTTTAGTTTTAGAGTGAAGTACCGGGTTCTTTGATATATCAATTACTGTTGTATTGTCATAGTAGATAGTTATAGGTTTCTTGCAATTTACCTTTATGTCCTTCAACATTTTCTTGATCCATAGTACTTGTGTATAGCTGGTTGCTGCTGCAACATATTCTGATTCTGCAGTTGATAAACTTGTACAACTCTGTTTCTTTCTCAACCATGAAATTAGTCTGCTGCCAAGAAAAAATGCTCCACCGATGGTGTTTTTTCTGTCCACCACATCTCCTGCCCAATTAGCATCTGTGTATGCATGTAATTCAAAATGTTCATCTCGAGGATACCATAAACCAAGATTTGTAGTGCCTTGTAGGTACCAAAAAATCTTTTTCATTGCTAATTGGTGATTTTCTTTAGGATTACTCTGAAATCTTGAAACAATACATACTACATTCATAATATCAGGTCTTGTTTGTGTCAAATACAATAAACCTCCTATAATAGATTTGTATCTAGTCGGATTAACAGGTGTAGATTCATCCTTCAAAGATAATTTATCATTTGTAGTCATAGGTGTGCTTACCGGTTTACAATTCTCCATGCCAAATTTCTTTAGTAATTCCTTCAAGTACTTAGATTGACATAGGAATATACCTTTATCAGTCTGTGAAATCTGCAATCCTAAAAAGAATTTTATCTCTCCAATCATAGACATTTCAAATTCTTGCTGCATTTTGTTAGAAAAGTCTTTACACAAACCATCTTCTCCTCCAAAGATTATATCATCAACAACAAATTCAATAACCAAGATGTCATCATTAGTTACTTTGTAGTATAGATTGTTGTCAGCATTACCTTTTGTGTTACCAAACTTCAAAAGATATTTGTCCAATCTTGCATACCAAGCTCTAGGGGATTGTTTCAATCCATATAAAGATTTCCTTAACCTGCAAACCATGTCTTTGTTATTTGTCAAAGAAAATCCATCAGGTTGCTCAATGTAAACTTCTTCTTCAAGATTTCCATTTAGAAATGCACATTTAACATCCATTTGATATACTTTATAGTTCTTGTGTTCTGCAAAAGCCAATAAAAGTCTTATTGCCTCAATTCTAGCTACCGGTGCAAAGGTTTCATTGTAATCAATTCCTTCTTTATGAGAATATCCCTTACACAGCAATCTTGCTTTTTTTCTAATTACCATGCCATCTTCATTAAGTTTATTTCTAAGAACCCATTTAGTTCCAATTACATTTTTGTCTTTAGGTTGGGGAACTAATGACCAAGTGTTATTCCTTTCAATTTGTTCCAATTCATCTTCCATTGCTTTAATCCAATATTTATCTTCACATGCCTCGTTAACTGATTTAGGTTCAATTTGAGAAATAAGACATACCTCCTCATTTGCCAATCTTCCTCTAGTCATAACTCCTTGAAATTTGTTTCCAATTATCTGATCTTCAGAATGATTTAATTTTACATACTGGGGTGTTTTTGCTTGCTTGTTGTTCTTCAGTGACCGTTGAATCTCTAGATGATGCTGGTGTAACTGGATCACCATTTTGTACCGGTGTATTCACAGTAGGTTCATTTGTGATTATCTCTATTACCGGTACCAATTGTTAGGTCCCCGAGACAACTGAGAGGGGGGGGGGGGTGAATCAGTTGTCTAATAAATTCAACCAAAAACAACTTAACCAAAACTTAATGCTTAATTCCAGTTGTAGTCACATAAATCTGTCCATTTTAATTGAATAAATATTTTGTATTTATTTGATTAAAAATCCACTAGCCATCAGTTAATTAAATTAATATTTAATTAATTCGTCTTCAAACATTCTCCTATTAATTAAATAAATTATTCAATTTATTTTAATTAATTCATTCAACCAAATTCACAAATCAATTAAATGAATAAATCATATTTATTTCATTTTAATCCCCTTTTCCTCTTTTAAATAAATTAAATAAAACATTTATTTAAATCATAAATCCCCCCCCCCCCCCCCACTTGCATTTTCCTACAAATGCAACATGATACTAGGCGGACACTATAGAACCATTTCCACCTGTTCCTTCTCCAATTGACCTCATTGACTCATCAGTTGAAAAATGGGAAGCAAAGAGAAGGTTAGAAGCAGTAGATACAAGAGGAGCAGTAGTTCAAGATCGGGCAGTACCAACAGCTTAATAAGCAGTTTATCTTATTGATCCATCACTTGTGGCAGAGCCACCTGTTTGAGAGCCAACAACATTTCTTGCCCTATGAACGTGCCCTGGCAGATAATACCCTCCTGGAACTAGAACTATTCTAAAGGGGGGCCCTCCCGGGGGGTTAGATTAATTGCGGGGAAATTGAGTTACCACCCTGCAGAATAATTAGGACCTCCAACTATATACCGACTAGCCCATAGAATAGTAGGGTGCCATTTATCACCCTACTACCATAATGTTGAGGTAGATTAGTTGTAGGGGGCCACCCAACCCAATCTATATCCTCCTGAGCCCCACCCCTACATGGGGGGTTATCCAACTAATCTATCGACTAGAATTCCTTATGAAAGCAGGCTGATTAATGCCTATAAATAATCAGTTTCCTACCCTACATTGGGTAGGAAAATGCAACTTGCACACATTTATTGAAATAAATTAATTTATTTAAAATAAAAATCATTTTTTCCCTCACCTACCAAATCCACTTGCATTCCTAAACCCCCTTCTAGATTCTTCTAACCCCTTCCTATTTAGCCTAATCCATCCCCTAATTATTGTCACAATCCTAAGCAACTTGAAGTCACTTCTCAAAGACTTCAAAGTCTTTGAAAAGCATTAAATGCTTTGTGTGTTGAACAATTTAACCTCCAAAGTCTTCTAAAACCACTAATGGCTCTTGCATGACCATTTATGGCTCTTACATAACCATTTATGGTTATTTCAACTTGCACTCATGTGTCTCCTCAAACATTTATTGCTTTGACAATGGTTATCCCTTTTTCCTTTACACAAGAGTTTATCCATTGGATAAAAACTTTATTCTTTGAATAAAGAATTTATTCATTCAACCCAACCTTGACCTTAACTCCCAAGTTAACTCTCAGGTCATGTCAAGCATTTAATGCTTATTCCCTCTCCTCTCAACCTATCTCACATTGACACTTATCATCCTGGGATTGGGTTGAAAGACCTCACATGGATTGATATCATTCAATCTTGACCCTTGTTGAGATTACTCAATCTCAACCATTCATTGCTCCATTTTTTCTATAAATAGAGCCCATTCCTTCATAATCCAGATCCTGAAAACTTGTATACATCTAAGTTATAGAGATTTTTAGAGAGAATTTAGCATAAATCACTAATATCTTGTCATTTTGGTTTAAAAGAAATCATTTTAGCATCATAGCATCTAGTATTAGCTTTTTATTCACATTTAAAGTAAATACTTCAATCTCAAACCTCCATAAGCATCCATAGTGCAAAAAGCTGTTGAGAGCTACACTAGTTTGGAACTTGGAGAGGAGAGGAACAAAGGAGAAGGAGCTAAGAGCATGTTAGGAGGCATTTAGAGATGCCTCATCATATTTACTTTCCTAGTTAAATATTCTCTCATGCTTTTGGTATCTATTTTGATATGCCTATTTAGAATAATCTTTTATTGTTAACACTAACATTTTGCTCTTGTGTGTGTGTTGTCATCGAACAAATTTTCTAACCCCTTTTGCAGAGCATCACCGGTAAACCAAACTTTATGCTAGTAGACAGTTTCAATAGTTAATAGCAATACCAGTAAATATTAATGCATGAAACAGAAAGACAATAACATCCACAACACATAACACCAACATTTGTACGTGGAAACCCTATAAGGGGAAAAACCACGGTGGGAAGCCTTACCCATAATCAAATGATACTACTACAGATAGTATGTGTTTACAATATGGATTATGCACATGTAGAAAGGCCAGCTGCCTAGAGCTCACTGCCCAATCACAAAATGAGAGTCACACTGACTATAATTGGATGGTTAAATCCAATGATAATGTACTGCACAAAATAACATCTTCATATGTTGGATTCAGTACCGGTGTAGTTTTGATTGCCTTCACAAAACCCTCCTTCAACCTTCAAATGATGTTTGCGTGTATAGCTCTGCTTATTTTCACATATACTCTATTACAATTCTTCTTCCCAATTGCATATCGATATTACAAATAAGATCTTACATATATACCATAACCTAAGACCAATTGAATAGGTCGGCTCACTAAAAGATATTAAAATAAAATCAATTACAAACAAATCAATATCCGATGCATGATGTCGGCTCAATGCATTTACAATAATAATAAATCATCTCCATAACATGTCATGCTGATCTAGAGTAGATAAGTCTGTCGATGCTTATCTTGGACCTATTTGCCGGTAACAACAAATATGCAAACCCAAATAAACAGTTAACCAAATCGCCAAAACAAAGTGATAGAATAATGTCTTCGACATAACCAAGTAGTTTCCAAGTCATTCCAAGTGCCGGTGAACCAAATACCAGTGTTTTGCATAAGTCTCTGTCCTACCGGTGAACATAACCAAAAACTCCAAGTGCTGATAAGTAATGACAGGTGTTGACATCAATGAAAAAACCATATTAACATATCCAAAATACCAACAATCTCCCCCTTTGGAATTGATGGCAACACAAGATGGAAAAACTATCAAAGTGCCAAAACAGAAATTGCAAAAACCAAAAACCAACAATCTCCCAAAGAGATCATTAACCAAAAAGAAAAAATACATAATATCTCTCACTCCAAAGTAATAATCTCTCCCCCTAGAAATAATATGTGTTATCCATGTGTTTTGGTCCTAGAGACAACTAAGAGGGGGGTGGGGTGGGTGGGTGGTGAATCAGTTGTCTAATAAATTCAACCAAAAACAACTTAACATAAACTTAATGCTTAATACGGGTAAACCAAACTTTATGCCGGTAGATAGTTTCAATAGTTTATAGCAATACCGGTAAAGATTAGTGCATGAAACATAAAGATAATAACATCCACAACACATAACACCAATGTTTGTACGTGGAAACCCTGTAAGGGGAAAAACCACGGTGGGAAGCCTTACCCACAATCAAATGATACTACTGCAGATAGTATGTGTTTACAATATGGATTCTGCACATGCAGAAAGGCCAGCTGCCTAGAGCTCACTGCTCAATCACAAAATGAGAGTCACATTGACTACAATTAGATGGTTAAATCCAATGATAATGTACTGCACAAAATAGCATCTTCATATGCTGGATTCAGTACCCATGTAGTTTTGATTGCCTTCAAAAAACCCTCCTTCAACCTTCAAATGATGTCTGCATGTATAGCTCTTCTTATTTTCACATATACTTTATTACAATTCTTCTTCCCAATCGCATATTGATCTTACAAATAAGATCTTACATATATACCATAACCTAAGACCAATTGAATAGGTCGGCTCACTAAAAGATATTACAATAAAATCAATTACAAACAAATCAATATCCGATGCATGATGTCGACTCAATGCATTTACAATAATAATAAATCATCTCCATAACATCCTGTGCTAATCTGGAGTAGATAAGTCTGTTGGTGCTTATCCGGGACCTATTTGCCGGTAATAGCAAATATGCAAACCTGAATAAACAGTTAACCAAATCGCCAAAAAAAAGTGATAGAATAATGTCTTTGACATAACCAAGTAGTTTCCAAGTCATTCCAATTGTCGGTGAACAATATAATCTGCCGGTGAACCAAATACCAGTGTTTTGCACAAGTCTCTGT
The DNA here is from genome assembly GCF_030272615.1 of Cryptomeria japonica. Classification (NCBI taxonomy): domain Eukaryota; kingdom Viridiplantae; phylum Streptophyta; class Pinopsida; order Cupressales; family Cupressaceae; genus Cryptomeria; species Cryptomeria japonica. The sequence continues at coordinate 676,160,304 of NC_081414.1, read as the reverse complement.
CTTGTCGGTGAACATAACCAAAATCTCTAAGTGCTGATAAGTAATGACAATTGTTGACATCAATGACAAAACCATATTAACATATCCAAAATACCAACAATCTCCCACTTTGGCATTGATGGAAACACAAGATGGAAAAAATACCAAAGTGCCAAAACAGAAATGCCAAAAATAAAAAACCAACAATCTACCAAAGAGATCATTAACTAGAAATCAAAAATACATAATATCTCTCACTCCAAAGTAATAATCTCTCCCCCTAGGAATAATATGTGTTATCCATGTGTTTTGGTCCTGGAGACAACTGAGAAGGGGGGGGGGGATCAGTTGTCTAATAAATTCAACCAAAAACAACTTAACATAAACTTAATGCTTAATACCAGTAAACCAAACTTTATGCCAGTAGATAGTTTCAATAGTTAATAGCAATATCGGTAAAGATTAATGCATGAAATAGAAAGACAATAACATCCACAACACATAACACCAATGTTTGTACGTGGAAACCCTGTAAGGGGAAAAACCATTGTGGGAAGCCTTACCCACAATCAAATGATACTACTACAGATAGTATGTGTTTACAATATGGATTCTGCACTTGTAGAAAGGCCAGCTGCCTAGAGCTCACTGCTCAATCACAAAATGAGAGTCACACTAACTACAAATGGATGGTTAAATCCAATGATAATGTAATGCACAAAATAGAATCTTCATATGTTGGATTCAGTACCCATGTAGTTCTGATTGCCTTCACAAAACCCTCCTTCAACCTTCAAATGATGTCTGCGTGTATTGCTCTTCTTATTTTCGCATATACTCTATTACAATTCTTCTTCCTAATCGTATATCGATCTTACAAATAAGATCTTACATATATACCATAACCTAAGACCAATTGAATAAGTCGGCTCACTAAAAGATATTACAATAAAATCAATTACAAACAAATCAATATCCGATGCATGATGTCGACTTAATGCATTTACAATAATAATAAATCATCTCCATAACATGTCATGCTGATCTGGAGTAGATAAGTCTGTCGGTGCTTATCCTGGACCTATTTGCTGGTAAAAAAAAAATGCAAACCCGAATAAACAGTTAACCAAATCACCAAAACAAAGTGAGAGAATAATGTCTTTGACATAACCAAGTAGTTTCCAAGTCATTCCAAGTGTCGGTGAACAATATAATCTGTTGGTGAACCAAATACCAGTGTTTGCATAAGTCTCTGTCTTGCCGGTGAACATAACCAAAAACTCCAAGTGCTGATAAGTAATGACAGGTGTTGACATCAATGACAAAACCATATTAACATATCCAAAATACAAACAAATTTCTCCTGACAAGGTGTGCGCAATCGCTTTAACGTGGGGGCATACACTCCGCTCATGATTCTCTCTCTTGATACTTAGCTTAGCGAACTTTGTCTTTGCTTTGTAAGTTTTGGTATTTTTCTTTTCATGACTCATCGTAAGAGAACCTTACATGATCTTCCCTTTTACCTTATCATTGAAGTTATAAGATCCTACAGTCCACTGGGGGCTTGGTGTATCTTGCCTCTTTGACGTGGTGAAAGTCTTTCAATCTGAACTCCTTGTACTTTACCACGAGTATTTGCATAAGCTTAGATTCCCGCTAAAGTAGGGTCTATAGTGTCCTAAAATTGCACCCCTTGCAAATTTTGATCTCATTTGGGTCTTCACCTTAGTGTTTGCACCTCTTGGCTTGATTGGAGACCTGATTATGCTCATACAAGTTATAAATACCACCTAACTCGAAGTGCACTACACATGCCACCTTGATCCTGCCCCGAAATAGGGCAGGACCAGGGCATGGCACCTTGGTTCTCACCAGGACTAGGGCGCGGCACCCTGGTCCTCCTTAATGGGGACCCATTTTGGACCCCTTAACCCATCTTAAATTTGAGTTGGAAAAATCCCTCCATGTCGGCTCATGTCGAAAAATTAGTCAATTAATCTGACAAGCAAGTATATAAGAGGATTTCCCCTCTCATTTGGACATCTATCATGCACACACAAGAGTTCTTCAAGCATCCAAGAGATCAAGAATTCAAGAGCAATTGAGCATTTTCAATCTTCCTTCAAGCTTTGGAGCAACAATAGAGTCAAAATTTCAAGCATTGAAGAGGAGATCATCATTCTAACTCATGAAGTCCTAATTCCATGTGGAGGAAAGCAAAAATTCACAAGGAGGTATACGCATTTCATTTTCAGTCAATTCAACATTCCCTCAAAGAGGAGGATTTCTACTTTCAATCATTTCAATTACATTATTTCAACCACTTGGTTAATTCCAAAACCGGGGTTTGACCCAAAGGCATGTCCCTATTCCCAACACATTTCCCTTTTCTTTTGTGTGCAGAAAAACATGTATGCAATTGTAACTCTCAGGATAAGCTTCATACATGGAGATGTAAAAACCCTTTTCGACGCTCGAAAATCTCGGAGGACCAAGAGAGGGTGTCTTGGTCCTTGCACACAGTTCCTGCTACTTTTGGCAGTTTTCACAGAGCAACTCCGAATCGTCTCATACTTCTCAAATCCAAGTGCACGACGAAATTCCGACTCTACAATTCACTGTTTTCTCTGATTTGGCTTCATTCCTTGCATTTAATCCTAATTCAACTAGTCAACTTACAAAAGAGGGTCAAACACATTCTATTTCAGTCAATCTACTTAATATTCAGTCCTAATCTGATTAGTGACTGAATCTAGTGGATTTCCCCCCTCTTTTGAATGTAAAGTCCTCCAAATGAAAATTGACTTAGTGATTTCTCCCTTCCACATGCTGAATTTGCTAAGCCCGAAATTTTCCACTTTACAAAAGGTTCAAAGATACATGATATGAACCTTGGAAGCTAAAGATGAAGGATCTCTTAAAAGAAAGAGATTGATGAATTGTTATGAAGAGATGATAAACCAAAAAAAAAAAAATTGGATGAAGAATGGGTAAAAGTAGATTAAAAGATAGGTATTGTTTGTAGAATATAATGAGAGATGTACCGAACTAAGAGTCTCATTAACTTGTTAGTCTTGAAAGGAAAATTATATTCTCTTCACATGAAGGATGGGGATTGAGTTGTAGAACACTCAAATTCATTTAATTTAGTTCAAGTTTAATTATAGTTGATGCCCTCCTAAATGGCACAATGTTAGTTTATGATCAAAGAACACAAAACACACAAGACGTTAGCGTTAGTCAATCAAAAACTAAACACAAATGAAGGCATTCCAAGAGAGATACTAAAAACACATGCTAATGAATCTAACTAAAGAAGTAAGACAATGAGATATCTCCAACTATCTCTTAACATGATATTAACTCCTTTCTCCCTTGTTCCTCTCCTCTCCAAGTTCCAAAATAGTGTAGCTCTCAGCAGCTTTTTGCACTATGGATGCTTATGGAGGATTGAGATTTGTAGAATAGCTCCAAACATGAAATGAAAAGCTATTTTTAATGCTAAAATGATTGATTTTATCAAAAAGACAAGATTTAGTTATGCTATGCTAAATGCTCTCTAAAATGGCTATAGTCTAAATGCTTACAAGTTTTCAGGATCTGGATTATGAAGGAATGGGCTCTATTTATAGAAAAAATGGAGCAATGGATGGCCAGGATTAAAAGGTTTAATCAAGGGTCAAGCTTGAAAGTTGGGGATCCATGTGCACAATTGGCACCAATAAAATAGTGACAAGTGTCAACACAGGATTGGGTTGAGAGAAGAGGTTGGAGGCATTAAAGGCCTGAGAAGACCTCATGGTTATCTAAAGGCTAAGGGTCAAGTCTAAATTAAGCTTACCCACTGGATTATGAGTTAATGCAAGGATACACCTTTGTGCAAATGATTAAGAGATAATCATGGTCAAAGGATTAAATGCTTGATGAGACCCTTGGGTTAGATAGAGGTTGAGTCAAAACAAATGTTTTAACCATGTGGGAGGGTTTGGGTTAACCATTAATGGTTATTGGAGACTTTGTGGATTAAGTGGTTGAAAGTTGGAAGCCTTTAATGGTTTTCAAAGACTTTGGGGTTTTTGGTGGTTGAAGGTTGAAAACCTTCAATGGTTATCCAAGACTTTGGGCCATTTGAGAAGTGACTCCATTTTGCTTAGGAATGTGACAATAATTAGGGGATGGATTAGGCTAATTAGGAAGGGGTTAGAAGAATCTAGAAGGGGATTAGATTTTGCAAGTGGATTTGGTGGGTGAGGGAAAATAGGATTTTATTAAAATAAAAATTCATTTATTTCAAAATGTGTGCAAGTTGCATTTGTAGGAAAATGCAAGTGGGGTGGGGATAATGATTTAAATAAATGTTTTATTTAATTTATTTAAAAGAGGAAAAGGGGGATTTAATTAAATAAATAGATTTTATTTATTTAATTGATTGGAATTGGATTTAATGAATTAATTAAAATAAATTGAATAATTTATTTAATTAATAGAAGAATGTTTGGGGATGAATTAATTAAATATTAATTTAATTAACTGGTGGCTAGTGGATTTTTAATCAAATAAATACGAAATATTCATTTAATTAAAATGGACAGATTTGTGTGACTACATTTGCCCCTCTTTGAGACGGTGCAGTTTATCGCGTCGTTTCAAAGAAAGAAAAATAGGTGTGAAGAAATGCCCCATAAAATATGAATTTAATGGGTGGTATGCCCCCTCGAGAGATGGGCCGAAAAATTTCAAAAAAATCGGGCGATCTCTCGAAAAAGAATGAGAAGTGGAGGGGAGGTAGAATAGAAGAAATTAGAACTAATGATGAAAGAATGGGAGAAAATGGAGTGAATATGAAGAAACAACAAACCAGCGAGTACCCTGAAGTCATGCAAGAGATACATAGCAGATGTAGTGTGGGGTTTTGATTGATGCTATACAATTGATCAAAATTGGTTGGACAATTTGGTGCAATCGGTTGAATTGCCCTGGTCAAGTCAAAGCGTGACAGTTGATGTCAGTTGGTCGCTTGGACATGATAAAGTCTGAGTAAGTGAATCAAAGTGACCTGATGGTGACTTAGACAATTGATGTAATTGCCCGATGAAGTCAAGGTATATGAAGCAAAATACTCGTTGAGACGTAGACAATTGATGTAATTGTCCGTTGGATTGTGTTTGATTGGTTGATCAATTGATAGTGTGTGCGTGTGATGGATGGTTGTGGGGAATCATGGCAACCCCGTTGAGACTAGGTCATTGTGATAAATGCCTGATGTAGTCTACGATTACCATATTCGATTACCTGTTGAGACCCGAAGATACTTGATCAGAGTATCTGTTGATAGTCTAGGTGTGTGGGAGTCGATGTATCTGTGTAGATAGAGTAACTGACTTAATTTTGTGGATGAGTGAGGATGGGAAGCGATGAAGGGATTAGGATGATGTTGATGATCAAGATAGGGAGGGTGAGAGGGGATTTGATGTTAGATAGAAGATATGGAGGACTAGGATCGAGTCCTATGGAAGAAGATGAGTAAAATAGAGTATGCATTATTATGACTATGTATGCATGATATGCAGCTATTATGAATGTATGGATGGGTGGAATGCAACGAAATGCAATATATACAAATGAGATGGAATGACGATCCATGGTGCTTTATTTTTCATCATTGAGCTTTAAAATGTTGTAAGAAAATACAAGCAACTTGACATAAAGATTCAAGATGACCAGAGTCTTTCTTACATGGATTTTGATATAGCAAGTTAATACAAGCAACTTGATATAATGGATCAAGTTGACCTGAGTATTGCTTGCGGAACAGATAAGGATTATCTCCTTTCATGCATGACTTGGATCGTCCTCCTTGATCTTAGGCTGATCATATCCTGAGACAAGTGCATACCGTACTAAGAAATAAAAACCTTTATCCAAATTGGATGAGGAGGAACCAAAGAATGAGCATTGTACCTGTAAACAAATAGTATATACATAAAGAATAAAAGAATATGGATCCTTGGTAATGGTTCATGCTCATATGGTCGAGGTATACGCTGTAGTCAGCAAGCCGTAATGATCTATGACTTTATTTGGCATAAGATTACGTAGCTTAGTGAACTTCCCACGTAGACACCATTAGTACATGCCCCAGAACTTCATCGGAAGTAATGCGCAAATGATACAAAACAATGCTGAAAGATCCTAATACAGATAAACAAACGATTGTACTCACAAATCAACCAAGTATTTGATAGCTTAACATAATTTTCTTGTCAAAGAAAATGTCATCTTGTCTTTGTTTTGATAAGGAAGGATGCATCCTTGTTTAAGACAGTTTGGATTGTTGATGTTGATTGTGTTGGTCGAGTGATAAGTGGTCATTTGTGTGAGTATTTTGTCAATGTTTGTTTTGTATCTGATCGGATGAATATGTACAAGGTGTTGTCATGTTTTTGGGTGATTTTCGATGGTTTTTCCGATGTTTTTGGATTTTGTGTAATAGTTTTTGAATGTTTGTGGATTTTGTGAGTCATTTTTGAATGTTTTTGGATTTTGTATTGTTTGTGAATGTTTTTGATATTTTCTGGGACATTTTTGAATGTTTTTGCCAATGAATCACCAGTAATGTAGAATCCACTTCCATCATCTAGATTGTAAGGTCATTGGCCCCAAGTTGGACATGATTTATGAAAAAGCGGGATGCTAGACGCATGAAGTACTTTCTTGGATGACAGATCAAATAACAAGCCATGGTTAGATGGATGGATGTGTGTATGTATGAATGTGATCGCAATGAGCCTGAAAGATACTGGAGCCATTGCCTTTACGAGTGGCGCCTGTTTGCCAGGTTTTCGCCATCGTACTTACCCAAGGTGCCACTGGAGTGGTTGTTCACCGTTTGGATGCATGATTTTTCTTTACTTTTTTGAATGTTTTTGTATTTTCTTTAGGACATTTTTCTGAATGTTTTTGGTATTTTCTTTAGGACATTTTTTCTGAATGTTTTTGGTATTTTCTGATATGCAGGGGAGCCTGATGCCTTGTACACCTTAGGTATAAAACCGTTTGAGGTGCATGCTATTGATTGGATCTGCGAGCGGTTCTCCTTCTGATGTAGCCAACTGATATGCCCCGGACCCGAATACAGCAGTGACAACATATGGGCCCAACCAGTTTGATTCAAACTTGCCTTGATGTTCTCTGTTTGGTTGGTTGCGAGGATTTTCTCGAAGAACAAGATCACCTACCTCAAATGTACGAGATCTAACTCGGTGATTGTAGCTTCTACTCATGCGCTGCTGATAGGCTTTGAGGTGATTGTATGCAGCTTGTCGCTTCTCATCTAGTAACTCTAAGTCCTGAAGACGGGATACTCTGTAGGCTTCATCATCGATGAGATTGTGCAAGGAAACCCGTAATGATGGTATCTCGACCTCAATAGGCAAGATAGCTTCTGCACCATAGACCAATGAATAAGGAGTTGCACCTGTAGGGGTCCGAATGCTAGTTCGATATGCCCATAGCGCTGGATTCAATTGAACATGCCAATCACGGCCGACATCATTGACTGTCTTCTTTAAGATCCTCAATATGTTTTTATTGGATGCTTCGGCCTGACCATTGCCTTGTGGGTAATAGGGAGTGGAAAAGCGGTGTTGGATATGAAATTTCTCACAAAGCTCACGAACATCCTGATTTTTGAAAGGAAGACCGTTATCTGTGACAATGGACATGGGCACACCATACCGGCAGATGATGTAATTGAGGATGAATGAGGCGATCTGCTTGCCGGTGACTTGGGTAAGTGGAACAGCTTCGATCCACTTGGTGAAATATTCGGTGGCGGTAATAATGAATTTATGGCCGTTGGATGAAGATGGATGAATCTTACCCACAAGGTCAAGGCCCCATTGACAAAAAGGCCATGGTGTTGTGATTGGTTGCAGTTCCTGTGCCGGTGCATGTATCAGGTCGCCATGAACTTGACATTTCTTGCATTTTCTGACAAAGTAGTAGGAATCCTTTTCCATAGATGGCCAATAATATCCAGCTCGCATGATCTTCTTGGCTAGTGATGGACCACTTGAGTGAGTCCCGCAAATTCCTTCATGTACCTTTTCCAAAGCCTTTGTTATCTCATCCTGTTCCAGACATCGAAGGAGAGTACCATCAAGACCGCGTCGGTATAGGGTTTCGGCAATAATGGTATATCGAGCAGTTTGGCGAATGAAGGTTTTACGTTGGTTATTTGATTGGTTGGGAGGAAGGGTATGATCGCGAAGATAGGTGTAGAAATCACCGTACCATGGGGATTCAGAACCGACAAGGCGACATATCATTTCGGATTCGGGGATATCATAAGCGGGAATCCAAAGCTGTTCTACCAAGAACTCGTAGCGTGTTGAATTTTGTGGAAGATCTAGTAGAGATGCGATGGTAGCCATAGCGTCAGCAGCTCGATTCTGATCTCTTGGTATCTGCTCAAAAGTGATAGTAGTAAATGATGTCTTTAGATTGTCCACCATTTGCTTGTATGGCATGAGTTTATCATCTTTGGTCTGATACTCATCTGTTGCTTGTCGAATGACCAGTTGGGAGTCGCCATATACTTGTAGTTCTTTTAATTTCCATTGTATGGCTAGCCCGAGTCCTGTGATCAAAGCCTCATACTCTGCTATGTTGTTTGTGCATGGAAATGTGAGCCTGTAAGACTTCGGGATGCTATCACCTTGAGGTGTGATAAACAGAATGCCTACCCCCGAGCCGTGCCTAGTGTATGAACCATCAAAATATAGTTTCCATGGTTGTGCTGTTGTGATCATGAATATCTCTTCATCTGGAAAATTGGAAATGAGAGGATGATCGCCTATGAGTGGTGCATCGGCCAACTGATCTGCAATAACTTGACCTTTGATAGCTTTACGGTCTACGTACTCAATGTCAAATTCACTTAGAATCATCACCCATTTGGCCAAGCGACCTGTCAATGCTGCTTTGCTGAATAAATACTTGAGTGGATCAATCTTTGCAATGAGTTGTACCTTGTGTGTTAATAGATAGTGCCGCAATTTAGTGGCTGCTAAGATTACTGCTAGGCAAGCTCGCTCAATAGGTGTGTAACTGAGTTCATAGCCAACCAGTGTGCGAGAGATGTAGTAAACAACACACTCTTTGCCTTCTGCATTATGTTGTGCCAGTAATACACCTAATGCTGTACTTGTTGCTGAGATATAGAGCAATAATGGTCTACTTGGATCTGGTGGCATCAGCAATGGTGGATTCATGAGATAGTCTTTAAGCGCCTGAAATGCTTGCTGGCATCTGTCATCCCACTGAAAGCGGATGTTCTTGTGTAGCAGGTGTGTGAAGGGGTGACACTTATCAGCCAATTGTGCAATGAATCTTCGGATGGATTGAAGCTGTCCTTGTAGTGTCCTTAGCTGACTGATATTCTTTGGAGGTGGCATGTCCATGATAGCTTTTACCTTTGCTGGATCGACCTCAATGCCTTTGCTTGAGACAATGTATCCTAGAAGCTTCCCGGAGGTCGCTCCAAAGACACATTTCTTTGGGTTGAGTCGAACATGGTATTGTTCCAGTCTATCAAAGATTTGATCTAAGATGTGAAGATGTCCTTCTCTAGTAAGTGATTTTGCTAGTAAATCATCCACATAATCTTCCATCATAGTATGCATCATGTCATGGAAGATGGTGGTCATTGCTCTTTGATAGGTTGCTCCTGCATTCTTTAGACCGAAAGGCATTACATTCCAGCAGTATGTGCCCCATGGACATGTGAAGGCTGTCTTATGTTGGTCCTCTGGTGCGATCTTTATTTGATTGTATCCTGAAAAGCCATCCATGAGTGAAAGCATGGCATGTCCTGCTGTCAAATCTACTATGATGTCGATATTTGGTAGAGGGAAGTCATCCTTAGGACATGCCTTATTCAGATCTCTGAAGTCTGTACAAATGCGGATGCCCCCTTTTGGTTTGCCAACTGGTACAATGTTGGAGATCCATTCTGCATAATCAATTGGTCTAATGAAACCAACATCCAGGAGTTTCTTAAGTTCAGTTTTGACTAGCACGACAATCTGAGGATGCATCTTACGAAGCTTCTGCTTGACAGGTTTGGCTCCTTTTGCTACTGTGAGATGATGCATGACTAAATCAGGGTCAAGCCCAGGCATGTCTGCATATGACCATGCGAAGTTGATCTGACGCTTCTGGAAGAACTCTATGAATTGAGGCTGTTCCTCTGGAGTGAGAAGAGATGCCAGATGTATGATATGAGGGTTTTCAGGAGTCCCCACATTGTATTCTTGGGTCTCCTCAATGAGGATCGTTGATCGTTCCTGTTGTGTACTAGCAGGGAGAATGTCAAACCCTTCATCCTCAGGCGCCTCAGAGAGGTTTTCACCGTTGGATATGCTCTTTCTTTTTTCTTTTGTCGGATCAAACAGCGCCACCGTGTGGTTTTCACTGGAAGATCCATGTTTTATTGTTATATTTTTGCAGCTGAAGGGTTTGGCATCCGCCCCGAAGTATGCTGCGCTATTAAGTTGAATGGCGAATCCAGCTTTGTGATCCCCGCTTGGTAGATTATCCCTTAATTCCAAAAAGTCGATGATAGCCTCATCGTTCTGGAAGAGGTCAAGACATGGGGGATTTGGTTGGTTCCATTCGATAAGTTCAGGGTGGATAATGGGCATTACTTCATCGATTAGGTTAAGTGCGTTAGAGGTATCAGTGAGGGTTAAGACGTTATGATGAAGGTCGTTAATGGTACTCTCCCTGTCAGAATCAGGCGTAGGATGAGACATAGGGTCTGTGGAAGATGTTTCCAGCTCAGGTACCCAAGTGGTCTTTATCTGTGCCTCTCCGTAAACAGGGATGTCTTTGCGGGGCGGAGGTGGTGATGTGTCTTCCTCATCTGAAGTATTAAGCTGCACCGAATCAAATTCCCACTCATGTGAGTCGGTCTTTGAATCACTTTCCAGCATCCGATTGCTATACCATACTGGGATGTTGCTGGAGTTGAATACTGCAGGCGTAACTGGTTTATGTACCTTTGTGGTGATCGGTGTTGCAGGAACCGTGATGGGATTTAAAGGATTGGTTACTGGAAGTATCGGTAATGGTGACTCAGTGGCTTCTACTGGAATTACTGGCGCCATAGATGTTGTTGCGGATTCTGATACAGTTGTTCTGCTAATGGTACTATGGATGTAATGGCTGTTGCGAATGGGATTACTGGTTTGATTGGTGGGATGATTGGTATTGTAGATGGTGGAGTTGGGGTTTTGAGCCTCAGTGGGGCAGTGGGGATAGTGCTTGATGGTGCTTTGATTATGAAAGGTGTCCTCTTTGCAGTAGGTGGGCAAAATGGTTTGCTGGGTTTTCCTTTGAATCTGAGTTTAGGAAGGATCTCTTTTTCAAAGCCAAGGCCTGTATTACCTTTGGGCTTGAATTCTGGTAGCAGAGGTTCGTGTCGTCCTTGTTTGCAGTATCCCAAAGCACTCTGACCATCATATCCCATTCTTTGCATAATGAGAAGGCCTTTGCCATACTGATCCGTAGGCAGTGTAACTCGCGGTTTATCAGTGGTGATGGGATCTTTATAGATCCATTCCGCTAGGTCCTCATCTTGTGTTTCTTCCTCTTGACTCTTTCCAAGGACGAAAGGCGTCAAGGCACATGCTGGCGTGATTAGTGGTTGCTGGAGCAACTGCTGTGGTTTACCATGTGTTCTAGGAGAAGTGGGCATTTGTCCCACACAAAAGAGCTGACTCAAGTTGTATTCTCCAGGACCTTCCTCTACGACCTTCATTTTAAGCTTTTCTTGCTTGGGTATAGGGGTGTTTGAACTGGCAAGAGAGGTGGGATTTACATATGATGTGGAGGAAATGGCTTCCCTATTATTAGGAACAGTAATCTCTGGTTGATGGCTGATATTATGGCAAAATGCAAAGGGATTTGCGTCGCCCAGGATTGTGACCTCTGCACCATTATGTGGGAACTTGAGACATTGATGGTAGGTAGATGGAATGGCTTGCATGGCATGTATCCAAGGTCTCCCTAATAATAGATTATATGGCAGAGGAAGGTCCAGAACCTGACAAATGATATGCTTTACCACAGGGCCCACTCGGATTGGTAGTACCACAGCTCCTTTGGATGAACGCTCTGCATCATCATAGGCCTTGATGGTGATCTTCTTGCGAGGATCCACTGATTCTATTGCATATCCCAATGCTGTGACCAACTGTAGTGTGCAAATGTTTAGGCCTGCTCCATTATCGATCAAGACTCGCTTGATCCTGTGTTGGTTGACAAAGCCTTCAATGTGGAGTGAGGCGTTATGAGGTTGTTGGAACGAAGAGTTGTCACTTTCGGAAAAAGTGAGACAAGGTGATGACTTTAGATTTCCAACCATGGCTTGAAATTGGTCCGTGTTCAGGTTTGCAGGGATTGACGCCTCTTGGAGTGCTTGATCCAAGATAGTTTTATGAGAGGGTGACAGACGCAATAGCTCCAAAATGGATATAAGCGCAGGCGTTTTGTCTAATTGTTCCACAAGATTGTACTGCTTTGGGATGGAGGTGGTGCCTTGTGGAGCTGCCTTGATGGTGACCTTGCCACGACGTGTAACAACATTGCAATTTGAGGTGGGATTTTTGAAGGTGATAGTTGCAATTTGTTCACTGGCATCATACAGGTGATTGACAGTATAATTATACGCAGCCTGCGTATAATCAGTGGTATCAGTGCCTCGCCTAGAAGTGGAAGGACCCCTTTGATTTTGTGATGGAAGTGGATTCTTGAACATCTGATGATCATTATTGGTTGTTTTTGGGTCATGTCCTTCAATTTCAATTTTTCGTTGCCTTGACCGTGATCGGGTTTGAGCCATTTTGTTTGCAAGTTTGTTTTGAAGTTGATTGAAGATGATGATGAGTTGTTCGATGAAAGATGGATGATTAGTGGAATGTAGATCTCTAGCACTCTAAAGGTAAATGTAACCAGAATTCTTTCTTTGAATTGCTTGTTTGTTTTGATGATTTTGGATGTGATAAGGTGCAGAGAAATCTGAGATGTGTTACAGATTTAACTACCTAGCAATGAGAGGATTCACTCATGAACTAGTTTTACCCTGCATAGATGTGTCTCTTAGGATGAGCTTATCCTAGATGTAGAAACAATCTAAAAAGTGATGTGATGTGTTTGATTTCAAGCAATATCTAAAAGAGAACTTGGGACAAGAACCTCTTAATGTTTTGAGAGTTTTGGGATGGATTGATGATGAAGTGATGATGTATGAATGAGATGATGGATGTTTTTGTTTTCAACTTCAATCTTTCAATAAAAACTTTGTGTCACAAATGGGACAAACTCTATCTCTTCCCTTTCGGGCGTTGGTGGCACTTCTCGAGCTGTGTTGTAGGTGATACAGATGTTTGGGAAGAAGTTGGGATTAATCTTTCCTCCTTGATTTTTGTGATAACTCAGAGCTCTATATTGCATAAAAGCTCTGCGGTTCAATGATTCAGAATCAAATTCGTTTGTTTTACCTTGAAGGTACAGACGCATGCGATGTAGAAAGACTCTATGTGAGACAAAGATTTGTCTATTGAGATAGAAGAATTTCCTTCTTTTGATCAAAGCCTTTTGAGCTTAATGGTCTTCTTTTCAGGGTAATATTTTGATGACACTTCTTCTTTCGTAAGATGTGAAGAATGGTCATAAATTTTGTCTCTTTGTGTTGTTTGCACTTTGTTTTTGGTATTCTTGGTTGTGTTGACAGATGTTGGATGAGTACTTTGTTTTTTTTGAAAGTGATTTTCTGATTTTTCTTTGACAAGAAAACAAAGCAAGCACACAAACACAAGAATGTTGCCTAAAAAGGCACAAATGAGTATGGGTCTAGATTAACCCAATCCTTGGACTTGTTTTTGACCCTTCCTTTAGATTTATTTTAAGGTGTATTTCCAAAGCCTGAAGTCGGCTCAATTTGCACTAGGTCTGTAAAACGAACACACTTCAAACACTCTTTATCCCTATGGTCAGATGGCCAGTTGTGATAAATTTAGCCCACATCTTGATATTTCTTCGACTTTGGTACTACATACCTTATGAATCCCGCCGTGGCAGGTAAGGATGTGATATACTAAGTCTTGCACGAGCATAACAAATAGATGATCCCTATGATGGGGGAGTCACCACTTTTATCAAGCCACAAGTGACCTTTCAAAAAGCTATGTTTTTACTCAAGGAAATATGTATGGTGAGTATCTTGGGAGCAAAACCATATATGCTCTTGCACTAAATTATATCTCAAATATCCTCAATCAATAGAACGGGTGGGCTACTACTTAAAGGTGTTTAGTCATGTTCGATGTTTTTGGACATAAGTTCATTCTGCAGTGACTCACTTAAGAGCCTTGTAACTGGTGGTGGGGCCCATTTGTCCTTTCGGCCAGTTACACTGTAGGAACAGCTATACCCAAGGCTACAGCTTTCGCTCTCACCTGATTTCTATAGCGGCTCGAAGGATTTACCGCTCGAGGTCGTTCCCAAGAGTATCGATCCCTTGGCAGACCTCTCTTAAAAAGATAAAATTTGAGTGTTACTAACACTTTTCTCTTGCACCTAGGACCACGAGAGCCAATGGAGAGGATAGTGTGTGTTAGAGGTAGGACCACTCGACTGACTTTTGTGCACAAGCGTGCCAGATACGTAAAACACTTGTTCTTTTTAATCCAGCATTTGCAAATGTGATCTAACTATTTGGAGATGTTGCTCCAACAGTCATGGTGTTCTTTTTAACTTCAAAAAGCAATGTGTTTTTGTATTCTAGAATTTGAAATCCTGGTCAACTTAATGGAAAACACGTTTGCATGAAGTAAAAATCGCTTGCAAAAATCAAAACAAGTGGATTGTGTATTTTATTTGCACCAAAATTTGAAGTGTGGTTTGTAAATTTTAGGTCCGAATTGATGCAAAGAAATCAAATTTGTGTTGTTGATTTTAAGCACCAAAAATAAAGATGAGTCCTAACTAGAAAACAATGAAACTTCTCTTTTTTTTGTTTTGTAGTTTTAAGTTCTTTTTAAGCACTAAATGACAAATTTGTGATTTTTATGGTGAGTTGTTAACCTGTATCAACAAAAACAAATTAGTAAAAATCGGTGTTCAAGGGGGGCTTCCACAAGCCTAAGATACTCAATTTTTCGGTTACAAATTTTACAAATCCTGATTCTGAAATGCCCTGAAATTTGACTAAGTCTGAAATTTGGAGGATCTTCCAAAAACTAGATTTTGCATTACAACTCCTAGAGGTCTGAAACCCCTCTCAAACATCCTGAAAGTATATATGGAATATAACTTAAAGTATAAGAAAGAGAAAAGAGAAGAGGAAATGTCACTTATACTTAAATGTTATATTCCATATATATTCTGCCTCTCACAAACCTAAGAAAAATAATTTTATCAATTACAAGGCCTTTTTTTTACAACGTTCTGTTACAATAGCGCTAGTCTGTGTGAAAACAGAAGCGCTACTTTAACACAAACGCGCTAGAATATTACAAAAGCGCTAAAATAAAAGATTTTTACAACAATACAAAAGCGCTAATTAATGAACAAAAGCGCCAAAATACTGACAAAAGCGCTAATTATTTGACAAAAGCGCTAAAAGACAAAAAACAATAGCGCTAAAAAGAGACAAAAGTGCTAAAAGACAAAAACAATAGCGCTAAAACGCGACAAAAGCGCCAAAGCGCGACCTGTGTGTCAAGTTCAACATTCAAACATGTTAGGTAACAAAAAAAATATCAGAAGGTTGCGTGTTCGATTCACGTCGGGTTCACCAAATGATGCCCTCCTAAATGGCACAATGTTAGTTTATGATCAAAGAACACAAAACACACAAGACGTTAGCATTAGTCAATCAAAAACTAAACACAAATGAAGGCATTCCAAGAGAGATACTAAAAACACATGCTAATGAATCTAACTAAAGAAGTAAGACAATGAGATATCTCCAACTATCTCTTAACATGATATTAGCTCCTTTCTCCCTTGTTCCTCTCCTCTCCAAGTTCCAAAATAGTGTAGCTCTCAGCAGCTTTTTGCACTATGGATGCTTATGGAGGATTGAGATTTGTAGAATAGCTCCAAACATGAAATGAAAAGCTATTTTTAATGCTAAAATGATTGATTTTACCAAAAAGACAAGATTTAGTTATGCTATGCTAAATGCTCTCTAAAATGGCTATAGTCTAAATGCTTACAAGTTTTCAGGATCTGGATTATGAAGGAATGGGCTCTATTTATAGAAAAAATGGAGCAATGGATGGCCAGGATTAAAAGGTTTAATCAAGGGTCAAGCTTGAAAGTTGGGGATCCATGTGCACAATTGGCACCAATAAAATAGTGACAAGTGTCAACACAGGATTGGGTTGAGAGAAGAGGTTGGAGGCATTAAAGGCCTGAGAAGACCTCATGGTTATCTAAAGGCTAAGGGTCAAGTCTAAATTAAGCTTACCCACTGGATTAGGAGTTAATGCAAGGATAAACCTTTGTGCAAATGATTAAGAGATAATCATGGTCAAAGCATTAAATGCTTGATGAGACCCTTGGGTTAGATAGAGGTTGAGTCAAAACAAATGTTTTAACCATGTGGGAGGGTTTGGGTTAACCATTAATGGTTATTGGAGACTTTGTGGATTAAGTGGTTGAAAGTTGGAAGCCTTTAATGGTTTTCAAAGACTTTGGGGTTTTTGGTGGTTGAAGGTTGAAAACCTTCAATGGTTATCCAAGACTTTGGGCCATTTGAGAAGTGACTCCATTTTGCTTAGGAATGTGACAATAATTAGGGGATGGATTAGGCTAATTAGGAAGGGGTTAGAAGAATCTAGAAGGGGATTAGATTTTGCAAGTGGATTTGGTGGGTGAGGGAAAATAGGATTTTATTAAAATAAAAATTCATTTATTTCAAAATGTGTGCAAGTTGCATTTGTAGGAAAATGCAAGTGGGGTGGGGATAATGATTTAAATAAATGTTTTATTTAATTTATTTAAAAGAGGAAAAGGGGGATTTAATTAAATAAATAGATTTTATTTATTTAATTGATTGGAATTGGATTTAATGAATTAATTAAAATAAATTGAATAATTTATTTAATTAATAGAAGAATGTTTGGGGATGAATTAATTAAATATTAATTTAATTAACTGGTGGCTAGTGGATTTTTAATCAAATAAATACGAAATATTCATTTAATTAAAATGGACAGATTTGTGTGACTACAATAGTCAATTGGATGCTCTCATTGCCACTCTGTTATTAGAAGAAATGAGGACTTTAAAGGGGTCTAAAGATACATTGCGGGTGTGAGGAATATCTAAGGAGAGGGGTAAAGACAATAAAAAGGGTGATGAGGAGAAGTCCAAGGATTGTTACATGCTAAGGGAAGGTCTAAAATGCTTGGAAAGAGTAGGTTGAGGTGTTAAAATTGTGGCAGACATAGGCATCTCAACAAGGAATATAAGAATAAGAAGAAAAATAGTAAAAAAATTGCCATGGATAAATTTTAGAGTGATAAAGCTATTAATGCACTTATTATTTTTACTAACATGATTTCTAATGTTTTTTGGTTAATAGATTCAAGTGCATCCTACCGCATGAATCCCCACAAGGAGTGGCTTACAACATATTTAACATATGATGGTGGGGAAGTTCTCCTTGGGGACAACACATTTAAGATTGTGGGTTGAGAGAAGGTAAAAAAAAAATAGTGATGGAAGGGTGAAAACCCTCAAGGATGTATTGCATATTGCCACTTAGAAATTTATATTTTGTGTCTAAAAATAATAATTCAAGGGTGTGTGTTTCTCTTTAGAAGAGTGATTGCAAGTTGTTCAATGGAGAAAAAATGGTGTTAGCTAGGGGAACTAGGTGTGGCACCTTGTTTATGCTTGTCTACATTTTGCAACTCTAATAATGTAACTAATTACTCCATGTGATGGTAGTGAGTTTTGCTCTAGGGCCTTTGATGGCTATTGTAGTCATGTAAGAATTGCTAGACAAAAAAAAAACTCCATATACCTCACAATAAAATGGAGTGGCAAAGAGGATGGATATGACTTGAACAAATGGAATCAAAAGCATGTTGAGTAGTGCGAAACTTGAACACCAATTTTGGGCCAAAGTAGTTCACCTTGCTTGTTACATGAATAACATGTCATTTATTTTTTCTCTTGTTGATAAATTTCTCTATGAGATATAGAGAGGTAAATGACCATCAATTTCTCATTTTAGAGTTTTTGGCAATGAAGCATATGTTCAAGTTTCCAAGGAAATGTATTTTAAGCTTTATTTTAGGGCTAGTTGGTGTATTTTTGTGGGTAAGTTTATAAGTTTTAGAATCCTATAGCAATATAAATTTTATATTTTAAAGATGTTATTTCATGGATCTTAGGCATTTTTAAAATGATGAGCAACCCTATATAAAGCCTTACAAAATGGTGCATTTTGATTTTATGGTTGATAAATAGAAATATACACATGTAGAACAACTACAAGAACAACATTATAAACATGTTGCATATGAAGAAGGTTCAAATTCAAGTTTTGATGAGGAACTATAAGAGCCTCTTGTTACATTTTAAAGAAGATCCCCTTGATAACAACAACATTAATAGGTATGGATATAGATCATTTGATTTCCGTCCTCTCTTTGTTTTATTGTATACTAACAATAAATCTATATTTATGAAGGAGGCTTTGCTTTTGGATGAGTGATCAACCAATAAGTTGTCCTATTTATTTCCTTAGTTATGACACTTTACTCCATGTTTATTATTTCATTCCAATGCATTTATTAGCTTTACCTTGATTATATGAAGCATTAACTAGGATCAATGATTATTGATAACCATTTGCATGTTTAGCTAGCTAATGTTAAATTATGATAATATATTATGATGAATAGTGATTATTAAATGTCAAGTATTTTAGAAGGATTAACATGTTGTTGTGGAAGTATTAGCTCATTCATATAGCTGAAAAGAAAAAACAGTTGACAGTTGTTAGCACATAGCTATTGTTGGAAAGTGTAGAAAGTCAAAAAGCAATTTCAGTAAAATAGGGATATCCCCCTTGTTTCTTAATAACATTTATCTTTTCAAAATGATCTAAAAAGTTGAAAAGGAGGAGTACAAAACCTAGAAAGCATTTGAAGCAATTTGTAACAATAAAGGAGCAATACATGACATAAGTTGATTGAGTCGAAATTGGCCCTATTGGGAAGGCAACACATTTAATCCAACCTCCACCATTTATTATATTTCACTCATTTTAATTTGAAAATAAGTTGGATATGAAATTGTCATCTATTTATGCATACTAACAAATCTCCAATAAATCAATTTTATCATAAAAAAGTTCAAACAAGCTCTTTTCCAATCAGCCAGATGAAAAGTTGTAATAGGACATTATTGTCTAGTCATTGTTTTCTTGTCACTTGGAAGAATTATCTTCCTCCTTGTTTGAAGGAATGAATGGACACCTATCAGATGTTTGTTAGAGAATCAGTTAGCTTATAAATTTGAATCTATAATCAAGCAAAAGTAGTAGATAGTTAGATTATCATTCTGTAATAGCAATAATTTTATTTGAATAGAAAGTAGTAGCTTGTATTATCTCAATGAAGCAAGTTGCTTGGGTATGAAGTTCTGAGCACTTAGTCAAGAGTGTAAATTACCCAAGCTAGGGTTACTTAAGGTATTTTGCACCTTTGAAAGTTATAGTTAACAAAACCCACAATAATTGTTGTGTCATTACATAGTTTCCTACAACAACTACTGTTTAGATAGATTTACTTTTAGCAATGTTATGTTTTAACTGAGAGAATGGCTCCGAGTCCAGAGGCTATGGACCTCAGCAAGAGCGACCCGCCTCTGGACTCCCAGAGTTTTGTAACACTGCTTTTAACTCTCAATTCTTAACAATTGTACCTTTACAATGTCAAATACACCCAAAATTCTGTTTAAATAGTCCAAAAATAGATATTACACAAAAGTTGTGAGGACTTCTTTCTACACCAACCAAAAACAAATTTTAGAAAGGAGCTAATTTTCATCCTATTTTTCAGAAAGGAGAGATTTAAGGCATAACTCTATGTTTCTAATTGTCTACCAGAAGTTATGAAATTAGGTGAATGCCAAAGTGATAAATGGTGCTGTGATATGCTTTTCTTCCTAATTTGTTGGATATGCTTTTCTATTGTAAAGTCTACAATTCTTCCCAAATATAATAGTTTTGTTTGGATTTTAAAATCCACCACCATGATCGTTAAACAGGCACAACGTTTTTTCCAAAATAACGTGGAAAACACAAATTTTCTAAGGATTTTGCACATTTTAAGCAACACCAAATGTATGAATACACTGAAAATGTAAGAGACCCGAGACACACTGAAGGTATGAGATGGAAACATGCAGAAAAAGATATCCACAACATTTTTACTTTCTCACCTGAAAAACTTTGGTTATTCTATCTTCTCACCTAAAAAACTTTGGTTTCTCCATCATCACCCTGTTATAAACTCTTCCTCGTCTCCCAGTTGCAGAGCTCAATTGTGCAGAGATGGGTGTTGCAGAAATGGATTGCAGCAACCTGAGTTTGGGTTTAACAGCTGTAGGAGTGTTGGTGTCATGGCTATATATATACAGATGGCGTCAGAGAAACAAAGTGGGACCAAAGACATGGCCATTTGTGGGTGCAGCCATAGAGCAACTCCTCAACTATGATAACATGCACGACTGGATTGCCTCATACCTCTCTAAGTCCAAGACTGTCAAGGTTCCCATGCCTCTCACACACTACACTTATATTGCAGACCCAGAAAATGTAGAGTATGTGCTCAAGACTAATTTTCCCAACTATCCAAAGGTAATTCATAACATGCTCTGTTTTAGTAGGCCAGAGTTTTTGTGTAAATGTTTCTGGATAAATTATGAATAAAGTCGGCTTTAGCTATCTGATATTGCTAAGAGCCAAGGACTGAGGGGTATCCATTCTGTCATATTCGTCCGGGGTATGATCCCAGCCTTATCCCTTATGATGTTGGAGCCTTGCGCTCAGCAAGACTTATCTGTGGTGGGCTCATTAAAAACCTTTCACCTTCACTAGCAGATCAAAGATCCATCGACATAATTCTATTTTTTAAAATTATATGATTTTTGAATTGGTGAGGGTTCCTTTAACACATAAAAGAGGTCCAGTTCCCCATTTAGGGTTTTGGGTTTTAACACACTGTTAACGATCTTAGTTTATCATAGTCTCAGGAGTTTTTATGGTAATTTTTTCTGGTCCTTTTGGGTCTTTACTTGTATATTTTCATTTTAATTGTAAGTAAAACCATGAATTGTGAAGAAGGTTGTGATTGAATTAACAATTTATCTGTTGTGAAGGGAGAAACATACAGGAATTACATGGAAGTGCTTCTGGGAGATGGGATTTTCAATGCAGATGGTGAAATGTGGAGGAAGCAACGTAAGACTGCAAGTTTTGAGTTTGCTTCAAAAAATTTGAGGGATTTTAGCACTGTGGTTTTCAGAGAATATGCCCTGAAATTGGCATATATCCTGTCACGTACATCACAATATGAGCAGTCCTTAGACATGCAGGTCAGAATTTGTGATTTTGACAGGGCCTCCCTTTTTTTTTTTATGATTGATTTGGTTTATACAGTATGGAGTTACATATAAGCCTCATGTTTTGACATAAAACTATTGTTCCGAGCTTTACGAAATCTTAACAATAAGAGTTTCTGAAAGAAACATATAACAAACTTCATGAAACTCAGTCTCTTTTCTAATTTTTTATGATTTGCTGTTGTTTTTGGACTTATTTTATAACAGGGTTGGGATCTTTGTTCCTCATTTTATCTAATAAAAAACAAATCTATCTTATTATTTATAATTTGGACATCCAAAATATTATTTATAATTTAAACATCTGAAATAGGAATAGGAATAAATGTATGATAAATCTGTCTCTCTTTTATTAAAAAAATTGATTTCTAATAGATTGTTTGTATACTGCTCTTACAGCAACCACTTGATATAAAACAGAGGTTGAGGTTGATTATGAATGAACCATCACCTCACAGTGCTCACACTGAATAGAGGAATCCTTCACTTGATATAAGGCAGAGCTTGATTATGAATCAACATCACCTGACACTAAGTAGAGGTTGATGATTACTTCACCTGAAACATACTATAAATTTTGATTCGGGTTTGGATGATGAAACCGTTAAGAAAAATCTACGATAATAGGATTTTATGGTCAAACAAAAATCGCTGAAACAATTTGACTTTAAACCATTCTGAAATAGGATCGCTGAAACAATTTGACTTTAAACCATTCTGAAATTGGTTAGTTCTTTGTTTGGGCTTGTAGTTTTTTTTCCCTTTTAGTCTCATTGTTGGTCCTCTTGATTGTCTTTTGTTGTTCTACTGTACTCCATGCTTATTTTTAGTCGATTTAATGTATTATGGAACTAATCTGGTACATTACACAGGATGCTTTGATGAGAATGACTTTAGATTCCATCTGTAAAGTGGGGTTTGGAGTAGAGATAGGGACGCTGTCTTTGAAAATGACAGATACTCCATTCGCCAAGGCTTTTGATACTGCCAACATTATAGTCACTCTGCGTTTCATAGACCCTCTATGGCGAATCAAACGTTTTCTGCGCATTGGAACAGAGGCATTGGTTAACCAAAGCATACACACAATCGATGAATTTACCTATTCTATGATTCGCAAAAGAAAAGCAGAGATCAAAAAGACCAAAACCTCAGGCAAGCAATCTCAGGTATTAACACACTTTTCTCCTAAAAATTACAAAAACTGAAAAATTTGACATTAGATGTCTGATACAGGGGAATTTCGCTTTCACCAAAATTTAAGCTTTCTAACAAGTGAAAAGCAGGATATTAAAGATTTACAGTTTAAATCTGGCTGCTTCAGATTAAACCAGACATACTGTCCAGATTCATTGAGTTGGGTGAGGATCCAGAAAGTAAACTGTCAGACAAAAATCTGAGAGATATAGTTCTGAATTTTGTGATTGCTGGGCGTGACACAACTGCTGCCACTCTCTCCTGGTTTGTTTACATGATGATCACTCACCCTCATGAAGCTACAAAGGTGTATGAGGAATTGTGCAAATTTGAAGCAGAAAGAGCAAGAGAGGAAGGAGTGACCCTCATACAAGTGGATGGGCCAGAGGATATTCAAGGTTTCCACAAAAGGATGGAGCAGTTTTCTCAGTTGCTTAACTATGACTCTCTTGGAAAATTGACTTATTTGTATGCAACCATCACAGAGACTCTTCGCTTATACCCTGCAGTTCCTCAGGTAATTTTTATCACATTTGGTGTTTGATTGCATTTATTTAACATATGGTTTAGTTTTTTTCAGAAAGGGTAAAAATTTATTAAACATAAATGAGAATTACAAAGCAAGAATGGCCAACAGTCAGCAAAGAACAATGTATTACGCATTCATATCCTCTATAACTAATTGGTTTAACATATGAGATAAATCCAAAGGCAAGTATCCCTTATTTGCAATATTTCAACCTTGCAAGTGATCAGAAACTCATTTGGCCAGGGGATCCGCTACTCTATTCCATTCTCTAATAATATGAGAAAAAACAACAGAATCAAAAGACCTACTCAAACTTAGAATCTACCAAATAATCAGAACTAAAAGTCAATTAGTATCATCCAATTGCTGCTCATTCAACATATTCACCACCACTTGTGAATCAGATTCACAAATAATCCTTTTCCAACCAAGATCACAATCCCTCTCCATAGCATACAAGATGGCAAGAGCCTCCATGAAGTTATTTGTATGAAACCTTTTATAAATAGAAAAGAAAAACTGAACATCACTAGAACTCTCTACCAATACCACCAATATCCGCCTGACCATAATTCTCCATAGAAGAGCCATCAGTGTTTATCTTCAGAATTTCTTGAGGAGGAGGAAGCCATCAGCCCACACGATCAATCTTTCTAACATATGGTTTAATTCAGCTTGCTGAAAAAAAAACTTCATTTAAAATAATGTTCTCATAAACCCTATTTTTGGAGTTTTTATTGCACTTAATTTTCATAAGAGTAATGTTCTCATAAACCTTTTTAGGTTTTTATTGAACTCTTTCATTGATGATTAATTTTGAAGCAATTTATCATAGGTGCATGCATATATATATATATAAAAGTAAGTGCTAACTTAATCAGTTTGAATTGGGTAAATAATAAAAGGATCCCAAGGGCATTTTGGAGGATGATACTCTGCCTGATGGCACAAAGTTGAAGAGAGGAGGGATGGTAACATATGTTCCTTACTCCATGGGAAGAATGGAATACATATGGGGTCATGATGCACAAGAGTTTAAACCTGAAAGATGGTTCAAAGATGGAGTATTCCAGCATGTTTCCCCTTTTAAGTTCACTGCTTTTCAGGTATTATCAGTCTCTATTTGGTAATTGGATGAGATATAAAATTATTGTCGATTGATAAATAATTGACTATCGAATTGTTATAGGCCGGACCACGAATATGTTTGGGAAAAGACTCGGCATTCCTGCAGATGAAGATGACCACTGCAATTCTATGCAGATTCTTCAACTTCCATTTGGTTCCTGGACATCCAGTCAATTATAGAATGATGGCCATTCTCTCCATGGCCCATGGCTTGAAAGTTACCATTTCCAAAAGAATCTAATATAATTAGGCCAAAATTTTATGCAATCACAGTTTATTATTAGTAAAGATTCAGAATCACTGCTTAACGGATTTGGACTACTGAACAGTCAACTTCTCTGAGTTAATTATATGGAGAATTGATTGAACTGAATTCTATTTTCAGTAGATATTCGATATTTTATCTTATGGATTTTTAGAAAAACCAATTGCTACTAAAGTAGTCTTACAAAGTATACATTTGATATTTAATGATTTGTTTTTTGATTTAAGTATAAAAAGTTTTAAAATTTTAAAATTATATATGGGCAATGATGTGTTAGTAGCAATATGATAATTGATATAAATGATATATAGTATTAAGTGTAATTAATGTTTTATTTGGGTTATTAAAATTAAACTAGAATTTTTATTCTATATCATTTTTATATCAATTTGTAATTTCAAAGAGATATCAATCGATTCATGTTGCATTTCTTCATTATCAACCACATCTTCCTCGTTAATTTGTATAGTATCTTCATGATCAATATCACAACATGTGCCTATAGTTTATTGATGCTAGGAGAGTCAATCTCGAAGTCACAAAGCACTATAACCAACGACTAACATTTTCACTTGCTTAATACTAAGCCTATTATTCATGACCAAGTGGATGAACTAGTAGGTCAATTGATCAATTTGTCTTTATAATAGAGGAATTAATTACTTGTGGCAATAAGTGAGTGGCAAGTTGTCGCATCATCCTTGGATCCTTCCCACGTCATGTCCACCATCAAATAAAGTTTCTTTGAGCTAGAATAATGATATTTTCCCTATCCTCTAATTTGTTGAATGCAAAATCCTAATTTTTTATAAATTACATAAACTGCTTTCAAAATTTAGATGCATCCCTAGTATTATGCATCATCATTAGTAGGTTGAACTTTTGCATCTCTACATATTAGGCCTAGTATGCTCATTATTGCTCATCAATGAATTTTAATTCGAGCTCTTGTTATGAACTACTTGCTTCATTTAGTCAAACATGTTATCAAATATCTCATAAATATCTTTAAGGCTATGCGACGTTATATATCAATATACTTTGATTACCCTCACAAGAAGGGGATGTGATAGAGCAAACATAGTTGTAGGAAATATTTAAAACAAATTCAATTTCTAAATTAACATAAAATAAAATTGAATGCCAAAATTTCCAAAATTAGAAATCAAAAGTAAAATATAAACAAACATTCTAAATTTATTACTAAGATTGTGGATCACAAAGCATCATGAAGTGCCTTTTGTTTCACTTGCTCCCTTTTTTTGAGTTTTCCTTGAAGTCCACTTTGTACACTCTATAAACCACCATGGATTGTAGAAGCTTCTACATGTCAAACACCTTTGACAAAAACAAAAAGTTAGCTATCTATTCGCTATTAATTTGAGGAGTTTCTTTATGAAATAATAATGCAAGTGACATGCGATGGTTACATACAAACATTTTTATTACTCTAGCTTTTGTCACCACTATTTTATCTATCTTCTCAATATCTTTCAAAGCATAAACATATGGAGTTCAAAAAAAGTGTTTGTAAGAATTCTCCACCATCAAAACATCTTATTCACATTCATGAGTTGAATCATTTATAATATGCACACTAATTGAAAGCTCGACCTTCTTTATGACCTCCATTTGTTAGGAAACAAGATCAATGAGCAACTAACCATTAAATATAGATAAAAATAATTAAAATAAAATTATATAAAAAATAGAGAAAATACACTACACAACATTCTATTTAGGGAAAACTCTTTTAGGTAAAAAATACATTAAAATTTTATTTTTTATTGAAGATTTAAATTATAATAATGTTTGTATGTACAAATATATCAAGAAGCTGGGTTTCACAATATCTTATTCCTTGCCTTTGTTCCTTAATTTCTCACATGCATATACAATCCACTACGATACTTCTGAAACAATCCTGTCACTAGTACATATCAATGTATATGATATATAATCACAATGTCTAATATACTTTATGATTGTCTTTATCTAAAGCAATCTATGAGATTGATGACTACTAGGTTACAACCTTTCCTCGTATAACATTTTAGTTGTACATTTAATTAATAAATAAATTTATTTTTTAATAAAGATAAACTTTATAAATTACCTCCTATTAAGTATATTATAAGGATAAAACTTATGAGTTAGAGTCTTGTACATGTTATTTTGGAGTCCTTATATTAAATATAGTTAGGCTAAATAAATAATATACTCTAACACACACCCTCAATGTTTATCACGTGGTTCATATTGTCAATTTATTTTAGAAGAAAAGAGGAAGCTCTAAAAAGATGCAAGAATTATTTGACAAGCATGTCAAAAGGATAAAAATATATGTTAGTTCCACATATCTCTAAGAGAAATACCTATGCCAAAAGGGATGTTGAGAAATCTAGTTATAGTGCCATGTTTGACTTCTCTCAATCCACTAGAAATTCATACCAACCATGTTCAAATGCCATCATGCTGGCTTCCTTCTAAAACCTATCACAATTAGCTTAGCTAGCTAATTATTAACTTCATTTGGGCCAAAAGGGGTAATAATAAAGGATGCCCTACTACTTCTCAACTTCACTTTATTCAAGCAAAAGATAAAGGAGGTTTGGCTATTATATATCCCTTCACTCAAGGTATTTGCCTTACAACCAAGTGGCTAGTGAGAGCTATTAAAGGTCGATCTCCTTGGAAACACTTGGTGAGACACTATATTTATATTGCTACTATGGGAGGCCTATAAAAAAAAATACTCACATCCCCTTTCTTTAAAATGAATGGTCCCACCCACTTTAATTCCATTTGGAAGGCCTAGTAGACCACCTCTCGAAGACTCCTTTGGTATGATCAGCTAGTCAATCATAGCACAAGTTTTGCATCCACATCAATTTGGGGGAATATACACATTCAATTAGATAACAAACCTTGGGTCTGATCACATAGCTCGATGGTAAATATTTTTTTAAGAAAGGAATTTAGACCTTTAGAGATCTTTGGCACCCTTATAGTTTTAGTTGGAAGATTTGGTAGAATATTAATATTAAACACAAGCTATCCTCTTTAGATAAACACAAGAGTTTGCATATCTAGCAACTTGTCCCTCTAAGTCTTTATAATATTCTCTCTTCATAATCACAACTATTTTTGCAAATACTAGTGATGATCAAGCTCACACAACCTCTGTTGTTTCCCCCTCAAGTCAATTTATAGGAAACTCCTCCCTTGTCTCATCATCTCTACTCACTTAAACTCTCCATGGAGCTACAAGTGTAGCTAGTCTAAATGGAATAGACTTTAGCTAACGAATTTGGAAGTCTAAGGCCGATGCTCAATTCCAACTCATAGCTTAGAGGACCCTTCATCTCAAACTTCCTATTGGCAAACACCTCACCTATCTTAACCCCCCATTGCCTCGTCCATTCCACTCTAAACTCAAATTCATTAAGCATGGTTTTGGGTTTTGCTACCTTTTTAATAATGTATAGCTTACTTGTTCTTCTCTTCTACTCGTCCTCTCTTGGAAATCTATTGTTTTGGATGCCTCCAAAAAGTTCAACCTTATCTCCTACACCTATAGGCAAATTATCCTCAAATGCATTTGAAAATTCAAATGTCTAGTTATGTTTTCCAATACTATTTAATTATCTCAATTGAGATTCTAACTATCTGCTTTAATTCATACTATCACATGGTTAGCTCTATTCATTATTGCTAGTCTTGGAATGAAGACAATTGTGATTTGTCAACTTCTATCCATATGCTAGATTAGTACAATAACATAGTGTTGAGAGGTTTCATTCAAACACCACATCATCTGTCAAGGCTTAGCTATCCCTTTTTACACCATGATTTGTCTCAATAGGCTACTGGGGGCTCTTCCCATGTTTTCTACAATGTATTTAATCTTCTCCAACTTTCATTTGTGCTAGTGTCTCTAATGGATTTGAGCTTTGTTCCTTCTTCTTCAATGATTGCTTACATTATGGTACCATATACTTTTTCATTTGTGTTAAGAGTCTCTAATGGATTCGAGCTTTGTTCCTTCTTCTTCAATGATTGCTTACATTATGGTACTATATACTTCATTTGTGAGACCACTCTAGATTGACTTTGGGAAGATGACCTATAGACACCATGTTCCATATATCTTATAAGAAAAGAATTCATTTGATAAAATTCTGAGCTTTTGACTATTCCAACATCAACTCATAATCGACCAATTTTATTCCTTCTTAAAATAACTCTTCTAACACAAACTTTTGACACAAAACTTGATTTTGATGACCTCTTTCTATTATGTTCCCTCTATACCTCTTTCAGTGTCTATTATGATGGATTCACACTAACCATTATGATGACTTACTCCCAATTTATTGTTCGCACTCTGATCTATTTCTTCTAAATTGTATTTATTTTCTTTTATTCCAATAAAAAATGTTTTTTAAGAGATTTTCCAGAGATTTCTTGGGGCCCACAAAAGCGATGGAAAATATTTCGCGGCATACTTAGGCTAGCGTTCGTTTCATGTGAGTCATTACCGGTTCGTCAAGTTGCTGTGAGCTCAGACAAGGATATTCTTCCCGTCTGTCGCGGTAAACCACTAATGCGAATAGGTAGATAGATGACCAGCCGGTCATGCATTGCATCACGTGTTCAGCTGTATTGACTCAACTTTAATTTGATTGTATGTTTGGATTACGTTTCTATAATGGTGAATTTTGATTTTTAAACAATTTCAATGGGATATTTTTAGATTAAAGTGGGTTTATTTTTTAAATACTGAAGACAATTTTTATTTTTTTTATTTTTGGTGTTCTTTTTTTAAAGTTCAGTTCATTTTATATTCTCTTAGATCTTAAAGATATTATGTCGTTATTTGTAAATTTCATTGAAAATATTTATGAAAGTATCTATATACGAGATATGGTATATTTGAAAGCGTTGATCTTTTATTTCATAGTTTGACATAAGGGAAGCAATTTCCCTTTCACATACAAATTAGAAAGCACAAGAACTACTTTTGATGTGAAAATAGATTAGCGATGCCATGACAAACAAAAACCAACATTTCAAAAACTAACAAAGATCAAATACTAATTAAATCTTCTCATTACATCAAATCCACACTTATGAAATTAAATCTACAATCACAAAAATGATCTAAAATGACAAAACATAATATTGATTGATTCCATAATATTCTCCCAAACATCACTAATATATCATTAACAATTGTATCAATTATTTGTAGCTAGATGCTCTTATTATTTTACTAATTTCCAAACTTTAAAGTCACAAAGACTTATTTAAGTTTGAATTGCCAAAGAACCTATTGTCCTATAGACTAGGAGAAGAGAGCTACTAGCTCTTTTAGCTAACTTCACACACCTTAAGCTTCTAAATGGTACATCGAATTTTGAAAAGAAAAAAAAAATTGTCTTCATATGTGATGTAAGAACTTAAAGCTATTACGAAGAATGTAAAATGATTCAATATGTGCACAGAGATCAAAAAGTGGTTATTTAGAGGTGATGTACGTGATATCTACTTAAAGACATCCCAATAACGTGCACCACAACTACCTCAAAAATTTGAACAACTAATCCAATGCATACATTTCTCGTAGTAATTGTTTTTACTAATATTTACCAATAAAATTACACAACTCTTCCAATTAAATATTAAAAATTTCTATTCTATTCTATGATATTACCCATTTCCAA
Source organism: Cryptomeria japonica (assembly GCF_030272615.1). Lineage (NCBI taxonomy): Eukaryota > Viridiplantae > Streptophyta > Pinopsida > Cupressales > Cupressaceae > Cryptomeria > Cryptomeria japonica. The sequence continues at coordinate 676,129,763 of NC_081414.1, read as the reverse complement.
TTTCAACTAGTAGGGTCAAATGTACATCCTCCATGCTCCTAAGATACCCTGAAAAGAGCTTCTTGTTTTTTTGGCAGATAATGTCTTCTTTGCTGGTCTTGTCTGTAACAGTAGCTGTAACAGCATTGGGCGTATGGATTTGGATCAGGAGATCCAGAGATCGAATCCCAGGGGGACCTAGAGCATGGCCCTTGCTCGGTTCTACTCTCGAACTCACAACAAATTTCCACCGCCTGTACGACTGGATCACAGACTATGCTATACAAATGCCCACGTTCCAGGCAAGCCATATGGGTTTCAGATTCTTTTTCACTGTGGATCCTGCAAACGTTGAGTATATCCTCATGACTAAATTTGATAACTATGTAAAGGTCAGTGTTTTGAAGTTTCTGAATTCCATTATCCGTGACAGTGAAATTGGGCTTAAGTTTTTAATTCTTTTTTCCTCTTTCCTTGATTTTGCAGGGAAGTGCTGCTCATGAGATTCAGTATGACTTTCTGGGTGATGGTATTTTGAACACGGACGGAGAAATGTGGAGACTCCAACGCAAATCTGCCAGACTTGAGTTTTCCTCCAAGATGCTGCGGCTTTACAGTACAGATGCCTTCAGGAAATATGCGGTGAAACTGAACTCTGTTTTGGAGCAAAAGGCCATTAATGGTGCAGTTGTGAATATGCAGGTAGTTCTCTTATTCATTGCATTGCATTTCATAAATTTGTAAATGTTACTAGATTCTTTCTTGAGTTCCAGGGGGATGTGTCTTTTGTAGAGGATGTTTTCAAGATTTGGGTATTTGGGAAATGTTCTCCTTCAACACCACCACTTCCGTCATAGGGATGTCGATGGGTCACTTGCTATATGATACATGTCATTATATACTGATGTCAATCCTTAATTTCGTGAAAGTTAATTGGCCTTTCATCGGGCACTCACAAAGATGTTATATTGTAGTTTTTGCCTTGAAGATTTCAATTCACCTCTATTTTTATATTAGCACCACCCCTTCACCAGTTCTCTCTGCGGGCATCCCTTGTTGTCCCCTCACCATCCCCAAATTTTGGCCCTTGGTCCCGCAATCCCCAAAACTCGTCCCCTCGTCCTCAAGAAACTCCATGGAACTAGTTTTACTTAGATCTCATTAGCTCTCAATTGTGCTTCTCTTATATGATCCTCGAATAAAATAAATGATTTGTGCTTCAATAAATTTGTTCTATTATAAAACTTATAGATCTAATGATCTTTAAATAGATAACATATGTTGTTAAATGTGTCTTTGTATGAGACAAGACTCTCCATGATAAAATGTTTTGGAACACTCCCATCTTCATGTCAAAAACTTTATTTTTAACAAATAGGTTTATTAGTTACCTATGTATTGATGATGAATATTTAACACCAATATTTTCTCAAAGATATACAAACTTATCTTTGTTTTGGAACACTTTTGATTACCTCTGTTCATCATTAGCCACACTAAGATGCCTTTCGTAGTTCTATCAATAGAGGAGGTGAATTCAGTTACAATGATCTTTGTGCTCAACACTTTTATAGATTTAACAATGATCTCTACAATCAACACATTGACTTTTTACAATCGACAACAATCTCTATGATCAACTCTACAACTTTCTATATATAACAATGATATCTATAATCAATGCTACAATGTTTTAGATTCAACAATAATCTCTACAATCAATACTACATTTTTAAAGATTTAACAACGATCTTTGTGATCAATGGTATAACTTTAAAATTTAGCAATGATCTCTACAATTAATGCTAAATTGTTTTAGGTTTTATCAATGATTTCTACATTCAATGCTACATTTTTAGATTTAACAATGATCTATGTGATCAATGCTACTTATTTTACATATATAAGTTCTCCAATTGAAAATCTAACATAATGCATGGATAGAATTTGAAAACTCTTATAGTAGTAAAAAACTTATATGTTAATTTGTATGGTTTTAAGGATTATATCTACCTATGCATGTCTTTGGTGCTATAATAAATAAAAACTGTGAAGAGAGGAGAAAATGTGATAGATTTGAATAGAGACAAAGTTGACTAGAAAATTGTCAAATTGTGAAAATAAAAGGTCTAGTCAACAAGTTATTTTTTTGTAAATATATACTAAGAGTAATTATTTCTGAGTACTCATAGTGATTTTCTTCAAATATTTGTATTTCCTCAAGGCTGAGTCTAAATCAATCATGAATGATTAATATTGCAATCTCCTTCATACCACAAAATCTAAATAGTCTTTTCAAATTCTTCCAACTTTATAAAATGATCAAAATGTGACCCTCTCTAGTAAGTTCAAGCCTCAAACTAATTCAATATGTTTACCCTCTTTGTTTAATTATGGTGAAAACTATTTAATGGTTGATGAAAAACAAAAAAAAATTACTCCAACAATCCACTTAATTTTTACGACTAGCTGCTTCAACATCCCAAATTCTTCCTTAAATATTCAAGTTTCTTCTTTACTAATGCCTTTGTGAATATATTTGATCTTTTTATTTACAATTTACTTCAAGTAGATTTCTTCATTGTTCACTATTTCTCTTAATGAAATGATACGTAATATTAATATGTTTGCTTCACTAATAACATATAGAAAGATATTTACTTTGTTTGAGACATAATCAATGTTCATCAGTCACCCAACTCAAACATTCAAGCCTTTCTTGATTGCTATTTTGTTTGACATGAGAATATTTATGTTTGTACAACATTTTAAACATATTTGTGATCTTTTGTTAACTAAATACACAATCCATTCAAAATTCATCCATGTAAGATACTTTCATATGTTGTTTCTTCACTCTCTTGTCCAACACAATTTTTCATAATGACTCTTCAATTCAAAAATAGTATAGGGATGAAGATCCCAAAACGTTTCATTTTTTATATTCTTGCATATTACAATGAGAACATTAGGAACACTACATTTCTTGAATTCACTTATTTGTATCTATATTACTTTAACATCATTTGCATTTTCTTTACTTCTAATATATCCAAGACTTTAATTTTTTTATCTCACACTTGGTTCAATGGACTCTCTAATTTCTTGCCTACACTTTCTCAAGCCTTTTCCACCATAACCCATTCTTTTCATATCTTAAAACCAACACTTTTTTCAAAAAATTCTTTGTCATTATCATCAACAAGATTTGTAGATTCAAAAAAATTGTTATCTCCAATCTTATACTCTTTATATTTAGCTATATCACATATATCAAATGATTCATCAAATGAATAACACAAAACATTAGAGATTGGAACGAAATGAATCATAGTGTAGGCTTACACCTTAACACACATTTGCCCTTTAGGGATACTTTACACAATTGATATGAGAGATTTTTTTTCCTTTCAATTTTGATATTTCATCCTTTTGATAACTAGTTCTTTGTAAGGATTTTAGATTGTTTATCAAATCACTTAAACTTTTCTCTAATATTTTTACTTTACATTTTAACTTTCATCAATTCTTCCAAAATGTTCTTTTACACATCACAATTTCATTTTATTGCTTGACTCTTTTATAAATATTTCTCATTGGAACAAATAATTTTTCCTTTTAAGTTGTTTCCCCCCCTTTTTTTTAAATAAAAAATAAAATGCCACCTTCTAAAATTATCACTCTTTCTTATTCTATGACACCATTAATTCTTTCTCAAACTAAACATAGGACTTTTTAAAAAACATTTAGATAGATATGCCCAATTTTTTTTTTTTAAAAATGACTTCAATAACTAACATACTTGATTGTAACAAGCATAGACTTGTAAGAAATGTTACAAACTCAAATGGCAAAAGAATCTTTCTTCATGTTTGCATGCACATAGATTGTAATGTCCCTACAATTTAGGGATCATTAATCTGCAAAACAGATTGTTAGAACATGACAAACATATATGTATATATAAGTAATCTAAATTATAATCTAGCTTCAATGCTTAATTAACATAATCATAATTTTTATCTAATAAAAAGGATACGAATGCCATACAAAGTATGTCCTTAGGCGGCCGTGAAGCTCGCCTTCTTGGAACCCCTTGGTTCCAAGCCCTCCAGGAAATCGAAGATGAATTCGAATCCTGTCTTGGGTGTAACCTCTTACACCCAAGCCTTCCAAGGAAGACCCTTGCCTTTCCTTGCCTTGGGTGATGCCTTCATCATCCAAGTCCTCAGAGGGGATCGACCCGACCTTTGAGTCCCGTCTTGGGTATAACCTCTTACACCCAAGCCAGCCAAGGAAGACCCTTGCCTTTCCTTGTCTTGGATGATGCCTCCATCATCCAAGTCCTCAAAGGGTATTGACTCGATCCTTCTCTTCTTGGTTGAGTTTGAGTCAACCAAGCCATACATTTGCATAATAGTTTTAGTTCATAAACTATCCCTTGTGCTAACATGAATTCTTAATGTATTCTTAATTAACATATATATATATATATATATATATATATATATATATATATATATATATATATATATATATATATATATATATATATACATATATATATAACCTTCCATCTTTCACATATGCATTACATCTCTTAACATACCTTTGTATTCCTAATCTTTCTTAATACGCAAACTTATGTATACAACAATTAACAAATTATATCCTTTACCTATGTTTAGTGACGAGTGAATGCTACACATTAATTAATATATATACATTCACTAGACTATGATTAATATCACATATTAATGAACATTACACATTACCAATATGTATGAACATTACACATTAATTAATATTAAACAACATTACATTTATTAATTTATATCCCTACTATTCATTGATACGTATACTCGTTAACGTATGTTAGTACAAATTCATTAACATACGGTTTATACTTATTCCTTAACATCTGTAAACCATTCATTAATATGTTCATTAAGTATTCATTATCATACACATTATGTATACATTAATTACATTCATTAACCTTAGCTTCTTTCTTTACCTATCTATTATAATCAATATCCATATTTATAATCATTCTGTTACCCCTTGTTCTGATTGAATATATATATATATATATATATATATATATATATATATATACTTTACCCTTTGTAACATATGCATTTAAGTTTTATTAGATATCTTTGTATTACATAATCCTTCCTAGTGAGTAAATTTGTGTATACATCCATTAACATGATTATGTCTTTACCTATATTTAAAGACCAATGAATACTATACAATAACTAATATATATATACCTTCACTAAACTATAATTAATAACTCATATTAATGAACATTATACATTACCTACTAACTAATATTGTTGAGTATTATATATTAACTAATATCCATGAACATTGCACATTAATTGATAAACTTATATTATTTAATATAAGTAATAACCTGTTCCTTACCTTTTACCCGCAGCAGACGGCCTTTCTCCCTCCTTCCCTCTCCTTCCTACCTGCCCTTAATCCCTTGCCGCTGCTCCTTAATATAAACCGTGAGGGGTTGTGCCCCTCCACGGGCCCCTTCCGCATGAAGGGGTGCGGAAGTAACCCGGCTGCATCGGGTTTGATTGTGCCCTTTGGGGTAATATTTAATATTAATATTTATTTTCTTTTAAATATGTTAAATATTAAATATATTAAATATTACATTTTATTTCATTTTAAATATATTAAATATTAAATAACATTTCCTTTTAAATATATTAAATGTTAAGTACCATTCCATTTAAATATATTAATTATTAAATAACATTACCTTTATTAAAATAACTTAAATATATATTTCATTTATTACTTATATTATTATTTTAATTATTTATTTACACTAACCTAATTCAATTAATCCATGCATTAATATTATTAAGTATTTTTACATTCGGTGCAAATTCTCTTAGAGTGCCTGTTACGTCCTTAATCATGATCGTTGACTATACGATTAGTGTTCTTAAATGGTGGTTAATCATAATGGTCTTTTGATTACAGTCGCAATTTTGTCTCTTTTAGAGACTTCACACAATTGCGGACCACTAGCGATGTATGTCCAATTAAATGTTAATGTCAATTAGTCTAAATACTTTTCTTGTTCTTTGGAGAAAAAGCATAGGATTACGTTGTACGTATTCTTTTTCCCATCCTTATCGTTTTAAGGAATATTTATAGTTATAATAATATTTAATAAATAAATAGCTTTCAAATATTCCTTCATTGGTAATTATTAATTCATTTGGGCTCTCTCTCTCTTTTTATGTATAACGATCCAGGAGGGGACATGACAGTCCGCCCTTCTCAAAATTGCTTGTCCTCAAGCAATTGACAATTTTCTCGAACAGAGTTGTCTCCCAATATGAATCACAAACACGGAGTATACACATAAAAACACAAAGCATACACATGGATAATTTCAAACACGAAGTATACACGCATTGTTTGACTTTTCTTTTTTATTAGAGTGATTTGTTTTTACCCTATAGGATGGCAGGATCATTGCTCTGATACCACTGTAAGGTCCCTACAATTTAGGGATCATTAATCTGCAAAACAGATTGTTAGAACATGACAAACATATATGTATATATAAGTAATCTAAATTATAATCTAGCTTCAATGCTTAATTAACATAATCATAATTTTTATCTAATAAAAAGGATACAAATGCCATACAAAGTATGTCCTTAGGCGGCCGTGAAGCTCGCCTTCTTGGAACCCCTTGGTTCCAAGCCCTCCAGAAAATCGAAGATGAATTCGAATCCTGTCTTGGGTGTAACCTCTTACACCCAAGCCCTCCAAGGAAGACCCTTGCCTTTCCTTGCCTTGGGTGATGCCTTCATCATCCAAGTCCTCAGAGGGGATCGACCCGACCTTTGAGTCCCGTCTTGGGTATAACCTCTTACACCCAAGCCAGCCAAGGAAGACCCTTGCCTTTCCTTGTCTTGGATGATGCCTCCATCATCCAAGTCCTCAAAGGGTATTGACCCGATCCTTCTCTTCTTGGTTGAGTTTGAGTCAACCAAGCCATACATTTGCATAATAGTTTCAGTTCATAAACTATCCCTTGTGTTAACATGAATTCTTAATGTATTCTTAATTAACATAGATATATATAACCTTCCATCTTTCACATATGCATTACATCTCTTAACATACCTTTGTATTCCTAATCTTTCTTAATACGCAAACTTATGCATACAACAATTAACAAATTATATCCTTTACCTATGTTTAGTGACGAGTGAATGCTACACATTAATTAATATATATATATTCACTAGACTACGATTAATATCACATATTAATGAACATTACACATTACCAATATGTATGAAAATTACACATTAATTAATATTAAACAACATTACATTTATTAATTTATATCCCTACTATTCATTGATACGTATACTCATTAACGTATGTTAGTACAAATTCATTAACATACGGTTTATACTTATTCCTTAACATCTATAAACCATTCATTAATAAGTTCATTAAGTATTCATTATCATACACATTACGTACACATTAATTACATTCATTAACCTTAGCTTCTTTCATTACCTATCTATTGTAATCAATATCTATATTTATAATCATTCTGTTACCCCTTGTTTTGACTGAATATATATATATATATATATATATATATATATATATATATATATATATATATATATGCATTAAGTTTTATTAGATATCTTTGTATTACATAATCCTTCCTAGTGAGTAAATTTGTGTATACATCCATTAACATGATTATGCCTTTACCTATATTTAAAGACCAGTGAATACTATACAATAACTAATATATATATACCTTCACTAAACTATAATTAATAACTCATATTAATGAACATTATACATTACCTACTAACTAATATTGTTGAGTATTATATATTAACTAATATCCATGAACATTGCACATTAATTGATAGACTTATATTATTTAATATAAGTAATAACCCGCTCCTTACCTTTTACCCGCAGCAGACGACCTTTCTCCCTCCTTCCCTCTCCTTCCTACCTGCCCTTAATCCCTTGCCGCTGCTCCTTAATATAACCCGTGAGGGGTTGTGCCCCTCCACGGGCCCCTTCCGCATGAAGGGGTGCGGAAGTAACCCAACTGCATCAGGTTTGATCGTGCCCTTTGGGGTAATATTTAATAATAATATTTGTTTTCTTTTAAATATGTTAAATATTAAATATATTAAATATTAAATTTTATTTCATTTTAAATATATTAAATATTAAATAACATTTCCTTTTAGATATATTAAATGTTAAGTACCATTCCATTTAAATATATTAATTATTAAACAACATTTCCTTTATTAAAATAACTTAAATATATATTTCATTTATTACTTATATTATTATTTTAATTATTTATTTACACTAACCTAATTCAATTAATCCATGCATTAATATTATTAAGTATTTTTACATTCGGTGCAAATTCTCTTAGAGTGCCTATTATGTCCTTAATCATGATCGTTGACTATACGATTAGTGTTCTTAAATGGTGGTTCATCATAATGGTCTTCTGATTACATTCGCAATTTTGTCTCTTTTAGAGACTTCACACAATTGCGGACCACTAGTGATGTATGTCCAATTAAATGTTAATGTCAATTAGTCTAAATACTTTTCTTGTTCGTTGGAGAAAAAGCATAGGATTACGTTGTACGTATTCTTTTTCCCATCCTTATCCTTTTAAGGAATATTTTTAGTTATAATAATATTTAATAAATAAATAACTTTCAAATATTCCTTCGTTGGTAATTATTAATTCATTTGGGCTCTCTCTCTCTCTTTTTATGTATAACGATCCAGGAGGGGACATGCCATAGATCTTTCATGTTGGCAACAATTGATAAAATACATGACAATGTTTGGATTCATGACTTTGTCTCTTCTACAATGGTAATTGTCCTCGTGTCCTTAGTCCTCATAAGGGAATGCTAAGAATAAAGTCTACATAGTGCACACACAAGTTAGATGTGACCACAATTGCTCCACTAATATATGACAATAAATATATACATGTCACCTCTCTACAAGTCATCCACTTCATTTGTGTTTTATGGTTTGGGCTTGGTCGATAAAGAATGGTGTTACGCATAATTGGAATGCATTTCAAACTCTCAAAAATAAATGTCCACCTTAAATTTTTAATCTACGTTAGAAAGGCTAAAATTCTATCAAACAATTTTAATGGGATTGTGCAAATATCTTTCAAGATTTTGAAAATGAACCAATACCTTATATTAATTGGTTATTTTAGATCTTCATACTACTTTCTCTTGTGAAAGAATCTTTGTATCTTACACCAATTCACATATCTTATTTTTCATTCATTTACACTTTCAATGGTTTTTAACTACCATTCTTCCTTCTATAATTTATTCTACAACAACTAGGCTATGATACTAATCGTTGAAATTGCAGAGCTTAAATAGATTTGCTCTATTGCAAAACTTATAGAATGTTCTTTAAATAGATAACATATATAGATAGATGTGTCTCTAGCATGAGATACGACTTTCCATGACAACATTTTTAAAATGTAATTAAATATAGTTTATTTTATTGACACAAATTTCATTTTCTTTATAGTTAAATATAATTCCTAACTCTTTTATTTGGCAAGCAATTAAAATTAGAGAGACTATATTTAGAAGTAATTAGAATGTGACTTTAGAGTTTTTATTTTCAAAAGGGGTAAAAATTTATTAGATAATAAAAAAAGAGAAATTAATAACAAGAAAGGTCACCAATCCAACAGAACAAATCAAATAAAACATTAATATCCTCCCTAACTAAATCCTCCAACAAATTAGAAAATTTTGGAGGCAAACGATTCAAATCCTCAACATACCAACCCTCCATATGCTTAGATGCCCATTTATGATGCAGAGCCCTCCTTGTTACCTGCCAAACACCTCAAAATGTATGACACTGACCCCCTAGCACATGAATGGGATCCTATCAAGGCAAGGCTCTACAACTTTAGTACAATCTTCTCACTATCTCCAAGACTCTTGCCTACTCAATCAGGGGTATCTTGCTACAACACACTCCATGATACCTCCAAGGGTTACAAATCATTTTCACACTGGTTTTGGGTCATACAAGACTCCCTAAGGTCAGACAAAGCACCGGTTGCAAGAATACATGCTCATTCCTTAAGAAACTCACTCAATTAGGCCTAGTTGCTTGTAGCCCTATTTAGCGAGTAAAGGGACCTTAAGCTAAAATTTTCCCAAACACCTTGGCAAAAAAATTATGGATTCAAACACCCTTTTGGAAGTTATACAAGTCCCCAAAAGGAAGGTTCAAGGTCTGGAAAATAAAGGTCTTTGCATGTAGGAAGTTGACTGTCCTAAAAGGGCTAATTAGGCCTCTTTTGTGAAGCAACTATGCTCAGATGAATGAACCGGTAAATTACAATCCCATGGGCATGTTGGGAAACATAAATCAATAGGGATTCCAAGGTTACACACCTGGAAGCATCGCCATTTGCACACAAGGTACTTTTGTTTGTTCGAGGTCTAGGTAGCCACATAGAGATGTCTACCTAGGGTCGCTCCAAACACTTCTCTCCCTTGCTCCTCCTGCAAAAAAACTCTTGGAAATCTAAAATATATTGACCATACTTTCCTTTCACCAAATCCCATGAGCCTCAGATTGGTAAAGTGCATGATATGGCCATGAAGGAGGAAAAACCCAAGGTAAACCCTGGTTTTCCGGGTACCTACAACAAAACTTGAATATCAGGAGCAACACACACAATCAAGATTTAAAATCAAAACCAAAACAGAGTTAACGCTCCTCTCCAACCAATTCACATCATTGGGAATGGACCCTAATCCGTACATAACTGTACCACGGACCAAAACTCCAGAATTGCAGGAAAAGCTTAGAATTCTATTAGTTTGTTTGCATCAAAACTCTTCTCCGTACAATCACACCTTGGAAATTGGATCCACGAGGTGTATAAACCATTCCTCAACTGCTCTCAACCAAAAATCAAGAGGTTAGAGCCATTGGAGGAGTTTCAAATTACAAAATGCAAAAAGTGCATAAAAGTTGTTCATGACAACTTTTGACAACTTTTGCACTCCTAATGCCTTGGGTCAAGTTCAACCCCTCCTAAAATATCTTAAAACACTTAGAACCAACACATTTGATCCCCTATTGTCCAAAAGTCCTAATTGGCTCATAGAAATGCCAAAATAAGAGTTTGGCTCACAAGATGGGGTTCATTATTACAAACATATAATGCATGATTGAAAACCTATATAAAACATCCTAAAGACATTGTTAATGCCTTATCTTCCCTTATCAGAGTCTGACTTGTCATCTTGAAGGGTTTGATGAGGTGCTCCAACACCAATTTAGCTAGGCAATCAACTACTCTATTCCACTCCTTAGAGATATGACAAAAACCAACCCCCTCCGAAGAAGAACTCAAGTACAAAATCTGTCAAACAACTAAAGCTAAGTGCCAAGTAACTCCATCCAATCGCTAGTCATTCAACATGTCAACCACCACTTTAGAATCAGACTCACAAATAATATTGTGCCAACAAGGACACACCCTCTTTCCAAAACATACTATAATAAGAGACTCCATGAGATTATTCATATGAGACCCCTTATAAAGAGAAAATAAAAACAGAACACCATCAAAACTATCTCTACCAATCCCATTTATTCCTAAAAGCCCATGATTCCCCCTCGAAAAATCGTCAATATTTAACTTCAAAACTTTCTAAGTAAGAGGAAGCAACCACCCACACAATCAATCTTTCGCTTACCTTGTAGACACCTCACATCCATAGAAAGACCATTACCCACATTAGATTCAATAGACATAATATATACAAATCATAGAATCTAGGGGAAGAGCACCAATAGATAATATAGTTCCAATAACCATCACCTTATTGTCATGTTGACCCCCTAATAGCCGTCATAGTGAAAACACCATTAATAAATTTGTTTTGTACCAATAGCCGATCATTTTTTGTAATTAATTGGCCCATTTGTGTACAACTATAAGCAATTATTGGAACATCTTTAGTTAGGTATCAGGAAACACTTTGAAATGTGTAACTGATTCCACAACGTCCATTGTTACTACCCAGAAGCCAGATCAATAGCTGTAAGCAATTAAGTCGCATACGAAGACAACTAAAAAAAAATCAAAATCTGAGATGCACGAAATTAGCTATAACGACTAGTGGTGCTCTTCCCCTATTGTACTGTGAATTTAAATGGAGAGAAACAAGTAGAATTAATCGGAAAAGACTTTTCCAAGACCAAAGATAAATTTGAGTAAAGCTTTAAAAAAGGTGCGTTTGAAATTTCTGGCCGTGAATACGTAGTCAACAGTTTTTTTTCTTTACTGTACTATTTTTTTAAATCTCTGGTCTGGTTGTGCAATTTTGTTTACCTCGCACTGTAATGATGATATTATGTGGGCACTGAAAATTAAAATGGAAAATTCCTTTCTTGAGATGTAAAGATTTGCAGAATTGTCTAATATGCAGGATCTGTTACTGCGGATGACAATTGATTCTATAGGCGAGCTTAGCTTTGGAGTAGAAATCGGTAGCCTGGTCTCCTCTTTACCAGATGTCCCGTTTGCTTCAGCTTTTGACAGGTCTAATGCTCACTGTGCTTCTCGATACTTTGATCCCTTTTGGAAATTAAAGAAGCAGTTTAACATAGGTTCAGAGGCCAAAGCCAAACAGGACGTTAGGGTTTTGGACAATTTTATCTACCCTTTGATACAGAAGCGCAAACAATCCATCCAAGATAACGAGGTACCGGACTGAAACCCTACTTAAATAGTTATTTTTTGTTCAATGAAGGTTATGAGTAATTTTGCCCCAATTTATTGCAGGTGAAATCCAAATCTGATCTCCTGTCGAGGATGCTGTCAATGGCCGAGGAGAATCCAGAATTGTATGATGATAGAAAGCTGAGAGATGCTGTTTTGAATTTTCTTTTTGCAGGACGGGATGGCACGGCTATCACTCTTTCCTGGTTACTTTGGTTGCTGTCTGAAAATTCTCAAGTAGAAGAGAAAATAGTGCAAGAGTTGCACAGTATTCCAGGTTTTAACGGCACCGCCATTGATGAGAATGATGTTTGTTGCTTTAAGAAATATTCTGAGCTGCTGACCTACGATGTGCTGAATAATAATATGCATTATTTGCATGCTGCCATCACTGAAACGCTGCGCTTATTCCCTGCTGTCCCTCTGGTAATTCTCATTTTTCCATTTAAAATTTCTGATGAAATGAAATTTTAAACAAAACGCCAGTATAATGGGGGATTATGGATAATAACTATTAAATTTTCACGGTCCATGAGATTCAGTTGAAGAGTTGCTAAGGCAAAAATTCTTTTTGAATTTTCTTTCAACCTTCCAGATCACAGTTTGTGATTAGGAGTTTCAAAGAAAAACATTGTATTTTATTTGTGTTTTACATTATTCTAGATCACATTTTATGATAAGAATTTTTGGGAAAGTTTGCATTCTAGTTTTTTCTGAAATTTTTCAAATCACTTTTTATGATTAGAATTCCAGAGTAAAAATTGTTTTAGATATTGTCTGCATATTTCATGATTAAAAGTTTTAATTTTTTTCGATGTTTCAAATGACATTTCATGGAAGGAAAAATTTATATTATTTTTTCAACATTTCAGATCGCACTTCTTTGGATTGATTATTTCAGCTCCCCAGTTTGGAATGTTGAATGTATGCTGTAGTGTTGCAGTGTTTGTCCTGCTTTTCCATGTTATACGCTCTTGTTAATTGGCTGAATTCTTTCGAGTTTCAGAAATTGATCAAGCAATTTTTTTTTCTCAATGTTTGTCTGCATTGTAGGATGGGAAGAGTGCTGTGAGTAATGACATTCTACCAGATGGCAGCAGAATCGCAAAGGGGAATGTGGTATTCTATGTACCTTACGCAATGGGTCGAATGCAGAGACTTTGGGGGGATGATGCCATGGAATTCAAGCCTGAGAGATGGCTTAATGAAGATGGCATATTTCAGCCTCAGTCTCCATTTAAATTCACAGCATTTCAGGCATGTATGCTTAGCCTTTTGGAATTTTAAAATTACTCAACTTTTGTGTTTCGCTGACTGTTATTTGATATGAAATTTAGGCTGGGCCGAGAAATTGCATAGGAAAGGAGTCGGCCTACTTGCAGATGAAAATAGCTGCTGCATTGCTTCTACGGTTCTTCACATTTGAAATTTGTGAAAGGTCACCAAGTAAAGTACAGGATGGCCTTAAGCTTGCTCGTGCCCTCTTTACCAATGATCATCCACCGGCGAGGAAGCAGATGATGACCAGGAACACTTGTTTTTATTGTGGGAATGTGATGAACCCTTGCTGGTTCAACTCTTCAATCTGTTGTAATTTGTAGATCTTCTTTGTAATTTTTTATTATTAAGATGGTCTTTCAGAAATAGATAGAAGTTGTAGAAGAGGGTTTCTTTAATTTGCAACACATATTGAATAATACATGAATTTAATCAACTCAAACAATGAATATTGGATAATTTAGAAGCATACCCGTAGGTCTTTAGCCAATTTATTGAAAAGAAAGAATAAATCAACAACTTACAAAGTTCTGATTTTTATTCTGGAACAATTCAGATCTGCTCTTATTTAAATGCTAAGACACCCAAACAGTGAAAGATGGTGCCAATAAATGAGTAAGCTGTGTATTTGGAAAAAGAAGCTTCCAAACCACAGAAGAATCAACAACAAAACAGTAAATAGGAAAACCCTACAACAAATTTGCCTTGTAATAAGCCAAATCTGCTCCAATTCAATTCAATTTGACTTCTGAATGAAGCCAACCAAGCTACAACAATTCGATCGATCTTACACAATCTCAAAGCTACTGAATTCTGAAGAATGCACGCTCTCCAAAACAGGTCCAAACCCTAGCCGCCATAGCCAAGTGCTCAGAAGAAAATGTCAAATGCTCAATATCAAGAATGAGGTTTAATTTCCATCTTGGCTGCCTAAATACCCAAAAGGTACGATTTTTGGCAATTAGGGATTAAAAAATAATAACTCGTTTTTAGGGTTCCCAACTTAACCCTAAAAGCAACGCCTAGCTTAGGAGATAATAAATTTTCATTTAAATAAATTTAAGTGATGCACTTTATGATTTTATATTAATATTTCATTAAAATATTAATTGCCCGTGGAACCACTTAAAAATCCATATCTCTCTCATTATTGCTCTGAAACTGAATATGTCAAAAGCTAGGGCCACAGTTCACCATGCCAATGAAAATAAGACCATGTCTATTTTTAGCAATTTTTCCCTAAAAAAAAGGAAATCCTCATAAAGTGTTAGAAATTGATGAAACGAAGACTAGAACTAAACTCAACACCAAACTAGAACAAATAGACAAACCACTCCTCAAGATATTGCATTACTGACCCCTTTATCCATACTCTGTTAGCCTACAAGGGTCCAAAAATAGGCTAACTCCTCAATCCCAAGTCCCTGACTAGGATGGGGACATTGCAGTTCGCCCTCCCAAAATTTGCTTGTCCTCAAGCAAACTCAATGCTAGATGTTGTAAAATGCTATCACACTCCCAAGTAGCATCCTCTATCGACAGATTCTTCCATTTAATCAAAAATTCTCTGATGACACTTCTCCGCAAATGACACTCTCTGAACTCCAGAATGGCCTCAGGTACTAGCACTAACTTCCCCTCATCATCTAAGAGTGGTAGAACTGCAGAAGGAACTATCTGTTGTCCCAATGCCTTCTTAAGGCTTGACAAATGAGACACATTATGAACTTTACTATCAGCCAGTAAATCTAACTCATAAGCCACCTAGCCAACTCGCCTGGAAATCTTGAAAGGACCATAGTAACATGGCTTGAGTTTCTTTGAGCCCTTCTTTCTAAGAGAGGACTATCTATAGGGTTGTAGTATCAAATACACCATATCCCCGATCTCAAAAGATCGCTCAACCCTCCTTTGATCAACATTTTGCTTTTGTTGATTCTGAGCCTTCTGAATATTATCACGAAGTGCTCTCATAATATCCTAGTTCTCCTGTAGTAGATTCCCAACACTCGGTACTCGGCAATCGCTCATCAATAAATCCAAAAAACGAGGAGCATCATATCCATACAAAGCTCTGAAATGTGTCATCTGAATGGTCATATGGTGAGTGGAATTATAACAATACTCGCACAAATGTAACCACTTCACCCAAGCCTTCTGCTGCCCTGAGATGTAGTTCTGCAGGTATCCCTCCACCCACTTGTTGACAATTTATGTCTGTCCATCAGTCTGGGGGTGGTAACTGGTACTCAGAGTGAGCTTTGTCCCGCAAAATCTGAATAACTTCTGCTAGAAGTGACCCATGAATCTGTTGTCCCTATCACTGACAATACTCTGAGGTAAACCGTGCAATCTAAATACCTCACGAAAGAAAAGATCAACCACCTGACCAACGAAATAAGTAGTCGTGATCAAAAAAAAATGTGCATACTTAGTCAACCGATCAACCACCACATAGATGTTGTCTCTCCCTTGGGCTTTTGGCAAGCCCGTAATAAAGTCCATAGACACGCATTCCCACTTCCTGTCAAGAATAGGAAGTGGCTGAAGTAACCCTGCAAGGAAGTTGTGCTCCTGCTTGTTCTACTGGCAAACAGAACACTCTCTGACATACTGAAGAACATCAAACTTGAGACCCTTCCAAGAGAATCTCTCCTGTACTTGCCTATAGGTCTTAAAGTACCCAGGATGTTCAGCCATAGGTGAATCATGGAAAGTCCTCAATACTATGCATTTCACCTCAGAACCTGGGACTAAAAATATCATCTCTTTGTAAATGATGAGGTCATCCACAAGAGAGTACCTGTTGTCCTGTATTGTTCCATCAATAATACTAGATGCCCATAGATTCTTGGCATACTCTACTATAATCAAGTGTTTCCAATCTTCGTACACAGTTGCCATGGAGCTCAATTGGGAGCGGCAAGATAAAGCATCAACAACAATGTTCTAAGTCCCTTTGACATAGGAGATGTCAAAATCATAAGACTGTAACTTGCTGACCCATTTCTGTTGACGCTCATTTAGATCCCGCTATCCAAGAAAATGCTTCAAACTATTATGATCAGTTTTGACACAAAACTTGCTGCCAACTAAATATTGCCTGAACTTGGCCATTACATGCATGATGGCCAACATTTCCTTATCATAAATACTATAGCTCCTCTCCGGACTCCTAAACTTCCTACTCTCATAAGCTATAGGGTGACGATCCTGCATAATTACTGCACCAATACCCTCTCCACATGCGTCACAATGAAGCTTAAAAGGTTTGGTGAAATCGGGTAAAGCAAGAACTGGACATGTAGTCATCAATTGTTTGAACTTCTCAAAACACTCTTGTGCGAGAGGTGTCCAAACAAATGCACCCTTCTTGGTCAAATCAGTGAGTGGTGCAACATGCCGTGAAAAACCACTAACAAACCGATGGTAGAAGGCACATAAACCAACAAATCCCCTGAGTTGAGTCAGGGTCTCAGGTGTAGGCTAATCAACAATGGCACGAACCTTATCAGGATCCATGTGAACTCCCTCTTTGCTGATTATGTGACCCAAATACAAAAGTTCTGCCATTCCTAGTGCACACTTGGACTCTTTGGCGTAGAAAGACTCCCTGTCAAGTATGCCTAAAACAATATCCAAGTGAACCAAGTGCTCCTCCCAACTTCTACAATAAACCAAAATGTCATCAAAGAAAACCATAACAAATCTTCTCAACTGAGATTGGAAGACCCTGTTCATAGTGGACTGAAAGGTAGCTGGTGCGTTGGTCAACCCAAAAGGCATAACCAAAAACTCATAGTGTCCACAATGACATCTAAATGCAGTCTTCTCAATATCCTGCTCCTTGACATTGATCTGATGATAACCTATTCTTAAATCAATCTTGGAGAAGTGACAATCTCTGTGAAGCTCATCTAACAACTCATCAATGCGAGGAATGGGATACTTGTTCTTTATAGTCGTTTTATTCAGCATACGGTAATCAATGCACATTCTGAGTGTACCATCTTTCTTCTTCACCAAAACAACTGATGAAGCGAAAGGAGATTTACTCGGCCTTATGTGTCCCATTGCTAGAAGTTCTTTGATAGTTTTCTCAATTTCATCTTTCAACCACTTGGGATGTCGGTAAGGTGTAATCATAATGGGTTTGGTGCCCTCTTCAAGCTCAATAATGTGTTCTATGCCTCTATCAGGAGGCCTACCAGGAGGTATGTCACAAAACACCTTGGTATGCTTAACTCTAAGCTCTTGAATATCTGAATGATAAGGTGTTTTATGATGTTCCTCATAAGTAGGCATGAGTTTACACTCTGCTGCCCAATCCACCATGTCATGCTTGACAAGTCTCTCCATTCTTTTAAGAGTGATTAATTTCAAGTTGCTGGCTTTGATAGCTTTAAGAATATGATTAGTCCCATCAACCCTGAATTTCATCTCCATATCTTTGAGGTTGAGTGTAAATTCACCTATGGCATGAAGCCACGTCATGCCAAGAACCACATCCATGTTTCCCATGTTAACCACATAAAAATCAGCTTTGAATTCATAATTATTGAGTTTCATGGGTAAGTCTGAAATCATTCTATCACAAGTCAGCACATTACCATCAACAACTTTCACCTTTATGCCTTCAAACTCTTGAGTTTGAATCCCACACTTCTCCACCAACCGTGCATCTATGAAATTATGAGTTGCACGTGTATCAAGTAGAGAAATGACTCTTTGACCAACCAAGAGTCCACACAACCTAAAAGAACCTTCTCCTTGCATGCTAGACATATGAGCTTCCCGTAGATCGAATTCTCCTTCATTTTCAACTTCCTTTTCTGAATTTTCAGTCTCGGAGTCATTTTGATCAGCTTGTTGGTCCGTGTTATTAGTCATGTTTTCTCCTTCATAAAACCACTTCATATTTCTATTTTGACCCTTAGGCTTGAGGGGACAATCATGGTTTTGATCATAAAGACCCTTACAATTAAAACACAACTTCCTTCTACGCAAATCATTGAGTGTTTCCCTATCCAAAGGCGCTGTAAACTTCTTCCCTTGGTCCACATTTTCTGATTTCTTTTGATCAGACTTGCTGTCATTAAATGTTGAGAATGGTTTTGAATTGTTTGGAGTGAACTTACTACGAGGAGCGGTAAGTTCCATGCTATGTGCCTTCCTCATGGTTTCTTGCAAGGTAGGGGGATCAAAAGCCTTAATCCAACCTTTCATAGGCTTATAAAGACCTTCAACAAAAAGAATGACCAATCTTCTCTCTGAAATGTTAGTTACCATAACTGAAAGCTTCTGAAATTCACTAATATAAGATTCCAAGCTCCCCATTTGTTTCAGCTGAGCTAAATCCCTAAAATGCAACTCTGGATCTCTTTTATCAAAACGCTCAACCGATCTGTCAATGAATTCTTGGTATGTAGTAATAAGGTCATGATGCAAAGTCGCCATCCCATGGTGCCACTAGTCATGGGCTACCCCATCCAAATGCAAAGCTGCAAACTTAATAGCATCTTCTTCTGACATAGGACGTAGATTCATGAAGGTATCCAACTTGCTAATCCAAGCTCTGACTGTAACACTACTGCTGCCATCAAAAGTAGAAAGTATGAGCTTGTTGATTGCATATTTGAGATCATTAGTTTTGCTCCAAGGTTTCCTGCCATTCCAATTCCACTTCTTGTTGTGTTCCCTCTTTTGACTCATAAACCTGTCAAAGTTAAGATGTTCCTTAACTCTCGGTGGTAATGCATCCCATTCATCATGAAGTGTGGTTACGTTAACCGTAAAGGCCACCTCATCTTCATCCTCAGCCACGTCCTCTTCTTCAGGTTTATTCCTAACAAAGGTTGGGCGTGTAGGCCTATCATAGGTGTGTGTGGGAGTCACTCTTGCCCTTGGGCGACCATCAACACTACCATTTTCCTCCTGGTTTTGATTATGCCCCCTTGGCACAGTGATCTGTTGTATGAGTGTAGTCAACTGCTGCAACACATTTGCCACTTGTCGTTGCCCTGTTACTAAACCCCTCATAATAACTCTGACATCTTGGTCCTCATTGTTCACAGCCTCTCTGCGTGGCTCACCATCATTCCTGTCCCCCATAATTTCCAAGGGTATTTCTTCAGTTAAATTAGGATCACCTTGTAAATCAGGTCTCTTGTGTGTGTAATACTTGTGAGCCTAGTCTGTTGTTGATGCATATAAAAAATCTAACCCTCCAGGAAGGCAAGATCGAAGCTCTGATACCACTGTGATGAACCCTTGTTGGTTCAACTCTTCAACCTGCTGTAATTTGTAGATCTTCTTTGTAATTTTTAATTATTAAGATGGTCTTTTAGAAATAGATAGAAGTTGCAGAATAGGGTTTCTTTAATTTGCAACACATATTGAATAATACATGAATTTAATCAACTGAAACAATGAATTGGAGAATTTAGAAGCATACCCATAGGTCCTTAGCCAATTTATTGAAAAGAAAGAATAAATCAACAACTTACAAAGTTCTGATTTTTATTCTAGAACAATTTAAATCTGCTCTTATTTAAATACTAAGACACCCAAACAGTGAAAGATGGTGCCAATAAATGAGCAAGTTGTGTGTTTGGGAAAAGAAGCCTCCAAACCACAGAAGAATCAACAACAAAACAGTAAATAGGAAAACCCTACAACAAATCTGCCTTGTAAGAAGCCAAATCTACCCCAATTCAATTCAATTTGACTTCTGAATGAAGCCAACCTAGCTACAACAATTTGATTGATCTTTCACAATCTCAAAGCTACTGAATTCTGAAGAAAAAGTTGTCTAATATGGTGCATTCTCCATGTTGTATAGACATTTTTTCAGAATTTAATGGATTATGCTTTCTTGTAATTTCTCATAGAGATATATGTAGGAATACTCACAATAAATTAATATCATCAGATTTCCACAATCCATACTAATATCTTAATTGCTTCTAGATTTGATTGTGTAACTTCATTTAGCATGAATGTTTCAAATCACACTCTGTGATTTATCATCAAGTTGTTTAGAGATTGCTAGGATACAAAAGATTGTAAGTTGCAAACTTAAATTGGTTCAGGTTGTATTTGAAGACTTAAAGACACAAGCATGTAGAACCCAACCTTTCAAACACAACCTGGAACCAATCTAAGTCTGCAACTTACAATCTTTCATATCCTGACATTCTATAAACATTCCAATGATGGATCATGGAGTGTGATATGAAACAATGATGATAAAAAAAGGTTATACAATCAAATCCAGAAACAACTAAGATACTCACAATGAAGTTTATATATATGTTTGTTCTTCCTTTAGGTTCACCTATGAGTGTGGACATCAACCTATGTGTAATCTCTTATGCTGGCTTGTTGTAAGGACATGTAATGTTTACAAAAAATCTTTGGGGAATTTGTTGGATTGAAAGAGTCGTGTTCTCATCAACCAGGATCCCAACAAACCAAACATTATAACTATGAGTGAAACAATTGAGAATAACAAACAAACATGTAACAAACCTAAGATGATCTCACAAGCAAATAAATGCAAAATATATTCACCTCTCTTATAGATCTAGGTAATCGTTTTTACATTTCAACATTAAGATTATATTAAAATGAGTGAATTGAGTGCCCTAAATACGACAATCAAGCACAAGTCCATTTGGTTGTGTAACATTGCTTACTCTCAACCCCTTGAATGGTAAGTTTTGTGTCAATAGATTTGTAGTAACAAATGAATTTCTAATTATTTTGCTAACGATGTTACTAAATTATGTGTGGAGATGTATTGATTGGTAGGAGCAGGTGAATCAAGTTTTGACTTGATGCTAATAGGGGAGAGGGCCCCATAGTGGTGTGGGGTCCTATAGTCAGTACACAAGTTGTCATGTGGGACCCACCACTACTTACAAATCTTATATATATATATATATATATATATATATATATATGAAACCAAAAAAGAATCTATAAGGTTTAGATTATTTTCAAAACAAATACAATCATTGTTTAGAATTAAAGTGTTCAATAAATGGAATATATTTTAGTAAAGATAGGAGACGTTTATAAAACTCATCAATATTTTGTTATGAAATAAGTTGAACACATTGTCCCTATCATCTCATTTTTCTCTATATATCACTTCCTATATCTTTCTATCTCTCCATCTCTCCCTCTCTTATATTGTCTCCCTCTTTCTACCTCTATTTCTTCATCTTCTTCTTCCTCTCTCCATCCATCTCTCCTTTCTATCCCTACTACACATTTCCATCCCTTTCATTGCCTCTCTCTGTATCACTCCATCTTTTTATATCTTATTATCTTAACCTCTAGACTCTTTCATTCAATCCATCTTTGTTTCTCTATATCTCAATCTTTGTTTCTCTATATCTCCATCTTTTTATTTCTCTTTCTATCTCCCTCTTGGTCCTCTCTCTCTCTCTCTCTCTCTCTATCTATATCAATCCCTTTCTCCCTTATATATATGCCTTTACTCTCTATTTGTCTATTTCTTTATCTATCTCTCCCTCTATGTCTCTATATATCTTGCTCTCTATCTTTGCCTTTCTATACCCCTATATCTCTCTATCTTTATCTCTTCCTCTACCTCTATCTATCTACTTCTCTCCCTCTTCATCTCTCCCTCTCTCCTTCTCCCTCTTTCTAAACTTCCATATCTATATCTCCTTGCCTCTTTATCTCTCTCCATATTTCTTCTTATATATCTCCTCTATCTTTATCTCATTACCTCTACATCTCTCTATACTCCTATGTCTCTCCCTTTATCACATAAAACAAGTGTTACAAATCAATCACTAGTCAAAGTGGAAAGGGAAAAAAGTTTATCATAAAACCCTTGGTATTACTATACATTTATTTTGAGCAATACTTCTAATCCAAAATTGTTAACACACCAAGCGTGTGCAAATGTTATTGTTGGTTTTCTTTGAACTGTCAGGCACTAATACAAATTTGGTATTTCCCAAGGTCTAGGGACTACTGCTAGATTTATGTATATGCTAAGATACTATACATTTTTTTATGAGTAAATAAAATGGTACTAATCAATTAAAAGAAAGTTATACTTGACGTCAATAAAGGTACTCCTTGACCTTAGCATCACCCAAGTTGAAATCTTGATAGAATATTCAAAATAGATAGTAGAGTTTGATTTAATTGGATTCTTGAACAGGTAAGTAAACAACAAAATAACTACTGCATATAATTTATAAAAGTCAATTCATCCTCATCAATGCTTAATGGAAGTGGTTTCTTCAACAAGTGAAACTATAAAATAAAAGCTCAAAAAATTTATCACAAAGGGAGTAAAATATGGACAAGTGCGTAGAATAGAAAAACCTAATTAATCCACACAACCATTTCATTGCTCAATCTCCAAATGACTAAGTGGCCAAATGTTGAGATCCTCATTAATGCATAGACATTTTTTTCAATAGAATTCAATGGATTAGGCTTCCTTGTAATTTAAGCTCACATAGATATATGCAAGAATATTCAAAATGAATTAATATCATCATATTTCCACAATCCATACTAATATCTTAATTGCTTTTGGATTTGATTGTGTAACTTCATTTAGCATCAACATTTCATATCATACTCTATGATCCATCACCAGGTTGTTTAAAGAATGCTAGGATATGAAAGATTATAAGTTGTAGACTTAAATTGGTTCAGGTTGTATTTCAAGGATTGGGTACATCTCTCTTTACCCAACCCTTCAAATACGACCTGAACCAGTTTAAGTCTACAACTTACAATCTTTCATATTCGAGCATTTTTTAAACAATTTGATGATGGATCACAGAGTGTGATTCGAAATGTTGATGCTAAAAGAAGTTACATAATCAAATCCAGAAGCAACTAAGATACTCACAATGAAGTTTAGATGAATGTTTGTTCTTCCTTTAGAATCACCTATGAGTGTGGACATTAACCTATGTGTAATCTTTTATGCTAGCTTGTTGTAAGGACATGCAATGTTTACAAAAATATCTGGAGAAGTTTTTGGATTGAAAGAGTCACGTCCTTGTCAACCAGGATCCCAACAAACCAAATATTATAACTATGAGTGAAACAATTGAGAATAACAAACAAACATGCAACAAACCTAAGATGATCTCACAAGCAAATGAATGCAAAATATATTCCCCTCTATCTCTTAGATCTAGGTAATCTATTTTACATTTCAACATTAAGATTATATAAAATGAGGGAATTGGGTGTCCTAAATACAACAATCAAGCACAAATCCATTTGGTTGTGTAACATTGCTTACTCTCAACCCCTTGAACTGTAAGTTTTGTGTCAATATATCTGTAGTAACAAATGAATTTCTAATTATTTTGCTAACAATGTTACTAAATTATGTGTTGAGATGTATTGATGGGTATGAACATGTATTGGAGAAGGTGAACCAAATTTTGACTTGATGCTAATAGGGGAGAGGGCCCCATAGTGGTGTGAGGTTCAATAGTTAGTACATAAGTTGTCATGTGGGACCCACCACTACTTACAAATCTCATATATATATATATATATATATATATATATATATATATATATATATATATATATATATATATATATATATATATATATATATATTTCCTTCCCTCTAATCCCTTTGTCCCCTCTCTCTCTCTCAATATATCTCTCTCCATCTCTATTTGTTGGTATTATGGATGTGTTGCATTGTTTTTGTCATTGATATCAACACTTGTCAACACTTGAGAAACACTTGGAGATCTTTGGTTATGTTCACCGACATGATCAGTGACTTGTCCACAGTCACCGGTATCTGGTTCACCGGCAGGTTATATTGTTCATCGGCACTGAGGATGATCTGTTATCATTTAGAGATTACTTGGTTATGTCGAAGACATTGTTTGGACACTTGGTTTTGGTGATTTGTTCTTTGGTCTAATCGGGTTTGCATATTTGCTGTTACTGACAAATAGGTCTAGGATATGCACCGGCAAGCATATCTATTCTAGATCAACATGACACATCATGAAGATAATTCATTATTGTTGTAAATGCATTGAGCTGACATCATGTATCACATATTGATTCATTTGTAATTGATTTTATTGTAATATCTTTTAGTGAGCCGACCTACTCATTTGGTCTTAGGTTTTGGTATAAATGTAAGATCTCATTTGTGAGATTGGAACAAGTAAAGTGGAAGAGGAATATAATAAGGTATATGCGAATATAAGCAGAGCTATACACACAGACATCATTCAAGATTGAAGGAATGTTTGAAGAAGGCAAATTAGAGGTTAATCGGTACTGAATCCAGCATATGAAGATGCTATTTTGAGCAGTACATTATCATTGGATTTAACCATCTAATTGTAGTCAGTGTGACTCCCATTTTGTGATTGAGCAATGAGCTCTAGGCACTTGGCCTTTCTGCATGTGCAAACTCCATATTGTACACACATACTATCTGCAGTAGTATCATCTGATTGTGGGTAAGGTTTCCTACCGTGGTTTTTCCCCTTACAGGGTTTCCACGTACAAATATCTGTGTTATGTATTGTGGATGTTATTGCCTTTCTGTTTCATGCATTAAACTTTACCGGTATTGCAATTAACTGATAAAATTGTCTATCGGCATTAAAGTTTGGTTTACCAGTATTAAGCATTAAGTTTGGTTAAGTTAGTTTTGGTTTGTAATTATCAGGACAACTGATTCACCCCCCCCCCCCCTCTCAATTGTTTCCGGGACCTAACACTATTTGTATGACTCTACTCTCTGTTATAGGAGACGTTTTCATGCTGAGATTGGAGTGCATAAATATGGTGGTGTTGTCATTTCTTGAGCTTGCAAAACAAGTTCTTCATACACATGGTGTCGAATTCAGCTCTAGAAAAAATAACTTGGTGTTAGATATATTCATGGGCAATGGGCAAGACATGGTGTTCACTATTTATGGTGAGCACTGGCAAAAGGTGAGAAGGACTATGACTCTTCCCTTCTTTACTTAGAAAGTTGTCCAACACTACAAAGAACGATAGGAAGATATTCAAAAAGTTGTTGAATATGTTCAGGCCAATGAAATGGGCTTGGAGAGCAGTATAGTGTAAAATTTTATTTAAACCTGCACAGTAAGAATCTAGCTAGGAAAGTAAGAACACAACTTGTAGGTAAAATAGAAGAGAAATTTTGAGAGCAGAAAAAGAGCCAAACTGTTTCATTGATTTACAAATCAAGGAATTACAAAATATGTAGATTACAATGATCTCCAATGTAGGATAAAGAAAGAGGAAGGACATGAACAAATCTGGAAACAACGGATTTGAAAGCACAAAAATCTTCCTTAGATTTCTTAAAACAAACAAAAGCTGAAGCTACCCATCCATCACTGATAAAACAAGATGTGGTGAAGGATATCCATAAAACACGGATAAAGCAGAGTCAAAAAATAGAATAAGGCAGAAGATTGCGCTAACACCCCCCCTTAAGTCTAACTAAGGAGACTAAAAACTAAAAAATGGAAGAGGAAAGAGGGAAAACCCAGTGGGAACAAAATCCCCCCTCAAAAAATTACACTAACTCTGCATAATGTCCTTCACCCCAAGAAGGTTTCGCAGATTATGAAAATGAAAAGATAGAGCCGATTTGTGCCTTCATAAAGAAGAGAAAGAATGACAATACAGAATGTAGCCTGTTGAATGTTGTAATAGGTTCCTCTGTAACAAATTATGCCTCTTCCTTTTGGAAGATAGAAACCTTGAGTTGTCAAACTGTGGAATACCCACTCAAGTGAAATGTATGAAGGAATCAAAATGAATGGTTCTCCAAAATACTCATTTTTCTCCAATTTGATGTTGAACTGCCACTCTACCATACAAGACTCAAGAAAAATGATCAGTGAAGTGTGAGATTTGTTTGGATATGAATCAAGATGTTTCAAGAAAGTAGCATGGAGTGGCTGAGAGAGAACAAGACAATCCAAACCAAAAGAATATGCATCTTGATGTGAGCTGACATTGGAGAGATGGTATGTGTCCTCAATATTGTCATCATGATCAAGAAGAGATTCAACAAACAAATGATAAAAGTCTGATAGGATGATATCTCATTCATCAAGAGGACAAGAATGAACCTGCTATAGAGAATTTGAGGTAGCATTCAGAGAAGCCAAAATCTCTGTCAAACTGGTAGGTGGAGGTGACTAAATAGCTACCAATGTTGGAGGTGTAGAAAGAGGAGAAGCAGAAAGAGATGTCTTTGTGTAATCAAGACAATCTAGACAATCAAGACTCTTCCAATAAGTAATTTTCTCTTCAGTGTCATCATCACAAATAGGATCATCATCATTATCAAGGGAGTGAAGCATGTCTATAGTTGGATCATACAAGAATGGAGGTTCTATGGGATCTCCATACATTTCCCATAAAGTGTCCAAAAGAGTGTGAGGGCACTCAATGTGTGATAGAGCCCATGATGTGTGTTCCCCAACACTTAAATCAATTAATCCTAAGACATGATCATTTCTACTTTCCCATGTAGATTTGTGCCAACAAGTACTTGGTTTAGGAATAAGCCCATACAAATGTGGCAATAGATGAATCCATCGATAGTGCTTTAGGATTCCATCATGCCAGGACTTGTAATTTCCTTCTTCCAAAGTTATGACAGATGGATGATATTTAATTCTCATTCTAGACTTAGATTACTTCCTTTTGGAACTTTATTTCAGTTCATGAATACATAAAAGAAATAACAGACAATCCCCAAGACAATAAAAAATCTCATTCCAAAACAACTCTAATCTTCAAAAACTGCAAAAGATTGTTAATGCTTCTTCTTTCCAGCAACCGTGCGCTTTGATACCATGAGGATTTTTTCCATCACACCAAAAGCATGTACCAATGGTGGAGAGGGATCTCATCGTCGATATGGTCGCTATGCCAACACCCCCCCACACGTAGAGCCATATACAATCACATACCATGTAGGATTTGTACCCACTACGTACCATATCGATAAGTCAAGCTTACATGGATGATGGGTCTAGGGCTTGAGGGACTCGAACCGATGACCTGTGCTTTGATACCATGTAAAATTTTATTTAAACATGCACAGTAAGAATCTAGCTAGGAAAGTAACAACACAACTTGAGGTAAAATAGAAGATAACATTTGAGAGAAGAATAAGAACTAAACTATTTCATTGATTTGGAAATGAAGTAATTACAAAATATATAGATTACAATGATCTCCAATGTAGGATAAAGAAAAAGGAAAGACGTGAACAAATCTGGAAACAACAGATTTGAATGCACAAAAATCTTCCTTAGTTTGCTTAAAACAAGCAAAAGCTAAAGCTATCCATCCATCACCGATAAAACAAGATGTTGTGAAGGATATCCATAAAACACAAATAAAGCAGAGTAAAAAAATAGAATAAGGCGGAAGATTGTGCTAACATATAGTTATTAGAAAATGAATTCAACTCATGCTTTATAATATTTTGTATAGGATGATGTGTGATCACAGGTTCGAATCTTAGGAGGACTCACTGTTCGTTCATGCCACTGTGATCAGAAATAAGTCAGAGTATTAAATATTTTAATCTTTAATTAATTTTTGTCCTCATATAAATGTAATAACCTTTCAATACTGGATTGTCTTTTCGACTTCCGATGAGGGCATAAATGTGGTGACTGTTCAGCTTCTTTGAAAGCTTATAAATAAGCCCAATTCGAATCCAATTGCAAGGAGTTGGAGAGTTATAGAGTTACAGAGTTATAGGCATACGCTCCTTCACAAGATTGCCTAAATTGTAAGGCTCGGGCATACAACTCTCTTTTACAGAGTTTGCCCAAATTGGATAGATTCCAGGCATACAACTCTCTTTTACAGAGTTTGCCCAAATGGGATAGATTCAAGGGCACACAATCTTTCACAGAGTTTGCCAAAAATTGTATGGTTCTTACATATTTTCAATGAAATGAAATTTTATATGATTTGTTATGTGTTTACAATACCACAAATTCTACTTTGGGTATTGTCCTCTGAATTGACAAAATAATTTAGATCAGTGGTATCAGAGCGGGAACGCTCCTTTATGCCAATTTACACAAGGTCTTCCTACCAAAGATTAGGATTGGATACACAAGATTTGTCAAAATACCCACCTTTGAGACGCACACAATCAAAGATGTCAGACAATGATGTTAAGAAGTTGGTCGAGGAAGCTTTAAATAAGCAACGAGAGGAGATGATGAGTCAATTTTCATACCTCCTACAGAAGCAAAAACCCTCTGAATCTGAAACACCATTTCGTGGAAATACCCCTTTCAAAGTGCAGGTCAATTTCGACATCCCAAATTTTGAAGGAAAGGTCGATGCTGAAGCTGTTGATAACTGGTTATCAAAGTTGGATAGGTACTTTTCTGTAAATAATTTCTCAGATGCTAAAAAGATAACATTTGCTCTCCTCAAAGCTGAAACCCATGTGAAATTAGCATGGGAAACCAAAGTAGCAAATAAAGAACAAGAATCAGTTGCTGAAGATGGTTTTATACTATCTCTTGATAAGAAGCCCACATGGGGAGAATTTGTGGAATATATCAAAGAAGCCTACCTCCCGAAGGATGTATATGAACAAAAATACATAGAATGGCAGCTTCTTCACCAAAGGAGGGATCAGTCTGTGCAAGATTACACCAATACATTCCATTCACTTTCAGCAAAACTCGGTATTAATGATTCAGAGAAGCATAGAATTTTGAAATATCGGAGTGGACTTCACAGGTATATTCAAACAAAGATGGATTTTTTAAATATTGAGACATTGGCAACTACCTATAAATATGCTACAAAAATTGAAGAAAAATCCAAGCAAACAGGGAAGAGGGACTACTTTGCAAACAACAAGCCAAGGGCTGAAGGTGGCAATAAATTTGCAGGGAAACAGATGACCAAGGAACCTCATTCAAATTCACCCAAGAACACATGGTGGTCTACTAAAAAGACAGACACAGGCATGTGGTGCGAGATGCATAGGTCCCCAACCCATAATACAAAGGATTGTCGAAGTATTAAAAATTTGATGACAGAAATACGAGGGGAGGAAGCTGAACCTGAATCGTCACCAATAGATAATTCTAAGAAAGAGGAGAATGATTCCATCATAGAAGCAAACCCATATGCCGTAGTTGGAACTACTAAAGTATTTCCCCATGAAGATGAAGAGAGACTTTTTCATTCACAGATGTGGGTTGATGGAAAGCCTCTACATTTTATTGTTGACAGTGGGAGTCAAAAGAATTTGATCTCTAGGGAGGCAGTCAAAAGATTAAATTTGAAAGTAACAAGACACCCACAACCATACTCTATGGGATGGGTGAATGAGGGACAAGATATTCAAATCAATCAACAATGTCGTTTGCCATATTCAATCAAGCCTTTCAAGGATGAAGTGATATGTGATGTAGCACCATTGCATGTATGCGATGTCTTGCTGGGGCAGCCATACATGTATCAGAGGCATGGGGTGTATGAGTCAAGGCCACGTAGTGTTACAATCAAGCTTGGTGAGAAGAGGTACCGAATACCAGAGGTATGTCCAACACAAACTACATCTTTAATTAGTGCTAAACAATGTAAACGCTTGATTGCTCAAACTGGAGCTTTTATTGTACTCATGATTCGCCCTGAACAAACAAAGTCAGTTGTTCTTTATACACATGCTAAGGTAACAGAGAATCAACAAAATCAAATAGATATAATTTTGAAAGAATATCACAGTGTGTTTACACCACCAGTGGGAGTACCAACACACTGTCAAGTCAGGCACTCTATTGATTTAATGCCAGGCACACCGCTACCACATGAGCCAATATATAGGAGGTCAGTTTTGGAAAATAATGAGATTAAGAGACAAATTCAGAAGTTGATTTTATGGATGTATCATTTAAAACATCCTCGCACATGGGATGAAAGCTTACCCTATGTGCAACACAGTTACAACCGTGCACTCCATAGTACCAACCGTGCACTCCATAGTACTACAGGGCACAGTCCATTTGAGGTTTCTCTTGGGTACCAGCCATTGGCACCTATGGATGTAGCAATACCATCTCTACAGTCTAGTAGTCCATTGAATGGTGACAAGGAGGTAGATAAAGCAGAAAAATTCATTGATAACATTAGACACCTACAACAACAAGTTTATGAGATATTGGAGCAGAGTAATCAGAAGTATAAGGAAAGACATGATAAACATAGAATTCCCCATCAGTTTCAGGTTGGTGACAAGGTATGGTTACATCTTTAGAAAGAGCGCCTGCATGGACCAAATAGGAAGCTTTGACCTCTTTGTTATGGACCATACACTATTGTGAAACAAGTTGGTGAGAATGCTTTTGAACTTAATTTGCCATCCTTTTTGGGACTGCATCCAGTTTTCAATGTGGAGTTGTTGAGACCCTATTTTCCTCCTTTATTGGATATCTCCCAAGCTACTGAATACATTCAAGCTGCAGAGTTAAACCCCTCTACTACTGCTCCAGTCCAGTGTGACCATGTTACTGAAGCCATTTTAAAGACTTTGAGAAATCAGAAAATCCCTTTGTATCGGGTGGTTCGAGTTGGTCAGCATTCTCATCAAGGCAAGTGGCTTACTAAGGAACAAATTGAAGAACAATTTCCTCATCTGTTGTAGCAGATTAGTGCAATGGGGCCCATTGCCTCTTAAGGGGGGAGGAATGATCAGGATTAAATTGGGAAAATATTGAAATCTAATTTTTCCAAAATTTTATATGTTTTAGTAAATTGCAATTTTGAGGGTCTTCGGTGCATTTTTAGACAAATATGGTGCCTGGAAACGTAACGAGACATCATTGATGTTTTCGAAATTTGGTTCTAGATTATTTGAGTACCTTTCCAACACATCAAACGGTTTGTAATTCGGAGCTAGGATGAGAAAGTTATGCCTTCTCAAAGTGGACTGAAATTTTATATTTAGTTTTTTGATAATTTTGATAGTTTTAATAGTTTAATTGTAATAAACATTATGATGACTCTTCATTTCAAATTCCAAGGGATTTGTGTGACCCTTGGGATACATTCAACTTGTATAAACTCCAATTTTGAATAGAATGGAGACAGTTTTTGGTTTGCAATCTTCTTGTTGTCAATTTCTTTTTTGTGTTGAAATCTACAATACCGCAAGTATCACACTAGGTATTGTAATCTGGTTTTCATAAATCAGATCAGTGGTATCAAAGTCATTTTCGATCGCTGCAGGTGCATCTACAGCCAATGAGCCACTGCCCATACTACGCCAAACTCTTCCTTGTCTTCGTCTTCAGCAGAAGGAAACGAGGAAGCTACTGCAGCATCTACCAAGGAACCAGTAGCTACTACGCCTCAAGCTGACCAGGCTCCTGCTGATACAGCAAATCAGGAAGAAGCGATTATTCTCTCGAGAGTCTCACTAGCACTTTCAAGTTACATGGCAGAATTTTATTTGGAAGATGATCAAGCAATGGGGCCCATTGCCTTTCAAGAAGGGAGTAATGATCAGAAATAAGTCAGAGTATTAAATATTTTAATCTTTAATTAATTTTTGTCCTCATATAAATGTAATAACCTTTCAATATTGGATTGTCTTTTCGACTTCCGATGAGGGCATAAATGTGGTGACTGTTCAGCTTCTTTGAAAGCTTATAAATAAGCCCAATTCGAATCCAATTGCAAGGAGTTGGAGAGTTATAGAGTTACAGAGTTATAGGCATACGCTCCTTCACAAGATTGCCTAAATTGTAAGGCTCGGGCATACAACTCTCTTTTACAGAGTTTGCCCAAATTGGATAGATTCCAGGCATACAACTCTCTTTTACAGAGTTTGCCCAAATGGGATAGATTCAAGGGCACACAATCTTTCACAGAGTTTGCCAAAAATTGTATGGTTCTTACATATTTTCAATGAAATGAAATTTTATATGATTTGTTATGTGTTTACAATACCACAAATTCTACTTTGGGTATTGTCCTCTGATTTGACAAAATAATTCAGATCACACTGCTTTTAATACGAAGAGAAGCCGACTAGCAGAAATCAATGAGCAAAACATGTTGTACATTGTGGTGAACACTTGGTGGTGGGCAAACAATCCAGAGTGGTGGCATAATCCTTCAAAGTTCAAGCTGAAGAGATTTATGGAAGAGGAGGAGGAGACTGAGATAGTGAGTGTTGGCATTTTGATGATTTTTTGATTGTCATTGATGGACACACACTTTCTTGATGCATGAGTTATGCTCAACCGGTAATTGCTCCAACCGGTATTGTGTATTATTGAATGTATAGTCTTTAGACTATCGGTGTTTTGCAAAAAATGGTTTACCGGTCACAGATTGTATGAAGACCGCAAGCGGTATGAAGACCCCAAGCGGTACGAGGATCCCAAGCGGTTCGAGGAGCTCAAGCGGTACGAAGGAACCAAGCGGTAGTTAATTTTTGATCAAAACACTACGATCTACCAGTCTTCATTTTTTACAACCAGTAATCAGTATATTGTATTAATCGGTATTACTCTGTGATGAGTTACCAATCGGTATTACTGTAATGTGTAATGAGTTATCATCCACCGACACTTTGGTGGTGATTTTCTGTCGTGTTACCAAATGTGTCTAGATGCACTGAACCTAGGAACTTGTAGTCTAATTCTATTGGAGCGACATGAAATCAGTTTCCTTTATAAGGACATCATGTCTAGGGTTTGCATATGTGATGTGTGATATGTGAGACATAGAAGAAAAAAGGTTATGTGCGATCATTGAAGAGAATATTAGGTTTATGTGATGAGATAGAGTGTGGAGATATTGAAGACTGAAGTAATGCTGAAATGCATTAAAAAAGAGTTGTCAAGGATCTAATTAAGCAGACTGTGCTATTAGCTAGATCATTCACTTGTTCATTACTCACATCTTCAACAAGTCTAGAGCCCTTAATCGGGTAGGCTCAACAAAGCCTTTGTAAATCCTCTAACAAGGTGGTTCACAACTGTGGATTTGAAATCCTTTAACAAGGTAGTCTTTAACAGGACTTATCTCCTAACAGAGATCTAGATTCCTAACAGGATCTGTTCTGGTGAAGAACATTGTATGACCTTAACCGGTCTGGTTTCTATTCTGTAGATAGTTACTTGTGAGTTTCTGCTCACCGTGGTTTTTCCCATTTGGGTTTCCACATCAAATATCTTGTGTTATGGTGATTGTGCTCTTGTGGGTGAATGATTTGTTTGCTATTTGGTTTGCATTTATCTTAACTGGTTTATTAGTGAATCTATTGTACCGGTTATTTGCTAAACTGTTTAAAAGCTTGTTTACAGTATTTTTTGGCATACTAATTCACCCCCCCTCTTAGTATTCATCAATTGGTATCAGAGCCAACCTTTCTATAAGTCTAACCACTTGGAAGGAGATATGGGGGAATACAGTGTGAGGGAACTTACTCATCATCTCACTCAGACTGAGAGAGCCTATGATGAACTCAAAGTCAAGTATAAAGCCTCTTTGGCCAAAAGAAGAGAGCATGCTGAAAAACTTATGGAACTTACTGAAAATAGCTCTTCTGATGAAGCTGACATGGATGCCCTAGTTGAAGAAGTTGAAAAAATGAATGAATCTAAAGCCAATCTGAGAAAAGAGTTGGAAGGATTGACTATCAGAATGTGTCAAGTGCTTGAGAATAGAAGGAAAGTTGAAGATCTGGTAAAAGACAAAGATCATGAGATCTCCAAGCTGAAGCAAGAAATCAGTACCCTTACTGCTCATCTCCAAGAGAGTAAAGTGGAAAAAGAAGAAATGCAAGGTGAACTAAACATGGCTATTTTTGAGAATGCAACCTTGATGGAATCTAATGCTACTATTTCCAAGGAACTTACTGAGTCAAAGGAGATACTTGCCAAATTCAATCAGAGTACTACTAAGCTAGAGCAAAAGATAGAATCGGCAAAGCCAGTAAAGAATACCACTAGACTTGGTTTCTCTAGATATGAGGAAGGTGAGACCTCTAGAACAAAAGCTGAAGCATCAAAGAAGCAACCGATATCCAAGGATAAAGGTAAGAAAAAATTTAAACCTGTTTGCTTTAATTGTCTCAAAGAAGGACATACTGCCAATGTGTGTAGAAGCAAGGCCTACAACAATTTTCCTTATTTTCAAAACAATATGCCTAGATCCAATAGATTCAATAGAAATTGTTATGCATGCAACAAGTTTGGGCATAGAGCATTTGAATGCAGGTCAGTTTTGCACAACACTGGGAGATATCCTCCAAGGACTCAAGGAGTCATCTCGGAACCTTCTATGAACCAAAATCCCAACCGGTACAATACCTATGACCATTGGTCAGGTGGTTATCAAGCAGCTACTAGTTGGAGAGCAACTTGTTTGATCTGTCATGGTAGTGGTCACATTGCTGCAACATGCAGAAGAAAGAATGAAAGTATGAATAACTGACTATGGAGAACACCTGGAATGGTATGTTATCATTGCAACAAACTGAGACACACTGTCAGAACTTGCAGACTGAGAAAGAACCTATCACGTGATATACCAATCACTCCAGAAGGGAATATTGATATTGAAACCGTTCAAATGGAAATAAATAAAACTTGGAAAAAGAAATCAGAAGAAGAGTCACAAAATGAACCTGTTTCTGCACCTAGTGTGGAAGTCTCTAAACCAGCAAACTGCGCTTCAAAAAAGCTTAGGGGGAACATATCGGTGAAATATTTTGAACCCCCAATTTATATCGGTAAAGACCTTAACCGGTATATGTTACCTGTCAGTCGGCAAAAGGCTTGAAGAGGTAAAAGGCAAAATTAGGGTTTGTGCCCTAGCAATGATGCATTTATTATGGTAGGTGAGAGTTTGTTTAAAAGGGTTTTCATTGTCATTATCACTTATCTATTTTCGAAAGAAGAATTTTTCAAGAGTAGAGCAACCAGAGCAATTTGTCTAGCAGTTGACGAAATCTTGTGCGAAATCTTGCAACCATCTTCAAGCAATCAGTGAAAGAACTCTAAGCGGTGAACTTGTAATGAGAAAGAAGAGGTAGAACAGAAAGTCATTAAATACTTATGTATTAATGATCGGTCGCCATATGAGATTAGATCGGTTACACCAGATTCTTTGTATAATTCTTTAGATAATAAATGGCGCATTGCCATTGAAAGAGAACAGGAGATCAGGGAGAAAAATTTTACACAATACTTTCTTGATGCTTCAAATTCTGAATTATCTGAAATAATGGATAAGAACAAAGGCATCTTCTTCATGAGAAGGAGAAGACTCGGGCTACTAGAAGGTAAATCTTCAGAAATGGAAAAGGACACACATATACATGTTAAAGTTGTTGTCAAAATACATCAAGTATCTGAACCCGCTAGGAAGGATGATCAAGAACCTGACTTATCCTCAGGCCAACCAGATGAGGTATTTGATAGTCAAGGAGAAGGAGTGATGGAACAAATTGATCCTATCAATGTTGATGCATTAGATATTGAGGATGTCACTCCTGATATAGAACAAGCTAAGAAAGAGAAATAGGACAAAGAGAAAGCAGAGAAAGAGTAACAGGAAAAAGCAAGGCAAGAAGAAGACAAGAGAAAAGAGGAAGAGAAAAAGAAAGAGGAAGATAAGAGAAAAGAGGCAGAGAAGAAGAAAGAGGAAGAGAAGAAGAGAGAAGAAGACAAGAGAAAAGAGGAAGAGAAAAAGAAAGAGAAAGAAAGGAGAAAAGAGGCACAGAAGAAGAAAGAGGAAGAAAAGAAGAAAGACGAAGAGAAGAAGAGAGAAGAAGACAAGAGAAAAGAAGAAGATAAGAGGAAGAAAGAAGAAAGGAAGAAAGAAGAAGAGAAGAGGAAGGAAGAAGAAAGGAAGAAGGAGGAAGAGAAGAAAAAACAAGAAGAGGAGCAAAAGAAGAAAGAAGAGGACAAGAAAAGAGCAGAAGAGGAGAAGGAAGTAGAGAAGAACAAACAAGCGGAGATCATAACAAAAGAAGGAGGGCATACTCCTAAGGCAACCGGTGATCAAACCAAACAGGTTGATACCACCAGTCCTATTGATCTAGCTCTTGCAAGTTTGACTCAATCAGCATATGAGTCTGAGCTGCTACAAAGCATCAAACTTGCACAAGAGAGACTAGAAGAATTGTGAAGGAAGAAAGAACAAGATGTCATACAAACTATGGCTGACACCCTTACCAGTCTACTTCCCGATACCAACCTCCCTAGTACCGATTCCTCTCTATCCAAGATCAAACTTCTTTGTACCATAGTAGAGGACCAGGTACAATGCTTGGAAGATGTTGCTGAAGCAACTGCAAAGAAGAACCATGAAAAGGCACTCAATACTGCCTTAGTCAAGCAAATGAATGAACTACGGACACAACTACTGAAACAACATAATGATATGAGTGTTGCTATGGGTGAAGGTAAATTACTATTGAGTAAAATCTGCCAACCCCATCTATTTTGTGACGATGTGCTTAAACAAAAAGCTAAACTCCAATCAGAGTTACAGGCATATATTATATCAGCAATTTCAAGATGCCATATGATTCATTCACTACCTATGGACAAACCATTCATCATTATCAGCATCAGACTACCAAGATGGACTTAGAGATCAGCAACCAGACTAAAGATTTGCAGGAGCTTCAACTGCTCCTATTGCCAAAACTGCAGATTCTTCAGAAATGTTTTCTCAACCTGGAAGCTATCACGGTAACTCAAGAGATGAGTACCATTGATGCAATGGAAGAACTGGCATTCCAGATGAAGACTGAAAGTGAGGTTGCTACCTCATTTCTTGAGTCATGGATATTGGCCATGAAAACTATTATGCAGGACTTTAAATCTATTTTTGAGAAATTTCATTCCTTATTGTCATGAACATCTACTCTATTTTATTATATAAGAAAAAAGTGGTTACTTTGCATTACTTTGTCATTGTTGGCAAAGGGGGAGTAGTGTACATTAAAATTTTGGTGAATGTTACCATTTCATGTACTTTCATGTTACCATTTTGGGGAGTAGTGTATATGCTTAGGGGAGTAATTTTGATTATGGCATTTTTGTTGTAAAACACTTAGATGTCAAAATTTTCCTAAGTGTTGCCATCAATGCCAAAGGGGGAGATTGTTGGCATTTTGATGATGTTTTGATTGTCATTGATGGACACACACTTTCTTGATGCATGAGTTATGCTCAACCGATAATTGCTCCAACTGATATTGTGTATTATTGAATGTATAGTCTTTAGACTATCGGTGTTTTGTAGGAAATGGTTTACTGGTCACAAATTATATGAAAACCGCAAGCGGTATGAAGACCCCAAGCGGTACGAGGATCCCAAGCGGTTCAAGGAGCTCAAGCGGCACGAAGGAACCAAGCGGTAGTTAACTTTTGATCGGAACACTACGATCTACCAGTCTTCATTTTTGACAACCGGTAATCGGTAAATTGTATTAACTGGTATTACTCTGTGATGAGTTACCAACCGGTATTACTATAATGTGTGATGAGTTATCATCCACCGACACTTTGGCGGTGATTTTGTGTCATGTTACCAAATGTGTCTAGATGCGCTGAACCTAGGAACTTGTAGTCTAATTCTATTGGACCGACTTGAAATCAGTTTCCTTTATAAGGACATCATATCTAGGGTTTGCATATGTGATGTGTGATATGTGAGACATAGAAGAAAAAAGGTTATGTTCGATCATTGAAGAGAAGATTAGGTCTATGTGATGAGATAGAATGTGGAGATATTGAAGATTGAAGTAATGCTGAAATGCATTAACAAGGAGTTGTCAAGGATCTAATTAAGAAGACTGTGCTATTAGCTAGATCATTCACTTGTTGATTACTCACATATTCAACAAGTCTAGAGCCCTTAACCGGGTAGGCTCAACAAAGCCTTTGTAAATCCTCTAACAAGGTGGTTCACAATTGTGGATCTGAAATCCTTTAACAAGGTAGTCTTTAACAGGACTTCTCCTAACAAAGATCTATTCTGGTGAAGAACATTGTATGACCTTAACTGGTCTGGTTTCTATTCTGCAGATAGTTACTTGTGAGTTTCTGCTC
Source organism: Cryptomeria japonica (assembly GCF_030272615.1). Classification (NCBI taxonomy): domain Eukaryota; kingdom Viridiplantae; phylum Streptophyta; class Pinopsida; order Cupressales; family Cupressaceae; genus Cryptomeria; species Cryptomeria japonica. The sequence continues at coordinate 676,090,481 of NC_081414.1, read as the reverse complement.
ACCGTGGTTTTTCCCATTTGGGTTTCCACATCAAATATCTTGTGTTATGGTGATTGTGCTCTTGTGGGTGAATGCTTTGTTTTCTATTTGGTTTGCATTTATCTTAACTGGTTTATTAGTGAATCTGTTGTACCGGTTACCTGCTAAACTGTTTAAAAGCTTGTTTCCAGTTTTTTGGCATACTAATTCACCCCCCCCCCCCCCCCCCCCGCCTCTTAGTATTCATCAGTGAGAACCAAATGTCAAATTAGAGGACACCTAAATGATAGGAGATAGTGAGAACCAAAATCAACATAGCATGGTCCCTAATGAAGAATCAACATTGTATGTTGAATATGTTTCAATAATTGCAAATTTTCTCTAAGAAAAATCTCTAAATTTTAAAGCATGGAAGTAATTGTACCAAATAAAGGTTCAATATGCAATTTATGGGAATGATTGGACCTATGATGATGATTTTCAAGATATTGGTTATGTTGTTGCAAAGAATGATTTGAATTTGGTTGAATCCCCATGAAGAGGAGGTAAAGTTGAACATGAAAACCTAAATGGGGTGTATGCACCAAGATGGTGCACAAAAAAGGCCAAATCACCAAAAATAAACAAAAAAAGAGCATGTTATTAGAAAATCTAAATAACAGTGTGCTATTTGAATTTAATAACATGCTCAGAGATGGAGGGAGAGGGAGAGATATGTTGAGAGAGATAGAGAGGGAGGTGAGGGAGAGATAGAAAGGGAGAAAGAGAGAGGGAGGGAGAGGTAGAGAGGGTCGGTAAGAGTGAGAGAGAGGATAAAAGGGAGGGAGGGAGAGATAGAGAGAGATGGAGAAAGTGAGAGTTAAGTAAAGATATATATAGAGAGAGAAGTGAGAAAAAGAGTAGAGGAGAGATAAAGGAAGAGGTAAGGGAGAGAGAAAAGGTTGGAGGGAGAGGGATAGAGAGAGTTAGAGAGGAAGAGAGATATGGATATAGGGGGATAGGTAGATATAAAGAGGGTGGGTGAGAGAGATAGGTAGAGAGAGGGTACCTGAAGTTTTTTCCCATTTTTTTCAATTTCATCTTGTTTGACCTAAATATTTGAGGCACTTAAAGAATGAATCTTTAAAAACTTCAGTAATAGAAAATGTAGTGCTCGAAGTCTACTTTCCAAATATGTAATTTATTTTAATACCCAAATCTTAAAAATGAAGTTCGAATAGGCATTACTAAAACCTATAGTTTAAAAGTCACTTTTCAGGACCATACCATGCCCGTGTACGGCAAGCATAATTTGACCTAAATGAAATTGTTTTTATAAATCCTTTTGGGAAAAGATCTATAATTCACTCACCTTTGATGAGAATATTTTTTTGTAATTTTTTTCTGCATTTTTTTTTTTGTTAATTTTTTATTGGGCATAATCATTGTTTTGAAAAATTCTTGTGTACGGCAAGCATAATTTGACCTAAACTTAACATTTTTATTTTATTTTTTTAAACTGTATAGAATTGTCTCTAGTTTGATGCCATATAAAAAAAATTTCAAAAAACTTAGAGACAAAAAGTTATTAAAAAACTAAAAAACCATGTTATTTCGAGTTTATAGACCTCTTTCATTAGTAATTATTTAAAAAATAAAAAAATTGATCCATTTTTTAAAAAAATTACATATTGTAAATCTAGACAGTCTCTACTATAATGGGTTTTCATTGTTTAAAAAAATTCTAAAAATTTGGTGTTCAAATATATTTTTGAAGTCATTATTTTATATGAAGATTGATTTGGCCTTCAAGTTGCGGGTCAAACTAGGTCCAAGCCAAAGGGTCGGCTCTCCAAGCCAAAACCGAAGCTACAACCGAACCAAAGTTTGAAATTTTTAGAAACGGGATCCCGTTTCGTTTTTTAAAATAATTAAAAACACATTTAGCAAACGGGATCCCATTTTGAAACGGGATTCCGTTTCAAAAACAAAACGAGATCTCGTTTCAAAACGGGATCTTGTTTCCCTTTTTTTTAAAAATAAACTATATATACATTTTTTTTTTTTAAATTAATTTTTTTATTTTAAAAACAAACTATATATACATGAAATATAACATTTAAGTTTAAGTCACATTTCCCTTTGTCTTTTTCCTTTTTTATACTTTAAGTTTTATTTCATGTATATATTTGCAGGATGTTTGAGAGTGGTTTCAGATCTCTAGGAGTTATAATACAGATTCTATATTTTAGAAGATCTTATAAATTGTGATGTAATAGGACCTATAATGTCATAATACAACCTATTATGTCATAATAAGTCTCATTGTGACATAATAGGTCCTAATGTGTCATAATAGGTCCTATTGTGACATAATAGGTCTTATTGTGTCATAATAGGTCCTATTATGACATAATACATATTAAGTCATAATAGGTCCTATTATGTCATAAGACCCCTCAAAAGGACCTATTATGACATTGTACCTCTTAATAGGACCTATAATGACTTAAGACCCCTTAGTAGGACCTATTATGATATAATAGGATCGATTATCACATAATATGACCTATTATGTCATAATAGGTCCTATAATGTCATAAGACCCCTTAAGAGGACATGTCATGTCATAATAGGTCCTATTATGTCATAAGACCCCTTAAGAGGATGTATTATGACATTATACCCCTTAGTGGAACCTATTGAAGGGTATTATGTTATAATCGGACTGATTATGACATAATAGGACCTATGATGACATAATAGGTCATATTATGTCATCATAGCTCCTATTATGACATCATAGGTCATATTATGTCATAAAAGCCCTTAAGAGGACCTATTATGACTTTATACCCCTTAGTAGGACTTGTTAAGGGGTATTATGTCATAACATGACCTATTGTGACATAATAGGACCTGTAATGTCATAATACGACCTATTATGTCATAATAAGTCTCATTGTGACATAATAGGTCATTTTGTGTCATAATAGGTCATATTATGTCATAATACCCCTTAAGAGGACCTATTATGACATTATACCTCTTCCTAGGACCTATTATGACATAAGACCCTTTAGTAGGACCTATTATGACATAATAGGATCGATTATCACATAATAGGACCTATTATGTCATATAGGTCCTATAATGTCATAAGACCCCTTAAGAGAACCTCTCATGTCATAATTGGTCCTATTATGTTATAAGACCCCTTAAGAGGACCTATTATAACATTATGCCCCTTGGTAGGACCTGTTGAAGGGTATTATATTATAAAAGGACCAATTATGACATAATAGGATCTATGATGATGTAATAGGATCTATGATGATGTAATAGGTCCTATTATGTCATTGTAGGTCCTCTTATGACATCATAGGTCATATTATGGCATAAAACCCCTTAAGAGGACCTATTATGACTTTATACCCCTTATTAGGACATGTTAAGGTATATTATGTCATAATAGGACCTATTGCGACATAATATGACCTATAATGTCATAATACAACCTATTATGTCATAATAGGTCCCAGTGTGACATAATAGGTCCTATTATGAAATAATACAACTTATTATGTCATAATATGACCTATTATGTCATAAGACCCCTTAAGAGGACCTATTGTGACATAATAGGACCTATAATGTCATAATATGATCATAATAGCTCCTGTTATGTCATAATAGGTCCTATTGTAACATAATAGGCCCTGTTATGTCATAATAGGTCCTATTGTGACATAATACGACCTATTATGTCATAAGACGCCTTAAGAGGACCTATTATGACATTATACCTCTTACTAAGACCTATTATGACATAAGACCCCTTAGTAGGATCTATTATGACATAATAGGACCGATTATAACATAATAGGACCTATTATGTCATAATAGGTCCTACTATGTCATAATGCCCCTTAAGAGGACCTAATAGGTCCTACTATGTCATAAGACCCCTTAAGAGGACCTATTATGACATTATACCTCTTACTAGGACCTATTATGACATAAGATGGGCCTTAGTAGGACCTATTATGACATAATAGGATTGATTATCACATAATAGGACCTATTATGTCATAATAGGTCCTATAATGTCATAAGACCCCTTAAGAGGATTTGTCATGTCATAATAGGTCCTATTAGGTCATAAGACCCCTTAAGAGGACCTATTATGACATTATACCCCTTAGTAGGACCTGTTAAAGGGTATTATGTCATAATAGGACTAATAATGACATAATAGGATCTATGATGATGTAATAGGTCCTATTATGTCATCAGAGGTCCTATTATGACATCATAGGTCATATTATGTCGTAAAACCCCTAAAGAGGACCTATTATGACTTTATACCCCTTACTAGGACTTGTTAAGGGGTATTATGTCATAATAGGACCCATTGTGACATAATAGGATCTATAATATCATAATATGACCTATTATGTCCTAATAGGTCCCATTGTGACATAATACGGCCTATTATGTCATAAGACCCCTTAAGAGGACCTATTATGACATTATACCTCTTACTAGGATCTATTATGACATAAGACCCCTTAGTAGGACCTATTATGACATATGTAGAAAAAGATAAGTTGTTTGGGAGAGAGAGATGGTAGGTTTAGAGAGAGTTAAGGGGTATTGTGTCATAACAAGACCTATTGTGACATAATAGGACCTATAATGTCATAATAGGACCTATTATGTCATAATAGGTCACATTGTGACATAATACGACTTATTATGTCATAATAGGTCACATTGTGACATAATAGGACCTATTATGACATAATAGGACCTATTATGACATAATAGGTCCTATTGTGACATAATACGACCTATTATGTCATAAGACCCCTCAAGAGGACCTATTATGGTATAAGAACCCTTAGTAGGATCTATTATGACATAATAAGATCCATTATCACATAATAGGACCTATTATGTCATAATAGGTCTTATAATGTCATAAGACCCCTTAAGAGGACCTATTATGACATTATACCCCTTAGTAGGACCTGTTAAAGGGTACTATGTCACATTAGGACTAATAATGACATAATAAGATCCATGGTCATGTAATAGGTCCTATTATGTCATCATAGGTCCTATTATGACATCATAGGTCCTATTATGTCATAAAACCTCTTAAGAGGATCTATTATGACTTTATACCCCTTACTAGGGCTTGTTAAGGGGTATTTTGTCATAATAGGACCTATAATGTCATAATGTGACATAATGGTATTGTGACATAATAGGACCTATAATGTCATAATGCTAACTATAATGTCATAATAGGTCCCATTGTGACATAATAGGTCCTATTATGACATAATGGTATTGTTATGTCATAATAGGACCTATTATGTCACAATGGGACCTAGTATGACACAATAGGTCGCATTATGACATTATAGGTCCTATTATGTCACAATAGGTCCTATTATGTCATAAGACCCCTTAAGAGGACCTATTAAGACATTATACCTCTTACTAGGACCTATTATGAAATATGACCCCTTAGTAGGGCCTATTATGACATATGTAGAGAAAGATAAGTTGGCTAGGAGAGAGAGATGGTACGTTAAGAGAGAGGTAGAGATGTATATATAGAGAAATATAGGTAGGTAGGCGATAAGGGGAGGTGTATAGAGATAGCGAAGATAAAGAGTAAAGAGTTAAGGACGTGAGAGAGAGGTAGAGACAATTTTAGATTTTGGGACAGAGGGGACAAAGTGAGATAGAAAGGAAAAAAAAAGACAAAAATAAATGTGACATATATAAATTTTATATTTCATGTATATATAGCTTGTATTTTTTATATAAAAAAAAAGAAATTAAAAAAAAAAAAAAAATAGGAAACGGAAATGGGGTCTCATTTTAAAACGGGATCCCGTTTCTTAGATCTAGGCTCGGGATCCCAAAGCTAAATAGGATCCCGTTTCAAATTTTGGCTCAGGATCTCGACGTGAAACAGGATCCCATTTCGTTTCTCATGCACTATGTGAGATTTGCCATTTTTTTCTAAGTGGAAAAATTCCACACTAAGTGGGCACAACTTTTTGCACTTATCCGAGAGTTAGATGAGAGGGAGAGAGAGAGAGGTAAAAAAGGAAGGAGAGGCAGTTAGTGAGAAATAGGTAGAGAGAGATAGAGAGGTAGAGAGAGTTAGAGAGAAAGTGGGAGGGAGGTAGAGGTAGAGAGGAGGGAGAGGTAGGTAATGAGAGTAAGGTAGAGAGAAGTTTGATAGAGAGGTAGAGAGAGTTAGAGAGGGAGAGGGAGTGAGAGAGAGGTAGAGAAGGGTAGAGAGGGGGTTGGCAGGAGATGGAGAGAGATAAACAGAGAGGTGATAAAAAAGAGTAGAAAAGGAAGGAGAGAGGGATAGAGAGAGAAGGTTGGAGGGAGGGAGAGAGAGAGAGAGAGAGAGAGAGAGAGAGAGAGAGAGAGAGAGAGAGAGAGAGAGAGAGAGAGAGAGAGAGAGAGAGGTTAGTTAGAAGGGTAGGGATTATATTCCAAAATGAGGAATGACTTAACCTAAAAGAGATTCTAGTTTTGCTAAATGAATATATTACAAATGATCTCTAGGTTTTAAGATTATATGCATGATGCAAGCCTAGGGAGCTTCAATGACCAAATACTCAAGATAATATGTGATGTAATTATTTCCCTAAAGTATGAATTTTACAATTCAATAGAGTTTTTAAATTATTTATTATGTTAGCAATAAATAATTTAGTGATTTCTCATAACAAATATTTATTCAAGAGTTAATTATTGGGCACACACACTTATTTTGAAAATGACATACTACTACATGGAATAAATGTGTGAGAAATAATTAAAATATTTAATTCTAGGGGATGGAAGACTATATGGGGCCAATAATAGAGTGAGGGATATATAGAAGGATAGAGTAAAAGAGGCAAAGGGAGAAAGCGATAAAGGGGAGAGTGAGATAGATAGATAAAAGGAAATAAATGGGAGATGGGATATATATAGAGAGATAGGGATGTAAAGTGATAGCGATAGGGAGAGGGAGAGGAAGATAAAATAAATAAGTGGTGAGAGAGAAAAAGATATAGAGGAAGAGAAAGATAAGGAGAGGGAGAGATGAAGAAGTGGTGAGGTAGAGAGAGAGAGAGAGAGAGAGAGAGAGAGAGAGAGAGAGAGAGAGAGAGAGAGAGAGAGAGAGAGAGAGAGAGAGAGAGAGAGAGAGAGAGAGAGAGAGAGAGAGAGAGAGAGAGAGAGAGATTTTTCTAGTGTATTTGTTGAAATACAAAAACTAAATACTTTTAGACTCAATATAATTAGTGTAATTTTAAATAAGTTAGCATACACCAAAGATGAATCTAAAAATATTCCAACAGACATAATTCAAAACATAAATTTTAAAAATAGAAGATAACAAACATGAACTAGGATGAAGAGAGATTAAATTATAAAGAAAAGGAAATAGATGTCATTGGAACACCAATGTTATCAACGATATGGGTTGACTAAGAATATGGGAATTGAATTCCCATAGTTAGAAGTTACAAGAGGTTTCATGTACCAAAGGGGTGATGTATATGGTGCAAGTGTCTAGATAGGGGTACTATGTAGATACAAATGATATAGGTGTCTAGTATAGATGGGATTCCCATCCTCTATTCATAAATTAAGTCTAGTAAAATTTAAATTTTTACTATAGTTATCTTGTCTATTGTATTGGCTATACACTTAGACCTAGGAACCTAAGTTGTGTAGAAAAGAATAAATGGATCAGAAACATAATATGCTAATATTGTAGAATAATATATAACATAAATAGAATGGAAAAAATGCATTGATGAAAGGGAGACAAAGGTAGGGATGGAAGGAGAGGTAGGGAAAGAGGGGGTGGGTAAGAGTGAGGCATAGAAAGAGAGGGTAGGTAATAGGGAGGTGTGGAGAGAGGTCATAAAAAGGGTAGAGAGGAGAAGATGGAGGGAGAGATAGAATTAGGTAGAGAGAGTTAAGTAGAGAGGTGGGAATGGTGGGAGATACATGGAGAGAGGACATCGATAAGAGTGAGAGAGAGAGGGGGGGTGGATTAGAGAGAGGGAGGGAGGGGTAGAGAGGTGAGAAAAATAGTAGAGAGGGAAGGAAGGAGGGAGGGAGAGGTAGGTAGTGAGAAAAAAAGTAGAGAGTGAAATAGGGAGGGAGAGGATTCATTAGCTAAGAAAATCCATGTTTTCACTCCAAATTAATCCAAGATTATATTAGATGCTATAAAATATATTAGTGCCAAACTCTGAAAGTTTATAGTATCTTTAATAAACAAGTTTATTTTGTTTACCAAATGTTAATATCAATTTATTAAACAATTTATAGTATCTTTAATAAACAAGTTTATTTTGTTTACCAAATGTTAATATCAATTTATTAAACAATTTAGAATTGAATGGTACTTACTTCTCCATAATTGCAATAGTTTGATGGAGGTAGTAGATTGAATAATATAGAGACTTTTCATAATTGTAGCAATTTCATGGAGACAATATATCAAATATTTATAACATTTGTTTGCACCATTATAAGTGATTGGGATTATGGTAAATAAAATTTGTAAAAGATTGGAGCCCACAAAACTGGCATCAATTGGACTACCCTTGGTGTAATGTTTTCCTATCTAGAAAAACTTATTGAAGAAAAACAAAATGAAAGTGTGCATTAAGGATTGTAACCAAGTTGCAATTTCTTACAACAAATTGTAGGAATTATTATTTGACCTCACATATAAGCCCAAAGATTACCTACAACCAAAATGATGTTTCACGAAAGAGAGAAGCTATGAAAATGTTATGAAACCAAAGAATTATTGGATGCACATATGAAACTAATACACTATACAATGAAGAAAACCTTCTTATAAAGACAAAAATGAAATCCTAGGAAATACTAAGATAATATGAATAAGACCTAATATGAAACTAGTTAGGTAATACATCATTAGTTTATGGAGGTGTTTACCATTATCCTTAATTTTGTGAATAGTCATACCAAATATGATATAAGTTTGAATTTATGTAAACATGATATAATTTTGAATTTATGTAATTAATACAAGTGTATTGTAGTTTTTATGACCATTTTCTTATAGATTATGAACAATGACAATCTTATATGAAAAAATAATTTAATCATTCAATAAGTAATAAGTAATTTAATTATACTACTTTTTTGTATTGTAGAAGATTTGAACTCAATATCATCTAGGTACTACAACATGGACTTTACCATTAAACCAAGTAATGTAATTATGCTTTGAATGGCATAAGATTATATTTAATTACTTTGAATGCATTCCCTTATTTGAAAGGGATGACCCGATTTCAACCATCAATGGTGTACAATGGAGGGGAAGGAATGCAAGATGATTCAAACGTTGGTGGCCGTTGACTTTTTCATGAATTTGTTTGCCAATTTAATTGATTTTCATCATCATTGTTTTCCACGTATTTTTCCCCTTAACCGATTGCATTATTAGTGTTGCCATTTTAATTTAGTTTAAATATTCAAGGTACCACTTCTCAGATGCAAGGCAACAAATAATACTTTATAATTCTATTTCACATTGCATTCATTTGATTTGACTTTTAATAGTTTTTAAAAACTTTTAATTCTATATATTATTTTCCTAAAAATTTATATATGAGTTATAAAAAAAGAGTTATTTAATTTTTTTAAAGATTTTTTTACCTATTAATTTTTACTAATTTTAAAAAATTTATAATAGTAAAATAATTAAGATAATATATTAATTAATTAATTAATTATATATTTAAAAATTTAATAATAAATTATATGTTTATGATTTCTTAAATTTTGTTCTTATGTGTTTTAATACTAATTATATTAATAAATAAATGAGGGATAATAAAATATTTATATAATAAGTTGATATATTTGTAGACGTATAAAAATGACCATATTCCTAAATGAATATTTTATGTTCATTTCTCTATTTAATTAAATCCAATTTAATTAAAATATCCACATTCCTCTATTTAATTAAGTAAATTACTCAATTAAATTCACTATACCATTTAATAGGATAAATCCATTTTATTCAATTAAAGCCCCTATCCACCTTTTAATTAAATTCAAATTTAATTAAAATAGTTATCCTAAATTAAATAAATCTAATTTATTTAATTGCAACCAAATTGAATTAAATTCAATTAAAACCTATTTTCCCTCACCCACTTGCAAAATCCTACACCTCCCACTTGCATACATAACCCTTTTTCTAACCTCTTCCAGATTCTTCTAATCCTAATTAATTAACCCAAACCCATCCATTATCCCTTTCCCCTAAATTTGAGGAGGTCACTTCTCAAATTTGGAGTAAAGTCTTCAAAATGCATTAAAGCCTTTATCTAACTTGTTGAATGCCCCCAAATTTGGAAGGACTCTTACAAAGTTATCCCCAAAGTCTTCATAACCATTAATGGTTAACTCAAACCCTCTTACATGGTTAAAGAATTTCCATAAACTCAACCTCCACCTAACCCAAGGGTCTCATCAAGCATTTATTGCTTTGAACATGGTTATCCTTAAACCTTTGCACAAGAGTTTATCCTTTGGGTAAAAGCTTTATCCAATGGATAACCTTAACCTAACCTTAACCCTTAACCCCTAGGGTAACCATGAGGTCTTCTCAAGCATTTAATTCTTCTTACACCTCCTCTCAACCAACCTTATGTTAACAATTGTCACCATTTCATTGGTGCCAATTGCAAACATGGATTCCCAACTTTCAAACTTGGCCCTTGATTAACTCTTTCAATCCTGGCCATCCATTGCCCTATTTTTGCTATAAATAGAGCTCTCATTCCTCCATTTTGGAGAGATCCAAGACTTTAGCATCTCACTTATACTCAAATCCATTCAAGCTTTCATATTTTATATGCTCATCATTTAGCTTCTCTTTTAAATCAGGAATTAATCTAAATATGCTAATTTAGAGTATTTCCTTATCATTTAGCTTAATCATGGACTAATATAGCATGCTAGGATAGTTTTGTTTACTAACTTTGTCATCGTATAGCTAGTTTATTGCATTTGTAGCATCATGCATAGCTTAGGATGCATCTCATATTAAAAATCAACAAAAGCATCCCTTGTTCTTGCATTTGCCATCCCTAAACCATTTTGCTCAGTGATCTGAGAGCAAAAACATTGGTTTGAGGGACCGTGCAAGATAGAGAACCATGGAACCATCCTTGGGAAGCTGAGCCATGCTTCATGACTCCGTAGCTTGCACCAAGAAGTCCTGTGGGTGTGTGAGCAAGGCTTCATAGAGCTCGGTTTTTCACATATTGAGTTCTATCGGCCCGTTTTTCCCACATACATTTCTGGCGCCCACTGTGGGGCATTACCCCATATATCAAATCGGTTTTGAAATATAACCACTTTGGCAGGTCCGCGAAAAATGAGAATCAACGCATGGGAATCATTCCCTGGCGCATCTGGTCAACAGCCTAGCGCATCTAGTTCACTGTTTAGCGCATTGGGTCTATCATCTAGCGCGTAACGTCTGTGCATTAGTGCATCAGAATACTAAACTTTTCCTGTAGGTCTCGGTGTGGGAGAAAAACAGAACAACGCTTCCGAAACATAGAGTAGCGCATCCCGAAAGCAGTGTAGCGCGTCACCACTTTCTTTTAGCGCATCACGGATATATTGTAGCACGTATAGTTTGTTCTGTAGCGCATCAAAAACAAACAAAAATCAAAATTTTAAAATCTGTAACCGGGAGTAAAAAAGTAGACTTGTTGAAGTCCACCAACCATCTAACATTTTCAACTTGTTTTCTTGCAGAATTCTAACAAATCTGTTGCAGATGGGAGCTTAAATTTTAAAAATATTAAGGTAGTTAGGATTTTCACTAACTTAGTTAAGTTAGTTTAAAAATTTTGAACTTCTTCTATTCTTAAAAATTGAACTCACTTGTTTCCTTTGGGCTATAAAAAGAACCACAAGTCAAAACATTTCTTGCTTTCATAGGAGAAAACCTATTTTTGGGCTTTAAAAAGAACCAGACAAGCATTCCTTTTTTTGCAAAAGTAGCTATAAAAAGAACCTCACCATCCTTTGGTGTATAAAAGGATTCATTTTCAAAAAAATTTGCAAAGGAAAGAACCTCACCTAAAAATTTTGTTGCAATCAAAGAGGGAAGTTATTCCCCTTTTGTTTACCAATTTTTCTTTTGTTGACCAAATCGAACCTTTTGCTTTGTTGACTTGATTATTTCCTTAGATTAAATAATCACTGATTTGGGGAAATAAAATTAACACCATTCTTTTTTGGAGCAACATCTCCCAATAGAGGTTAGCAAATCATTTATCTTGAAAGGCTAAAAAGAAAAATTGTTTGCCTTGTCTCGAAAGTGGAAGGAATATGCTCTCCCCTTAACTGGGTGATCAAAAATCCAAACCACTCTTAAAAGCTTTCTTTACTTCAAGCAATAAATCCTTTAGTAGGCCTACCTTCCCGAGGAGTTGGAATCAACTCTTAAAGCCATTTATGGCCGGTGTGAAGGGAACGACCTAAGTGGGAAACAACTTTGACACCAAGTGTTCCCACCCACTATAATCAAAAGTGGAAAGTGACGAAAGTCCTTTTCAATGGTTGCGCACAACGATTAGCCTTCCCCCAGTATCCTCGAGATACGTAAAGCCTTTGTTCTAAAGGTTGGGAAGCCTCCTGAGGGAGTTTATCACTCACGGCCGAACAGGAAGCCTGATTACGAACCATAGAAATAGAAACTTTGAACCGAGTCAGTAACCAGACATTTATAACATCATAGAGCAAGGGTGGGGAAGAATCCACCCCCAAGATCACTCACCATATATCTCCCAAGATAACTACTCAATTGTGAAGCAATTCACTTTGAGTTAATTTATGGCAAAAGACAAAAAAATGAGCGCCCTCTAAAGGGTGACACGGCTGTTTGAGCTGACGGAGTATCGAGACTAGTGGGCTATGATGTTATTTATGACCTTTGAATAAAGAGTCTTTCTGAAGTGTATTATTCGTATCCAAACCTGTTAAAACATTGAGGATTTGAACACATCCTCACAGAACATACACTTTTTGTTAGATTAGGCAAAATGGTTGTCTTCTTTGTGCTATGCTTGCATTTACTACTTTAGAAAATCATCCATCAAAGCTGAAAAACTCACAATCAAATCCAAAAATTACAAAGAAACCAACCAAAGGAAAAATCAGGGCAAATTAGCGTTTGGGAACAACTCCTTAGCGCGTAGGGTATTTCTGTTAGTGCATCCAAGCACCAAGTTAGTGCATCTGACCAAAACAGTAGCGTTTTATCCAAATTCCAAAACAGTGTTAAATAATTAGCGCATCGAGAAAACAACCTAGCGTGTTGAAACATCAGCTTAGCGCGTGAAAGCCAAACTTTAGCGCATAGGGTTTAACAGTTAGTGCATCACAGACCCATACTAGCGCATAGCCTTTCAAAATAGATAGAAAACAAAATTTTAATAGTCAAAACTTTAGCGCGTGGCTGGGGGCAGCCTAGCGCATGTGGTCGTTCTTTTAGTGCGTGAAGTAAATTTAGTAGTGCATCTTGTCTTTGTTTTAGCATGACCAAAAACAAAAGACATGGGGCAAAACAGTGAGGAATTTTGAAAATTTTGAAAACATCTTCAGAAGCCTCTTTTTGTCAGCATCATTTTTCATCAAAGCAGAGTAGCAAAAACAAAACTTTAAAAGCTATTTCTTGAGCAAAGTTTGTGTCAAAACAAATGTTGTAAAAATCCGAAACTGATCGCATGATAAAACATATCTATCCTATCAAAATCTGGAAACCTCATCACGAGTATCAAAAGAATCCTTTACCATCTCACGGATTTCATCTCAAAAACACTTGTTTAAAAATTTCAGGTTGTCAAATCAAGTTTCCATATCGGGAGACTTTTATCCATATCATTTGACACGCTTTGTCATGAAGGGGCATCTAAACCTTCACTTTGATAGAGTAAAACTTGAATTTTCAAAACAAGATCAACTAAATCCAAAACAAATCGAAGGAAACCATTGATCACTTATGCATGACCAATCCCCATATTCTGAGAAGAAAGAATCTTTATCGTAACATCACGTTGAAAAAACAACAACCTAGTTTTTCCAAATTCATCAAGAGAAACAAGTTTTTATACATCAATCGTCAACTCTTCAAATCTCATCGAGTATTCCTTCATCACGTCAAACGTTATATCCAAAACAAATCCAACGAATTTGACAAAGAGTCTTTAAAGACTAGGGCATATTGTCAAAAATCCGCTTTTAATCAAATCATAAACCGTGGAGGAAGGATCAATCCGACATTCTTGCCCGACGAGTGTATCACTTATAACACACCCCGACCTGAACCACCAACCCCCGAGCAACATATCAAAGAGGATTTTGTCCCCTTTGTCACTGAAAGTTTCTACTAAAATGCTTGTTACTCACTCTCAATAAAACCAACAAAGCGAGGCACAAGCAGAGTCCAGTATGAATCGATGGTTGTCAAATCCTTTTGAAGGTCCACACCTAGAGGATACTGAAATTTTTGAAGAGCTTCTTCAGGAATGTCAGGAAAGCGCTTCATTCCAAAAGCTTGTAGAAAGGCTCATGGAAAATGACAAAGAAAAATATTTACTCGTGCTCACAAGTAAAGGAGTAAAACTCCCTAAAAACCTTGCCGCAGATGTGTTTAGAATGCGACCTCAACATTACGAATATCAAGAACGACAACGGGAAAGGGAAGCACGCGACCCAGAACAAGATATCCCTGATCAAAACATACCAGAACAACATACTCCAAGACAAAACATCCCGGATCAAAACATACCAGAGCAACATACACCAAGACAATACATTCCTGAGCAAAACATACCATTCCATACACCGTTTCAACCTAGGATCAATACAAGGGAAGAACCTTTCCCTCAGCAAAACAATGTGCCTTTGGTTGCCCTTACTCAACAAATGCAAATGTTACAAAGACAAATGCAAGACATGCAACAAGGGACAATAGTGCGGTACTCATTAAATGAGATTTGTCCTTATCCTTTTGACAGAAGATTGCACATGATCCCTTTTCCTCCATACTCAGACGTACCTAAATTTGACAAGTACGATGGGAAAAGCGATCCCCGTGATCATGTTAGAGAATTCTGTACCATGAGTCTTCAGTTTGCTCATGATGACACCTATCTGATGAGGTTATTCCCAAGAAGCTTGGGAGGGCAAACAATGGAATGGTTATCCAAAATTACGCCACATGTCAGATCGTTTGATGAATTGGTTAACAAGTTCATAACACAATACTCCTATAACATTCAACATGTTATAGCCATGCTAGACGTCTGCAACACCAAACAAAAGAACAATGAAACATTCATGATATTCCTTCAACGCTGGCGATGTATGGTATCATGATATCCTCGAGATATTCCTGAAAAAGAGAAAATGGAAATCTTCATCGACAACTTGAATGGTGAGATGAGTTACAGGCTCAAACTCCAATGCATACCATCTTTTGCTAAATTGATTGAAAACGACATTCAAGTAGAGGAAGCATGTGTCAAAAAGGGACCGCTCAAATTCTTCAAAGAAGGAACAAATTCATCAAACTACAATAACCAAAACAACAGCAACTTGGACAAGTCTTGATTCTGGACTTGAAACAAAAATGAAGGCAACAATGAATCGCATGATCCAAAATCTAAGCAACCAATGCTCGCATTATCTGGAAATCCTCAAGCTATGAAAAATCCTAAAGGTGCTAATCCAAATGCTAACATATATGCACCAAACACCAATCAAGGTCAACCCAATGCAAACAACACCAACGATACTCAAAACAAAACCACGAATCAAGGACCTAATAACAATTCGCGCGACAACACTAACAATTTCCAAAAGCGTGTCTTCACACCACTGGGGCAATCACTAGAATCAGCATTCAGAGAACTTTTGGCAAACAAGATTCTCTCTTTGCCTGCAATCAGCAACTATGAACCCCAAATCAAACCACCTTGGTGGAATGATTCACACTATTGTGATTTTCATCGTAACAAGGGTCATCGGACGAACGATTGTATGAGATTGAAAAACATTGTTCAAGACATGATTGATCGAGGTGACTTAACGGTAGATGGTCTCAAAACAAATGGTGACCATGGAGCCTTTAAAAATCCTCTTCCAAATTACAACAAAGATGGAGCTTCAACCTTGAACGATACACGTGGAGCTCGTATCAACCACATCTACAATAACACCATCAATCACATATCAGTTGAAGATCATCAGGTAAATGTCATCACCATCCGAGACCAGCATGATCATGAATCTGTCAATGTAACAACCCGAACTCAGAAATATGTCTTGAAAGGACATACTGCACCTACAACCACTACACCAAAGATCCAATATGATTTGGTCAGCCAACTACGCAAAACTCCGGCTCAGATATCTATACTAGAATTGCTGAAACTGTCACCCAAACACAAAAACATATTGGAACAAGTGCTCTTGGAAACAAATGTACCTCAAGATTTGGATGCAGACAGATTTCAAGCCATGGTCGCCCATATGACAAGGCCTCATAATCTCACCTTCTCAGAGCATGTTAATACTTCCTTGAGTCATCCGCATAACACTCCTCTCCATATTGAAGTCATCGTTTATAAACACCGAGTAAAAAGAGTCTTAATAGATGGAGGAGTTGGACTTAATATATGTACTTTAAAGCTTATCCGTGCATTAGGCTTCTCGGAGGAATCTATTGATCCCCATAAAAAGATTACCATAAAGGCCTATGATGATGAGGAAAGGTCATCTAAAGGAACCGTGATGTTACCCATTCAAGTGGGACGAGTGTAAAAGGATACTATGTGTCAGGTCTTAGATATAGACCTCACCTACAATATTTTATTAGGTCGACCCTGGATACAAGAAATGCAAGCAGTGCCTTCTACGTATCACCAGTGTGTCAAATTTTCTTATAATGGACAAGAGGTCTCTATATCTACTGATCATAATCCATTTCAACATTGTAATGCAATGGGGGCAGCCCATGACAGTTTGGTTCCTCATAATAGAGAAAAGCAGCGATCCTCAACATCAGATCTACAGAAGGGAAGGCCCGAATCATTATCTGGAGATTTTGAGTAAAAAATGCAAATCAAAGACCAAGGTATGGGAGAATACTCTTTGGAACCCTTGTGTTTGGCCAAATTACTGACATCACCCAGATCTCATGGATTGCCCACTCCGTCGACACATCAGGTCACTCAGCCCATCACCAAATTTGATGGTACCTTCATCCAATTAGGCACTCTAGCACATGAATCAGAAGATAAAGACATTCTTTATACAAAGATGAGGAAGAAGATAACAGAGCAGCTACTTTGGACATAGTTCTACCAACACACCTATATGGAAAGGGCTACTTAATCATGCAGGAAATGGGATATGACAGTAAAGGACCTATTGGAAAACACAAAGAAGGAGTCACTGAACCCATAGATCTTCCTTCACAACCCAGTAGAGACAAAACAGGATTGGGTTGTAAACTCACTTTCCTATTAAGAAAGACACCACGCATAACTCCAAAACCTCAATGGAAAGCAAAGAAGAAGTACAAAGAAGAATCCTGGCAGGAAGCACTATTTGAGTCAACAAAAACAATCTGCAAGGCACGTGAACGTCAAGAACAGAAGTTACATCAGGAAAAGCTTCTAAGCCACAAGAAGGCCATATCTGCAACAGTAGCTCATATTCAAACACTAATATCTCAAGAACTGATAATATCATCTTCTGATACCATTGTTCCTCCCCGAGGAGGCACAGTCTATGAACAAATACAGAAAGTAGAAGCAGGATTTGACACCGAATCAACAAAAACTATCAAACTGGTATCCATCATCAAAAATTTGTTCTCACCCTACAACATACCTATTTACAACACTGATAGAATCTGGGATGATTCCTCAGAGATTGATTCTAATGAATATGAATGGGGTAGCTGCTCAAATGCTACTATAGATATCACTAATAATACTGGCACCATACCCCTTTCTCAGGAAGAACATAACGCAAACGATAGACCTCTTGAATTTGGACCGCAGAATATCCATGATGCCAAGGAAAGCGAACAGAAGCATTATGAACAAGTCTATACGGAAGATAATACCATCGAATACCTCGATGAAATCCTTGGCTTCTTTACCAAAACCAATCATGATGAAACCTCTGTCTTGACACTTACAGTAGCAGAACTTGGTCCACCAAACGATTCCTTACCGCTTGTCTTTCCTAACCTCATTGACTGGGACGAACCCAAAATACATGATATACCAATTTTCCCAGATGATGAATCTCATATCCATTACCTATGTACCGTTAAACTAGAAATAGGCTCTACCAGCGAACAAAGTAGCGATGTCTGCAAACCAGGGAGTGCCAAGTCTCTCAGTCGCAAAAATGAACCAAATAAAAGATCTGATGCTGAAAACCAGTCAATGGCAGCTCTAGATCACAAAAAAGTAAAAATAAAGGATGCATCTGAGGGTGAAAACCTTTTCAAGGCACCTAAAGATGGGAGACTTGACACTCTTCCAGAACACTTTCATGAGCGATCACCCATATTTATTGAGCCCACTCAATCAATCAACATTGGTACCACCGAAGCAATAAAAAACATACACCTTGCAGAATCTCTGACAGAGGAGGAAAGATCAACATTTATCATTTTTTTTAAAGAAAAGCAAATTAACTTTGCTTGGTCATATGTCGATATGCCCGGAGTTGATCCACACTTAATCATGCATCACTTGTCCATCTCTCCAGGAGTTAACCCAGTCAAACAAAAGCTACGAAAGATGAATCCACAGGTGGCACTCATGGTCAAAGCTGAACTAAAGAAATTATTAGATGTCGGATTCATCCGACCCATCGACTATGCAGAATGGATCTCCAACATAGTACCAGTATCAAAACCAGACAGCAATATCAGAATCTGCACTAATTTCAGAGATGTCAACAAAGCCTGTCCAAAAGATGACTTTCCTTTACCCAGCATCGACATAATTGTAGACCTCACAGCGGGCCATGCAATGCTCTCACTAATGGACGGTTTCTCAAGCTATAATCAGATCAAAATAGCCCTGGAAGATCAAGACAAAACAACATTCACCTATCCTTGGGGAACGTACTGTTGGAATGTTATGCCTTTTGGCTTAAAGAATGCAGGGGCTACTTATCAGAGAGCAATGACAACAATCTTTCATGACATGATGCACACATTCATGGAAGACTACGTGGACGATCTGCTGGCTAAATCATTCACCAGAGCAAAACATCTCAGCATCCTAACAAAAATCTTTGATCGATTGGAGAAATTCCAAGTTCGGCTCAACCCTAAGAAGTGTGTCTTTGGGGTTACATCAAGAAAGTTGCTGGGCTATATTGTCTCAGCTAAAGGTATTGAAGTGGATCCAGCAAAGGTACAAGCCATTATGGAGATGCCACCACCAAAGAATATCAGTCAACTCAGATCTCTATAAGGACGACTTCAATCAATCAGGCGATTCATCGCTCAATTAGCTGATAAAAGTCTACCATTCAATCATTTGATCCATAAGAATGTACCTTTCAGATGGGAGACCAAGTGTGCAGAATCTTTTTATCAAATCAAACAGTATCTGATGAACCCACCAGTTCTAGTACCACCAGTCGCAGGAAAGCCCCTTATTTTATACATTTCAGCAACACATATATCACTGGGGGCACTATTAGCACAAGAAGATCAACAAGGAAAAGAATGAGCCATCTACTACATCAGCAGAACATTGAATGGCTACGACCTCAACTACACATTCATTGAGAAGGATTGTCTAATAGTAGTCTTCGCATCTCAAAAGTTTTGACATTATATGCTAGCACACACAATTAAGCTAGTAGCAAAAATTGATCCTCTCAAATATCTACTCAGCAAGGTAGCTCTTACTAGACGATTGGCTAAATGGGTCATGATTCTCAGTAAATTCGACATCCAATACACAGAACGAAGGGCCATCAAAGGACAAGCACTTGCAGATCAACTAGCTGAAGCACCGCTACCAGGAAAACAAACTATGGAGATTGAATTTTTGGACAGGGACGTTCTTGCTATTTCTACCACGCAATGGACTCTATACTTTGATGGATCCTACACTCAACATGGTTCAAGTACTGGCATTCTTTTCATCACTCCTAAAGGACACACTATACCAAGATCATATAGGCTTATGTTCCCATGCACAAATAATGTGGCTGAATATGAGGCATTGGTTATAGGCATCAAAATGGTCATAGAATGGAAAATCACAGAGCTAATGGTCTATGGAGATTCACAACTAGTCGTCAATCAGATCAACAACGACTATCAAACAAAGGATGACAAGATACTACCCTACAAACGAATGGTGAATGACTTCAAATAGTATTTTGTACACATCACCTTCGAGCAGATACCAAGGTTGAACAACAAAGCAGCTGATGCCATGGCTACTATCGCTTCATTACTACAAATTCCAGAGCAATAGAGTCGTTATGAGTTCTTGGTAGAGCAACTATTCTCCCCAACCCATGACCACTCTGAATCCCATGTTGTCTATGCCTTAATCGGTTCGAATTCACCTTTATATGGACCGATATATGATTATTTAAAGAATAACATCCTACCCATTGACTTATCCCGGAACCAAAAATATAATTTTATCCGACAAGCCGCCCGTTATACCCTTACTGCTGATACTTTGTACCGTCGAGGTCTAGATGGTACTCTTCTTCGTTGCCTTGATCATAATGATTCTGATTCCGCTTTACATGAGCTTCACGAAGGTATTTGTGGAACACATTCAAGTGGGACTACTCTAGCCAAAAAGCTTCTAAGGATAGGATACTAGTGGCCTACAATGGAGAAAGATTCTTACCACTTCGCCAAGAAGTGTCCTAAATGCCAGATCCATGGCAATCTGATACATGCACCAGCACAGGAACTACAGCCATTTACAACTTCCTGGCCCTTTTGTCAGTGGGGGCTAGACTTGGTTGGCAAAATTCATCCTTCATCTTCAAATGGACACAAGTTCATTATAACAGCAACATAATACTTTACCAAGTGAATAGAAGCAGTCCAAATGACCACAGTAACTGGAAAGCAAATTGCGTCTTTTATCCTAAACTATCTGATCTGTAGATATGGTATTCCAAGTTGCATCATCACCGATAATGGACGACCATTCAAAAACCAAGATGTCCGAGAACTATGTGAACAATTCAAAATACAACATCGGTTCTCTACACCATACTACCCCCAGGGAAATGGTCAAGAAGAAGCATCCAACAAAACAATACTGAAGATTCTCAAGAAAATAGTAAATGATGCAGGCAAAGATTGGCATATCCAACTCAATCCAGCACTTTGGGCATACAGAACTAGCATCTGTACACCTACAGGAGCAACACCTTTCTCATTGGTCTATGGATCAGAAGCTATTTTAACGTTGGAGGTAGAAATTTCGTCTCTCAGAGTCTCTCTAAAAGGCTTAATCCTAGATGAATAGTATCGGGTCAACCGACTGCAAGAACTGGAACTATTAGATGAAAGACATCAGCATGCTTACACTCATCTCAAATCATATCAGCAACGCATGTGCAGAAACTACAATCACAAGGTCATCCCTCGCAATTTCAAGGTTGGGGACCTAGTCCTCAAAGAAAATCCAAGAAATCAACAAGATCGAGAAAAGAAAGGGAAGTTTGAACCTAACTGGTTGGGTCCCTATGTCATCATATCAGTCTATGGATCAGGTGCCTATCAGCTCACAACCTCAGAAGGAGATGTGCTCGAAGAACCAACTAACAACATTCATCTGAAGAAATACTACACTTGAGTAGTCTAATGCACGGAAAAAGCAAAAACAAGCAAAAAAAAAAAAAAATCCAGAAAAAGCAAATAAAAAGGTACAATAAAAACAACTAGTGAAAACCTGGTAACAGGCGCTATTGTGAAAGAAAAGCCCCTCCATCTACATCTAGGCACTTGCAATAAAGTACTATCGGCCATCGCCCGACACTTAGCAAATATCCATTCAGGACATACTTAGCGTAGTCAATATCCTGGTCTATCCATATATATCCTCTTACCACATTCCACCATGGCTTGGAAATCACTGTACATATTCACATCAAGAGGCACACTCAGCTAGGGGCAATAAAACGTCAAAACTTGCAACACATTAAAGACATCAAAACTATTTACAAAACTCAGAAACATCACATCCAATGACCAAAACTACACTTCATTGCAAAACAAAACAAAGAATCATAGATATACCAAAGATGGATAATTTTCTGAAGTACTAAATGTTGCATTATCACATAAAATCTTGACTATTTTTGCATTTTGAACTTTTTAAATTATTGGATTCTCTGCATTTTCTCACTAAATGCTTCAAAGCTAGAGATCATGGGGAAACTCCAATATTTTCTTAGTCTTCTGTCTGGGAGGCGATCATTTGTACTGTGTAAATACTTGTCTCGAGACGTGATACGTCGAGTATCACTGAAGACATGATGCCACTTTACGCATACAAATAGTTTAATCTTGTTTGTTTATACGCAATCCACACTCTGGTCGTCCTGGTTCAATTATACCTTGATGCTTGTGCTATCTTGCAAAATCAAACATCATTTAAATTTTTCTCAAGTCATTATGGTTCAATTATACCATTATGCTTGTATAAATTTTCAACATATCCCAACCAAATCAATGCTCAATGATGATACTTATCTCGAAAGCAAATAACATATGGTTATATCAGGATGACAAATGCAGAATGAGGATGCTCCAAAAACATAGTTGCATATCATTTTAAAAGTAGTTGCATATCATTTTGCATATCAAATTATACATCTCATTTTCAAGATACATCTCACATCATTATCATTATCATACATCTCATTTTCAAGATACATCTCACAGCATATCAAAGCATACATCATACATTTACATCATGCATCATATCATCTATCTAAGCATTGCATCATCATAAAGTAAAGAAAGAGCACATAGAACATGCATCCATATAACACATCACATGATCAAAGAAAAGAAAATGGTGCCATATATATATATATATATATATATATATATATATCTCAAAAATGATCAAAATGTACAAAATCTGTCATGTCTGTGCCCAATACAAATAAAACAATGATCTAAAAATACAATAGAGACATCGTCTCTTAGGTATGACTATCTCCTGAGGGGGATGGTCTCGCAACTGATGTCCTAGCTCCTGGATCTCCAAGAGGATCCTATCTCAAAGGCCCCGTCACGCCTCTTCTCTCTGACTATGTCCCAGTCTCTCGAGATCGACTCGATCTCGCCTGCGTGAAGCTCTGTACTCTGCGCTCCTTGGGCACGACATCCTCATAATGGCATCTATAATACTCCACCTCCCTCACTCTCGAGGACAAATCCCTCATGATATCCCTCATTGGGCCCCCTATTGCCGCTCTCTGAATACTAGCTGCCAGCTCCTCTGCCCGCCCATGCCGCTGTATCTTCGTGTCTCGCTCTAGCGTTAGCTGAGTGATCTGACATTGCTGCGCCAATACCTGTGCCTGTAGTTGTTGAACTGTCAACTGCAGGGTCCTGATCTGTGCATCCTCCACATGCGTCAAGACTCGAACCCGTAGGAGCACCTGTGAGGGGGTACCCCCTATCCCTCTGCTTGTCCTAGGTACTGGTGGAGGTAACTCATCAATCCTCCTCCTCTATGTCGGCCGCCTCCCCTCATCTGTCCCTCCCACTGCTGCCATCACCTCTCCCACTCTCCCCTCCTCCCCTGCTCCAATAGCCAGCCCTCCTCTCCACCTGTCCATCACCGCTCATCGAACTGCTCTCTCCACTCAACCTCCCTCATCCCCACCCCTGTCTCCTCTCCTCCCCCGATATCCTCTCCCCCGTCATCCGTCTCCGCCTCCATCGTCCCCATCATCTTCATCTCCCCCAACATCCTCCTCATCATCGTCAAAGGCTGGCCGCATCTCCTCAGGATCTGATATCCTGGCAACAGCACACGCTGCAAACAAACCCGCGAACTCATGGGTCATCCCTGTGTCAAGTACCTCAGGAGCATAGTCCCATATCTAAGCTTCTAAGCTCGAGAAATCCTCTACGGTTGCCCCGCTGTCAATAGTGGGACCCCAATCAGGTACATCCTGTCTATGTCGCGCATAAAAGCAGGTCCCCTGCAGTATACCCTGCTGCCGACCATATTGCCTCAGCACCCTTCCCACCTGGAATCTCTCTATCACAAAGGGCATCCACCCTATCAGAAACTAGCTCATAAATACAAACGGAATCTCCAACCCATCCTCTGCCTAGACCTCACAATCTGTATACGGTCGCCAAATGACCATATCTATGTCATCCAGGACCCTCCTCCAATGCTCCAGTTTGCCCAGCTTACGCTGGACAACTAGACCCCTGTAACCATATGCATATGCCTGCCCAGCAGGCCTGTCTCTGTCTACCAGTGGTCTCGTTGCTAGAATGTGCTCCTAGCACCATACCTGTAAAAGTGTCACGCCAGCCGATAAACTGTCGTAACCCAGATACACCACCTCATACAAGTCCCTGTACAGGTGGGCTAACATGGCTGATCCCCAAGCAAACCTGCGGCCCTGGGTCACCATCTCCTCCAGAACCAATCGCCAACCCACAGAGAATCCTATTGACCTGCGATTAGGTCAAAGGAATCCACCGATAAATCCTGCTAGTACTGACGGGAGGGGGGCATAATCTAAATCCAGGAACTCCTGTCATGAGATCTCATACCCACATACCGTCTCATCATGAAAAATGCATCGTAGTGCCTCAGTACCACCCTCCTCTGTCTGCTCATAGGGCAATAAAGCACCTGCTACTGGAATCCGTAAGATCCTATAACAGTCCTCTGGAGTGACTGTCATCTCGCCCGTAGCAAAGTGAAAGGTGTTCGTGTCACTATGCCACCTCTCAGCAAGCGCTGTCAGTAGACCTCGGTTCACAGTGAACCGCGACATGTCTAGCAAGGATGATAACCCGCATCTGTCAATCACATCTAGGTCAGCCTGTGCCAACCGTGGTATCAGTGCCCAAGGTCTGGGAAACCGCTCCCGCGACTGCAACACTCCCAATCGCTCCTGTCAAAATGCAAAACAAGTCCAATATCAGTTTCCACATCCAAACAAAGATATAAAAAATCAAAATCACATCAAAAGCATGAAACAATTTGCTCATCCAATCAAGTTCCACATCATATCATATCAACTTGTAATACAACTCAAGTTTACAAAAACCATATCAAAACTTGTAAAACAACTCAAGTCTCCACATCACATAAACTTGTAAAACAAATCAAGTTTCCCACCCATATCAGCTTGTAAAACAACTCAAGTTTCCAACCCATATCAGCTTGTAACACAAATCAGGCTCCACACATTGAACTTGAAACACAGTGCAAAAACAAATCATGCTTCGATCAAAACAACACATTCATATCTATATCAATAACTTGAAACAAATCACAACTTAAATCAAGTTATATCAATGCTCATATTGGACACATTTTCAAAACCATAATAAAAAAACCAAGCAAGTGACAAAAATCCATCCCCCAGGCAAAACTAACCTTTTTCCTATGTAATTTTTCACATTCAAAAAATTAATAACTCTTGCAAAACCCGGCCCATGTGCTACAAAAACATGGCTGTGCACTAAAATGCACCCATGCGCTACGCTGTTTTCTCCATGCGCTATTGTGTCTCCCCTATGCACTATACTAGCTCTATGCGCTATTCTTTTTCCTCCATGCGCCACCCAACCTACCCTAGGTGCTAAAACTGACTTATGCGCTAACCTATCCCATGCTAGCGCTACCTATTTGACCCTATGCGCTAGGTCTAACCTACGCGCTAAATCCCCCTACCCATGCGACCTCCTACGTACCCTATGCGCTAGGTCTAACCTATGCGCTACCCTTTTAGCCTGACGTGCTACCCTATGTTCATCATGCGCTACTCTCGAACCATGCGCTAGCCTAAAATTTTTATGCACTACCCTATTAAATTTCGGACGCTACCCTAAAATTTATACCCTATGCGCTACCTAATTTATCGCATGCGCTAAACTACGACTTCTACATGCTAAACTGTTAAAACCGAATTTCAAAAATAAAAAACGATCAAATAAAAAATCAAAAAAGGGTCAAAAGTGTTGACTTACTGGTGGTCCGTATGCGGTAGGTCTCTGATACCTCCGAACGCACTCAAAATGATGCCTAGAATAAGGAATGGGCATTTTGTCTTCTCTCCAAAATCTCTTTCTCAAAAGTCAACAAAGCACAAATGAAACAAATCAAAGCATTTTTCCCCTTTTATAAGAGAAAAATGAAATTAGGGTTAGGGCAATGAGCACGTAATTTGCTCGCGGTCTCCCTCCTACCCTAAAACACATCAATTATCGGGAGATGAATCAATTTCAACGTTTCACCTAGCCAAAATCTTGTGTCACAAACGCAAATCATCAAATCAAATCAAATTTTTCAAAATATTGATTCATCTCCCGAGGGGGCATTATCACCATCATTTATCGAATCTGGGGCATCACACATCAAATCTGGGGCACGACATAAAAATCATAAAAATCATAAACAACATCGATCATAAAATTGCAACGACACATCATTTTCTTTGAAATAACATGTGCACACACGTCACTTCAAAGAGGGGCAAAATGTAGACGTATAAAAATGACCATATTCCTAAATGAATATTTTATGTTCATTTCTCTATTTAATTAAATCCAATTTAATTAAAATATCCACATTCCTCTATTTAATTAAGTAAATTACTCAATTAAATTCACTATACCATTTAATAGGATAAATCCATTTTATTCAATTAAAGCCCCTATCCACTTTTTAATTAAATTCAAATTTAATTAAAATAGTTATCCTAAATTAAATAAATCTAATTTATTTAATTGCAACCAAATTGAATTAAATTCAATTAAAACCTATTTTCCCTCACCCACTTGCAAAATCCTACACCTCCCACTTGCATACATAACCCTATTTCTAACCTCTTCTAGATTCTTCTAATCCTAATTAATTAACCCAAACCCATCCATTATCCCTTTCCCCTAAATTTGAGGAGGTCACTTCTCAAATTTGGAGTAAAGTCTTCAAAATGCACTAAAGCCTTTATCCATTCAACAACTTGTTGAATGCCCCCAAATTTGGAAGGACTCTTACAAAGTTATCCCCAAAGTCTTCATAACCATTAATGGTTAACTCAAACCCTCTTACATGGTTAAATAATTTCCATAAACTCAACCTCCACCTAACCCAAGGGTCTCATCAAACATTTATTGCTTTGAACATGGTTATCCTTAAACCTTTGCACAAGAGTTTATCCTTTGGGTAAAAGCTTTATCCAATGGATAACCTTAACCTAACCTTAACCCTTAACCCCTAGGGTAACCATGAGGTCTTCTCAAGCATTTAATGCTTCTTACACGTCCTCTCAACCAACCTTATGTTAACAATTGTCACCATTTCATTGGTGCCAATTGCAAACATGGATTCCCAACTTTCAAACTTGGCCCTTGATTAACTCTTTCAATCCTGGCCATCCATTGCCCTATTTTTGCTATAAATAGAGCTCTCATTCCTCCATTTTGGAGAGATCCAAGACTTTAGCATCTCACTTATACTCAAATCCATTCAAGCTTTCATATTTTATATGCTCATCATTTAGCTTCTCTTTTAAATCAGGAATTAATCTAAATATGCTAATTTAGAGTATGTTCCTTATCATTTAACTTAATCATGGACTAATATAGCATGCTAGGATAGTTTTGTTTACTAACCTTGTCATCTTATAGCTAGTTTATTGCATTTGTAGCATCATGCATAGCTTAGGATGCATCTCATATTAAAAATCAACAAAAGCATCCCTCGTTCTTGCATTTGCCATCCCTAAACCATTTTGCTCAGTGATCTGAGAGCAAAAACATTGGTTTGAGGGACCGTGCAAGATAGAGAATCATGGAACCATCCTTGGGAAGCTAAGCCATGCTTCATGACTTCGTAGCTTGCACCAAGAAGTCCTGTGGGTGTGTGAGCAAGGCTCCATAGAGCTCGGTTTTTCACATATTGAGTTCTATCAGCCCGCTTTTCCCGCATACAATATTATTTTTTATATATATTATAGTAATATTATATTATAATATACTAGATTATATATTATAATAAAAATATTATATTATATTATACATTCTTTTTATTCATCACAAATTAAATTAACATAGAAATATAAGTTTACTTTTTATTATTAATTATGAAAATTATTATTTGCATTCAATCTAGCATATATAATAATTTATAAATTATATTCATTTAATTTTTATAATTATAAAAACAACATCGTTATATATAATTATATTGTATTTACATAAATCAATAATATACATTCTTTTTATTCTATTTAATATTATATAATAAATAATAAATTAGTTCAATACTATTTTATGTTTATGTACTTATTAATTTAATATTATTTGTATTTAATAATTAAATTTATGAATAATGCATAGATATAATAGAAAAATATGAATTAAATTAAACTTAATGGTTGTTGGACACAAAATCAAAGTTAATGTTAATTCGTTTTAGAATGTGATTATCAACACACAAAAGTCATTAAAAGGGTGCAAGGTTGTATGAACTTTAAGATGACTTTACCTCACAATGTATTGTCATAAAGTTGTGTTAAATGGGTGCAAGGTTGTATGAACTTTAGAATGACTTGACCTCACAATGTATGGTCATAAAGTTGTATGTGAAACTAAATAAAACAAGTGCAAATATAAGGAAAATAATGACATCTAGTGTAATTTAAGACTCTCAAAGGTGAGAAACAAGTACAAACAAGAGAAATGAGAAAGAAGATCAATTGCACAACAAAGTCAACCCAATAAATATTTTATGAACATCATACATATTCAATGAAAAATGACAACTATGCAATTTCTAAGTAGGACACTAAAGGGCACTGCATATGTCACAAAAGAAAAAAAAAATGAGGTTATGCATGACAACTACAAATAATTTAATATTTTGTTAAAATAGTTACCATTGGTTCAAAGAACTACCAAAAATATAATCACCATACTAGGTGTCAACCTATGTCAACATCTTTGTTGATGGGTTTGTTACAAACTAGCCCATACATATCCCTATCCATCTCCCTCTCCCTCTCCCTCTCCCTCTCCCTCTATATGTCTATATCTCTTCTTTTTTATCTTTCTATATGCATCTCTCCCTCTATTTTTTAATCTTTTATATACTATTAAGTATTATAATAAATATTAATAATTAATTAATATATTAATATTTACATTTATAGTGAATGATAATTTATATATTAATATTTATATTTATTATGTTGTATTTATATTTATTATGTCAAGAGGCATATTACAATCGCATAATGAATTGAAGAATATTCATAACTCCATATAAAATTAACGTCCATCTCCTTAAAAAAATGGAATTTTCTTTAAAATAATGAATATACTTACTAAAAAAAAAGTTTATATACATTCACTTTGTGAATATTTAAAAACTATGTTATATTAAAAAAAACATAAGAATTATATGAAAGGTATGCTTCCAAAAGAATGATTATTTAAAAAATATTGAATATCCTAGATTTTATGTATATGGCAATTTTAAAAAAATGAAAAACATTTTTTTAAAATTAATTAATTATTTTTTTATAAATTATAAAATTATATCATTTAAAACTTATTTTTAATTTTTTTCATTTTAAAAGTTTTTTTTTATCGGTGATTACTTTTGACTAGAACTTGAACCAGTGGGGCTGTTAGCACATATTTTTACAAAATATTTTGTGCTATATATGGATGCTTTTTTTCCTATCATATGAGTATTTACTGCTGGTTGCATGAGCAGGAACCTTATTAGCACGGGCAAAGTTCTCTAAGGATCAGCTGTTTCAGGAGTGTCAAGTATGTATCAGACCCTGTGGATAGCTGGGATCACTATTATTCATGGTGGATGGCTCATTTGTTCAAAACTGCAAAATTTCAATTATCGACATAAATAGTCCCGATGAAACAACATTGGCAAGCAAAAAGGGATTATCAGCATGACATTTACTGATAAATCAGAAGGCAGACTCATTGAAGCACTTAAATGATATTCGACACGATGGACACTCTTAGGAAAGTCATACCATTGGGATAGCTTGTTCTGATGAGGTAGAAGGAGGGTGTTTTCTATCGGCATGCATCGACTTATCGGGAAAGTGTAAAAATTGTTATATCGATAGCCGATGACTAAAGGGAACTGAAGGCGAAACCATCGGTATTACCTATACCGATAAAGCAGACTTGGAGGTATAAAGCATAAAAGTGCATCGGAGTAACATCGAGACTTCAAGAGGAATAGAAAAGGGTTATTCCGACCCCTGATGAAGATCAAAGCGCCTGCGGGGATATCGGTGTGAGTTATACCGACAAAGTAAAATAGATTGAAGACTCATCTGGACATCGACAGGAGGAGTTTTATGCTACGCTGAATTCGGATAAGATTTTTACGGCGGATGGTGAATTGCAAGGAGGTCAGCTCGAGGAGCATAACTGAAGAACATGGAGCTACGTCAGAAAAGGAAAAACCTTCATCCCACATTGTTTGTTGGATAGGCTCTTTTAACGTCTAAGTCCAAAGCGGCCCATATGATAACTGTTGAAAGACAAAAGGCTTTTGGCATCAAGAAGGCTGAAGCCGGTGGACCCCACACGCGCACGTATCTCGAGGAAACCAAAGTTTTACAACAGACTGGCGAAGATGGAGGCTAAAGATCGAGCAAGTTTGAATGATCGGACAGTGATCACAGAAGATTTGACGGTCGTCGCTATATCGCAGGGTAGAGATGCACGCTGGTTTAAACCCACGACTTGGCGACTAAGCACATGCGGAAAAGGGGAGGTTAACGAGCACACAAGTTCGAGGTAGATCAACGACCGTCACTATACCGCAAGATGAAGTTGCACGACCTATATCCCCTGCGACATAGCGACTGCCAAGGTGGCAGATGGGGTGTCATCCCGGTGGATTTGCAAGCAAATCAGGATGTGCCACGTGGCGGAGCGCAAAAGAAGAACCCAGGTCCAATGGTAGATGAAATGGCAAGACAGATGGTGTCCAGTGGCAGCCAAAAGATAAAGGGTGATCCACTAGCGAACCAGAAGAAGATACGTGGCACGAATGGATATGCAACAAAGGGAAATATTAAAGTTAAATGTATATTTCAAACTGTAGGGTGAAAATGCGGTTGGAATATTGATTCACAGATGTCATCTTTTAAAGGGAAGTATTTTATTTTACTTGTCATATAAAATCTTTTACCTTAGGTTATGAAAAACTATCATTAGGGTAAATTATTTTATTTAAATAAATATTTACAAGTGTTTAATACTTTGATTTAAATGAATTATTTTAATAAGTATTTGTATGAGGGAATAAAGATTATTGATCCTTCCAATTAAGACCTAATTGAAGGTGAGATATTTTAATTTTCAAATCAGGCAATTTGATTGGCTTATCTTTGTGTACAGAAAATAATGAGAAGATAATGAATACTTGCTAAGGAGTTTTATCAAGACGGAGAATACAAGACACATTATTAAAGCATCATTTAGTATTTTTAGGGTTCTCATTTGTAATTATTTATTTATTAAACCAAAGTGTGTGTCCTTTGAAGGGAAACTGTTTGTATCTCCCTTTTGTGTATGAAAGGGTGTGTCCTTTCATATATGCCTTTTGATTCACATACTTAGAGGGAATCATTTTTTATGTAAAAGGGGGGAATAAAAAAAAAAAGATAATGTTGTAGGGATTGAATATCATTTTGTATCAGAGAAGTCTATAGGAAGAAGAAGTATCATTTTGTGCAAACAATATGTAATGAATTATTTACAAGTGCAGCTTATGTATGCAATTATTTCCCAAAGATTAATATACAAGGTTCATTGTCTCTTTTTCCAGATATTGTGTACACTTTTGTGTTGATGAGTTATCTTTGTCCTCTTGATAAATCTGTTTGTGGATTTGCTATGATGTGAATCACATGTTGTTGCATTAAGTGAAAGATTGAGTTCTTATTGTTTGTGTAACGCATACTGAACCTTCATAGTTGATGAGAAATTGTCTCTTGAGTTGATAAGATATTTTGTCCACAGAGAGTCATATATATCCCCGAATAAAGGCACTAGTCTGTTATTGATCTTTTGAGGTTTTGATATGTATGCATTCAAAGTCCTTGATAGAGAAACGTTCTTCCCAAATCCTATATGAACTGATCTATGCAAATTTTATTTAAGTCCTAAAAGCAATCTTATTTTCAATATACATTCACAATCATTTCTTTTCAAAGCATTCAGTTAAAGCACATAATAAAGCATAGTTGCAGAACAATAAATTGCCAGTTGTGTAAACTTGCTAAAAGGTTTAAATCCACTATAAATAACCTCTTTTGTGCTTGAGAGGAAAAGGCACACCCACCTAGGTTCAGTGGAGCCTAAAGTGCAGAGGGATTTGGTCTTCGACCATCCCTGTTCGTTGGCCAAGGTTGATTGGACTACTTGAGGATTTGGCAAGTCTTTTGGTTTTCCAATCTGTGGTTTTGGGCACCAACAAATTGGGGACTCTGGTGGGGAGTTATTACAAAAAGTATTCAGAATTTCTGGTGAGCTTGTTTCAGATTTTGTTGGAGGAAGAAGCTTAGAAAGTAAATAAAAGCATTATTCCTCTTAGGAGGTGGCAACTCTACCTAATAAGAAGTTTTATTTCAACTAGTGACTCTACTAGGGGAAGAGACCTAGAGGGAAATGAAAAATTTCCTTTTTGAAAATGTTTCAAAGAAAACCATTTATTCTAGATGGCATCAGGTCATTGGATCTCAGAGGCTTTCAATGTATTCCAAACAAGTTGTTCCCTAAGATTTCACAACTTGTACCAAAATTCCATGGGGAATATGATGAATCAACAATTGATCATTTGGATGTATTTTATACATTTGTAAAAGATTATGAGGTTTATGCAGAAGATTATGTGATGAAATTATTTGTCAGGACTTTGAAGGACAATGCAAGAGAAGCTTATGAATCACTCCCTACACATAGCATCTCATCATGGAGGGAGTTGGAACAATGGTTCCTTGATGTATTTTATGATGCAGGTGAAGAAAGAAGCATGTGCTATGGTGATGAGGAAGAAGATGACATTTTCTATGAGCGGGATGAAAATCATATTTATACTATGGAAGAAGAGTCATGCATTTCCCCTTTGGATGCACTTCTCAATCTCGAAAGGTATGAGGATGAATCCGCAACACAATTGTTCTTGAGAATGTTCAACATATACACAAAAATACCTTTGGATGTTAGACCCTCATTGTTAGAAAAAATGCGGGAGTTGGGGATTTATCATGATCCTCAGGTAAGGCTTCTACTTGAAATTTTATATGAAAACATGTTAGAGGAAGAATCTGATGATAAAGAAGAAATTATGGATTTAAGTAGGGAAGAATCCATATGTGTAGGTACATACATAAATAATAAAGAGGAAACATTCCTCGGTCCAGAAGAAATTTCGTATTTGTTAGATAAAGAATATGAAAGATATGATCAGAAGAATGATCCAATTTTTTTCAGAATAAATAGACAAATGGATTAGGGCACATTCAGGGTCTATTTGATGAAGAAAATGATGA
Organism: Cryptomeria japonica; assembly: GCF_030272615.1. Lineage (NCBI taxonomy): Eukaryota > Viridiplantae > Streptophyta > Pinopsida > Cupressales > Cupressaceae > Cryptomeria > Cryptomeria japonica. The sequence continues at coordinate 676,056,566 of NC_081414.1, read as the reverse complement.
TTCCCAAGAAAATAATACATCAGGGGAATACACACGCAATGAGGAATGTAATAGGAAATGTGTCCTTGAAAATCCTTTTGAATTTTTTTTAAATCCTCAGTATCATGAAACTCCACGTGAATGTGAGGAAATGATTTTTTGTGAATCATTTTTTAGTCCCTCCTGTGAAATTATTGACTATCCAGGAAGTGAAGGCAAAATGGATTTACATTCAGTATACAAACATGAAGAAATTTCGGCAAATAGCATTTATGAAGACATTGTTCCTGAAAATAAAACATGTGATGGACTCCAAGAGGATAAAACATTTGAAGAGGATGAGATAATAACCGATTTCCTAAATGTTTTTACTGTGTTGGATAATAATCTTCATGAAAAAATTTATGTACAGGAAGGCACTTCAGTGAATGAAGACACTATTCAAGGGGATGATGACTCTCAGGAAAATTCCCATGAAGGTATACCGAAAATCTCTGTATTTTCGGGTCCATTATTTGAAAAGGATATGGGAGAAGATATACCCCGAAGTAATGTTTCAGAGACTATGAGAGAAAAAGAAATAATATATGAGAAGGCAGATGTGATACCTCAGCACAACATTATTAAAAAAGATATGTATCTAAAGTCTCTTTGTGAGAAGGGTAAAATATTTCCAAAGCATAGGGAAATAGAAAATATGTTTGAAGGTGATATTTGTTTAGGTTCTCATTTTCATAAAATCATATGTGATAAAGATTCCTACGTATGCCCTAATTTACCAGTTAAGAAAAATGATTTTTTTTCAAAGTAAGGAGGTGGTAAAAATGAACAATATGGGACATAATCTCAAAGGGATAAATAGTTTGAATTATTGCAACATGGGTTGTGTTAAGTCCAATGCGGATATTGCATTGGGAGGCCCAAATATTTTTCAAGAAGGAACAAGTAGACTAAATTTTGTTTTCCCTCTAAAGAATGTTATATACTCAGAAAATGTGTTATACAATGAAAGAAGTATTCAGATTTTTGACATTGAGAGTTTTTATCAAAGTTACATTAGGGCGCAATCCACATATGATAGTAAAAGTGATTGAAAATATTTTTTCAAGGAAGTGAGGCATGGTGAAATATTAGGGTTTTCAAATAAACATTGGATAAATATTTTTAAGATTACATATCCAGAAACCAGATGTGATAAAGGATATGAGTATAGTGATTTAATGATGATGATGGGATGCAACTATGAATAATGTAGCAAAGTGGAAAAAAGGAGTACGTTAATTCATATGGTTAGTAAAGAGGATGATCATACAATCAGAAGATGCATGTTGCTGCAAGATGGGAATCAGGTTTTTGACAGAGGAAAGAAATGATGTTCATTTTCGGGGGCCTGGGGCCACCAAATTAAACTCAATCAAGAATCTACAAAAAGGAGGAGAAAATGCACAATTCTTGAAGAATACTAATGGTGAAATGCAGGAGTTTTCAATCCATACTCAGCATCTCAAACATTTCTTCTTTTAAGTATCAGGGAGTATTTCTTGTACCTTAGTAGCATAGGTTCCTATTCTTTTTCCTGTTTTTGTTTTATATGTATTATGGTCTGCTTTCCAGAGATAACTAGGATCTTGTTATGTCCTTAAAGAGAACATACATCCCCAGTAAGAGCCATTGTTAGCACATATTTTTACAAAATATTTTGTGCTATATATGGATGCCTTTTTTCCTATCATATGAGCATTTACTGCTGGTTTGTATGAGCAAGAACTTTATTAGCACAGGCAAAGTTCTCTAAGGATCAACTATTTCAGGAGTGTCAAGTATGTATCAGACCCTATGGATAGTTGGGATCACTATTATTCATGGTGGATGGCTCATTTGTTCAAAACTGCAAAATTTCAATTATCGGCATAAATAGTCCCGATGAAATAGCATTGGCAAGCAAAAAGGGATTATCGACATGACATTTACCGATAAATTAGAAGGCGGACTCATTGAAGCACTTAAATGATATTCGACATGATGCACACTCTTAGAAAAGTCATACCATCGGGATAGCTTATTTCGATGAGGCAGAAGGAGGGTGTTTTCTATCGGCATACATCGGCTTATCGGGATAGTGTAAAAATTGTTATACCGATAGTTGATGACTGAAGGGAACTGAAGGCGGAACCATTAGTATTACCTATACCGATAAAGCAGACTTGGAGGTATAAAGCATAAAAGTGCATTGAAGTAACATCGAGACATCGAGAGGAATAGAAAAGGGCTATTCTGACCCCCGATGAAGATAAAAGTGCCTGCAGGGATATCAGTGTGAGTTATACTGATAAAGTAACATAGATTGAAGACTCATTGGAACGTCGAGAGGAGGAGTTTTATGCTACGCCGAATTCCGATAAGATTTTTACGGCGGATGGTGAATTGCAAGGAGGTCAGCTCGAGGAGCATAACTGAAGAACATGGAGCTGCGTTAGAAAAGGAAAAACCTTTATCCCACATTTTTTGTGGGATAGGCTCTTTTAATGTTTAAGTCCAAAGCGACCTATATGATAACTGTTGAAAGACAAAAGACTTTTGGTGTGAAGAAGGCTGAAGCCGGTGGACCCCACGCGTGCGCGTATCTCGAGGAAACCAAAGTTTTACAACATACTGGCTAAGATGGAGGATAAAGATCGAGCAAGTTTGACTGATCGGACGGTGATCGCAGAGGATCTGACGGTCGTTGCTATACTGCAGGATAGAGATGCATGTTGGTTTAAACCCGCAACTTGGCAACTAAGCACGTGAAGAAAAGGGGAGGTTAACGAGCACGCAAGATCGAGGTGGATCAACGGTCGTTGCTATACTGCAAGATGAAGTTGCACGACCTATATCCCCTGTGACATAGCGGCTGCCAAGGTGGCAAATGAGGTGTCATCCCGGTGGATTTGCAAGCAAATCAAGATGTGCCACGTGGCAGAGCGCAGAAGAAGAACCCAGGTCCAATGGCAAATGAAATGGCAAGACAGATGGTGTCTAGTGGCATCCAAAAGATAAAGGGTGATCCGCTAGCGAACTAGAAGAAGATACGTGGCACAAATGGATGCGCAACAAAGGGAAATATTAAAGTTAAATGTATATTTCAGACTGTAGGGTGTAAATGCGGCTGAAATATTGATTCACAGATGTCATCTTTAAAAGGGAAGTATTTTATTTTACCTTTCATATAAAATATTTTACCTTAAGTTATGAAAAACTATCATTAGGGTAAATTATTTTATTTAAATAAATATTTACAAGTGTTTAATACTTTGATTTAAATGAATTATTTTAATAAGTATTTGTATGAGGGAATAAAGATTATTGATCCTTCCAATTAAGACCTAATTGAAGGTGAGATATTTTAATTTTCAAATCAAGGAATTTGATTGGCTTATCTTTGTGTGCAGAAAATAATGAGAAGATAATGAATACTTGTTGAGGAGTTTTATCAAGACGGAGAATACAAGACACATTATTAAAGCATCATTTAGTATCTTTAGGGTTCTCATTTGTAATTATTTATTTATTAAACCAAAGGGTGTGTCCTTTGAAGGGAAATTGTCTGTATCTCCTTTTTGTGTATGAAAGGGTGTGTCCTTTCATATATGCCTTTTGATTCACATACTTAGAGGGAGTCATTTTTTATGTAAAAGGGGGGGAATAAAAAAACAAGATAATGCTGTAGGGATTGAATATCATTTTGTATTAGAGAAGTCTATAGGAAGAAGAAGTATCATTTTGTGCAAACAATCTGTAATGAAGTATTTACAAGTGTAGCTTATGTATGCAATTATTTCCTAAAGATTAATATACAAGGTTCATTGTCTCTTTTTCCAGATATTGTGTACACTTTTGTGTTGATGAGTTATCTTTGTCCTCTTGATAAATTTGTTTGTAGATTTGCTATGATGTGAATCACATGTCGTTGCATTAAGTGAAAGATTGAGTTCTTATTGTTTGTGTAATGCATACTGAACCTTCATAGTTGATGAGAAATTGTCTCTTGAGTTGATAAAATATTTTATCCATGGAGTGTCATATATATCCTCGGATAGAGGCACTGGTCTGTTATTGATCTTTTGAGGTTTTGATCTGTATGCATTCAAGGTCCCTGATAGAGAAACGTTCTTCCCAAATCCTCTATGAACTGATCTATGCAGATTTTATTTAAGTCCTGAAAGCAATCTCATTTTCAATATACATTCACAATCATTTCTTTTCAAAGCATTCAGTTAAAGCACATAATAAAGCATAGTTGCAGAACAATAAATTGCCAGTTGTGTAAACTTGCTAAAAGGTTTAAATCCACTATAAATAACCTCTTTTGTGCTTGAGAGGAAAAGGCACACCCACCTAGGTTCAATGGAGCCTAAAGTGCAGAGTTATTTGGTCTTTGACCATTCCTGTTCATTGGCCAAGGTTGATTGGACTACTTGAGGATTTGGCAAGTCTTTTGGTTTTCCAATCTGTGGCTTTGGGCACCAACATGGGCCACAGAGGGGGACCCCATTCCCGAGTACATTATGATGAGGTGTTAAAACCTCCTAATTGAATCTTACAATCATCTCTCCTTATCACCTTGCCCTCCTTATTGCTCCATTCTCACCTTATCTCTCCACGTTTTCACTTCTCTCCTTATCACTTCGTTCTCACCTTAGCTCTCCACGCTTATCTCCTTATTTCTCTATTCTTTTGCACCTCTCACCTTATCTCTCCTAATTCACATCACATGCCTATAACTTCGAGTGTAATGGCCCAACCCCTTGCACGAAGAGAAACTATCGGGAGCAACTAGCATAGCATGAACACCACGATTGCAGCATGAACGAAACCCACCGGGGAACAGTTAGCACAAACACCAGCGTGGCATGAACACCACGATCATCAAAGCCAGACCACTCACCACCAGGAAATGTACCAAACTACTGACCAAAATCCATGAACGCCTTGGGCACACAAACCAACCATCACAACCGAAATATCCTGCAAGAGATTCAAACTCGGAATGCCATACCAACACGGCTTGCAACGATGTCGTTGCACTGCGTGGTGAACCCCAATAGGGATTTTCATTTTGAAAGTTTTGGAAAAAGTGTGACATTCCATTTTTTCAACTAGAGTTTCATTTGGTATTGAAATCTATTTATTTTTTTGCTAATTTTTTTGGAAATTTGAAGAAATAGAGTGACCAAGAGGTAGTTAATGATGAAGAAGGGATGCCAAACAAGGGGGGGAAAATATTTACAATTTAAATGATTGTAATATGAACTTTAAGATTATCTTTCCATTGTTGTTATTACCAATGAATGTTGTTTGTTTGCTTTTTTATAGGTAATGGGCCGAAGCTGATAAGATGTACATACCCTACTGCCTTGTGGGATTTGAACTTTGTGACCTCTCTTTCAAGAGCACAAGTTCTCCATCATTAGGCTAACTTGAGTTGCACTCCTAATGAATGTTGTTATTTAATTGAATTAATCTTATTTTTTTTAGTATTAACTTTTGTACAATACTTATTATGACACAAATATATTGAATTTTCAAAATTACATATGAAATTATAACTATTTAAATTTATCAAAAAATAATTTTCAATGAAAAAATAAACATTATACTTTCAACTTTGAAGTTGCATGCATTATATTAATGAAAAGTTGAAACTATTAAAGAAATTTGAAACATTGAATATAAAAATATTATTAGAATTTAAAAAAAAACTAAAAAAGTTTAAGTTTTGACATAAAATTGAAATGTATGACATTTTTTTAATATACCACTTTGATCACCTTTGCTCATTATGACAATACACTACAAACAAATCCCATTATTAGAATATTTTAAAAAGTAGTACTTACCATGCCTAACGTAGGTAATACTCAATTAAGTTGGATTCCTTGTATGCCAGTCAAATTCATTTATTTGGGAAAGCTTCGAGGTTTCTTTATAAACTAAACAAAACAGAAAAAAGATACGATACACTGCTGCAGAACCTTTTTCTGTTTGCCACACAATGTCTTACTCTCTGGTCTTATCTATAACACTAGCTGGAGCAACACTGGGCATTTGGATTTGGATCAGAAGGTTGAGGGATCGAATCCCAGGAGGACCTATACCATGGCCCTTGCTCGGTTCTACTCTCGAACTCACAGCAAATTTCCACCGCCTGTACGACTGGATCACAGACTATGCTATGCAAATGCCCACATTCGAGGTGAGCTACATGGGTTTCAGACTCTTCTTCACTGTGGATCCTGCAAATGTTGAGTATATCCTCAAGGTTAACTTTCATAACTATGTAAAGGTCAGTATTTTTGAGTTTCTGAATTCCATTATCTGTGATAGTGAAATTGGATTTTTTATTTCTTTTTAACTTTCCTTCATTTTGCAGGGGAGTGCTGCTCATGAGATTCAGTATGACCTTCTGGGTGATGGTATTTTTAACTCGGATGGGGACATGTGGAGACTCCAACGCAAATCTGCTAGCCTGGAGTTTTCCCCCAAGATGCTCCGGGTTTACAGTACAGCCACCTTCAGGAAATATGCGGTGAAATTAAACTCTGTTTTGGAGCAACAGGCCATTAATGGTGCTGTTGTAAATATGCAGGTAACTGTTTTCATTGCATTGCATAAATTTGTAAAGGTTGCTGGTTTTTTTCTTTGAGCTGGGTTTTCCTTAGATTTGATTAGCTCCCAGTTGTGCTTCTCTTCTATGATTTGCAGAGTAAAATAAGTGTTTGTGCTTGTGCTTCATCTGGTAGATGTTTTGTTGAAGGGATTATAACCATTTAAGTTTACTCCGCTTTGGTATGATGATGCTTTTTAATTCCATTTACAGCCGTGATGATTTTTGGACTCTGGAAACTAAAATGATGAATTTTCTTCTGGATTTGGTAAGATTTTGAGAACTGTTTTTATTTGCAGGATATGTTGATGCGGATGGCATTTGATGCTATATGCGAGCTTAGCTTTGGAACTGAAATTGGTTGTCTAGATTTATCTCTTCCAGATGTCCCATTTGCTTCAGCTTTTGACAGATCTAATGCTGTTTGCGCTTCTCGATATTTCGACCCCCTCTGGAAACTGAAGAAGCGCTTTAACATAGGTGCAGAGGCCAAAGTTAAAGAAGATGTTAGGGTTTTGGACTATTTTACCTATCATTTGATACAGAAGCGCAAAAAGTCCATCCAAGATAACGAGGTACTGGATGAGGACCCTAATAAACTTATTATTTTTAATTTTTAATTTCAGTGATGATTATGAGCATTTTTACCCTGATTAATTGCAGGTGAGGTCCAAATCTGATCTCTTGTCGAGGATGCTGTCAATGGCCAAGGAGAATCCAGATTTGTATGATGATAGAAAGCTGAGAGATGCAGTTCTCAATTTTGTTCTAGCAGGGCGAGATGGCACCGCTGTCACACTTTCCTGGTTGCTTTCGCTGTTGTCTGAAAATCCGGGAGTAGAAGACAAAATAGTGCAAGAATTACAGGATATTCCGGGGTTAAGCAGCAGCACCATTGAGGGGGATGATGTATGCTGCTTTAAGAAATTCTCTGAACTGCTGACTTATGACGTGCTGAATAATAATATGCATTATTTGCACGCTGCAATTACTGAAACGTTGCGCTTATATCCTGCTGTTCCTCTGGTAATTCAAAAATTTTCCATTTAAACATTCGGATGAGTCTGGTAACAAAAAAATCTACAAACCTCCAGCGTAATATTAGTTTATGGATAATAAACATCGACTTTTCATGGTCCATGAGATTCACTCAAGGAGTTTCAGGAAAAAATTCTATTTGATTTTTACTTTAAAGTTTCAGATCACATTTTATGATTAGGAGTTTCAGGGGAAGAAACTGTGTTCTATTTTTGTCCTTAGGCTTCAGATTTCATTCCATAATTGAAAAATTTAGGAAAAATCCATGTTCTTTATATTTGCCTCAACATATTAAATCACATTTCATAACCAGACATTTTAGATTTCAAATCACACTCTATGATTAGGAGTTTCAAGAAAAAAACTGTTTGATCTTTTCTCAATCTTTTAAATCCATGCGTTTCAAGAAAAAAATCGGTTCAATTTCGCTTCAATATTTCAGATCACAAAGTTTCAGAAGAAAAACTCTATTTTTCAAATCACAGTCTGATTAGGAATTTCTTGCGAAAAACTATATGTTTGCTTTTTGCCTCAACATTCCATACCGCACTCAACGATTAGGAGTTTCAGGGGAAAAAAATCTTATATGCTCAATTTTTATATGTATGTTTCGATTACACACCATAATCATCATCCTGGATGAAAAACAAGTGACAAAAGATACAAAGATAACTAAATTAGCTCGGTAAGTAAATAAAATTTGAACACAATCTTTTCCTTGAAACTCCTCAACTAAATTGTCAATGTTAAGTCAAAATTTCTCTGCATTGCAGGATGGGAAGACCGCTGTGAATAATGACATTCTTCCGGATGGCACCATAATTAAGAAAGGCAATGTGATAAACTATGTACCTTACGCGATGGGGCGAATGCAGAGACTTTGGGGAAATGATGCCCTAGAATTCAAGCCTGAGAGATGGCTTAACGAGGATGGCATATTTCAGCCTCAGTCTCCATTTAAATTCACAGCATTTCAGGCATGTATGCTTAAATCTTTTGAAATTTTATAATCACTCAACGCTCGTGCTTCACTGACCCTGATTTCATTTAAAATGCAGGCTGGGCCGAGAATTTGCCTGGGAAAGGAATCAGCCTATTTGCAGATGAAAATCGCTGCTGCATTACTTCTGCGTTTCTTCACGTTTGAAATGGTAAAATTTAACCGAGCAAAGTACAGGCTGGCTTTAACCTTAGTCATGCCCTCTTTACCGATGATCGTCCACCAGCGGGGAAGAAAATGTTGATCGGGAAAACTTATTGTTCTGTACACAGATGCTCGAAAAGCTTCTCTTTTGGCAAGGCTGTAACTTAAGCTTAGAAATCTCTGTAATAACGATTATAGGATTAGAGAAGAGCATGAATAATCCAGTAATTTGCTCAATATATTTTCTTTGGAGATTCAAGTTTCGCAGTCTGGATTTCATTAGCACCTGCCTGGATACCTTACTGTTCTAAACTCTGCAATTTGCAAGCATCTCTTCCAAATAAACCACTGATTTGTGTGTTTAGTTTTCCGTCTCAATTCCAGAAAAAAATTCTTACTGGTTTTATGATTTGACGCTTGTTCTAAGGTTCGCATCGATCGAGAAAGTGATGAAATTTGTTGAACGCGTGGAAGGAATTGTGAGGCAAGTACAAATAAGATTGCAGCATCGCAGGACAGCGGGGCCACATGATTTGAAAGAAGAATCCGCCCACTCATTTTATCGTATTCCAGTACAGCATGGCACGAAGCACGAGAGCTCTGACACAGCCGCCGTCCGTGATCTATTAATTTATTTGCTATTTTTTCACTTTTTATAATTTTCTATTTCTTGTTGATAGAAAATAGACCGTAGCCCCAATATTTTGAATTATTATCATTATTATGTTTGATTAGATTGACCACAATATTTTGAATTATTATTATTAAGCCAATAGGTTTTTAGTGGGAGAAAGCCGCAGGAAAAGTGCAAGTGGCGTTCTCCCTCTCGTGCTAACGTGTTCGCTGGTCAGCCAACGTGGTGACGCGTGCGTGCGTTTCCGTCCGCTATCCGCTTTCGGTCGTGTCCGTGCGTGCGCTCTGTTTTCGAAGCGACGCTATCTTTAATGATTTCATCCCCGAGGCTGTGCACAAATATCGTCGTTCTTTATGGCTGCTTGCAACCCTAAAATCTAATTTGTTTTGTTGTTGTCGTCAATATTTGGCTCTGCAAATTTTCGCATAACGTTGGATATAGCCGTTGAGTTAGGTTTTGTTCTGGTTGTGACTATTTAATTGGGGTTCTTTGTGAGCTTCATGTCGTGAATGGTTTGAATTTGCAAGGTAAGTTTTGGTTTTATTTAATTTTTTTTTTGTTTTGTAATGCATTTTTTAATAGTCTGCTTATTCTCCCCCTTCGTGTGCTTGCAGGGTTGTTACTTTGTTTATGTTGTTTAACTATTTGTGGACGTGACTACTTCCAGTCTGTAAGGCAGACGTCGAGTTAGGTTTTGTTCTGGTTGTGACTGTTTTATTGGGCTTCTTTGTGAGCTTCACGTCGTGAATGGTTTGAATTTGCAAGGTAAGTTTTGGTTTTATTTAATTTTTTTTTGTTTTGTAATGCATTTTTTAATAGTTTGCTTATTTTCCCCCTTCGTGTGCTTGCAGGGTTGTTACTTTGTTTATGTTATTTAACTGTTTGTGGGCGTGACTACTTCCAGTCTGCAAGGCATTTTCGTATAACACTGGATATACTCGTCGAGTTAGGTTTTCTTCTAGCTTGTTTTGTTGGGCTTGTTTCTAAGCTCCATGTCGTGCATGGTTTTACCTTGCAAGGTAAGTGGTTGTTTTATTTTAAAGTTTTTACAATTTGCGATTGACTGTTTTATGGTGTGCTTATTTTTTGTCGTCCCGTGCTTGCAGGGTTGGTACTTTGTTTATGTTATTTAACTGTTTGTGGGCATGGCTACTTTGAGTCTGGAAGCCACAGGTATGTGCCTTGTGTTGTAGGGTAAAACACTTTTTTAGCAGGTTAATATTAAGTTGGGATTAGCAATGATTTACAAAACACTTTCGGTTTGTGTGCATTTTGTTGTAGGTTAAAAGGGTTTTAGTTGGTTTTTGCAGTTTGCAGATATTTATTGATTTAAGTTTTAATCACCATCAATAGTCGAATACGATATTTCTTACTTTGTTTTAATCTTTTTGTCCTCGGTGATGTGCACGAATGTAGACTATTTTGTTGGGCTTGTTTCTAAGGTTCTCGTCGTGAATGGTTTTACTTTGTCAGGTACCTGTTTAGTTTATTTTTAAGTTTTCAAAATTCGTAATGCATTATTTGATAGCGTCCTTATTTTTGGCCGTGGTGTGCTTGCAGGGTTGTTGATTTGGTTATGTTATTTAACTTTTTGTGGACATGATTACTTTCAGTTTGCAACGTATCTGTTCACTTTGACAGGGATTTAGGTTTTGAGCATTATGTTGCCGATTAAATTATAGTCTAGGTTAAAAGAAATTTAGTTTGGTTTTGGATTCTGCAGATATTTTTATTGACCGACGTTCTTTATGGCCACTTGGAACCCTAAAATGTAATTTGTTTTACTGTTCTCGAGAATATTTTGCTATGAAAATTTTTACGAATCATTCACTTTTGATTTTGAAGTTTTTTAAATTTGTAGTGCATTATTTTATAGTGTGCTTATTTTTTTCGCGCGTGGTGTACTTGCAGGGTTATTAATTTGTTTATGTTATTTACCTGTTTGTTGTCTTGACTACATACATATATGCATAGGCATGTATTCATGTATATAAATACACACATGAACGCATATATATATGCATGTATATGACACCTGTTCACTTTGATACGTACTATATGTTCATATACATGTATAGATATATGTATATACATGTATGTATAGGCATGTATGCATTTATATAAATACAGACGTGTATGCATATATATATATATATATATATATATATATATATCCTTGAGGAGATCCTATTTCTGTTTCGGCCCTTATATATGTAAGGCTTAGGCCCTAATGAAACATAAAGGATTCCATAAATTTTCCTGTCCATTTAAGGTAAAGTGATCTTAATTGGAGATTCATAGTACATAATGTAGTTGTGAGGCAATTTCTAGGTGAAATCAAATCTTCGTGGAGTCTCTATGAGAGAAATTTCAGCAGCTAAATTTTCCTCATTGGAAGAGAAACATTTTCGTCTGCCTTAACAACCAACACAAATCTGCCCTCTTACTGCTATTTCCACGGTACACACAGTTATTTTGAGCAAATTGTAAACACCTAAAAAGAGGGAAAACCAAATTTGGTAATAAACAGACTTCTTATCCTGTGGAAACCAATACACAACTCATTGAATAGCTACTGTTCGTCTTGACTTTCAAATCTAATTAAGTTCAAAATAATAATAATGATCTTAGTCTGATTTAGCGTATCATAATGAATTTCAGTATGCATAGGCATGTATTCATGTATATAAACACACACACACACACACACACACACACACACATATATATATGTACTTATGTATAATATCCTTGAGAAGATCTAATTTCCGTTTCGGCCCTTATATATGTAAGGCTTAGGCCCTAATGAAACATAAAGGATTCCCTAATTTTCCCTGCCCTCTTATTGCTATTTCCACGGTACACACAGTTGTTTTGACCAAATTGTAAACACCTAAAAAGAGGGAAAACCAAATTTGGTAATAAACAGACTTCTTATCCAGTGGAAACCAATATACAACTCATTAAATAGCTACTGTTTGTCTTGACTTTCAAATCTAATTAAGTTCAAAATAATAATAATGATATTAATGAATTTTAGTCAAGCGGATCAATTCCAGCTTCTGGATCCATGTTCAGAAAGGTCAATGCCCTGGAGTTATGCAGGTTACATATAAGAAGCCAAGTCAATGTACATTTATAATGCAAAAAGACCTAAAGCCAATCAGCCATTGCATCTCCAAACTCTGATATTCATGGCAGAGCAACAAGAATGAACATAATGGAACTGATATGAACAAAATGGACCACATAAGTTTATTCAAATACATTCCACTTTTCCCAACACATTCTTCCTTTGATGTTGATAGCTTCCCATGTCAAATGATCCCATCACTCCTAACCCATAACTGTAAATACTGTTTGCCTTAGAAATCTATCTCTTCAGCACTCAACATGGTGATATTTGGTGTTCCTCTACTTCTCTTATTGGTCGCAGTTCTTGTTTATCTAAACAATTGTGTTTTATCCCATTTTTATTTTCACGTCTTCTTTCTTTGGTTCCAGATTCTATTCTCATCACCCTCCAAATAGTCAAACAAATTCTACAACCAATCATATCTAGGTACAATTGACCTGCGTTTTCCTCAGCTGCCCACTTCCAGTCCCATCCATGCGTGCGCTCTGTTTTCAAAGTAACGTTGTCTTTAATGTTTACATCCCTGCGTGTGCACGAATGTCAACGTTCTTTATGCGTACACCTGTATGTATATAAGTGTTTTAATAAGCCCGTTCTGAAGTCTGTAGCATTTATATATAGAAGACTTCGTTGCAATCTGAAAGTACTCATGTTCACAAATAGTTAAACAACATAAACAAAGTAAGAACCTTGCAAGGATAGACAAATTTTTAGAGTACCAATATATATATATATATATATATATATATATATATATATATATATATATATATATATACTCATGTATGTATAAATATACATGTACGTATATATACACATGATGTACATATATATATAATTGTTTTTCTTAGAATACTTTGTAGTGCTGATATATGTATATGTATATACACATATGTGCATATATATATACATGTATGTATAGGCATGTATACATGTATATAAATACACACATGTACGCATATATATGCATGTACGTATATGTACACATGTGCGTATGTATATATGTATATATGATCCAAGTCTGCGTTGTAGCTTGAAAGTAGTCACGCCCACAAACAATTAAATAACATAAACAAAGTATATATATAATTGTTTTTCTTAGAATGCTTTGTAGTGCTGATATATGTATATGTACATACACATATGTACATATACATATATACATGTATGTATAGGCATGTATATAAATACACACATGTACGCATATATATGCATGTATGTATATATACACATGTGCGTATGTATATATATAGGGTTTTATTAAATGTATGTTTTAATAACTCCGTGCTAAAGTGTGTAGGATTTATTTATACACGTCTGTGTTGTAGTCTGAAAGTAGTCACCTCCACAAATAGTTAAATAACATAAACAAAGTGGCAAGCCTCCAAGGATTAAGGAATTTTTAGACTGCCAACACATCTATATGTATGTATGTATGTATGTATGTATATATATAGGCATGTATACATGTATATAAATACACACATGTACGCATATATATATGCATGTATGTATACATACACATGTGCGTATGTATATATAGAGGGTTTTATTAAATGTCTGTTTTAATAACTCCATTCTAAAGTGTGTAGGATTTATTAATACAAGTCTACATTGTAGTCTGAAAGTAGTGACATCCACAAATAGTTAAATAACATAAACAAAGTAGCAAGCCTGCAAGGATTAAGATATTTTTAAAGTCTCAACACATCTATATAAATCTCTCTCTCTATATATATGTATGTGTATACAAATGTGCATATATATACACACGATATATATATATATATATATATATATATATATATATATATATATATATATATATCTTACTGAATAAAAGCACAACACGGAAAAACTTAAGCACACTATAAAAAAATGCATCACAAAGAAGCCCAATAAAACAGTCACAATCACAACAAAACCTAACTCAACGACTGCCTTACAGACTGCAATTAGTCACACCCACAAACAGTTAAACAACATAAACAAAGTAACAACCCTGCAAGCACACGAAGGGGGAAAATAAGCAGACTATTAAAAAATGCATTACAAAACCAATTTTTTTATAAATAAAACTCAAACTTACTTTGGAAATTCAAACCATTCACGGCGTGAAGCTCACAAAGAAGCCCAATAACAGTCACAAATAGAACAAAACCTTACTCGACGACTATATCCAACGTTATACAAAAATTTGCAGAGCCAAATATTGCCCACAACATCAAAACAAATTAGATTTTAGGGTTGCAAGTGGCCATAAAGAACGTCGACATTCGTGCACAGCCTCGGGGACGAAATCATTAAAGACAGCGTACAAATTAAAAAAACTTTAAAATAAACACTTACCTTGGAGAGTAAAACCATTCACAGCTAGAAGGTCACAAACAAGCTCAACAAAACATTGACAACCAGAATAAAACCTAACTCGACAACTACATCCAATGTTATGTGAAAATTTGCAGAGCAAAATATTTTCGAGAGCAACAAAACAAATTACATTTTACGGTTCAAAGCGGCCATAAAGAACGTCGACATATGTGCAGACCGACAGGGACGAAAATAGTAAAGCAAATTAAGAAATATCATAGTTGAAATAGAACCTTAAACCATTGATACTGGTTAAAACTTAAATCAATGAATATCTCCAAACTACAACACCTAACTAAAACCCTTTTAACCTACAGTAGAATGCACACAAACCGAAAGTGTTTCGTAAAACACTGCTTAATACCCAATTCAATATTAATCTGTACACTCAAAAAAAAAAAACTCGATTAATTTCACTTTATCATGCTTAACCTTGGTTAATACTATTGATAAACACTATAGGTTATTGCTTGATATTTAAAGGATATCATTAACTGCTTGTTATAAGATTCTAAATTTTCCCCTGTATACTTACCTTGTAGAGTGAAACCATTCATGCCCATACATAAATATATACCCATGTATATATATAGATATAGATGTATATATATCAGATGTAATCTGAAAAAAAAGTAATCATAGCTCAAAGTTGACTCATTAGTCAATCTACAAAGCTTAAAGTATTCAACTAATTATTACAAGTTTTTATAATCAGTTAATACTAAATTCGCTATGATTTACAAAAAAAATATGATCTACTTAAAGATTTGTTGTATTATTCTTCTATGTTCACTTTTTTTAGTAATGCATTTCCATTCTGTCATTCCAACAGAAAACAACCACACTAACACAATCAACTTTCAACAATAGATAGAAGATTGAAAGAAACAGAGGACATCAACAATGTCATTGAAAGCATGTTGCAAGAAAGCAACAAGTTAAAGAGCAACCTCAGAAAGATAATTGACCACTACGAACATAAATCACCAAACCAAACAACAATGAACCTCTCTACATCTTGTAGTGTTGTAACAACCATACATAGTATTAAATTAGCGCCTTTACCAATACCAAGTACTGAACAATTAACTGATCCAACGATTATTTTCACATTGGGAGACAGAGTATTTAAGTGGATTGATAATAAGCTTGGATGGATTGCTTGGGTTGATCCTGTGTTTTTGTAATTATTGAATCTTTGAAAAGATACATTCATATTTTGATTAACATTCGAAACAAACAGATGCATCTCATATTTTGAATCATCTTTGATGGGAGGAACTCATATTTTGTTAATATGCTCTCAAATATGTAAATCATAAAGTCATACTTTCTCTTTTTAAAGCTTATCAACATATAACCAATTATTGTTTTGAATGCATGTTTCAATCACATTATGATCAATTCATTACCATTTGAAACAAAATTTAAACTCTAACACCAAGCTTGGATGGGTTGCTTGGGTTGATCCCCTTTTTTTGTAATTATTGAATCTTTGAAAAGTTACATTCATATTTTGATTAACATTCAAAACAAACAGATGCATCTCATATTTTGAATCATCTTTGATGGGACGAACTCATATTTTGTTAATATGCTCTCAAATATGTAAATCATAAAGTGATACTTTATGTTTTTAAAGCTTATCAGCATATGACCAATTATCGTTTTGAATGCATGTTTCAATCACATTATGATCAATCCATTACCATTTGAAAAAATTTAAACTCTTAACACCATTACTCTATGCTTAGTTAATTTTGCTATGCTTGTGCATATATACCTTTGATACGCTTAAATCGTGTTGTGATTGTATTTTGATATAAGAACTACAATTCATCATGCTTATAATTTACTTTTAATTGTCAAAAGGTATATATGCACAATGGCATCTTCAGCAGCCACCTCTGAACCAATAGAGCACTCCACAATTGATAATTTGGTAAGCTAAATTATCAAAGCTTTTATGCTCTTTTTTTGACAATACATCTCTCTTTTCCATACCATCCTTTTCATTACCACAAGCATCCTTTTTTCATAGCTTAGTGCAAAAGTAGATGAATACTCTATAGATAACATAGTTTGATTACATACTTTACTAACACAAGCTTTACATTAACATGTAAGCAATTATATGACCTACTTAATGTTAAAATTAAATCCTCTATATTCATATTATTTTTTGTAGGCAAAAACCCAAGAGTATGCCTCTACCCCTTTTGCAATTCAATCTATCAATGCTAGGGATGACCTTCCTTTAGCATTGCTACAAGTTTTGTCATTTCAGAAAATGCTGAACAACACAGACGATACTGACAGACACAAATTAGTGTTATCTAATGGCACATACATGCAGTTGACAATCTTGCCTTCTAAATATGCTACTCTGACAGATTCAGATATTCTAAAAATAGGCACAATAGTCCAGTTATCAAGTTATACATGCCGATACATATGGAACACAAGGTAGGAAACAAACTATGGTTATTAAAGACAATATGTTTTGTCTCTTTTTAATTTTGTTTAAGTATAATTAACAGTAATTTAAAAAGAAGTCTTTTGATTTCACAGGACTATTGTAATACTTAGTCTAGAAGTGAAACAAAGTGATTGCCCATTCTTTGGTAAACCAGTATACCTGTTCAAAGAACAACAACCAGAAATTATGTCTGAGAACAGACCATCAACATCTAAACGATCTCTTCAGTTTGCCACTGAATTGCCATCCCCGCAAACAACAACTTCTGAAAATATAAGCCCTATAAAAACTTTGAATCCATACCAAAATAAATGGACAATCAAAGGGAGAGTTACTCATAAATGCCCTATTAAGGCATATAGCATAGCCACAAAAAATGGCCATGTGTTTAGCTTTGACATTGTTGACTGTGACGGCTCTGAAATTAGAGTTACATGTTTTGATGAGATAGCTCAATTACACTCTAACCTTGTGGATGTAGGTTCACATTATATTATTTCAAAGGGATCCATTAAGGAGGCAAATGCAAGGTACAACAAACTAAACAGTCATTTAGAAATCACCTTGTTTGATGCATCCATACTCAAACGTTGCAGCAACGAAGAACAAACAGATCAACAATGTCCTCCTTTCACGCCCATTAGTGAATTGTTTCATCTAACAAATAACACGTTGGTTGACATAATTGGCCTTGTTCCATATGTTGGAAATATCATTCCAATACACAGGAAAGATGGCAGTCAAACACAAAAATGTGTTGTGAAAATTAATGATCTATCTGATTCAACAATTGACATCAACCTATGGGGTGCAATGGCAGAACAAAAAGGCCTAGAATTGAAAAATATGTTAACCAATGATAGTGTGGTTATCCTTGCTTTGCGTAATGCTCGTGTTGGCTATTTCAATGGGAAGCTTATAAACATAACAGCTATGACCACATTACATATCAACCCAACTTTTCCAGAAGCAGAACCTCTAACATTAAGAGGAAAGGAGCCTTTGCTTGTTGTACCCTTTGTTGCAGAAACTATCCACATAGATGGGAAATATACTAGAATGACTATTTCTTCAATCCGTGAGAGGATGAGTATTAAACCAGAAACAATTCAGACTACTTTGTTGGTTGTTCTGCGTTTTGTGAACGTAACTGACCGAAATTTCTATTACGCAGCTTGTCCACTAATAGTCAATGGTAGGCCTTGCAAAAAAAATGTACACAACAAGTTGATGATTCTTGGTTCTGCCCTAGATGTGAAATGACTATGCAAGACTGTAATTATAGTTACCTCTTGCCAGTAAAGTTACAAGATGCCACAGGTACTCTATGGGCCACTCCATTTGATGAGGGTGGCATTCACTTGCTACACAAAACTGCAAAAGAGCTTTGTGCACTACAAAATGATGCAACAACAACACAAACACCTTGCTCAGTGATTAAGAGACTACTGACACATCACTATTCATTCACACTACTGGTTTCCATTGACACATATAATTCAGAATCAAAGATGAAAGTCACAGTCAATAAAGTCTCTCTTGTTGACTTCAAAGTTGAGTGCCATGCACTACTTGCAGAAATTGGCCGCCTAAGTACACAGGCTTAGAGTTATAAAGCTCTTTCCCGATTATTAAACTTTCAGTTTACAATACAATTATTACATTAGCTAATTTACATATTTAATAGTTTTACATATACAAACAATTACCTTTTACAAACACATGGCTGCTTCTATAAATATCTATATGTATATTTCTTACATCTATCTCTTATTTCTTTGAAAGTTTGTCCTCCTGACATAAGTTATTTTCACTCATACTCATTACTTTTAAATGTACTTAACACTATCTTATTTATAGAAAATTTATACATATATGCACATATATCTTTTTTTTTTTGCTTTTTGTATAATATCTCTTTGTATAATTATACAACACCAGAATTATTCATAGTTATAGAATTCTGCAGATATACAAGTATACTTATATATGTACATATCTATATATAAGTATTCATAGTTATAGTCTTTTTGATATATACATGTGTAGTTATATATGTGCATATGTTCATATACACAACTTTTAATTTTTAAATGATACGTATATATACATGTGTATATGTATACATACATCTGTATGTATCAGAAATTACTATATCTGTGCATACCTATATTAGAATCATGCTCTTAAAAACAACAAGCAACTAACAACAACAAAGAACTATACATATATACACTGATATATATATATATATATATATATATATATATACACTATAATTATTCATAGTCTTAGATTTTTTGATATATACATGTGTAGTTATATATGTGCATATGTTTGTATACAACACTTTGAATATTTAACTCATATCTATATATACATGTGTATATGTATATATACATGTGTATATGTATACATACATCTGTATGTATCAGAAATTACTATATCTATGCATACCTATATTAAAATGATGCTTTTGAAAAACCAAGTTACTAACAACAAGTGTAGGCAGAAAAACACTACAAAGTCAATTTATGACTTTGCAAAACCCATACATTTCAAGTAAAGTCATTTACATGTATATAAATATGTGTACATATAAGTTGAGTGAACGAGAGCAACAAAACAACAGAACAGATCACTACACATACAAATAAACATCACAAAACCACTTTACATACAAAACAAATCCTCTAAAATCACATAACCATAGATGAAGCAATTTTCAATTCTCATACATTCTTAATACATACTTCAAAGTTAACTATCTTCAATTATGAAAATTCTGACATACCTCTACTCTCTTTGAAATATTTGATATCTATCTAGCCTTCCCCACAAGAAATTGATACTATCAAATTGAAGAGAAGCCAGACCAATAGAACGTACTATGCAAAGAACAGAGCCAATATCTCCAAGAAACGACAATTGAGACGTCATGCACTACAAAGACGTGACAATAACTCAGGAAAGTTATTAGAAACATGAAACAATGATCTTGAGCAAATTAATGTCAATCAAACCTATTTTACTACTCCTGAGCTTGTTGTGAAGACTCCTTCATTTCAAAATACATTGTCTAATTTCCACAAAAGGATTGATATGTTGGAGGTCACAGGGCCATGTTCTGTTTGTAAAGAAATGTATGTGGGCATGACTATTAAAAAAGTCAATCACGCACTTATGTGCATGAGGTGTTATGGAGAAAAAGGCCTCCACCGTTTCTCATTATCAAACAATATGGACCTAGGTGAGCAACATTCTATTTTAAAGTCTCTCTCTCAAGTAGAAGAAATGTTCATATCAAGAATCGCCCCTGTTTTACAAGTAACACATGCAAGGGGAGGCCAATACAAATATTATGGCCATACAATAAACTTCCCACAAGATATTTTTGAAATTGCAATAACATTACCTCGTCATATTAAGCAATTAGAAATTCTTATTGTCCATAGAACTAATTTGCAAGGATTAACTTATGACTATTACGTGAATAGATTTCACATCATGAATGCATTGGCTTACAAAATGAAACATGATCAATACTACAAGGATGTAGTCATTGATCTGGATGCAGTGCACTATTGCCAGACCAAACTACTGACATTACAGACCTACTACATTTAGTGCATTCACTGCAAGAAGATTTTGTTCAAGATACTTCCACTCTGCCGAATATTAACAATGAAGAACAAATAGGGGAGAATACTTCCTCATTTATCCCACAACTACCATCATCAATACCAAAACTTGATGCCATAAAAAACATCCTCCAACTAGATAATAACAACAACAATGTTGTTCTTTGGCCACAAATTAGTACATCGCCTATCAATGAGTACAATATAGAGGGCCTCCTTTCCATGGCATTCCCAACACTTTTCCCTTCTAGAATGGCTTTACCACTACAACAAAGAACAAGGCATGTACATTTACATGAATATGCTTTGCACCTGATCAAATATTATGATCAAAGATTTGGGCAACATGTTCGCTTTAGATATTATATCTACAATCTTATGATGAGACATTGATCCCAACAATCAACTGCTGTGTTCATTAAGACTAATCTAGAAGATAGTCTTCCCCACAATCTTCGTGGCCTTAAAGAATACTTACAAAATACACCCTCAAGTGAATTACCAAATCATATCATGCGATATGCAGCCTCGTTGCGTGGTACACGAGCATTTTGGAGCAAATCCCGGCGTGACCTTACATCAATGATAGAACAGTTAGGTGCACCTACACTGTTCTTTACCTTAAGCTCAGCTGATACAAAATGGCCAGACTTGCATAAGTTATTGCAAAAAACAAAGTCAACTACTGTACCCAACAACAGAAGACAATTTATTGAAAATTTAGTCAATAATCCCCACATTACAGATTTATACTTGCACTTAAGAAAGATTTCAAATTTTTCATGATGAAGTCATTGTCAAATAATTGAAAGCCATTGACCACTGGTACAGATATGAATGGCAACACCGAGGATCTGCACATATACATGGGTTTCTTTGGTTACCAGAAGCACCAAATGTTGATAACCTTGATTGGTCAGATCATGCAAGTATCCAATTAGTTAAACACTTCTTTGACCAGTACATCACATCATGGAATCCACGTCCTCAAGAAGCTTGCTTGAACAAGCAATATATGCCCGCAATTTTAGATCCATGTCTTATAGATACAAAGATTATATCTAGGTTTGATCCTTGCACTGATTATACTGAGTTGCTCAATGTTGTTCAACGACATACAAAGTGTTTAGAGTATACCTGCTTGAGGAAAAAAAAATCAACCCTTCAATGTCGGTACAAAGCTCCTTGGCCTGAACAAAATGAATCCTCATTGATACTAGACCACAACAATAAGCCATCATACAAACCAGCAAGGAATGACAATCGTCTGAATGTACACAACCCAACAATGCTTTCCATATGGAGGGCTAATGTTGACTGTCAACCTGTCTACTCCAAAAAAGCAGTTCTACAATATATCTCGAAGTACGCATCCAAAACTGAACAGAAATTAGAAAGTTATACTGATATCTTGAAACAGATAATTGAATCGACAAATTCAGACGATACAATTCTCTTAGCATACCAAAGATTGATGATGGGAATTGTTGCTGATAGAGACATTAGCGCACAAGAAACTTGTCACATGCTGCTTAAACTCCCATTGATATCTTGCACACACCAATTTGTAACGCTCAACATTGGCAAAAGAATCTTCCAATGCATAGCTAATAGCGATGCAGAATCTCAAACCTCAATATCTTACATCTCAAACTACATGGAATGACCATCAGAATTAGCAAACCTGGCTCTGCTTCGCTCAGCCCAGCTATATACATACTCTGACCAGCATAAAACATGTAAATGGATGAAAAGAAAGCTACCAACAATTGTAAATGTCTACCCACAACACAAATCTTTACCTTTAGAAGAAGACAACAATTTTGAAAGTTTCTGTTGGAGTGAATTACTTCTTTACAAACCATTTCGAATCATTCCTCTACATATAGGGAACTCAGCTGAAGAGATTATAATAAATTGGAAACATCTTCAAAGTACAGATTACATCCGCTGGCATGTAAATGGTTTTGAAGAACACATTACAACAAAAAATGGTGAAGAGCTACAACCAGAAGACATTCGACAATCTACTCATGAAGATTTGTACGAATGGGAGTTCTTGTCACAAATGGGAGCATCAAACAACTTTGATGTTGCTACTCTTCAAATGCTTGGCAGACGTGATTTTGATCTACAGTTTGATTGGACTACTTCTATACCCGATGAAGCACTGCATTCAAAAGCATCTCACTTTATTTTAACAGAGAAAAGCCAAGCACCCCACAATCTTGCCAACCCACATTTAAATGCACCTACTAACTATGAGCTTGCAAGGAACCAAATCATTGCACTTGATATCATTAAAACTCATGCCAAGCAAAACTTGCATTCTTCAACATTACGATTAATCATTCAAGGCACAACAGGCACTGTAAAATCATTTCTTATTGACTACATATGCAGACAATTAAATTCAAATTCAGAACATGCACAATACCCTCTGCTTGTACTAGCACCACAGGTGTCTCCGCATATAATATCCAAACAACCACAATCCATGTTGCCCTTCGTATACCCATTCAAGAATACAAACCCTTAACATGCCATTCCCTATTAATGTTTCAAGAGCAATGCAAACATTTACGTTACATTTTAATAGATGAAATGAGCTTTGTTGGCCCTCAATTACTCATTAAGAGTGATAAAAGATTGCGAGAATCTTTTCCCAGCAGACAACATGAATCATTTGCAACTATCTCAGTCATTTTGGTTGGTGATCTTGCACAACTTCCCCCAGTTATGGATAGGCCATTATACGCATCTCACTCAACGACACTGGCTCTATGGCACACATTCGATACTGTTGTGACCTTGGATATTCCATTTCGTCAACAAGGCACAAGCTCTTCACAGATAAGATTATGTGAAATGTTGCTTAATATCCGCAACACAACACCATTGCAAACAGACTGGGAATCCCTCCAATTGCGGTCAACCCATGCTTTGACACTTGATCAGAATAACCACTTCAGCCAACAGAAGCATTTGTTTGCAACAAATGCAGCTTCAAGTGCACACAACATAAAAATGTTAACACAATTGCACTCACCCATTGCACGTGCAACAACAATCATTGCCCATCAAAGAGATAAGCAGGCACACCAAGAAGAACAACTAGCATTTGAAATTCTTCTTTCTATAGACCAGGAAATTATGCTTATTGCAAATTTATGGATAGAAGTTGGCCTTGTAAATGGTGCTTTGGGTCAAATCAAACAAATTGTCTATGATGCAGCTTCCAAACCACCTGATTTGCCAAAATATGTGGTCGTTCTTTTCAAACACTATACTGGACCTTCATGGGATCCATAAAATGCAAAACATGTTCCTATTCCACCAATTACTAGAGGAAACCGCACACAAATTCCACTAGCAATGGCATGGGGCATTACTATTCACAAATCACATGGGCTAACATTAGACTTTGCCACAGTTGACATCGGCAAAATAGAGAAACAAGGCCTAACATTCACAACACTTTCAAGAGTTAAAGCAATTGAACACCTACGCATACAACCAGCCTTCACCTACCAAAGGTACTCACGATTGAAAGGTGCAACATCAACAATTCTACGAAAGACCGAGGAAGTCCGCTTGCTGGAGCTTTCACGCAGAACAGAAGAAACATACCTACAGAACAAACACAGTCAGGTATGCAAATCACATCTTCATTATGTTTTCACGTATTCTATATCTTCTATTCAATGTATCAACCCAAAACAATATTTTCACTTTTCAGCATCAACAACACAAGTAACGTCTATCGAAGTGAAGACCCCTTTTACATGTCCCAACTCTGCAACAAAAGGTACACATCAAACACCCACTTCCTGTTCAACTATTTTGTTGCTTTCAACAATTTTTTCCCCTCCAATTTGCCAAAATTGCTTTCTCATACATTGTTATTTATCACAGGTTCCAAATGCAACCCAACAAAGAAAGCTGTAAAATATATGAATATAACAATTACAAATTTTAGCCACTTGTTCAATGCATTAAATATCCACTAATGATATACTAATACAGGGTTCTTACTTTGTTTATGTTCTTTAACTATTTGTGCACGTGACCACTTTCAGTCTGCAAGACACCTCTTCCCTTTCACATGTATTATAGTTTGTGAAGGTTAGTTTCCGATAAAGAACAACATCCAATACACCAAGCTGATTAATTTCAAGGTATGTAAACCTTACCCACTTGTTCAATACATTTAATATTCATTATTAATCTTTTAATTCATATTATTTACAACACTCTTCAGATTTTCTATGGTGTACTTCCAGGCTTCTTTCTTTGTTTATGTTCTTTAACTGTTTGTAGATTTCACCACTTTCAGTCTACAAGCAACCTATTCACTTTGAGCTTTCACTATAGAATAGCATCGAATTCAGAAAAGTAATTACTTTCACGGTGTGTAAACCTTACTAACTTGTTCAATATATTGAATATCCTCTAATAATGGCAAAAAATGTTTTATTTGCAAAAGCCTTAAGATTTTCCATCCTGTGCTTGCAGGCTTCTTACTTTGTTTAGGTTGTTCAACTATCTCTGGACATGTTCACTTTTACACGTATTATGGTTTGTCAAGGTTTTCAATTGGTACCTATTTTTCTATTCAACATTAACTACCTTCTCTCTTTAACACCCCTTCACACTTTCAAGTTCTCTTCACTCAAAAATTCAGCTTTCCATAAAGAACAACAACCAATACACCAAACTCATTACTATCAAGGTATGTAAATCTTTTCAGAATACATAATACTGTTAGGTAGAAAAATTAACTTGCTTTCACTTCTTAAACCAAATTTAATTATTGATTTCAAAAAGTTCTCTGCAGAAAAGCTCTCTCACAACAAACAAATACCGACATGAATGATAGATGAGATTCCAATTCTGCCATTTCACATCCATGAGGTATTATATTACTAAAAATTACTAGATTTCAAATTTTCAAGATTTTAAGAGTATTTAACTTCACCAATCTTACATGTTATCCAAATCTAACTTATATAAATGAAACAATGATGCAAGTCTTCCATCATATAGATCATATGGAATTCAACAGAAGGCTATATAACATGCTACTCTTACCAGCATGGGGGATGGAGGGTGGATAACAACAATACTCTGGGTCCAACAAAAACACTTGGTTGGGAATAATATAGCCTACAAAAAAAAAATGTAAATCAAATATTCATGACATTTTCTTCAAGTACATCATGCTGCATACACCAGCATGGGGGATGGTGGGTGGAAAATTTTCAAATTTGGGAACAACCATTGGTTGGGTTATGTACACCAAAATTTTCTTACTGTACAATTATCCCTTTAATAGAATTTTGTTATTCAGTTATACAATACTTCTATGGCATGAATGTAAATCAATAAACCTCTCAATATTACAACACTAATATATCTACTAACATATTGCCTTTACAATCAGACTTATCGACCTCCTGTTGCAGGCACTCCCCCTGCAACTACTAGTTATTATGTTTGATTAGATTAACCCAAGACCTTCCCCATCTTATGGAAGGCCAAGATACATAGCTTAGAATTCCACTTTAGATGTCCCTATTGGGAATTGAACTTAGGTTTCCATAGTGAGAACCCAGTGTTTTAACTAGTTAAGCTCAACCCCTTGGACCTATTTCTTATATTTTTATTTATAAAATATATATTAAAAATATTTGGTTCTGGCTATGGGGCCCATAGAATGCACCAACCCATAGTATATTTATAAAGGCGCCTAAATATTTTGCATCTTAAATGCAAATTTATGATATAAAAAAATAATAAAAGTTTTTACAAATTGTGTAATGATTTTTTATTGTAATATGTTGTTTGATAATAAAGATTGCATTTTAAGGATTTGTATTTTATAATCTTATTATAATAAAAGAATGAGTGGGAGGCACAATACAAGTTGTTATTTAGAAAGATGATAGGGTAAGCATATCAATAGTGGAAATAGCTAAATTTGCGCATCTAGAACTCTCAAATCATACGTCGGATTTCAATTTATTTTTTTGGTTGTCTCCGTATACAACTTAACTGCTTATAACTGAGGATCTAGCTTCTGTATAGTAACAATGCACGTTGTGGAATTCATTATATGCAAAACGGTCAAAAAGTGGTCATTTCAAAGTGTCATCTGATACATAATCACCTTTGCACCAATAGTAAATAACTCAAAATATCCAATTGTAGTCCAGTAGTAGTGGACAAATGCCCCAATAGTTATGCACAAATGTCCCAGTAGTGGTGCACAAATGGGCCAATAGTGGTGCACAAATAGGTTAATTATGGTAAAAAAAAAGCTAAAAAATTATCTACTATTGATACATGTGATATTCATTAATGAACTTTTCATTATCAATTTTTTGGGCTCCTTTAAAATCTAGTAATAGGGGGTTGGGCTGACAAAAACTTGTCCACTATTGATACCTTTCTCCTATTGTATGAAGCAATATATGTTCACAAATTAACAAATTTATATTATAAAATATGTAATATCATATTTAATTTTAAAAATATTTTTTAATAGAAGAAATAAATGCAAGAAAGATGAATGATATTGTCTTTCATATAATTTTATTTTTTTAAGGCATGACTAGGAAAGAATTTCTACAAAAGTCTTCTATTTTAAAAAGAACTTTATGAATGAAACTTCAAGAAGAGACTTCTTGGAAGGAGAACTATACAATTAATTGGCTCCACAAAAGAAATCAAAATAGTTTCATTTTCCATAATTTAGTTAAAGTAAGAGAGTGGTAATGTTATCACATCTAATAACTACTTTCAAGGAATTCAACTATCTTCATCTTGAGAGATTATCTTAGGTTGCATCTATTTTTTGGTTACCAAGGAAATGAATGGTTTTCTAGAAATTGTGTAGAATCTTGGACTAATAAGTAGATGCTTAAAGCAATCAATTCTAGCTTTCTTATTTTGGTTTCAAAGAAAGTGGGAGCTAAGTCTTTTGATCTTTTTTGTTGTATTGTTCTTGATAATGTCTTACAAGACCATTATTAAACATATTTTTTATCACTTAAAATAGATTTTGGGCTCTTTGATATCGTTTTGAATAGGAGAGCTTTGTAAAAAGGTGTTAAATTCTTAGTAATATTGTCATTGCTTTAAAAGTTATCCATTCTATGAGTTGGTTCAAGGATAAAGCTATGTTTATTAAGTTAGACATGTCTAAGGCTTATGATAGGGTCATGGTCCTTGCTTAGGAATGCCTTATCTACTTTTAGTTTTTGTTTGGAGTGGATCGAGTTAGTCATGAGTTGTGTGGCATATTCTTCCTTCTTTATTCTTATTAATGGAATTGAATCTCCTTTTTTGTCTTTCAAAGGTTTGTGACAAAGTGATGGACTCTCTCACATTATCTTTTCATTCTCATGGTTGAGGGTTTGAGAAATTTCCATAATCACTAGAGAGTTAATATGAGTATTTAGTGATGGAAAGTGGTTTGAAGTCTTCATTTCTATTCTTTATCTTCAATTTGTGGATGATATTATTTTGATGTGTGTTGCCAAAATCTAGAAAGTTGTTAGTTTCAAGTATATGTTTTGGAGTTTTGGGGCAATAGATTAATGTGGATAAGTCAAATATTTTTTTTTAATACTCTTTTGACCATTCAACAAAGAATTGCCCTTATCTTGTAGCTCAAGATTGAATAATTTCTCTCAGATTATCTTTGTATTCTTTTGTCAAATTATCAATTGGTCTTTCTAATCGACTTTAGTGAAAGAGGATTCTTGATAGGTTTAGAATATGATTTTCTGATTGGATTTGTTAACAGTTGTCATTTTTTGGGCATCTTACCTTTTTAACATTGGTGTTGTAGGGTCTTCTTGTTTACATATTTCTTATGCTTGTTGCTCCTAAAATATTCTAAAGGAGTTTGATTCTTTCTAGAAGTTTTTTTATGCAAGGAACCTAGACTTCTAAAGATGGATTCTTATTAATTGAGACTAACTGTGTAGGATTAAGCAAAATGTTAGTATTACTCAAAGGCTTTCCAAATTGAATAGTCAAGTCTTGGATAATTGGAAATGGTCTAAGAAACAAGATGAGCCATGAGCCAAACTTACAAGCTAATTTTTTTTTACAAGCTGTTGAGGTTGCTAAGGTTTTTACGATAAATTTTATCGGCAAAGGATCTATTATATGGAATATGATCAAAGAAGGGTGCTTTACTTGTTAAGTAAGGTCTCTTCTATATCGTAAATTTGGGTCATAATGTTAGGAAAATGGTGTCTCAACCTTGCATTTATATGAGGTTACTATATATAGTAAGTTTACATTTGAGCATGGATTGGTCCTAAGTTTTCCCCAAAGCTATATATTGGCTAAATAAGCATGTTTTGTATTTTTTT
Source organism: Cryptomeria japonica (assembly GCF_030272615.1). Lineage (NCBI taxonomy): Eukaryota > Viridiplantae > Streptophyta > Pinopsida > Cupressales > Cupressaceae > Cryptomeria > Cryptomeria japonica. The sequence continues at coordinate 676,027,112 of NC_081414.1, read as the reverse complement.
TTTTTGCAAAATCATGTCCAGATTTGAAGATATTAAAGTTTTCATTTTTTTAAGTTTCATTTGAAAGTTTTAAAGTCAAATTTGAAGGCTTTAGATGCATTTGTGGGCCCAAAAGTGGTCGTAATTGATGTAGTGGGTTATAGCTTGATAGAGCACTTCTCAAGCTTTTTGATGCTTCAAACGGTTCATCAATCAAACTTTTAGATCAAAATATACGGCCTTCAAAATCTGGGTCTCTTGAAATAGGAAATATAAAACTTGTTGGACACAAAAATGAGTTGTAAAAGGGAGTTACACATGTTGGTGTCATATTGGATTGGAGATAAGTTGGGTGCCACTTCTTTGGGTGGTTTTAGCTCATGGTTTTGTAATATTGTTTGACGGTTTGATGTATTATATCTCCTTTGTACTAGGTGCATGAGATAGAGGTTATGAGTAAGATTCTTATAGTTATTGAGTTACCTCTAGATCTTTTGATGGTGATACTCTTGAGAGAAGCTTTTTCAACAAGTATTTTTGAACACTTGTGAATGTTGAGAGGGGGATGAATCAACATATATATTAATACTCAACCAATTTAACCATTACGTTACCATTCATTCCAATTACCATATGCGCATAAGTAAAGGACTAAAACACAAAAGAGCAATCACACATGAACACCAAGATTTTATGTGAAAAACTCAATTAGGGAAAAACTATAGTGAGAATTATCCCACTATATAAAAAGAGGTTACGGATTTTTAAGCTCAAGGCTAAGTAAGCTCACTACTCCTGATTTTGACTTGCAGGACTAAGGCGAACAACCTTAAGGAAATATATAATGAACTTGCAAACACTAAATATCACTTCTTTAAGGAAATATACAATATCTATCTTGTAATAGTGGAAAAATTAGGGTTAGGGTTAAATTAAGATAATAAAATCACTTAATTACCTAATTAACCATTACATTAGGGAAGAGAGGGAATCTAATTAATCTAGCCTCAAAAGATTGAGATTTTGATCAGATTCCAGCTCCATTTGGTAAGGGTTTTCTCCTTCCTAAATTGAATTGATTTGATTGTTGATAATTAGGGAAAAATAGGTGATAATTGAAGTGATCTAGCAGAAACAATAAGCTACAAATGTCCCATAGAGTCAATAAGATGTTTGGAATCCGCTCTCAGAAGTTCGACCTAATTTTTTTGGATTGGGTAGTATCAATTCCTCATGGTCCTCTGAATATTTTGTCATCAAAAGTTGAACCTATTCGTCATTGTGAACTCTGACGATCCTCTGAAGCACGGTTCTATACTTGTTCTTGCACATAGAGAGAAAGGAAAAATTGTTGGGAATAGGGGTTTGTTTGCATTATTATCATTGATGTTAAAGGATGTCAAGAGGTTGCACAGAAGCAAGCAGCACTCATGCATAACACGAAGACAAGAGAAGATATGTGAAACACAACATTTATGCTACAGGGGCCTTGGTCGAGGTCATTATTTCCTCATGTCAGCAACGGTCTGGAGTTCCGTGTTGGTGAGGTGTACATGTAAGACCTCTTTTGTGCATCAGTTGTCGCACTCGACACTCGGCAAGGAAGTTTTCAGTGTTTGACAGAGTCCTGAGTCGGGGGTAGTGAGCCTTGATTTCCATGTGGCAACAGTTGTTTGGTTCACGTATGTCAGTGGGTCTTGTGGTGTGGCCAAATGAAGGAAAGAGGTCATGTGGGATAACATTTGAATGAAGAGAAGGCCATCTGCAACTACCTCGCAACATTGAAAAGAGAGATGCACTAGTCATGCAGGATAAGAGTTTCACTGAGGTCGAAGAACCCCTTGCTATCTCGCACTGCTGATGACAAAATCAAATTGGTCCTACGAGATTAGAAATTGATGGATCGTTAGAGGCTTCCCACCATCCCACATCGTCAAAACGTGAGAAGCGATGGTCATGCAAGGCAACACAAGGAGAAGCGAGATATATATCTCATTATCCTACAGTGCTAAGTAGGATGAGACGATGGTCGTGTGAGGTAACATGAAGATAGCAGTAAATGGTTCTCGCTATCCTGGACCATTCAAGATGAGCGTGCGATGGTTGTGCATGATAAGATAGTAAAGTGAAAGAAGGATCCCACAACATGTAGAGGGGTGGATAGAGGACCCTGCGAAGTAAATAAGAATGAAGAGAACAATGAGGTCTCTTATCCCACATGGGTTAAGAGGTCATGCTTAGAGTTGTGAAAGCTAACAAAAGTAAAGGGAGACAAGTCCCCCGCTATCCTGCGATGTCAAATACCATAAGATAAAACACTTGCAGGAAAGGTAAATTGGAAAACTTTGCATCGCGCCAGCCTGCATTATTAAAGAGGGCTCGTAAATAATGATGCAGGATAATGAAAAGAAAGAATGAGATAGCCCGATTAGAGCCGATGGTCCACATGGTGGTTGACCAAGTGACTTAGTTGTCGATTAAGAATACTTGTGACGACATATGTGCATGTAGATAGACACAAGGGTTTTACGTGGAAGCTGACCAACCTTGACCGAGTAATCTGATGAAGGAAATGTATACATATGGCTCCCTGGTTGTCAATGAGAATATATGATACGCAAAAGTAGGTGATGAAGGATCTAAGTGTGGTAGTTGTTGATCTTTTCAGGGTAGGTCGACAGAGGATGGAGAATGCATTAATGGCAATGAAGTTGTAGATGGTTGAAGGGATCGAGATAATCAACAGAGGCAGAATCAAATTATTTGGATAGATTGAGCTTGCTAAATACAATAACCCAATACAAATAACTTTCACAAAAATAGAGAAGAGACATTTAATGCAGATGGTCAATCCAAGAAAGAAAATCCAATCTACTATAGATCGAATCCCAGAGAGACATATGAATTAATTTTAAATTGCAGATTTGGAGGGAAAAACATTCTTCCACGTAGAGCTGATTGTGTAGGGCTATAAATGTGATTCGATATTGGTAGGTGTGGCTGTTGAGACAGAGATAGAGGTGGAAATATAAATATCTCAACTAGCCGATTGTATTGCAAGTGTGTGAAGTATTGAATAGGGTGTTGTTGTTTAGAGAGAGTGTTGAATAGAATCATATTGTTGCCAAGAGAAAATAGAGAAATCTATAGAAGTAGAGGAAGTAAGAACAGAGTATTATGGAAAGTGGCGTTGTAGCTGAGAGAAGAAGACAACCAGATAGAGGAAGAAGAATAAACAAAGGAAGAATCTCAGTGGGCAAAGAAATTCATTCTCAAGATATGAGAAATTTGTAAGTGTTACAAAAACTCATTTGTAACAAGGCTTTATCACTCCATTGTAAATTTTGATAACCAATGTAAATCTCTGAGTGGGTGCTTAGAGAAGGGGTAGGTGCTCCTTTGAGTAGGTGCTCATAAATGTTAGTGGTTGGTGCTCCTTGGGTTGGTGCCCTAAACTTTGTAATTCATTATTGAAGCAATCACCGGTTAGGAGGGACCTCAAAGAGATCAATCCAGACCGGTCAACAAGAGTAAACACAATAGAAACACAAATACATGATGGAGGCGATGCAGAACAAATTGAATTATAACATGAAAAATTGATTACAACCAACCGGTAATAACCAGATTGCAGAAACTGACTCACAGGCCTGCTAAAACGGTCACAACCAAGACCTCAAATCTTAAGATCTATCTTTTATGCTTAGTCTAACTTCTTCGTGGTTACATTCTAACAGTTCTATTACAATGATTTATACGATCCAAGGGGATTCGGTTGGCCCAAAAAGGATCAAAACCCGAAGAACGAGACCTAACGTGCAAAACCAACAAGGTTGGCCTCCGCCAAGAGATTCCTCCAAAAAATCCAAAGGATGAAGTGCAGATCATGGGAAAAGGTCGGCCACATGCTAAGAAACATCAGAATCAATGCTCAGGGCTCTGCAAGCTACAAAAGGGGTTTGGTAGATCACAAATGCAAATAGGTCCAAGCAACCGGTAACAGGAATTTGTCACGAAAACCGCTAGCGATAACTTGTCGGAAAATGATCCAAATGCTCCACGGTTTGGGAATAAGGAAGATGATCAAGTCTTCAAGAAAAATCCAAATCCACATGTTCTGGTGAGCCAAATCTGAGACACATAGAAAGAAATGCTAAAACTGCAAATAGAAAGCAAATATTTTTGGTCGATGCAAGATTGCTATGAACCAGGGATGCTCTTGCATCAAACATCTAGGGTTGTTGAAAAAGTGAGTCTCTCACTTTGTCGGGGTCAGCGGAAAACCAAGGCGGTCTACCTCTACCTGAGAAATCCAAGATAAATATTCAACTAGTATGTCCTTCCACTTCACCAGATACTCCTTATACTAACTACTCCGAGTAGTACGCCCAATCCTACTGTCCAAAATTTCTTCAATATGATCTGGTTCCTTCCGAGGCAACTGTTTCTCCAAGTCTGCAATGTTGTCCTCACTGAATTCTGGCTTATGATACTCATGAAGATCTGCAATGTTAAACACATGTGAGATACTCAGACTATCCGATAACTCCACTTCATATGCATTCCCAGAACTAAACTTCCTCAAAATCCTGCAAGGTCCAAACTTTTTTATCTGCAATTTGTTATAAGTTCTAACCAGGAATCTCTCTTTTCTCAGATACACCATCACTTCATTGCCAACTTCAAATTCCTTGTGTCTCCTCTTCTCATCTACCTTCTCTTTATACTTGTTATTCATGTCCTCCAAATGTTGCTTAACTTGAATATGTAAGTCCTTCATGTGATCTGCAAGTTCTTTTGCTTCTAAACTTCTCTGGTCTTCACTGTTAATATCTCTTAATTCTGATATACCTCTAGGATGCACACTTTGTAACAATCTCAAAAGATGTTCTTCCGGTACTCCTATTTACTGAATTGTTGTAGGAAAACTCTTCTTGTGCAAGGATCAAATCCCAACTTCCGGTTTTATCTCCAACTAAACATCTTAACAAATTTCCCAAGCTATGGTTAACTACTTATGTTTGTCCATTAGTCTGTGGATGAAAAGTAGAACTAAACGTCAAATCTGTTTTCATCTTCTTCCAAAATGTTCTCCAAAAATAGCCAGCAAACTTAGCGTCTTTGTCTGAAACTATGCTCTTAGGTAATCCATGCAATCTCACTACTTCCATGAAAAATAGGTCTGCTACATGTAATGCATCTGATGTCTTCTTACAAGGTATGAAATGAGCCATCTTTGAGAATCTATCCACTACCACAAATATAGAATCATTCCCTCTCATTGTTTTAGGCAATCCAAGTATGAAATTCATGCTTATATCCTCTCAAGGTCTATCGGTACTGTCAAAGGTTTATACAATCCCACATTCTTGACTACTACCCTTTGCAACTTGACAAACTCTACAACTTTGCACATATTTCCTAACATCCTTATGAATTTGGGGCCAAAAGTACTGCTCACTCACCAATGCTACTGTTTTGTCAATACCAAAATATCTGGATAATCCTCCATTGTGTTTCTCCTTTATCATATTCTCCCTCATAGATCTCTTAGGTATTGCCTGTCTATCAAACTGCCAAGGTCTACCCAACAAAAGATGACAAATATCCATAGGAATAATATCACACAAGACTTCATCATGGTAATTCCCAATTTTCAGTTTCACCAAACATTGCTCACTTACTAACAACTTATGTTGATCCTGAATCCATGCTATCTTATAAGGTTTAGGGTGTTTCAATCTCTCCAAATTCAACTTATTCACCATCTCTTCTGAAACAAGATTATATGAACTACCACTATCAATAACAACTTTACAGCACTTACCAGATACCTTACATCTGTTCTTGAATAAACTCTTCCTCTGCAAGGGCTCTTCTTCTCTCCCAGTATGACACAAAGCTCTCCTCATGGTCGGACAATTCTCCATTTCTGGTTTATTGTCTGATTCGGTGGGGTTTTCTTCCACCACTGTTTATCTTCCGGTATTCTCTATCTTCTTACACTTTAAAGCACGATGTCCTTCCCCTCTACACTTAAAGCAAGTTCCTCTAAATGTTCTCTTGTCTTGTCTTCCAAAATTCTCATTTCGGTAGCCATTTGGTTCTAATTTCTATCATCTTTTCGATATGAATTACCTTCTTTTCTTATTTCCTTGTCCTTGTTCTGATTTGTACAGGTTCCTCTACCCTTGGTATATCCTCTTCCTTCAGAAAACCTTCCACCTTTGCCTCTCTGCCTCTGCTCATGTCTTTTGTTTAGCTTTTCTTTTGACTTTAGGGCATACTGGTAAGCCTCTTGAACACTCTCTGATTTGATCAAACTAAATTCATCTTGTATAGACACCCACAATCCATTCAAATATCTTACAACTTGTTCAACTTCATCATCAACATGTTTGGATCTGATATTCAACTTATAAAATGTTTCGGTGTACTCCTTCACACTAGATTCCATCTGTCTCAAATTCTGCAACTTCCGAAACAGATTCACTTGATAATCAGCTGGCATAAATTTTGATTTCAACTTAGCAATCATCTAATCCCATGTCTTGATCTTCTCTCTATCTCTTCTCTGTCTATCAACCTGCAAATGTTCCCACCAATGAGATGCATGACCTTCCAACTGAGTACAGGCATATTTCACCTTCCTTTATTCTGCAGTATTTTCGAAATCAAAATATTTCTCCATCTCTTAGATCCAATCCATCAATTCATTTGAATCCAACTTTCCATCATATTTCAATGGGGTAAAATAAGGTTTAGTATTCACCCTACTCAAAACCCTCAAAAACCTTTCCTCATCCGGATCAACAGTCAGTGGGTTTACATGTTCAGTCGAGGCTTCTTCTCCTTCATCTTCACTTACATCTTCAATGTGTCGGCCTCTTCTCTGGGTTGTCTCCATGGCTTCCAACCGGGTTGTTATTCCCCACAACATTTCCATCACAGCAGGGTCTACATTTCCATGCGCTCCACCATTCATAGTTCCTCTTCGCGTTGTCATTTACGCTAGTCCTTTGTAGCTGCAGGTCAGATCCATAATTTGCCACCCTACAACAAAATTCTCAGGACAACGCAATCTTCAGAACGAAAACTTGCTCTGATACCGCTTGGAGCAGTCACTGGTTAGGAGGGACCTCAAAGAGATCAGTCCAGACCGGTCAACAAGAGTAAACACAATGGAAACACAAAGACATGATGGAGGCGATGTAGAATAGATTGAATTATAACATGAAAATTGATTACAACCAACTGGTAATAACCGGGTTATAGAAACTGACTCACAGGCCTGCTAAAACATACTCGAAGTACAAGAAAAGGTCACAATCGGTACCTCAAATCTTAAGATCTATCTTCTATGCTCAGTCTAACTTCTTCGTTATTAAATTCTAATGTTCTATTACAATGATTTATATGATCCAAGGGGATCTGGTTAGTCCAAAAGGGATCAAAACCCAAAGAACAAGACCTAACGTGCAAAACCAATAAGGTTGGCCTCCCCCAAGAGATTCCTCCGGAAAATCCAAAGGATGAAGTGTAGATCATGGGAAAAGGTTGACAACATGCCAAGAAACATTAGAATCAATGCTCAAGGCTCCGCAAGCTATGGAAGGGATCCAGTAGATCACAAATGCAAATAGGTCTAGGCAATTGGTAACAGGAATCTGTCACGAAAACCGGTAGCGATAACTTGTCGGAAAATGATCCAAATGCTCCACAACTTGGAAATAAGGATGATGATCAAGTCTTCAAGCAAAATGGTTGATGCAAATAGAAATGAAATATTTTTGGTTGATGCAAGATTGCTATGAACCAGGGATGCTCCTGCATAAGTTATTCACTGTGAGGCTGGATTGGAGCAATAGACTCTAGCGGCTATTCTCACTGAGGTTTTTCCCACATTAGATTTTCCTCATATATTATGTGTTGTGGTTTGATTTGTGTGTGTGTATTTTCTTAATTAATTTGCAGTTTTATCTATTGCACACATAGTTAGAAGTTTTAAAATACATTGATTCACCCCCCTTTCAGTGTCCATTTATGTTCTTCAATTGGTATCAAAGCCCCAAGTTCCCTTAGTGAAAAGCTTCCTCTAGCTTGGGTAGATCTTGTCTTGTGAACACAATGGCTAGAAATGATTCCTCCTCCAAAGCACCTATGTTTCATGGCACCAACTATACCTTCTAGAGCATAAGAATGGAAACCTACTTGTCCTCTTTAGGGTTTGATGTCTAGATGTCATTAAAAAATGGATATATTGTTCCTCAAGTTCCCCCCTACCGACCCTGATGCTAAACGGAATATGAAAACAATGTAAAATCTAAGAATGCAATCTTGAGCACTACTTGTCTGATACAGAGTTTGTAAACATCATGCACTGCACTTCAACAAAAGCAACATGAGACAAATGACAAAGTATATATGCTGGAGATACCAAAGTAAAAGAAGCGAAACTACAAAATATGAGAGCTCAATTTGAAAACCTGAAAATAAAGGATGAGGAGAGGATAGTTGACTATCTGCAAAGAGTGGATTAAAATATGAGTGCTAGAAGAGGACTCGGAGAAGAAGTCAAAGATGAAGTTATTGTCAAAAAGGTACTCAGATCTCTCAATCGAAAGTATGACACCAAAGTGTTTGTCATTGAAGAAGCTAAGGATCTGACCACCTTCTCTATGGATGAATTGTTTGGCTCTCTATCAGCATCCTATGAGATGAGAACAATAAGTGGAGAACCTTCAAAGAGAGACGTTGCCTTCAATACCACACAAAAAGGAAAAGAAAAAGCTTCAAATGAGGATGAAAATGACTCTAATGTTGTTGTAGCAAACTTTGTAAGAAATCTCAAAAGAGGTTCAGGAAAGTACAAAGGTAAGCTGCCATTCAAATGTTTCAACTATGACAAGATTGGACACTTTGCTTCTAAGTGCCCTTATGGAGAGAAGGATGAAGGTGAAAAGACAAATATGAAGATTTTGGGCAAGGAAAAGATAAAGAATTCTTACAAGCCAAGGACAAGAAACTTTAGGAGAAAGAGTAGTCTTTACACATTTGTAGATGATGCCTCTGATGAAGAAAGTGTCTCTGAAGATTGGTGCAATGAAGGTGAAGAAGAAGTCAATCTCTTTATGGCGCAAGGAGAGTTATTTGATGAATCTATTGTTGATGATGAAGAAGAGGAAGTTGAAGTTGTAGTATACCTTGAGGGTGAACTTGTGAGTACACTAGAAGAACTCAGAAAAGTGAGAAAAGAATATAAAAAGTACAAGAATGTTGTTGCTAAAGAATGAGATCTACTTAACCAATCACTTGAGGAGTCAAAGACCATAATTTCTAATTTGAGAATCCAGTTGGAAGAAGCAAAAATTATGTATGAGGTAACAAAATCAGATTTAGAAAGGAAGGATAAGGAGTGTCAAAAATTGGAAGAAGATCTTGTAAATTTAAGAGGAGAATTAGAAAAGAACAGAGATGAACTCAACATGGGGATTAAGTATGATGGTAGCATTGAAGCATTAGATAAAATGTTAATTAAGAAGAAGCACAACAAGGACATCAATGGTGTTGGATTTGAAAAGGGACAATGTTCTATAGTAAAGATTCATCGGACAAGGAGATACACTTCACCTCTTCAAGTGAAAGTGAAGTCAAACAAACCTTCACAATCAACAAGCCCAATGAGAAGAAGATATATGCTGCTGCTACAAAGAATCAGTCAATGAACCAACTTGTTGATCCTAAAAGAAAAGAAAATGTTGATAATGGAGGCTTCACAAAGGTCAAGGATACAAGAAGGAAGAGCTCAAGAAGACCAAAATATGTTGCTCCAAGGAGACCAATGAGAAACAATTTCAATATTGATTGGTATGTACCTCAATTCCATGGCTACTTCTATAAATGTAATATGTGTGGTCATAGAATTATTGATTGTAAGCTTATGCATAGATCTCCACCTAGTTTTGAAAGTAGAAATCGATTTGTTGCTCTTAGGAATATGAATGTTGTTTGTTATCAATGTATTGAGTATGGTCATAGAAGTTATGAATGTAGTAGAAATGTATCTCAATCCTACAATAGTTTTTCAAATTCATCATTCAATGTAAATGTTAAATACTATCATTGTCAAAACTTGAGCCACATTGCAAAACATTGTAAGCTTAGGAATGCTAAGCAAAATAAGACAACGTCAACATCTGAACCTAATGCAAAACAAGAATCGAATGGGACAACAGAAAAGAAGAAAGAAACCAAACAAGTTTGGGTGGAAAAGGATAGAGACAAGGCTGAGTCAAGTTTGATTGTTCAAACTGCCCTAAATGTTGAAAGAAAAAACTTGTGGGTAGTAGATAGTGGATGCTCCAACCACATGACTGGTGACAAGAAGGAATTTATTAAACTTGAAGATTGGAATGGTGGTTCAGTAAGGTTTGGAGACAACTCATCAATCAAAATCAAGGGTAAAGGTATACTAAACATAGATGGCAAGTTGAAATCTCATGATATTTATTATGTGGAAGGTCTGAAACACAATCTATTGAGTGTGAGTCAAATGTGTGACAAAGGCTATAAGTTTACATGTGATTCCAAGGGCTATGAAATCAGAAAAGAGAGTAATGGTAAACTAGTTGTACAAGGTAAAAGAATAGATGGAAATGTATACAACTCAAAGGAATGGTATGAGTCTCAATGCATGATGGGACAAGTTGATGAGAGATGGTTATGGTATAGAAGACTAGGTCACATCAATTTTGATAATCTTGTTAAAGTGAGCAAGAAAGGGTATGTAAGACACATACCTCAAATCATTAAGCCAACTAGTACCTTTTGTGATGACTGTCAAAGAGGTAAGCAAACAAAAGTCAACTTTAAGACAAAAGAATACTCAACTACAAGACCTCTTGAGCTCGTGCATACTGATTTGTGTGGGCCTACAAGAACAAGATCCCTAAATGGAGAAAGATACTTCATGTTTCTTATAGATGATTTTTCTAGAATGACATGGGTCACTTTGTTGCCAGACAAGTCACAAGCATTTGAGAGATTCAAGGTCTTCAAGAAAATGGCTGAGAAGGAAAGTGGGTACAAACTGAAATACCCGAGGTCAGACCGTGGAGGTGAGTTTACATCAAATGAGTTTGAATATTACTGTGAGAAACATGGAATCAGAAGACAATATTTAGCTCGTAGGACACCACAACAAAATGGTGTTGTGGAAAGGAAGAATAGAACAGTCAAGGAGATGGCAAGAATAATGTTAAATGAAGCTAATTTGCCTGATGTTTATTGGAAAGAGGCAGTTCACATGGTTGTATACACTAAATAGAGTACAACCAAGGGTGAACAAAAATATGACACCTTATGAACTATGGTATGATAGGAGACCCCCAGTCAAGTATTTCAAGGTGTTCGACAACAAATGCTTCATCAAAAGAGATGAAGATGGATTAGGTAGTTTTGAATCAAGAGGTGATGAAGGTATCTTCTTAGGATACTCTACTCGCAGCAAGACCTACAAGTGTTTCAACAAAAGACTAAAGAAGGTAATTGAAAGTGTACATGTGAGAGTTGATGAAGATATGCACAAAGGAAGGCAAAACTCAATAACTTAGACTGAAGAACCATATGTTGAAGATGAATATCAATCTGAGAGTGAACATGAAGAAGAAGCACTAGGCAAAGCCCCAAACAGATATGTACAAAAGAATCACCTTGAGGATCAGAATTGGCAACTTAAGAATGATGGTGTGCAAACTAGAAGGAGAGAAAGGAACTCTAAGCAAGTAAACTTTTGTCTTATGACTGAGATGGAACCCAGAATGTATGATGAAGCCAGCAAGAGTGAGAAGTGGATGAAGGTTGTGGAAGAAGAGCTGCACTAGATTGAAAAGAAAAAAACGTGGGAGTTGGTTCCTAGACCTGCTGACAAGAATGTTATTGGTACTAAATGGGTCTGCAGGAACAAGATGAGTGAAGAAGGCAAGGTAGTAAGGAACAAGGCAAGACTTGTATGCAAGGAATATGCTCAAGTAGAAGGCATATATTTTCAGGAGAATTTTGCACCCATTGCAAGGCTTGAAGCAATTAGAATGTTCTTGGCATTCTCATCCTATAAAGGATACAAAGTTTATCAAATGTATGTCAAATCTACATTCTTGAATGACAATCTTGAAGAAGAGGTCTACATAGAGCAACCTGAAGGGTTTCAACTACACAAAGATGAGAATTTTGTCAACACATTGAAGAAGGCACTATATGGATTGAAATAGGCACCTAGAGCATGGTATTCAAGATTGGATAAATACCTCCATCAACAGGGTTTGAGAAAGGAAAATGTTGACGACAATTTATATATTAAGGTAGATGGTGAACATATGATCTTAGTTGTGGTATATGTAGATGACATCATCTTTGGAGGCAATAAAGATATTCTATGCAAAGAATTTGTTGACCAGATGCAATCATAGTTTGAAATGTCCATGCTTGGGGAGTTGTCATATTTTCTTGGTTTGCAAACATCACAATAGAATAAGGGAATATACATCTCTCAAACTAAGTATGTCAAGGATATGTTAACTAAGTTTCAAATGGAAGATAGCAAGCCAATATGCACTCTCATGGTGACAGGATGCAAGTTAAGCAAAGATGATGAGTCACCCAGTGTTGATGAGACCTTGTATAGATCCATGATTGGAAGCCTATTGTATCTTACAACCTCAAGGCCTGATATAGTTCAAGTAGTGTGCATGGTGGCAAGGTTTCAAGTTGCCCCTAAGAAATATCATGTTAATACAGTAAGAAGAATATTCAAGTATCTGCAGGGCACACTTAATTATGGCTTATGGTACCCAAAGAAAGGAGATTTCACTCTACAAGCCTACACTGATGCTAATTGGGCAGAATGTGTAGATGACAGGAAGAGCACCAGTGGTGGAGCTTTTGTTCCTTGGAGACAGGTTTGTGTCTTGGCATAGCAATAAACAAGAGTCCATTTCATTATCAATTGCTGAAGCAGAATATATTGTAGCTACCACATGTTGTTCTCAGGTCCTGTGGATGAAGTAGGCTCTCAAAGATATTCAGGTAAAATTTTCAGATCCCATTCCCATCATGTGTGACAATTCAAGTGCTATAAATATATCAAGGAACCCTGTCATGCATTCTAGGACAAAGCACATTGCAATCAAATATCATTTTCAGGGAAAAGGTTGCAGAGAAAGAGGTAAAAGTTGAATATGTGTGTACTGGTGAACAAGTTGTTGATATTTTCACTAAGCCCCTGCCTAAGGAAAAATTTGAGTATGTTAGACAGAAATTAAGTATTCTTCCACCCGCCTTAAGCATTCTTCCACCCACCTTAAGCAATTAAGAGTTTTGTGCAGTATGTGGTTCAAGGGGAGCTTTTTAATACTTTCCGCCTTGGAACTTCATGTATAGTCTCAGGGGGAGTTATGAATTTTTATAAGCAGTATTGGCACTGTTTTTTATATTATAATAATGGTTCATCTAGCTACAGGCAGCAAAAGTAGACCAACATGAAGATATGATATCTTTCAAGAAATTATAAAGTAAATTTCTACTGTATCGTAGATGTGTCATGATCAAAATTGGAAGTTCCATTCATTGCTACAGAAAATTAAAGAGGGAGAACGTGAGGAGTTAGTCGTTTCACCCTTTGCCATTGTTGTCAAAGGGGGAGAAAATGGAGAAAAACTTTGAGAGTGGTCTCCAAGTGTGTTGACATCAATGCCAAAGGGGGAGATTGTTGACATTATTGTCATTGATGTCAAAGGATGTTAAGAGGTTGCATAGAAGTAGCAAATAGTCATGCATAACACGAAGGCAGGAGAAGATATGTCAAGCCCATAACATGACGTGTTATGCTACATGGGCCTCGATTGAGTTCATTATTTCCTTGTGTCGGCAGCGATCTGGAGTTACGTGTTGGTGAGGTGTACATGTAAGACCTCTTTGGTGCGTCGGTTGTCACACTCGACACTCAACAGGGAAGTTTTTTAGTGTTTGACCGAGTCTCGAGTTGGGGGTAGTGAGTCGTGATTTCCACGTGGCAGCAACTTTGGTTCACGTGTGTCAGTGGGTCCCGCGGTGTGCCCAAATGAAGGAAAGAGGTCATGCAGGATAACATTTGAACAAGGAGAAGGTCATCCACAACTACCTCGCAGATGCACTAGTCATGCGGTATAAGTTTCATTGCAGTTGAAGAACCCCCCGCTATCATGCATCATTCATGACAAAAGTGAATTGGTTCTGCAGGATTAGAAATCAATGGACGATTAGAGGCTTCCTGCTATCCCACGTCCTTAAAACGTGAGAAGCGATGGTCATGCGAGGCAACACAAGGAGAAGCAAGATATGTATCTCTCTATCTCGCAGTGCTAAGTAGGATGAGACGATGGTCGTGCAGGGTAACATGAAGATAGCAGTAAATGGTTCCCATTATCCCGCACCATTCAAGATGGGTGTGCGATGGTTGTGCGGGATAAGATAGTAAAGCAAGAGAAGGATTCAGTAGCATGCAGAGGGATGGACAAAGGACCCTGCGGGGTAAATAAGAACGAAGAGAACAATGAAGTCTCTTAGCCTGCATGGGTTAAGAGGTCATGTTGAGAGTTGTGCAGGCTAACAAAATTAAAGGGAGACAAGTCCCCCACTATCTCGTGATGTCAAAGACCATAGGATAAAACACTTGTGGGGCAAGGTAAATTGGAAAACTTTGCATCCTGCCAACCCACATGATTAAAGAGGGCTTGTAAATAATGATGTGGGATAATAAAAAAAAAGAATGAGATAGCTCGATTGGAGGCAATGGTCCATGTGGTGGTTGACCCAAGTGGACCAAGTGACTTGGTTGTCAATTAAGAAGACTTGCGATGACATCTGTGCATGCCGATAGGCACAAGGGTTTTATGTGCAAGTTGACCGACCTTGACTGAGTAATTTGATGAAGGAAATGGAGACATATGGATCCCTAGTTGTAAATGAGAATACTCGATACACAAAAGTTGGTGACGAAGGATCTAAGTGTGGTAGTTGTCGATCTTTTTCAGGGTAGGTCGACAGAGGATGGAGAATGCATTAATGGTGACCGAGTTTCAAATGGTTGAAGGGCTCGAGGTGATGAACAGAGGTAGTGTAGTACCCCTGCCCTAATCAATTTCTAATCTCGGTTTGACCTTGGTTAGTTTATCATAATATAATGATTATAGTTAGATGTTTTGATTTAGTGCATACCTGTTAATGAGGGGTTTGCGCTAGTTTGTATGCAAGTTGATTAGTTTTCCTATTTCATGTTATCATCTCAGGCTAATGCTTTCATTAATTTTATATATGTATGCATCTATGACTCTTGGTTGCAGGAGATTTCAGGTACAGTACCGCATGGGTGCGAGGTTCGTCTCCACCTGGATTTGCAGGTTTGTGTGTACCTCTTTAATCCTTAGAGTTGGATTAGGTGGTCGTGTTATCCTCGTTTGACCATAGTCGTGCTCAAGTGAGGATCGTCAGTCGTCGTCGGTATTCCCTTTGGTTGGGTTTGCGGGTCGTCTGTCCATTTGGCTTCTTGGGTTGCGTGTTTGGTGTGTATGGTTAAATTGAGCAATTAGTCCTTAGTATTTTATTTGATTAAATATTTGTTCGTGCATTAAAGATTAATGGACTAAATTAAACAGGATTTCTTTATGTGATTTATCGCTAATTTGAATTGCTCGATTTTAAATTAGGAGTAAGTTCAATTTAATGGTTAATTTTAATGTTAAACTTAATATGTTTATGCTGTTGGAAAAGAAAGATTTAAATTTAATTGAAATAGAATTAATTTAATCTTGTTGGCTTTTTGAAATAGAAAGGTTAAATTTCAGTTACTTGAGAAAATCAATTTTTAAAATTGAAAAGCAAATTTAATTTAATTGATATAGTTGGAAAAAAATGATTTTTGTGAACTATTTTTTTTTAAAAAAAATTAATTCCAAAAATAAAATTTTGGTCAAACTTCTCCCATTTAACCTAGACTTTTGGAAAATATTGGGGATTGAATTTTTTTGGAGAAAAATATATTTTTGGAAAATATTTTGGATGAAAAATTTGGGGATTTTGGGAGGAGAAGGATTTCTTGAGCTGCAGGTTGGGGGCTCTCCATCAGATACTTTCTAGGAATGCTTATTGAGGTAGGAATTTTGTTTATCAATTTAGTTATTGTTTAAATTCAAAAAAAAATGGGCTTGAATGTTCTTCATGCAAACTTGGTTTTAAAGTCTCCATTGATTGCCCAAGATTAAGAACTATTGTGGAAATTAGTTAAGATTGGCTGATTGTTTGTTTCTTGTATGAAAAATGAGCTTCCTTATGCCCAAAAAGATTATTTATTTGGATGGTTATTCCACAAATTCTTTCAATTATTGGAAACCTCTATCATGCTGGAAATTTTTATTTTAAGTCTCATTATGAGGCTGTTTTAACCAAAATGGGTGTTTATGTTTTTGAAAAAGGAAAATATAAAACAAAAATATGTATTTTTTTTTACAAAATCGAAATTATTTTTAAAAATATTTTGAAATTTTTATTGGAGAAAAAAATAAATTATTGTTTTGGGGTTGGAGGGTGGGGAGCGGAGCTCTACCCGCGCCTCCTCCCCCTGCGCGGGCTACAGCCGACGGTGGTCTGCGACCACCACAGCGGCCGCAGGGAGCGACGACTCCTGTGGTGGCCGCAAGGTCCCCACGTCCACTGCGTGGGCGCTGTGGAGCCTACGACCGCTGCAGTGGCGCCGCCCCACGACTAGGGTTTGGCCGCCCAACCCCCGCGTAAGGGAGGTGGGTCCGGCCCTCGCCGCCCCCTTTTTGTAGTTTTTTTTAATTTTTTTTATAGTTAAAAAAATATAAATAAATAAATTTATTAATTAAAAAAAAAATTTGTTATTAAGTTATTAATTATTTATTAATTATTATTAATATATATTTATTAATGGGAATAAATATATATATCTTAATTAATATTTAATTTGAGGGTTGTGCATTATTAAATTATTAATAATATATATTTTATTAATGAAAATTTATATATATATATATAAATTAATATTTGATTGGATTATTATGTATTATTAATTATTAATTGTGTATATTTTATTAACCGTGGATTAATAAATATATATGAATTAATATTTAATCCTTTTGGACCTGTAATATTAGGGAAGCATCTTTTTGGAAAAAGATAGAATATTATTTAAATTGGAAAAATTTTAGAGATAAAATATACATTATTCAGGAGTATATATTATTTGAAGATTTGAATGTTATCGGTCATCTGGAAATGTTAGAAATGAATATTTAATCATTGGGCATTATGAATTTAAACGACATGCTATTGGTATAATTGGGAATTTGATTAAGTGTCATTTGGAAAAATTGTTAAGTTACTGATAATCTCATTTAGTAAATGAATGGTTTAATTATATTTTTCTTCTATTTTGAGAAATAGACAAATGGTACTATTGCAAATTGTGGTATTGTATTCACCTCGCAATGATGATTTCCTGTTAGTGTATTTTGAAAAAAATGATCATTTAGAAAACTTGATCGACATTTAATGTTTAAATCAATTCAGAAAAGATTGTACCTGTTGGTTATTGCCTATGCGAGTTTAATTTATGTATTCACTTTTGCTTAAGTAATGGCAAGCCTTGCTTTTTTTGATTGGACCTTGTCATATGGTTGATTGGGTACCTGTTTCTGTCTTCGGTCTCGAGTTGACTATTGTATTGTGGTGGTGTCATAGTTGGTCATATCCTTTATGTGGGTGTCGAATGATGATTCGTGGTTGACCATAGTTGGTCAGGTCTCTGGTTAGAGTACCGTCAGTAAGTGTACCTCTTCTGAGTCATGTTTGACCAGATGGTTGTTCCCTCCTTTTTGAACTCCGTTTGCTTGACCATGTGTATTCTTTGGTTTCTGAGGTCGCTTGAGGATAGTCTAGTGTCGTATGGGAAAGTGTCTTTCGATTGGGGGTCGTGCCCAAAGTGGTTGTTGGGTAACCCATCGAAAGTGAGTCTAATAAGTGATAACCTAACAGTAGATTAAAATGTTAATCTCTAAGTAAGATAATGTGCCTCATACATGGGCCGAGTGCTAACACAGACTCGACATGCTATGAGAAGGCCTGAAATGGCAAACCATCATCCTTGTCTTCACGAGAGGATGTGTGGGTCCACATGAGGCTTGGATGGGCCAGAGGTTTGGACTAGGTGGCCAGGGTAACCCAGTGTATGGGGCCAAAACCTATGAAGACTTGCCATGGTAACCATACCAGTTTGTGTGATGACACTTGTCCCTACGTTCGCTAGTGTGTTGTTGTATTATCTGATAGGAGCACGTTTGTGGGTCGTCCTATTGTCTATGCCCTTGTGAGTACTTGGTTTCATGTTAGACCTTGGGTGGTGATGACTCAGTTTTGTGAATGTCCTAATGGACCTTTGTATTAGCTTCGATTATGTTCAGCTGGATCCTTTCCTTTTTAGGGATCGTTTATGTATTTATTGACCGATGTGGTCGTTTGTATATTGGTTGTGTTTCGCCTTGTTGGCAGGATTGTAAATTATGAGAACCTCATGTATTATTAACTTTATTAATTATCAGAGGGGTCTTGCAGTTGAGCAGACCCAGAGATGTAGCCCTTTAGGGGTGAACTCCGTGATCATCTTGGTGTTATGTGATGCTTTTGTTCTTATGTCTCATGTTTAGTGTTAGCATGTATGGATGACATTTTGATAGAATGTATAAGTGGATAAGATAAAATTAATTTAAAATGCTTGTATGCAGTCCTCTCTTGAATGTAGTAAATTGGAACATGAAAGAATGTAGCTTAAGATAATGGAACATATTCAGTTATTGTTAATGAAATTAAGTATGCATGGAAAGATCTCATTAGTTTATGATAAAATTCAAGTGAGTTGTTAAATTAGATGCATGGCTTAAATTTTAATGGAAAAGCTTGAATGTAAGGTATGAATGAATCATAATGGATAAACATTAGCATGTGATTTATATTTTCATCTTCTGAAAGAAATTATCCTTGTTTAAGAATTATCTCATTTTTAAGATAATCAACTTATTGGATTAATTGTGTGAGTTAAGTTAAATGTGTAATTAAGTAATCACGTTGGGAAACTCTTTAGGTGTTAGTTGATGTCTTCCTCTATGTAATCTAGAATCTTTGATATCTCGTTGTATCTTAATGTTGTGTTTATCTTTAAAAAAAAAAATTATTGCACTCCATTTGTATGTTTTAGCTTTATCCCTTCGGGGCATTACATTTCGTATCAAAGCACATGTTGCAAACAGTAGGATCTTTGGTGTCGCGTGTGCCCTTAGTTGGTGTGAGGTGTATCGACCTTATGTGCATGCTTGTCCTCCTTTTTGTATGTGAGTGATTGAGTAGACCTTAACTTGTGTGTAACGCGTGTGTTCACACCTTGTTTCCACCTTCATGATGTTGGTGTTTTGAGTGATTATATGTGCTTTATGTGCTTATTGATGTCTTGATCTACGATTTCTCATATTCTAAAAGAGAGTCGTATGTACCTTCCTTATTGAGTGTTGTACTCTTTGGACTAATCCATTTGGGTCGGCCAGTGCTTGTCTGGAATCTGAAAGTACGAATTGTGCTTGTTTAAGATTATGATCTAGCTTAGTGTTGTCCACTTGAAGGACTAGTATGGTAAATGTTGAATGCTTATTTTGGAGCAAATTGAATGATTATGACCCTTCCTCCTCTCTCTCCTTAGAAATTAAAATGTTTGGGATATGTGTAATTGTCTCTGATTTGAGTTTTCTTTATGCGAGAGAAAGGTTGTGACTTCTTGAACCCTTGTGTGAACCCTATGGCGCTTCTATGTTTTAGATAATAAAAGGGCTTTGGGTTTGAAAGTTCATATTGGTTATTGGGAGAAAATTGTATGTTTGCATTAATAATTCTCCATGTGTATTGTAGGAGTAACATAATTAAATTCTATTTTAAGTAACGTGCATTAATATGCGAATAGTGTTATGTGAAACTGCTTTGTTATGAAGGAAGTATAAAAAGGGAACATGTTATAGTAGCTTCAAGAGTGTATTAATGTGTTCCACGAAAGATTATTTTATGCATTTCATTAAACCAGTTTGATTGAGGATTTATTTTAGCAAATGCTCCATTGAACTTGCTTTTGGGTATATGTAATTACCTTATTATGTTCGGAAAGTGCAAATGAAAAGCTTGTTTGATGTGCATGCATTAATATGTATTATTTTGGTGATAACTACTCGCTTACCTTTTTTATCGTAACGTGATTTTCAACGATAGGTTGCAAATTGTGTTGTATTAAATAGTGAGTGTTCTTAAGAGGTCTAGTATTATCGAAGGATTGCCTGTTTTGATCTCTATTGTTTGGAAAACTAGAACATTACTTTGCAACCATAATAATTGGAAACGCCATGTTAGGTTGTTTGGGCATCCTTCTAAAATAGTAGCGAAATGAAAACCGTGAAATTGAAATGATAGGCTTATAGTGAGAAATTTTAGCATATAGCGTGATCTTGTTGATCTTGTGTCTTTGTAGGAAATAGTTTGGTTATAAAACTCTCTTTCCCTTCTCTTTGCCTAGAGTATCAGATTTTTAGAAATGCTATGAAGAATAAATTGATTTAAATAGAATGTTTATTAAGCATGTGAATACGGATGCTTAGTGAAATTCGAGAAAGATATAGGAATGATGTTATTTTCCTATGTAATTGTGAATTGTTAATAATTTCAGTACTTGTATCTAGAGTAAGCTTTATTCAGTTATTCATGTGGGAAGCATAATTAAAATCTTCCTTGAGTAGATGATAGCGTACTGAAAAGTACTCCCCGTAAATGTGACTAAACCAGTACTGGTGTATTCATGTGTATTGTAAGAAACCAGTACTTATTATATGTGCCCATGGATTGGTGAAGTAATCAACCATAGAGGATATGTTTCTCATGAGTATGGGAAACCATACTGTTTATGTGATGTTGCTTATTTGTTTCCCTACTGAGTACCAAACCTCGGGTTGTGGGTAACTCAGTATGTTAAGGGGTAGTATTCGAAGTCACCATTCCTTGAAAAGTATAGATTGGCGTACGAGTAATGTCGGCACGAAGCAACTTTAGCTTCACTATTTCAAGGAATGATATAGTTATACTGATTCGATATCGGTAGGTGTAGCTGTTGAGACAGAGATAGAGGTGGAAATAGAAATTGATATTGTTTTCTCTTGGCTGTTGAGTGTGGTGTTGCTGCCAAGAGAGAGTGTTGAATAGAGTGCTATTTTTGCCAAGAGAAAACAAAGAAATCTATAGAAGTGGAGGAAGTAAGAACAAAGCGAGAACAGAGTATTCTGGAAAGTGAAGTTGTAGCTAAGAGAAGAAGACGACGAGACAAAGGAAGAAGAATAAATAGGGGGAGAACCTCAATAGGTAGAGAAATTAATTCTCAAGATATGAGAAATTTGTAAGTGTTACAAAAAGTCATTTGTAACAAGGTTTTATCATTGCATTGTAAATTATGCTAACCATTGTAAATCTCTAAGTGGGTGCTCAGAGAAGGGGTAGGTTCTCCTTTGAGTAGGTGCTTATAAAATTAAGGGGTTGTTGCCCGAAAGTTTAGGGGTTGGTTCTCTTTGGGTTGGTGCCCTAAACTTTGTAATTTGTTATTCGTTGTGAGGCTGGATTGGAGTAGTAGACTCCAACAACTATTCTCATCAAGGTTTTTCCCACATTGGGTTTTCCTCATATATTATGTGTTGTGGTTTTATTTGTGTGTGTGTGTGCGTGTGTTCTTAGGTACTTTGTAGTTTTGGTACTTGCACACATAGTTAAAAGTTTTAAAATACACTAATTCACCCCCCTCTCAGTGTCCATTTGTGTTCTTCAGGGTTTCCCTAAGTCAAACCTCAGTTTAGGAATTGACCTTAGATGAAATAATGCAAATACTAAAATAAATGTTGAATAGATATACCTTAAATATGCAATTGTTGATGATCATGCAATACTATTTGAATGTAATCACAAATGTTGAATGTAAGGGCATGACAAATACATGAATATAAAAAAACCTAATCACACGCACATGCTTGCACAAGATTGATGTAATTTTTCTCCAGAATGCCTAAATGATGGATATGCAACCTTAAAGATCTCTAAAAATGTTTAATGATGAATGCTTCATGGATGGATGAATGTTATGGATGGAGTCTTCAATCTAAAATGAATTGATAAATTGTCTTTATATAGGATTCCCTGGGTGATTTATCGATTAGGCCAACCTCCAACGGACATATATAGCCACGAGAATCAATTCTCATCGAGGAGATACAATATCTATCCCAATTTAAATTTGGGTCTCATTAAGAGGGACCATGGTGTTTTTGGGCGCCATGGTCTAGACCACCTAGACCAGGGCGGTCCATGCCCTAGACCAGGGCGCTCCATGCCCTAGCCCCTCTGTAAATAGGACCAAGATAAAGGTTAAGGGGAGGGGTACCTCACCATAGGACCCAACAATGGGTGTCCAAGACCTCAAAGCTAGAGAATGGGGTCAAACTAGACCTAGAGAGGGGTTGAGGATAGGACACGAAGTGGAAGCACAAACATGAGGTGTAAATTGGACCAATGAAAATGTACGATGCTAAATTTTTAAATACAATGAATAAATATAGTTAAAATATGAAAGAATGCATCCTCTGATATGTTGATTACAATTCATTGTTATTACACATCTAAAACTAACTTCATTAATATTTAACTGCACTTACAAATTTTTGCAGTCATAAGATACACCATACACAAATTCACATCTCACATCTACTATTTACTTTATCCTCCAAATATAGTTCATCTTTATATACCATTCTCAATTAAAGAAACATCAATTTGGTCTAGACCCAATCAGATGTAACATGTAGGATACCAATAGTTGACTCAAAAACAATCTCCAAGGCAATAGGGAAGGAATAATGAAACGTGTGAGGGATCACACCATGTTGGAAAACCTTCCTATCCATCCCACATCAATTCCTATAATTCTATATGTTATCACATGGACAAAAACTGCATAGATTAGCTCTAAAGGATAGAACTGTCTAAGAAAACCAGCCACTTTTACTCAAATCATGATGCAGACCGCCAAGACTCTTGTGGAAAACATGGCCAAATTACTAAGCTACACCACCAAAAGAATTAAAGGTGGAGGGATGAAACACATTCCTACAAACTGTCACATTGTCATTGTACAAGCATATACTCAAACTACCACAACTTCAATTGTAGATCAAATGGGGACATAAAAGCTAAGATATATCAAGCATTTACATTCACCTCATCATATTACAACCACAAGCAATGACGAAGCAATGCCCTATAATGCAGACCATAAAACTATATCCAATCTAACAGACTATTGACTGAAACAGTCACTATTAGTCATCTTCAATTGTGGACCATAGAATACATCTCCAAAGTTTTGAAAAAAGTCATAAGACAATCGAAAATACCATCTGATCAATATCCTCACATTTTCATGAACTCAAAACCAATCTTTTGACACTGCAATAATATCCTCTGATACTTCAATACTCCTGAACACAAATGCTCAACCTTTCAAACCAAATTTATCATCAACGTCATCAAGTTTGACATAAATGACAAGACAAACTCATATTTTCAACAAGTATATTGTATTTTGTTGTTGATTTATACATAATATATTGGGTGACTTTTGGAGTGTGGGGTTTTTCTCCCTAAAGGGTTTTCCCCATATAAATCATTTTGTTGTGATGCGCATGTCATTTATGTTTATTTCTATTAATTTTGTGTAACTGTTCTAAAGATCTAATAAAAGTTTGGCATAACCCTCCTCTCAAGGTTAGTGTAGGAAGTTGCTTCGCTACCTTAACTTACTTACACTTAATGCTCTGTTTTGGATAGATTCGTAGGATTGTCAACCTTGATTCTCACCTTCTTTCACAATATGTTTCCTTTGAATAAAATAGTTTACGATGTTTGTTAGTCTAGAGTGTCAAAATTTAAGGTTTTTCACTTAATTGGGGATTATTACATTCATAATTGGAAGGAACTAATTTATTTTCCTTTAGAGATAAATCATAATGCCTACATTGCCTATATTCTATTTTGGCATATTTCTCATGTTATTTGGAGGAAACTAATACTCTTGCTTGAGCCTATGATCTATAAGGGATTTATTTAGTTCCTCATGCATACTAGATTTTGGGACATGGAAAAGTTGGGTATAGAGATTTCCCTTGGTAGAAAAAGATCTAAATTAATTATTGATGCTCTGCAAAAAGGATGTTAGGAAGACACACAAACACAAGGAGAAATTCAAATGTTAGTGTTAGTGTCAGAAATCATAAATGAAAGACTATCATTGGCAAGTATATCAAGAGAGACACCAAGCATAAAATGGAAAGCTTAACAAAATGAAGGAATGCAATGAAACATCCCCAAATGCCCTCCAACATGCTTGTAGTTGCTCCTCCCTTGTTCCTCTCCTCTCCAAGTTCCAAATGAGTGTAGCTCTCAATAGGTTTTTGCACTATGCTGGATGTCTTATGGAGATTCAAGATTGAAAATGATTACTTATGCCAATGCAAGTGTAAAACAAGCTAAATATGAGAGGTTATTTAATTAACTAATGTTAATTTTATCCAAAATAAACACGAATAGTTTATGTTACTAAATGCTCTCTAAAATTTACTATAGATTAGATGCATACAAGATTTCTAGATCTGGATTATTAAGAAATGAGCTCTATTTATAAGAAAAATGGAGCAATGGATGGTTGAGATTGAGTAATCTCAACAAGGGTTAGGATTGATGTGCTTATGATCCATGTGAGGGCTTTCAACCAAATCTCAGGATGACAAATGTCAACATGAGATGGCTTGAGAGGGGATGGAAGAAGCATTAAATGCTTGAGATGACTTGAGGGTTACCTTAGGAGTTAAGGTTTAAGCTGGGTTGAATGAATAAAGCCTTTATCCAATGAATAAACTCTTGGGCAAGAGTTAGTGGGAATAACCATGGTCAAAGCAATGAATGCTCGAGGAGACACATGGGTTAAATGGGGGTTGAGTTAGAGATAAAAGTCTCTAACCATGTGGGTGATTGAGTTAACCATTAATGGTTATGTAAGAGCCATAAATGGTTGTGTAAGAACCATTAAGGGTTTGGAAGACTTTAGGGGTTAGCATGTGGGAGACATAAAGCCATTTAATGCTTATCAAAGACTTTGGAGGCTTTGAGAAGTGGCTCCAAGTTGCTTAGGAATGTGACAATAATTAGGAAATGAGATTAGGCTAATTACGAATGGTTTAGAAGAATCTAGAGTGGGTTTAGTGAGCAAGTGGGTTTGGTGGGTGAGGGAAAATAGGATTTTAATTAAAATAAATTACTTTATTTCAACAAAATAGGTGCAACTTGCATTTGTAGGAGAATACAAGTGGGGGGATTTGTTTAGTGATTGAAATAAATATTTATTTGTTTATTTAAAAGAAGAAAGTGGTTTAAATTAAATAAGTATGTTTTATTCATTTAATTGATTTTGAATGTGGCTTAATAAATTAATTTAAATAAATTGAATAATTTATTTAATTAATAGGAGAAGAGGTTGAGAATGAATTAATTAAATATTAATTTAATTAACTATTGGCTAGTGGATTTAATAATCAAATAAATAGTAAAAATTCATTTAATTAAATGGACATATTTATGTGACTACAATTATCACTAACATAAATGTAATTTTTTCATTTAGCTTCTTTGTCAAAATAAATGTCTTGCTTGAGACAACATAAGAAAGACAATAATATTTAATGTTTTGGATAATAGAGGGGGGTTGAATCAATTATCCATTAAAGCTTATTAAATTTTTCATAGAAATATATCTGACAAATATAGATTTAAAATTGCATAACCACGAACATATGATATCATGAAAAGAACACATACAAGTGACACCATATATGACATGGAAAACCCAAGAAGGGAAAAACCACATAGAATGTTAGTTCACAATGTAAAAACACATGTTAGGGTGACACCAGTTAAGGTGATTTTTACAAGATGGTTCATTGTCAGAATCACTCACTGTGGGTGGGCTCACTGCTCGGCTAAAACCACCAAAAAAAGGAGGGCTCACTGCCCAAAGGAAGAAAGAAATAATCCACCACATGAGCCACAACTGCCACTTATCTGCAATGCCAGAAGAAAACTTAGGCTCACTACCACTGGTACCAAAAAACATTAGCAAACAACCACACTGATCAAGCACTTCACATTTCCAAATATAGATACTCCTTTTACAATCAAATTCCTTCTACTAAAACCTTCTTCATAATTTTTCATTACAAGTGATCTTTCTATATACCTATCTTCGAAAGAAGAATTTCCAAGTTAACCAAGGAGATGAAGAAACATAATTCAAAATAGGTCTCCACTAAGCATTCATGTGATGGAAAGGAATGAAAAGTGGACCACACCATAATGCAACAACACGTTATCAAACACCACAATCATTGGACCAAGAGATAGATCATTTGGGGTCAATCTGAACCAAGAAACATCATGACCAAAAATACATTTTCGGAGCACAACAACACGTGCCAAGATAGAATATTATAGATACATGTATGAATATTATAATCCCAAACGCGCAACAATAAAATATGAAACGCGAAGCAATCCAGACCTTTGAAACCTCAAACATTCTAATTACTGCATAGACTTCTAGAGCATCAAAACTCTCATACAACCAATACATAATTTTGGAGCAATAGGCATATCAAAGACACAACAATTTGTACCATTTGCATCATACATACCTATCTTCCACTATTTGCAACACAACAAACAAACCTATCTTTCACTTCAATCTGAACCAATATGGACCACTAGATTGACATCGATGACAACATAGACAAGTAATTCCAACAATCTCTCCCTTTGTCATTGATGGCAACATTCGTCAACGACAAACAATTTCTTGAACAACATGTTCAAAATACTTCTCAAACACTTCTCCCCCTTAGAAAAAAAACTATATACTTCCAAACTTCTCAAGCACAAGCTTCTCAAACTTCTCCCTCTTTGACATCATGGACAAAGGTAGAGAGAAACATAGATCAAAAACTATTCTGCTCCCCCGAAGAGGAAGCCCCAAAGATTAACCCAAACAGAAATATGCATGAATTTGAAGACATGCAAATGTGAGAAGGGATGGAATGGTTAGTTAAAACAAGAAACAAGCATAAGCACATAAATTACCAAAACTAAGTATACCTTCCCAAGCTTGACTCCTTCCTTGGATTGAACCTTGGATGAAGTGGAGGCGCCCTTGTGCTCCACTTGATTGGATTGGCTCCTTTGATGTGGATGTGGATTGCTCTCCTTTTCTCAACAAGATTGGGTTATTGATTGGATATGGATTTGAGTTTGGGATTATGATGGATTTGGATAGATTTAGATTGGAAAATTGAAGAATTATGAGCGCATTATGATGGTATGATAGGAAGAAGATAGAAGAGAAATAGGCAGCATAACATTAGAAGAATGATGTTGTTGTTTGGTGAGGAAATGATCCTCCAATTTATAGATTGGAGGAGGCCAATGGAGGGCCAAGATTGATTTGATCATGAAGGGATAGGATTGGTTTGAGGTAGTGGACATGGATCAAGGATACCTTGAAGGAATAAAAAGGAATATAAAATTCATTGAGAAGAGGGGGGAAAGGAAATTTGAATTTCAAAATGAGGATGCATAGGAGGATTCAAATAAATTTGAATTTCTTTGAGAGGCTCAATGTTGATGTGACATGAGTGGCGAATTTAAAATTGGAGAATAGTGATAAGTGGGATTATGAGAGATTCTAGAGGAATTAATTAGGCTAAGTGGTATTAGGAAAATGATTTGTAGGATTCACTTTAGTTAGGTTAATTAATTCAAATTAATTAACTGAGTGAGGTTTAGAGGAAATAATTATTGGGGTGACTTTAGAAGGATAGGGGAATAATTAATTTAGTTGATAAATTAATTATTGGACAATAGTGACAGGATTAATTAAATTAGATTTAATTAACGCCAAGAGGAATAAGGATAACACAATTAAATCTATTAATTATGTTGACTAGCTTAAATTGATTAAATATTGATTTAATTAATTTTAGGTGTCTATATTTTGCCCCTCTTTGATATAGCGTCATGAAGTGATGTTATATCAAAGAAGAATAAAAAATAGTGGAAGACAAGGATCAGGACTAGTAGAGTGATGCCACAGTCGTAAGATGAGGAAGAATGACAAGGAGGAAGGATGATGAGGAAATAGTTGTATATAATGAAGATGTGCAAATGTGAGAAGGGACGAAATGGTTAGTTAAAACAAGAAAAAGCATAAGAACATAAATTTTCAAAACCAAGTATACCTTCTCAAGCTTGACTCCTTCCTTGAATTGAGCCTTGGATGAAGTGGAGGCGCCCTTGTGCTCCACTTGATTGGATTGGCTCCTTTGATGTGGATGTGGATTGCTCTCCTTTGCTCAACAAGATTGGGTTATTGATTGGATAATGATTTGAGTTTGGGATTATGATGGATTTGGATAGATTTATATTGGAAAATTGAAGGATTATGAGGGCATTATGATGGTATGATAGGAAGAAGATAGAAGAGAAATGGGAAGCATAAGATTAGAAGAATGATGTTATTGTTTGGTGAGGAAATGATCCTCCAATTTATAGATTGGAGGAGGCCAATGGAAGGCCAAGATTGATTTGATCATGAAGGACTGGGATTGGTTTGGGGTAGTGGGCATGGATCAAGGATACTTTGAAGGAATGAAAAGGAATATAAAATTCCTTGAGAAGAGGGGGGAAAGGAATTTTGAATTACAAAATGAAGATGCATAGGGCATTCAAAGAAATTTGAATTTCTTTGAGAGGCTCAATGTTGATGTGACATGAGTAGGGAATTTAAAATTGGGGAATAGTGATAAGTGAGATTATGAGAGATTCTAAAGGAATTAATTAGGCTGAGTGGGATTAGGAAAAGTGATTTGTAGGAATCACTTTAGCTAGGTTAATCAATTAAAATTAATTAACTGAGTGGGGTTTAGAGGAAATAATTATTGGGATGACTTTAGAAGATTGGGGGAATAATTAATTTATCAAATAAATTAATTATTGGATAATAGTGACATGATTAATTAAATTAGATTTAATTAATGCCAAGAGGAATAAGGATAACACAATTAAATCCATTAATTATGTTGACTAGCTTAAATTGATTAAATATTAATTTAATTAATTTTAGGTGTCTATAGAATTATCTTGGACTAACGCACTATCAAATTCGCTTAGTTCAAACTAGGAAGGGGAATAACCCCTAACAACTACCGAATATAATCAAAAGTATCCTTGCACAACGCCTTTGTGAAAATATCTGCAACTTGCTCTTTGGTAGGAACATATTCAAGTTTAACTTCATTATCCACTACTTTTTCTCTCAAGAAATGATACTGAATAGAAATATGCTTTGTTCTGGAATGCAAAATCGGGTTCTTGGAGATATTGGTTGCGCTTGTATTAACACACATGATTGAAATAGGCTCATCAAACAACACACCAATATCCTTCAATGTTTGCTTCATCCAAAGTACCAGAGTGTAGCATGAAGTAGCTGCAATATACTCAGCTTCTACGGTTGATAAAGATACAAAATATTGCTTCTTACCTAGCCATGCCACTAACCGAGAGCCAAGGAAAAACGTTCCACCACTTGTACTTTTTTTGTCATCAACACTTCTTTCCCACTATGCATCAATATAAGGTTTCAGAGTAAAGTTTGATCCTTCGGGGTACCACAGTCCAAAATATTATGTTCCTTTCAAGTATCTAAATATTCTTTTTACTGCAACAAAATGTGACTCTTTTGGTTCTTGCTAAAATCTGGGTGCAAGATAAATAACATACATGATATCTGGTCTAGTAGCAGTCAAATACAATAATCCTCTAATAATTGATCTGTATTTGCTTGCATCAATTTTAGGTGATTTATCGTCATTAGTCAACATGCATCTGATAGTCATGGGAGTACATACTGATTTGGAATTTTCCAATAAAAACTTCTTCAATAGTTCGCTAACATATTTTTATTGAGAAAAAAAAAATGCTTTTATTGCTTTGATTTACTTGCAATCCAAGGGAGAAATTCAACTCACCAAACATAGACATTTCAAATTCCTTCTGCATTTCACTAGAAAATTCATTGCACATATCATCATTGCCACCAAAGATTATGTCATCCACATAAACAACAACAATTAAGATTATCAGACCTATAAGCTTATGCAACTCTCTCTACAAGATTATCTCTAAGGTCCTTACCTCTAGAATTCTCAATTTGCTTCCTTCCATTATATCACCTCAGCAAAGTGGTTTTGTCTCGGGAAGGCAAATTTTGGACTCTATCATCTCTGTTCATGAAAATATCCATTCTCTGGTCTTTTCTAAAAAAGAAGGTTTTTTTCTGAAGCTTGACCTTTCTAAAGCCTATGATAGAGTGGATTGGGATTTTATGATGGATGTTCTTTCAGCTTTTGGTTTTAATCCTAGGAGTGTTGGACTTATCAGGAAACTTGTTTCTTTGGCCACCTTCTCTGTGCTAATGAATGGCTCCCCCTCTCCTTTCTTTAAAGCCTCAAGAGGTCTCAGGCAAGGGGACCCCCTATCTCCAGTGATCTTTATCATCATGGCGGAATGTTTGGGGAGATGTATTGGAAAACTGGTTGAGAAAAGGGAGTTTTGTGGTTTGAAACCTTCTTCGGCAGATCAAATATGCTCTCATCGGTAGTTTGTTGATGATTCTATAATAATGGGAAAAGCCACTGTGAAGGACGCTAGAAGACTAAAACAAGCTTTGGATATCTATGGAGAGGCTACTGGTCAGCTTATAAACTGGTCTAAAAGCTTTGTTTATTTTATCAATACCCTGAAGAGAAGGAGGATTAAAATTAGTAACATTTTGGGTGGCCAAATTGGTAGCTTGCCTGCCTCCTATTTGGGGCTCCCTTTAGGTCAAGATCCTCCGGATACCTTTTGGGGAGCCTTGGTGGATAAATTCCATAAAAAGCTATCTAGATGGAAGGGAGCTCTACTTAGTCAAGCAAGTAAGGTTCAAATGCTAAAAACCACTCTTCAAAGTATCCCTCTCTATGCCATCAGTCTGTTCAGGATTCCTACTAAGTATGTTGAGGCCATTGAAAAAATACAGAGATCCTTTTTATGGACAGGGGTTGAGGAGAAGAAGAGAATGAACTTAATTGCTTGGGAGAAGGTCTGTAAGCCTATGAATAAAGGCGGTCTGGGCCTTAGAAGAATAAGAGACATAAATGAATACCTTATGGCTAAGCAGATTTGGAGAGGATGTAGAAATCAAGGAGAGTGGAAAAAAATATGGGACAACAAATATAAAAGCCAATGTCCAAATCTTCAAAGTTTCCTCAAAGCGAAGATTATCCCAATTGGATCCAATATTTGGAAAAATATCTCTAGGACTAGAGACTTAATTATCAAAGGTACAAAATGGAAGTTGGGGAAAGGGAATCTTATTCAGTTCTGGGAGGATCCTTGGCTTATGGAGATCCCTTTAAATGAAAACCCTGAGTGGAAAAGATATCAGAACCAATGCAAGGAAAGATTTGGAGCCAAGGTGGAGGATTATTGGAAATATGGACAGTGGAAAGACTTATCTCAAGTGGATCAGTCTTTGGGTAGTTTGAACAAAGTCATGAACTCAATGGTGAGGATTGAAGAAGAAGACCAGTTAATTTGGAAACTCGCTCCTAGTGGTACTTTTATTGTGGCATCTCTTTATCATCAACAATACAATAACATGGAAAGTCCTTGTTGGGCTAAAGCATGGGTGAAAGGCCTTACCCCCAAGTCAACATTTTCTTTTGGATAGCCCTCCAAGACAAAATTCTTACAACAGAGAATATAAGAAAAAGAGGTATCAACATACCAAGTTTATGTACACTCTGTAAGCAGAATGAGGAGACAATAAATCATATGCTCTTTCATTGCCCCTTCTCAGCTGATGTTTGGGGAAGTTGTCTGGATCAATTCAATATCAGTTGGAGCTTCCCCAACTCGATTCAGGAGATTTTCAAGTCATGGCATCATCCTTCAAAAAATAGAACTACTACCTTGCTATGGAGAATTGTTTTACCACACATGTGCTAGGGTATATGGAAAAAGAGAAATGATAGGATTTTCAGAGAAAAGTATACTAAGGCTAACATTGTGTTTGAAAAAATAAGAAGAAGCATAGTGGAAAATATGAATATTATAGGTGGTATTGATAATCCTAACACTAAGGAGGATCAATTTGTCTATAAAAAATGGAGATTAAAAGCTCAAGAGAGTATCCAGAGTAACCCTAGAGAGGGAGTGATATGGACTAGCCCACTTAGGGGATGGATGAAAATCAATTTTGATGGGGCCTCTAAGGGAAACTCGGGGGTTGCAGGATGTGGAGTGGTCCTAAGGGATGAATGGGGAATATGTAAAATCATAAAATGTATTCCTATAGGAAAACAGACCAACCATGTTGCCGAAGCCATGGCGGCTTATCATGGCATTATCCTTGCCAAAGAAGCCAAATGCACTAAAGTTTGGTGTGAAGGAGACTCCTTAAACATTATCAATTGTTTAAATATGAAATTCCTGTCGTCATGGTCGATTAGTAATGCTATCAAAGCAACAAGGAAAATCAGCGAAGAGTTTGAAATATGTGTTTTTACACATGTTTATAGGGAGGCCAACTCTTGTGCTGATTGGGCAGCCAACCTGGCTTGCCAATCGGGAGACATCATCACTAGTTATGGTGAAAAGGAGATTGCAAGTGAAATGAAATCCTTGCTCAATTAGGACCGAAGCTATACAAGGCAACATGGTACTTTTAATCATTATTTCTAATGACCTTTCCGCCTTTTTCGATGTAGGGCTTGCTTGAAGATAAT
This sequence comes from Cryptomeria japonica, assembly GCF_030272615.1. NCBI lineage: Eukaryota > Viridiplantae > Streptophyta > Pinopsida > Cupressales > Cupressaceae > Cryptomeria > Cryptomeria japonica. The sequence continues at coordinate 675,994,029 of NC_081414.1, read as the reverse complement.
GAGCTATTAAATAGGTGTCATATCATCATTATTTGGCATGGATTATGGGCGCTCTTACAGAATAACCACAGAAACCAGAGGAAAAGTTATCAAAATGAGAGAAGGCATTGCAAGGAAGGTGCTGAAAAAATGGGAGGAAACAAGAAGAGATTTGAACCTGCATCTTGCTCTGAATGGAGAAAGAACGAAGAAGTCTGGAGTATCCTTCAGCAGGGGGGGCTCAATGTTTTCATGGAACGACTGAATGGGAAGGACCCCATAATTACCAGTTACTTCATCAAGAACTGGAAAAATGGAAAAGTTCTAATTGGATCACATATGATGAATGTAGACGAAGAGGTTATCACTGAGGCCACGGGGATGACTACCGAGGGTATGAAATTTTACAGGGACAGAGGGATATCAGATAAGGTTGCAGACAAGTTTCCTATTACAGATGGTGAGAGAAGAAAGATGATCAAAATTGACAACTCCTACCACTCCCCGAAGAGAATTTGCAGGCCATGGAGGTTTGTCTTATTTGCTTCTATTGAATATATTACCTTAGATGGTAGGTTTACCAGGGCTTATGGGCATCACTTCGTCCTTCTTAACCATTTCCGTCATGGTGAAAGGGTTAGCCTTTCCTATTACCTGGCCTGTTCAATGGATAATACTATAAAAGAGATCCAGAAGGACCCTAAAGGCGATCATGCCCTCCACCAGGGGCTCATGGTCCTGGTTTATAAAATGTTAAAGGGGAAGTGCATTGAAAAGCCTATTAAAGGCAAAAATGCTAGAGATGAGACTACAGAAAGTAAGGATAGTGGTTTCAACTTTGATTCTGAGACCGAGGGAGAGTCGAAAGAAACTAGAAAAAAAGGGAGGATTAGGGCTAAGAAGAGGAGGATTATTGTGGAATCTGAAATGTCGGACTTTGAAACTGATTCCCTTGACGAAAAATCTATTAAAAAGAGGAAAGGAAAAGCCTATGGAAAGAAGGCTCAGAAAAAGAACACTAAAGAGGGTAGCAATTCTGATCTCAATTATGTTCTAGTTGAGTCTGAGGAGGAGGATGATGATAATAAGAGGATTGATAGTCAGGACAAAGAAGGGGAGGGTAACCCGGTTAAGGATAATTTGGAAACCGTGGAGACCGTGAAAACCACTAGACTGCATAACGAGGGAAAAGGGGGTCAAATTGATAGTGGTGACAAAGATACTGATAGTTCTGATACTTAATGTAAGTACAGATCCAATAGCCAACAAGATGAGAGCGGGGGAGGGGGTGAATCATACAAACTTAATCTTCCATAAAAACATCGGATTCAACCTCGGTAACATATACTTCAGTAATATAACCAAAACTGCTAAACATGCAAACTCAAAAGTATATAAACATCATAAACCTCATAACACTAGATTTAACGTGGAAACCCAAATAGGGAAAAACCATTGTGGGATTTCGGACCCACTAAGAAATATACTCTTCTAGAGTATGCTCGGTTAAAAGCAAATCATGTTAAAGATTACAAACACATTGCTAGATGTGACCCAGTTAAGGGATTTCCCTCAGATCTGTTAGGATCTTCACCTTGTTAGAAGTGACCTTGTTAAAGGATTTCAAACACTCAATCAGAATGTCACCTTGCTAGAGGGTTTTACAAATAAGACTGTTAAGTCCACTCGGTTAAGAGATTTTCTGTCACTTTCACAAAATAACAGTAATAAAAATCTATCTGCAACTTCACATCTAAAATGCTAAAGCAGATTCTTATTTGCTCAATACAATCTAGACATAGAACTAATCTTGTCCATCTGCTGGGTTTCTATACTCTGTTATTCAAACAGGTCTTCAAGCTTCTGTGCTCGGTAATCACTATGTAGCATCCATGTGCATACATTTGCCTGCATACGTTGTTTATCAATAGTTCCCTATTTATAAACAATTAGCTAACCGCTTAATCTCTATGATCACATTTCCCATGATCAATCATAGCCATTAGATCTTCAAACTTTGACCAGGTTTAATGTATCCTTCGATCTGAAAATGTTTTACCCTGCCTTGGAACTTGCATACATTTCTTGGAACTTGTGCTAGGGTATTGCGGTTCAATCTGAGCTGTAGATCTTCATGCCGAGTTTCCTTAGCCATAAATTCATTAACAAACTTCATGCACGGCATACCAATCATTTAATCAATTCCAGCTCATCAGCTTCCTTCATTAAATAACGCATGTAACCATTTAATGTATTCTATTATAGCTCGGTTACAACTCGGTAACAACTCGGTAAATACTAAACTTCACTCGGTAGACATTTTGCCTTCATTAACTGATAGCGATAACCTTAGGGTTTACCGACTAGGTTGTTTGCTCGATAACATAGTATAGTATTAATCTTACAATTTACAACATATGTATGATGTTAAAACAATCTAAACAACATGATCTCATCATTGTCTGACTCGGTAATAGTTGCCCATTGAATAACTTATTTATGCCCTTATTCATCATATTCTTTTTGTGTCTTTTACCAACATCTTTATACTCTTCAAATCATACTTCTCAAGATATGGAAACATCATACTGAATTAGAAAATCAATTTCTTGACATCAATGACAAAATAATAATATCAAGACAGTAAACATCCTTAATCAGTTATATCCATAATCATCAACAACCTTCTCAATATCCTTATTGAAATGCCAACAATCTCCCCCTTTGGCATTGATGGCAAAACCAATTGATTTGACCTTAAAAAGATTCGGATTGCTATGATTCTAAAATGCTGAAATGCTCTCTTGTTGTCAACAGACTTCTCCTATTTTCTTCAGTCTTCTCCCCTTTTTTTTAAATCTTCAGTTTCAGTCTTTTTAATCAATCTTCTCCCCCTTTGAAAACAATGCCAAAAAGTAAAGAACTAAAACATAATTTCTTCCTGTAGGAAGTGATTTCCTACAATTGTGTATCAACTGAGTCTCAGTCAAAGCATTTTGTCTTCAATTCCTGTTCCCTGTATTGTATCCTACATTATTTCCTGCACACCTTTAGAAAACATCCTAAAGTGTGTAAATCAACATCAACTCTAAAAAGATATTCGATAGAGTCATTGAATTGATGCTTTCACCGAACTCGATCAGTGAGTAGAAGATAGGGGTAGGACCCCTAACTTACTTCCGAGATATTCAAAAGTGTCCCTTGGTAGTGGCTTGGTGAAGATATCTGCTATTTGTTCCTTTGTGCTAACATATTCCAACACCACTTTCTTCTCTTGAGCTTCTTCTCTAAGATAATGATATTTGATAGAGATGTGCTTTGTCTTAGAGTGCATAACAGGATTCTTCGAAATGTTAATGGCACTAGTATTGTCACAGAATATAGTTACTAGCTCGGTAACTTTCTCATTTATACCTTCCAACAGTTGTTTGATCCATGCTATGTTGGTACAATTCAATGTTGCAGCAACGTATTTAGATTCTACTGTTGATTGTGAAACACATCCTTGTTTCTTGCTAAGCCAACTCACTAGTCTTTCTCCTAAAAAGAAATCTACTCCACTTGTGCTTTTCCTGTCATCAATGTTGCCTGCCCAATTAGCATCAGTATAAACTTTTAAATCAAAATCATTTCCTTTCTGATATACTAAGCCATAATCCTCTGTGCCTTTCAAGTATCTAAAAATTCTTTTGATTGTTGTCATGTGTGTTTCCTTAGGATCTGCAGAGAATCTTGCAACTATACCTACTGCATGTGCTATGTCTGGTCTGCTATGAACAACACATTGTAGCTTTCCAATCATGGATCGGTAAAGTGTCTCATCAACAGATGCAGATTCATCATTCTTTGATAGTTTATAGTTGGTAGTCATAGGAGTACTTACTGGTTTTGAATCCTCCATTCCAAATTTCTTCAAGATTTCCTTTATGTACTTGGATTGAGTAATGAAAATCTCATTTTTCATTTGCAGTATTTGTAAACCTATAAAATACTTTATCTCACCGATTAATGACATCTCAAATTCTTTGCTCATTGCATTTCCAAAGTTCTTACAAAGAGAGTCATTTCCACAAAATATAATATCATCAACAAATATGGCTGAGATCAGTATTCCATTTTCATCATTCTTCATGTACATATTTCTATTCTCACTTGTCCTTATAAAACCAATCTTAATCAAATAAGAGTGCAATCTTTCATACCATGCTCTAGGTGCTTGTTTCAGACCATATAATGCTTTGTTCAATTTACATACCTGATCTTTATTATTGTCTTCAACAAATCCTTCAGGTTGTTCAATAAAAACTTCTTCTTCTAATATTCCATTCAAAAATGCAGATTTGACATCCATTTGATATACCTTGAATTTTTTGAAAGCAGCATATGCCAACAATGTTCTTACTCCTTCAAGTCTAGCCACAGGTGCAAAAGTTTCACCATAATCAATTCCTTCTTCTTGAGCATAACCTTTGCAAACTAGTCTTGCTTTATTTTGAATGACTTCTCCTTTTTCATTTAGCTTGTTTCTGAAAATCCACTTTGTACTAATTACATTTTTGTCCTTTGGTCTTGGGATTAGTGTCCATGTGTCATTCTTCTTGATTTGATCAATCTCTTCTATCATAGCATTTATCCAATCTTCACTCTTAAATGCCTCTTTCACTATTCTTGGTTCAAATTCAAATATCAAACATGTGTTTTGTCTCAGTTTGTTCCTTGTCATCACTGGATCATCCTTATCTCCTATAATCTGACTTGGTGCATGATGCCTTCTGACATACTTGGCTAATACAGGCTCAGTAGGCTCTGTATGATCTTCTTCATCACTTGGTAACTGGATATTTTCTTCAACAGTTTTCTTGGTAAAACTTGTCGGTTGAACATAGACAAATTCATCATAATCTTCTGGTTCTTTGGAATTTCCTTCATCATTTCTTTCTGCAAATTTGTCAATTTTCACATTTGCACTTTCTACTATTTTGTTAGATGATTTGATCAGACATTTAAATGCTTTGCTTCTAGAAGAATAACCTAGAAATGTTCCTTCTTCACTTTTCTGATCAAACTTGTCATTTCTATCATCTTTGTGTACATAGCATCTACTTCCAAAGATTTTAAAATAACTTACATTAGGTTTCCTGTCATACCAGATTTCATATGGTGTCTTCAAAGTACCTTTATTCAGTTGTACTCGGTTCAGGGTGTAAACTGTTGTGTTTATTGCTTCTCTCCAAAATGTTTGTGGCACTTTCTTTTCAATCATCAGGGTTCTAGCACAATCCACAATAGATCTGTGTCTTCTCTTAGCTATTCCATTTTGTTGTGGAGTTCTCAGTGTAGAGACTTGTCTTTTAATACCATGATCATTGCAGAATAAGTTGAACTCATCATATGTGAACTCTCCTCCTCTATCTGATCTAAGACATTTTAGTTGTCTTCCTATTTCATTTTCAACTCTTGCCTTGTACCATTTAAACATTTGAAAAGCTTCTGATTTTTCTTTTAAAAACATAACTGACATCATCCTTGAATAGTCATCCACAAATAATATGAAATATTTATCACCATAATAACTTTGAACTTTCATAGGACCACAAAGATAAGTGTGCACAAGTTCTAAAATTCCCTTAGAAGTGTAAGACTTACTTGTAAAGCTTGATCTTGTCATCTTACCCATCTGGCATCCTCGGCACATAGCATTCTCAGGCTTTTCAAGACTTGGTAGACCTCTTACTTGGTGCTTCTTACTTATTTTGATCAAATTATCAAAATTTACATGACAAAACCTTTTATGCCATAACCAGGTATCATCTATCTTTGCATACAAACACTTGTTCTGAGTTGAGTCAAGGTGAAATGTGTTACGTTTTGTTTGTGTCCCAGAAGCAGCTAACTTTCCATTCTTGTCATGAACTTTGACAATTCCCTTCTGAAATTCTATCCGATAACCTGTATTGTTTAGCTGTGCTACACTCAACAAATTGTATTTCAAACCTTCAACCCAATAAACATCATTGCATCTTGCATTGTCAAGAAGTGTTATAGATCCTTTACCTTTCACCGGACATCGTGCATCATTACCAAATCTTACATATCCTCCATCATAATCTTCTAACATAACAAACTTGTGTTTATCACCTGTCATATGATGTGAGCATCCACTATCTATGATCCAAGAATCATTAGTATTTACGTGAGATATTAGGGCTTTTTCTTCATACGTTTCTTCATCTGATCCATCTTTGATAGCCACATAAACTACTTCCTCTGTATTAGTTTCATCTGATTTATCATCATTGGATTCATCATCAGCTATTAAGCATGTCTTTCTATCTCTTCTTCTGAAGTCTCGGTGTCCTCTGTAATGATTGTCTTTCTGTCTGTCATCTCGATAATCTCTCTTTTTAGTAGATTCTTTATCGGGACAGTTAGAAGCCATATGTCCTATTTTATCACAATTGAAACATTTCAAAGGTAGTTTTCCTTTATACTTACCTTTGCCTCTTGGTAACCTTTTGGCTAATAGTGCTTCAAACTCTTCCTGCTTTCTGATTTCCTCATACAATTTGTGTACTTCTTCCATGTTCTTATGAAATCTTTCACTTGCTCCACTATGATCTCCTTCAGAGTACTTATACTTTCTTTCATTGTAATCATTAGATTCATCAAGATGAAAAGAACTAAATGGAGATTCAACTTTATTTACCGAAGATCCACTGTTATCAAAGTTACTTAACTCAAATGCATGTAGCTTACCAATAGTAGCATCTAAAGAAATTGGCATATTAGGTATAGACCTCAATTCATTGATTGCAGAGACTCTGATTGCATAAGTCGGTAGAAGGGTTCTTAACAACTTACTTGTTATATCCTTTTCTTCAATAGTTCCACCTGCTCCTTTGATTTGATTGACAATCTCCTTTAGTCTTGTACTGTACTGAGTTATGTTCTCACCTTCATTCATCCTCATAGATTCAAGTTGTCCTCTTAGACTATCTACTTTTGCTCTTTGAACATGTTCATCTCCTCCATATACTGATATGAGCTTATCCCACATAGCCTTTGCATCATTGCAGCCTTCTAGATCATTAAACTCTGAGTCGGTCAATGCAGATGTTATTTCAATCATTGCTTGGATATGTTCTTGCTTTGCCTTTATCTCTTCCATTGTCAATGGATAGGTGCTCGGTGTGATGAAATCATTCTCCAGATAATATATGACGTATTCTCCAACTCCTGATAGGTGCAGCTTCATCCTTTTCTGCCATGTAGAGAAACTTGACTTGTTCAGCTTCGGTGCATCCCTCTTATACATCTTTGGATCTTTGCCTCAAGTACCTTTAAACTTTTCTTCCGGAGTCCAAAGCTCTGATACCAATTGATAGTTCTGATACTTAATGTAAGTACAGATCCAATAGCCAACAAGATGAGAGGGGGGGGGGTGAATCATACAAACTTAATCTTCCATAAAAACATCAGATTCAACCTCGGTAACATATACTTCAGTAATATAACCAAAACTGCTAAACATGCAAACTCAAAAGCATGTAAACATCATAAACCTCATAACACCAGATTTAACGTGGAAACCCAAATAGGGAAAAACCACTGTGGGATTTCGGACCCACTAAGAAATATACTCTTCTAGAGTATGCCTGGTTAAAAGCAAATCCTGTTAAAGATTACAAACACATTGCGAGATGTGACCCGGTTAAGGGATTTCCCTCAGATTTGTTAGGATCTTCACCTTGTTAGAAGTGACCTTGTTAAAGGATTTCAAACACTCAATCAGAATGTCACCTTGCTAGAGGGTTTTACAAATAAGACTGTTAAGTCCACTCAGTTAAGAGATTTTCCGTCACTTTCACAAAATAATAGTAATAAAAATCTATCTGCAACTTCACATCTAAAATGCTAAAGCAGATTCTTATTTGCTCAATACAATCTAGACATAGAACTAATCTTGTCCATCTGTTGGGCTTCTATACTCTGTTATTCAAACAGGTCTTCAAGCTTCTGTGCTTGGTAATCACTATGTAGCATCCCTTTGCATACATTTGCCCGCATATGTTGTTTATCAATAGTTCCATATTTATAGACAATTAGCTAACCGCTTAATCTCCTTGATCACATTTCCCATGATCAATCATAGCCATCGGATCTTCAAACTTTGACCAGGTTCAATGTATCCTTCGATTTGAAAATGTTTTACCCTACCTTGGAACTTGCATACATTTCTTGGAACTTGTGCTAGGGTATTGCAGTTCAATCTGAGCTGTAGATCTTCATGCCGATTTTCCTTTGCCATAGATTCATTAACAAACTTCATGCACAGCATACCAATCATTTAATCAATTCCAGCTCATCAGCTTCCTTCATTAAATAACGCATGTAACCATTTAATGTATTCTGTTAGAGCTCGGTTACAACTCGGTAACAACTCGACAAATACTAAACTTCACTCCGTAGATATTTTGCCTTCATTAACCGATAGCGATAACCTTAGGGTTTACCGACTAGGTTCCTTAGGGTTTACCGACTAGGTTCTTTGCTCGGTAACATAGTATAGTATTGACCTTACAATTTACAACATATGTATGATGTTAAAACAATCTAAACATCATGATCTTATCATTGTCTGACTCGATAATAGTTGCCCATTGAGTACCTTATTTATCCCCTTATTCATCATATTCTTTCTGTGTCTTTTACCGACATCTTTATACTCTTCAAATCATACTTCTCAAGATATGGCAACATCATACTGAATTAGAAAATTAATTTCTTGACATCAATGACAAAATAATAATATCAAGACAGTAAACATCCTTAATCAGTTATATCCATAATCATCAACAACCTTCTCAATATCCTTATTGAAATACCAAGAATCTCCCATTGTCTATTATAATGCCAAATGCCAATAGATACCATTAAGGCTTTCTGTGAGACCATCACTACTTTGGTGAAGGATATTAATAGTTTGAAAACAGATACACAGGCCATGGCAAGAATTATAGTTGGTGACAAGCCCTTGGCAGAGCATGTTAAAGAGTTAGTGGTCGTTCTGCATAATGCGCAAGCTATTGAATGTATGGTTGGAAAAATCTTAGCCATGGAGAAAAAGGTCAATGAGATGGGAGATAGAAAGGAAATGGACAACAAACTGAAAGATTTTGGTAGCAGAATTGACAAGCTGGAGCACAATGTCAAGCAGCTTGTTGATCAAAATTTTCAAATTCTTAAATCTTCGGTGGACAACATGAACATCTTTATCAACAGGTATGAGAACAATGCAGAGAAGGAAGGTGATAAAGAGCAGGTGAACAAGAAGGGTCATGAAAGGAGGACCAGAGCCAACACAAAGAATAAGGTCGACATCGAAGGTCGTGAGCTGGAGGATATGAAGACCTCAGCGAACAACATGAAACAAATGGTTGTTCACGCTGAGGAGATCCTGAATAGTATTTAGTTCCAGTTGTTGTCCTTGGTTCTGTCTCTTTTCTATCTTTTGCTTTCCTGTTGCTGTCTGTTCCGAGTTTTAGGTAATTATTTAATGATGTTTTAAGTTGTGCCCTTCCGGTGGGTGCATTTTGACTTTTTGAAGTGATCAGGCACTTTTTTATGCTATTTTGTTCTCCTGGCTTGTAAAAGGTTTGGGTACCTTTCAAATACCTGTTTTTACTTAATCAAAACAATTAAGATCTTACTTGATTCAACTTTGAAGTAGATATTGTTGTCATCAGAACCTTTTAAAAATCCTTGATTTAGTAGATACTTATCTAACCTTCCATACCAAGCTCTAGGTTCTTTCTTCAATCCATACAACACCTTCTTCAGTTTACAAAAAAAATTTGGATCATCTGATAACTTGAATCCTTTCGGTTTTTCCATGTAGACCTCTTCCTTTAATTCTCCATTCAGAAATGTTGACTTTACATCTATCATGCCCATAATTTTTTTCTAAGAAAACCTAACTATTTTTTTTTAAACTTATTAGAACATTACTATAGGCCTAACTATGATGTTCAACATGAGAACACACTATTGGCACAAGATGTTGTTGCTTTTGCAATTTAGACAAGGTTGGAACTTAATGACATAGACAACACATTCTACTAGTTTTGGTCATATCATCTCCAAATCCTGCCACACTAGAATTGTTCTATTGCCAAGGTATGGAAAGCCTTACTTGTGTCAACACCGATAACTTAATAAAAACTTGTTTACTTTTAAAGTACTAATTCTACCCTTAATGGTAACATGACATTATTGTTACCCAAAAATAAATAAATGAGACCATGCTTGATTAATAGAGCTATTTATTTTTTTTGTATGTGTGCATTGTGTTTGATGTTTTCAATATAGCCATTACTAGCATCATCGTAATATTATTATCTCTTGTGTCCACTTTATCATTACCCATAACAAGGTACTACAATTCTTTATTATTAATACCACATTTTACTATTATTATTATCATTGTTCTGATGTTCATATTTCAATTAATATTATTACTAAGACTAATGTCATTATTACATTTACATTTGATACTAACATGATTAATGATGGAGAATATAATTTACTAGCGCCCCATTTATCATTATCGCTCTATACCAATAAAAATAATCCCTTAATGCCATTGTTAGGAATATTAATATTCCTAATAATTAATAAAATTAAATCTCAAATCAAATACTCTAATATTCTCATTAATATCATTATTAATATTAATATTAATATTACTTTACTAATAACCTTAATAATAATGTCAGCCCAAGAAATTATATATCTACCAATGTGTACACCGAAAATAATCCAAATAAATTACCTAATTCTCTTAATGTTTTCTTGTAATCTATAATTAAATAATCTATTTAGTTATTTTGTCTTTTATTTTTATTTTTATTTTTTAAAATAAATAACTAAGTTTCTTGTATTCTCTAAAAAGAATCTTCAATAAATCACATATATATTTACTAAACATGTATAATTTTACATATGAATGTAACTAATTAATTAGCTTTATTATTTTTAAATACTGATTAAAGAATTTCATCTAAGTTAATTGTGGACACTTCTAAACAAGATATTTAGAGAATTTTTTTATTTTTTATTTTTTTTAAATTCAATTTTAAAACCATCCTCAATGTATGGATAAGAAATGAAGAATTTTAACTTAGAAACATCTAAATTAAAAATTAGAAACTATCAAAAGTCAAATTAGAAGAATGTAATATTATTTTTTTTGTTTTTTTTGGCAAAAGTGGCAAGCCACTAATATATATATTAATAAGAAAATTGATTCAAGAGCTCAATAGGGAAAAAATCAGGAAGAAAACCCTATATCCTTGCTAAGATACAATGAAAAAGAAGAGAGGAAGCTATGAGAAGAAGCCCCCTAAAAATGTAATGTTATTTATGTATTACTTTCAGATATTTCTTTCTTTAACTCTCAAAAGAAAAGAACAGTTTCAATGTAGAAACATCTAAGTTCTAACTTAGAAATCTAATAACATCAAATTTTTATAATGATATATATTATTGTGACAAAAGACATACCCTAATTTTTTTATTTATTTTCTTCCATTGCATTTTGTATCATCTTTCAATTATATAACTTCTAGTAACTACACTAGTCAATGCAGACATGTGGCTGCAGTATGATTGTTGGTGGGTGAGGCAAATGATTATTTTGCCATGAGCAAGACAACCAGTCATTCAAGACAAGACATATATTAACTGTGACTGCTCATAAATTTTATATTGACTGCTTCAGACACCATGTTGGCTGAATGGGGACGAGTCTATTCTGGTTCTAAAATAGCAGTACGGATTGACTAACACATGTGTTAGTCGTACATTTTATACTGTCGATTTTGCAATAAATGACTGTGATTGACTAACTTGTCACTAACACGCTGTACGAATGGTCCATTTTGAAGCTAGAATAGACACAATCAGCTGAATGGTGGTGGTTCAGATGGCACAAAAGAAGTGAATCTCCTTTCTTTAGTCTCATTCGCCCAAATTTATATGTACACCAAAAGTGGTAAAAAAAACAGAAGCATGTGAAATATTTGACCGAATTTTCTCTAAGTATTGGATATTTATTTGATTAGAGGGTGTAGGAATATACAATCCATTACTATTAATCGTTGCAATACCATTTCTATTTATTCTACTATTTATGTATTTATTTATTACTGTCAGCAGGGATTTACAATGATAGGATTCAATATATATTCAATGTTTTCTTTTTCTTTTCCTCATAAATTTCCAGACACATTTTTAATAGAAAAATATCTAATCACATGAAAAGTGAAATAAATCACTTTGTTCCTTTCTCTTCCATTCAAAAGAAAATAACATCAAGCTTCTTCAAACACCCATCTACGTTCCATTTAATAGGCATACATATATTTCTAATAAGAGAGTACAATTTTATTTTATTCATATTTTACTCTGAGTGCATCTTCCATTCTTGTAAAAAAAAAGGCACATATCAGCATACGCACAGAATGTAATATTCATGGAAAAACTAACTCTCAAGATAATATACCAATGAAAGAAAACTTCCTCCATTACACTATGATCTCTCAACAAAGACTATAAGATTTATCTTATCACTATCATATTTAAAGAACAGTCATACAATCCTCATTATAGGCAATCCAAAGGTTAAGAAAACCAACACGTCTTGCCATTCTATTACTAGATAAATTTCTCAACAAAAATGCACAAAGTTTTTTTTTTTCCATTTTACAATTTGAAGACAAACATATAACCATCATGAAATAAAGATCTAATTAAATCTTTCTCTTTTGATACACAATAATTTTCTTTTTTCTTTAACTAAACACTTTGAAAGATCTCACAATCATACATGACAGTGGGAAAATACAAAAATAAGGCTTGCTCTCCTCCCAACCATAATGGTGTCATGGAGCCTCATAAGCTCTAGCCATACCCCCGAGCGAGAAGATTGATTTATACCCAAGATAGAGAGGTCTCACACACTTTGGACAAATTTACTCTCATCAACTAAAACCCTTACATAACTCTAATAATTTTCTTCACATAGACACTACATACCAGACTTTGCAACTACATCTCAAACTTGTGACAATAACAAAATGGATCAAAGTAAATGGAGAACTTATCTCTCTAAACATATGCATTTTGTCTTCCATCTCTCCAAGGATGTACTCCTTTCTTTCCTCCAATCTATCTTCTTTCTCAAAATCTTGCAAGAGTTTCCAAAAATGGAGAAGTGGGTAACACCCAACTCCCTCTTCACAAACCCAATATAAGGGAGATTAACTTGGAAGACTTGGATGGGGAGGTGACACTTGTCACCTTTCTATCCTCTTCCTCCATGAGGTCTTTTCCTCATTTAATAGGGGACAACAATTAGGACACCCCATTCCCCAACGTCTTCCCTCATAAATGAGGTATGGGGGTGGAGTGGGTACCCTCAATTCATTTATCCTCCAAATTCGTCACTCATCTTAATGAGGACTTTTGGAGAGTGAAAACAAGTCCTAGAGCCTTTATTGCATTCCCAATAGGCCCCCACCTCAAAGGTATAGACCCTAGGGGCCTATTTTTGTAATTAAAACATGGGAATGACTCAAAAACACTCATTAAGGACCCACAATAATAGGGTTGTGTCTATTCTAGCTCCAAAACGGACCTTTCGTACAGTGTGTTAGCAACATGTTAGTCAATCGTAGCCGTTAATTGCAAAATCGATGGTGTAAAATGCGCGACTAACACGCGTGTTAGTCAATCCGTACTGTCATTTTGGAGCCAGAATAGACGCGTCACAATAATAGACCTCATATACATATCTATGTTGAATAACAAAACCTCATTTCCTTCCAAGTAAAACATAATGGTTAGACTTGTAACTTCTCATAAAAGAAGTTTATTTGGAATTAGGTGTTTCTCCTTTCTCCCATTGTCCTCATTACTTCCAGCACATAACCAACACATTCACGCGCATAGTTAGATTCCAATTATAAACCATATTATTTTCTATCATTTCTTTACCAAGTTCTATCACCATAAAATCATTTCATTAATAATCCCTTATTCTATCTAACCATTTATTGAAGAAAAGTATGTAATAGTTTAGGGTTGCATTAGCTATACATGAGGCTGGGTGTTACATCCCCCTTCCCTTATCTTTGACTTCCTCCTGGAAGTCACTATAGTTTACAAACAATATCTGGATCATCTGATAACTTGAATCCTTTCAGTTTTTCCATGTAGACCTTTAACTTTAATTCTCCATTCAAAATTGTTGACTTTACATCCATTTGATAGACTTTGAAATCCTCATATGTTGCAAAAGCCAAAAACATCCTATAGCCTCCATTCTAGCAACAAGAGCATGGGTTTCTTCAAAATCAACGCCTTCAACCTGTGTGTAACCTTTGCATACCAACCTTGCTTTGTTTTTTACAACTCAACCATCTTCATCCAGCTTGTTCTGAAATACCCACTTTGTTCCAATAACATTCTTATATGCCAATCTAGGTAGCAATTCCCAAGTCCGATTTTTCTCAATTTGATCCAACTCTTCCTTCATGTATTTTATCCAATTTTGATCTTTACATGCTTCTTCAAATGTATTAGGTTTTGTCTCAAAAAGTAAACACAAAAGAACTTGTTCTTCAACAAATTTGCTTCTTGTAATGACTCCTCTATTTTTATCTCATATAGATCTTTATAGACTTTAAATGAAGGGACTTCGAGAATGAAAATTACAAGTAAAGATGGTTCTTTTGTAACTAGGGTTAGCCTTCTTCCACAAACACAAGTGCTACATGTAGACTACAACACAGTGTATTGTCATCTCGCGCGGACAAAAATGGGAACTTCAAAAAAATTCTAAACTTCTCTAGCATAGATCCTAATAAAACAGAAGTGCGAGAGATGAGGAAATTAAGTACACACAAAGTAATAATCGAAAGAAATAGTTGAATAGAAGGAAAGAACTCACCAAATATTTTGAACTTGTAAAATACTCCACACAAAATTTCCTCAAAAACTTGCACACACAAAATAGAGAGAAAGGTTGAGGGTGGTTGTTTAGGGGATTGCCCAAGTCAAACCCTTATTTTGGTATTTCTACATCCACAACTAGCCAAGACAAATAAAAATATCATAGATATAAAATGGAAGAGAGTAAATGAAGAAGCTTCTAAAAAAAAATGAACTATATACTATTTAAATATTAAAATGATGATATCAAAGCCCAACACCAACCAACAATCAAAACTCTCCAAAAGACTACCGCCATCTCTCAAAGGTGATTCCTTAAATGTTGTAGGACAGTTCTATTCTAAAGCTTCAAGTTGTATAGTAGTAGTGTGTGAGAGAGATGAAATGAGAAAATTATTGTTGTATGTGATTGGATGGATGAATAGTTACCTTATTTTCAAGATAGAGAGTTTTAGCCCAAGATAGAAGGTTCGAGTTTGTTTCTGAGACTTGACCTGACTGATAGGGACATTACTTTGGCAGAGTCCAAGATCTCACATTTTTGTGGGATGTTAGCACGTCGCACAAATGTTTGTGCATGATTTAATTGTTTGGGAAAATCAGACTCACAAACTAAGGAACATTCCAATTTGACTAAGAATTAATTATTTTAATAAAATCACAACATAATTACAATATATATTTTCTTAGTCTAAAAGGAGGTTTTATGTAGTGTGAAATTGCAAGGGTATGTAGTTTGTGACATTACAAGAGTATTTCAAGGTATGTGGTCGATCCACCGTTATACAAGATTTTATAGACTTGAGGTGTACAATAGAACCCCTCACAATTTGGGGGCTCCATGCTATTCCTATCACCAACCATTATCTCTAAGTTCTTATCGATTCTTCTCACAATTTTCCACAAACCCTTCAATTTTTTTGTGATTAAGTTTGAGCTATGAAATTTCAAAAAACCATGGAATACACTAGAAGACATCAATAATTATACATTAAGTTTCCTCTCATTTGATCATAATTTCTCCCAACATGTGAACTATCTCTTATGAAATAATCATTAACCTGAATGGACTTCATTTGTGTTTGAACAAATGCCAAATCTTCATGTGTTTGAAATTGACTCCTTAGCCCATAGGGGAATTGACGAATCTATTACCCTTGTGAAACACATGGTAGAAAATGATTCTATCAAAGCCAGGAGCAATTCTAAGGGAGCCATTTATAAAATTGTCTATAGTCCAACTAGGAATTTGGCTCCCCCACAAACATCAAACTATGTTTAAGGAGTCTCCTTTCATAATGAGCTTGTCAAACCCTTTGGAATGTGCAATCTTAATAGCATTTAAAGTACATATTTCCTTTTCATAGTGGTTGCTAGTTTAAATATTAAGAGGGATAGAAAATTCTTGTACCAACTTACCCTTATCATCTCTCAAGACACCTAAATTTGGGTTACCCTTGGATGCTCCATTAAAAATAATCTTTATCCACCACTCTAGATGTGTGTTCCAAACCACTCCATCTCTTGAAATTTTAGATTTATTGAGGGAAGCAAATATATCAAAGTTTAATTTTTGGCTCTAATAAATTTGGAGATTAAAGTACGAAACTTCAATACTAGAACTCTTTGAAATCCCATTCATAATTCCCACCAAGAATTTCTCTTCATACAAAGTTTGTATCAATTTTAGATATATATGTAAAATTATCCCCCCCCCCCTTGTCTCTTCTTCCCATTTTCATATAGAGTTAAATCAACATATATTTTGTGCTTATTTTGTTCACGAGGTAGGCACACCTTGTCGTATACATTTTCATTATTTTGTATGTCTTGATGCAGTACTCATGTCAAGGAGAATACAAGAATATTTATTGTGTGCTTTTTATAAAATAATATCCTTTACAAGTGTCAGTATATTTACTTTTCATGTTGCCTAAGAATGTTCATGTTAGATATGCACATGTGCATAAAGGTGGGTGAAAATGTATTGGTGAAATTAGAACACCCATTAGTTTTATGACCACCTTAGTATAATGTCTTAATGCAATAATATATTGACAAGTGATTCATTCTTTTAATTGGCTCAACTTGTAGCTCAATTCCTATCTATATTTGTTTCGACTATATTTGCACCTATTTTCATACATTCACTCTCTGTCTATTTTGATTCGTTCTTGTGATTGGCTCAACTCATAGCCCAATTTCTATATATATTTGTTTGATCTCTATTTATACCATTTTCATACATTCACTCTCTATCTATTTTGATTCCACTCCTTGCCCTGAGATTAACACTTTATCACTAGATTTTATTTCTACATCACCCAGGATTGACTTGGTTCAAGCTCGAGACATGTAGGAATGATCCCAAAATGTAAATTCTCAAATTCATAGTTCAACTTTCCTACCCCCCTTCTAATAGTCATTATGAGTTGATTCACACACATTTAATGTTTCATGTTGATAATTTATTGTACTTAAATACATTTGTTGTGCCTCCACAACTCAAACCCCATCTCTCATTTTGAGAAATGGGCCCCCCCCTCCTTTTGCTTTTTCTTTTTGTTTTTTTTTCTTTTTGTTATGTCTTCCCTCCCCTTCTTTCTTTCTTTCTTTTTCCTTCTTTTCTCTTCTTTTTGGGGATCAATGATTGGTTTGCCCATTTTCCTCTACCCTTTTCAAGGATTTGGGTTCTCTCAATCCTTGACCCCCAATCCCTTTCTTTATTTGTGTTGGTGTCATTCTGATTTTGTTTCACCCTCTATTTTTGTTGTTTTGCTTCATTTTTCCTTTGTTGTATTTCCTTTTTTAATTGTCATTTTCGTCATTTTGTTTGTCTTTCTTTGCACTCACCCTCGTTTGCTTTGGTTTCTTTCTTGATTTTGGCTCTAATTCAAGATTAGCATGAACTGATCCCCAAATTGGTGTTTTCTCTTTGTTTCTCAGTTTTCTATTTTCGCATGCCCTTCGGTCTCTTTTCAAGGATCGGGGATCATCAATCCCCGATTCCCATTTCCAGGGAGTCCTAGGATTCGGTTTCCTTGACCCCTCGCATTGGTGCCCTTTCATTCCTTCAGGGATCGGGGTTGGAAACATCCTCGACCCCCACCCTTCTATTTGATCATTCGATTAGGGAAGTCATGATCCTCGACCCCCCCCCCTCTTAATGCATGGTAATCGGAGATTGGGGGTTATGATTTCGTCGAATCCTGATATATTTTGTGACTATAATAAGCTCAAAATCAAGGATGTTCCTATCCCCGACCCCCAACTTTTTGCAAGCTCTGTTTAGGGATAAATTTAATAATAATGTGTGTTGCATCGATTAGTGTAGTTGTTTTATGTTCTATTTTTCAATAAGACTCTTGATATGATTTTTTTGGGTGCAAAATCGCTAATGCGTGGATCAAAAGTAATCGCCATGAAGTACAAGTTCGAGTCCTATCTCTAGCCTACAAAGTTACACTCGTCGGATAGGGACATCACAAAGATTAGCATTGGTCGTGTAGATTTGAAAAAATTCATATAGAGGATGGCTAAACCTAATGGAAGGACAACTTCGGCCACCTCATTTGTGTGCTTAGGACTTGTCCCAACAACAGGATTCCCAATGACTTTACAATCTTTGAACCTGATAATGGCTTGTGCTTACAAATATAAGCCAAATGAAAGAAGAGTCTATGGCCCGCTTGACAATGTGATCCTAGATATCTTCCCTAACACCATATTAGATGTTTTCCATATTCCTAAATATGATTCGTATGCTCGTGTCATAATGACTCATGGGGAGTGGTATTTCCAAGACGAAGTAGATCCTATGACTATATTAATGAAAATTTTATGGAAAAGACCAAGAATAACAGTCAATTGGAGAACATTAAGATCTTTCATAGGGCCTATTTTTATATGGACGATAAGGATTATGTCACTCTCCTTAGCAGGGTGGCAGGATTACCAGATGCAAAAGAGTTTTGTCCCTTGGATTTTGCTCTTTATTAAAACTGTCTCAGCAAGGAAAAAACAAATTGACTGGGGCAAAATGATCAGTCATAACTTGGATGAGCAACTACAATGAGTAAAGATAGAACCAAGGTTCTATATGACTTCATATGTTGTCTACTTGCTTGCATCCCAAGTAACTTACCTTGGGTTGAGAAGAGAGGCCTCCCTTCCAAATACTCATTTGCATCACCATTATCCTCAGTTACATTTGGATAGGAGCATAAAGGATCATCACATTGTCAACGATTTCTCTGTCTTTGCAATCATCGGGTCTATGGAAGGAGATTTCAGTAAAAGGATATCCCCTAAAGTAGATAAAGAAATCAAACATTTTGGTAGCTACTTCACCCAATTCAAGACATTCACACACATAAGGGTTGTTGGTTGAAAGGGAAATCTTCATAGGGGAAAGTATTGATGTTATCAAACCCTTGTAACCTGTAATTCCTACCAAAATACCCTACAGAAATATAGCCAACTAACATGCAAATAGAGATTTTTTTTAAAAAACATCAACTAATACAACACATATAACTAAAATACTTGTATGCATTAATCAACCATCTACTAAATATGCACATAATCAACTTAAGTATAACCATAAGAGCGCAATATGCAAGTGGAAATATATATAACTCATCAATTAACATTCCCTAGGGTATCTCAACACCATTACTTAATATAACACTAAGAACATGGCAATAATGTTTACTACCATAATCTAATACATTCTAACATTTCTTTCTATTATTCACTTCTTACAATAACATAAGATATCATCCATAAATTTAGATACTATGATGACAGTTATTTACAATCACCATTAATCCCCTTAGGTTCATTTTAAGAGCACCAATCCAAATGTTCCTAATTCTCATTCTCTTTTTACTAACACATCATCATTAATCTATTACTAAACATCACCTGCAACATATCTAATCCACTACCTTTAATAATAATAGTCATATACATCAACATGATACTCAATGCTTAACCATATCTAAAATCAAGTACAATAAGGAAATAACTTCTTTTCTAGCTAAGAACATTTACTTAATTCCATCCAATACTAATCCAATGACATATTACTCAAACCATGAATCTAAACCTGTATTTCCACCAAATGACCAATATCCAAGATACATCATAGGTTCAACAAGAATTACAACAACATAATCTACTACAATAATCATGATCACAACACACTACATCATTCCATTACATGAGTATACAAGACCCTTTTACATCCAGATACATAGTTCTCAATCTACAATACAATTATCCCATGAATCCTACAAATATAAATGCCACATAAATCATATCAGATCAATCTCTCCATGAATCCATCCATAAGATAAAGAGATAAAGAATATGCATCCATGCACAAGAGCATCTAACGAAGAACATCTCAATGGAAGAAGGAATCAAACCACTCCACCATGTGGAACCATAAGGAACCACCCCCCATGCTACAAACATGACACAAGGTCTCACACACACTCTAGACCTAGGCTGACACCTAACATCCAAAGGACATGAACATAACAACAACTCAATAGAAGAGTAACCACTTAGACAATAATGCAAATCACATCGCAATGTTAATCAAAATCATAAAACTCCTAGAGGCTAACAACAAGCATAGCATAAGGAACAAGGACATATGTAGGGAAGAGTGTCATCACATGCTATCCTCACATAGAAGGGAAATACATACATACATACATGCACACACACACACACACACACACACACACACACACACACACACACACACACACACACACACACACACATACTTTGAGATCTCCACCCGACACCTTGATAGACATGTGGAACTGTCTCAACCTATGAGAGAATCAAGGGAGTTTGGTTACGTCGTCTCCACAACCGTACCATGCTCGTTTCAAGTCTCCACTCAAGGGATATGAGGTGGGCACCAAAAGATCATTTTATTATCTTTCTTAGATGAATCCTAATTGCCCAACCCATCTAATTAATCACTATTGTTATCACTTAAATTTCAATCAAGAAAACCTCCAATGTGTTCTTAGTGGTTTAGACTCCAAGCATCCTTACAAGGAACCTCTTGGCAGCCTATTCTCTCATGACCCTAGCTATCACATGGAAGCCCACTCCCCCTAACCATGTTCTAAGACCTTAGATTAACCACATACAATAACATCAACAAGGAGGCTCATACAAACATATTTCACAATAACATCCATACAAGGATACATATAAATATGGAAATCCAATCAATATCCAAAAGCCATAATGCCAACACATAAGCCAAGAGCCTCATCAAATAGTCAATAAACAAGAGCAAGGCATAAACCCTCTTTCTCAACCATAGTCAATGCAATCCTCAACAACAATGCACACTCATCTCACTGGAGCCATAAACAATATAACCCTCAACAACAAGGCACACATTATCTTGCTAGAGCTCATAACATAATCAAATATCCAATCAGAACCATAAATCAACTCAAAAAAGTCACAATGATACCAATAATAGCCTCTGGTACAAGAACAGGCCAAGAAAATTTGACACAGAAAGTAAAAATGACCAAAACACAGAATCAGAGCAGTAAAGTGCATATGAAAATTAGCACAATGCATTCATCAGATACTATAGCTCATACATTCATTCTAAAAATGAATACACTTATTCCTGTGACGCATATGATACTTCTTGTAGCACTTACAGACTGCAAAATAATGCATATATGCAACAGAATAATGTCTTTGATATAAACACTAGTGCATATACTAGAAACAATTGTGCTTATACCACATTCGATAATGCACTTATCAAATAGGGTAGCGCTTTTGTGCAATAGTGCAACGCATACGACGAGTTTTGCGACGCTTTTGCTCGGCAGAATGACACATTCATTGAATAAGTGCATTCATTAAAGTTTTAGCACATATGAAGCATAAGCTCATAAAAACGAAGATAAGGATTGCAACATTGCCCAGATGACACGAAGTATATAAATAGATAAGGAAACTAGCTCAAAATGGGTGCAACATGCAATAAAACCCAAGGAAATGCACAAATGAAAATGATACTAAGCCACGATATAGAAAATGTTGTCATAATTAGACACGGGTGCGTCTCCTAGCAAGATAAAATACAAGGATTCTAACATTGCACATAGACAAACTCTCACCAAAATGCAAATCAGACTCAAATATACAATTCCAAAGAATACAGAATCAAACACAACATTACACAATAAATGAATACAAAGCCTTTCATGACAGAATACCAGAAGATGTATCCATTACAAACAATAATCCCAATATAATATTTCTTTAACTATATAAATAATCTTATGAAATTAACAATTCCCCAACTCTGCAGATAGCCTTCTCAAAGGCATAAATGAAAACAAGCTTTTCAAATTAAAAATAATAGAAGGAAGAATTCCTCCAACTTGGAATATTGAAGTCATGGCAATGAATTTGATGAAGAGAAAGTCCAATCCAAAATTCAACCAAACCAAAGTCGAGCTTCAAAACAATCGAAATCTTCAATAATACAGAAATTTCTCCAAAAAGCCAACCACAACAAATGCTCAGAAAGCCAATAAATAAAATTACATTAAAAAACTATGCAATAATTCAACCAATCAAAATAATCGATAATATAATATTTCTTACCAACCATATCTCAAAATGAGGTAAGAAAATGTAAAGTAATATTATTTAACTTACCCAAATCTCTCAACCAATAATAAAATAGGGTAGGTAGGATAAATAATAATTAAACAAACCAAAAGGGGGTAAAAAGGAATTAAATAATAAGAACAACCCAATAATAGAATAAACCATGGGCATAATAAATAAATACCCAATTAAAGCAAAACATAATAACATAAGATCGATAATAATTAAACAATAAATAAATAATAAACAATAATAAATTAATAAATAAAAGCTTAATAAACATTAATCAAAATAATATTAATAAATATTAATCCTCAACAATAAATCATCCTGTAATAATTAAATATCAAAACTATACATCAATTTAATTTCAATATTAATAAGCTATATGAACTAATTATTAATTAATTAATTAATTAACCATAACACTGCAAGGCAACCTGACATAGGGTTGAACAACACATCACTTTATGCTAACAAGATGACTCACACCAAGACACTAACTGACGAGGGTATCAACTTAAACCTAGAGTGTGTAGAAGGAACTCATGTCACCTCCGATCAACTTGCCATTGGGATAAAATGCGCTCAAACCTATGAGACTAGGTGGATTCAATGTCTAGTACCCGCAATCTCGCAACAACCAATTTCAACAAGACAACATATACAATTGCATATATCATAAATAATCAGACAAGTGAGAGAGAATCACAACGTCGTATCATGCTTGTAATGAGTGATATGACATCATCTCTATCACGAACATAGTCATAAGATAGTCACGACAATCATAACATCGACTCTTCTAATATAACCATGAAGTGGGGTTAGCACTAACAAGATGCCATCAAAACCTCATAAGAAATATAATCCATCCATGAATAATGAGTGCATATAATTCATCAAATGTAAGTCCATCCACCATAATAATCCAAGATATATCACCATCCATATAAGTCATCATAGATCAAATATCCAAATAAAATGTCAATCATCATCAATAAGCATTTGAGATATAAATAAAGCCATAAGTATCAGTCAAAACACCATCAAAGATTCTAAACAAGTCTATTGATGCACAAATAAAAAGATGAATCAAGGAGGGGCACTACATAACCTAAGATCATTCTCTTGTTCCAAAGTATCCTTACAAGGGGTGTACATTTTAGGAGAAGGATCGACAACATTCGTATGATAAGGATTATTGATATAAGTGTTGATAGTCTCTTCTTGCACCAACATATAATCATAAATAGGATCAATTTTGGGAGAGAGACTAGAACTAGGCATTAATACTTCATCCCTAGAGGGAAGGCTATAAGGTGTGGTGTTGCTAGGAAAGGCAATCATCATATCTTCCTCTATCACCAAAGGATCCACATGGGAGAGGTACACTCTTGGAGAAGGATCAACATTACTCTTCAAATATTTATCCTTGAGAGGGAGATATTTGATAGAAATATTAACAATCTCTTCGTGAACTAGGGTATCCTCACGAGTAGAGCAATTTGGGGAGGCAAGGTGTTATTAAGGGAATTTTCAATCATATTGTTGGTTAAAAGATTTGTCCTTCTTAAATATCTTTCAAAATGACTCCCAAATGCCCAAATTGAAAGACAAAAAAGGAACCAACAGTTGATTCACTTGTAATGGAAATTGCAAGTGCTCTCTGAATTTTAATAGGAAGGTACAACTCCCTTCGTTGGATAAAATATATATTTTCTGAATATGATTTTAACCAAAAAGCAATAAAGGCAACTAACATCTACTCATAGACATGACACAGATGCGAATAGAAGATTTATAAATAGAGGAAAATAGAAATGACACAAAGTTCATTCCCTGAATACTTCCAATAGATGATTTAAGGAGAAGATTTAAAATTTCAAACAATTCAGAGCTCACGGTCTCTGTAATAATTGCATGCATAATCAAAGATAACAGGAGGAAACATTAGAAAATAACTACAATAGTTCACATACAATTCTGCAATCAAGGGATACATATATAAACACACAGATTTAAAATGCATTCCCTCTTTATTTCTAATGTAAAAGAAATGGTGCACAGACCATTATTCCCCTGTACAATGATCAGACAATCCAAATATATTCTTCCCTTTACAATGATAAAATCAGAAGAAAAAAATTCATAGCAGAAAAAGAAAAGAAGAATCCATAGCTCTTTCTTTTTATTACATATATATAGCCTCATTTTTTTAAGAGGCTTTCAGTTATCAATAATTGATTCTTGATAAAGGGAATAAAATTCACATTCTCGTGAAATTGTAGCTCTCAAACATATTTTAAAACATCTTAAAATGTTTTAAAATATTATACATAAATAAGTAAGAAAGTTTAATTTTTCTTGCAGCCACTTTTTACTCCCCGGATTAACCGGGCATCGTGGAGCTATGAAATTTGTGAGCAGTTATGATATTTAAAATTACAAATGGGTTTTTAACCATTTTTTAACAGCTCATCAAATCAGGGTACTTCCATTGTAAATTGACCCTGCCAACCATATTGCACGCACTGAGAAAATATTAAAATAATACATCATATGAGCTCATATAGTCATAAAATTAAATCTAGAAGCATTTGAGACCAAAATATTAAGTGGGCTAGCTTCGAATTTTGAAAATTCTCAACTTTGTTTTGGCTGCATTTTTGGGTTGGCGGATATATGTGCAGAATTGGACTGTCAGATTAAACCTTGAACCACGGGGTTCAATCAGAAGGTTCAAAATTATGGATTTCACCCACAGTATGCTTCATTAATCACTTTTCCTTTGCATTCTCCTGCGCATTGAACCTTTGAACTTTGAACCCGAACCTTGAACTTTAAACTTTGAACTTTGAACCCGAACCTTGAACTTTGAACTTTGAACTTTTTGAAAAGGTTCAATAGTTCAAGTTCAATGACAATTATAACAAAGACCTTTAACTCTTTTAAAAACAAGGTTGTGATACAACATACTCCGCTTGAACTTGAACCTTGAACTTAGATGAGGTTCAAGTGAGAGGTTTAGTTCAAGAAAAACTTCAACAAAACAAAAACCAAGACTTACACAAGCCCAAACTAAATAAAACACTCCTTATTTTTTCTTTTAATAACATGAGAACAAAATGCCTCAAGAAAATGAGGAGGGTAACACATATCACCCTCTTTTACCATAATATCATCTTCTTTCACTGAGTTACTTTCATGGGAGAGGAACATATTAAAAGAGAATAATCAACGCCATCATCCAATGGTTCATCCCAAATAGGGAGATCATCGAGAGAAGTGATAAAAATATCTTTCACTATGGTGTCCTCATGGGTAGGGACAATTTTGGTAGAGGTAATAGCATTGTTTATTAATTCTTCATCTTTAGAAGGAAGAGAATTAATAAAAGTGTTATTGAAATCATCCTCTTGCCTCAAAATGTCCTTAGTAGGATCGTTAGAAAGGGGGTGAAGTGTTATAACAAGATATAAGAAACTATTATGATTCAAAGACAAGTCGGCTGAAGTCCGACATGTCACCTTAAGATTGACGGCATGGAATGGGGTTCGCGGTAGTGCCCAAAAAAAAAATGGCAACATGAAAATATTTGAAAATGACCTTTTTTTATTTTTTTCTATTTTACAAAATGCAATGAAAGAAACTATGCAAGTAAAGAAAGTAAACTAAATGTCTAAACAATGAAGTAATTATGTAATTAACTAAGTGCAAGCATATGAACATATAAAACTCAAGAACACATAATGCATATAAAAATATTTTTGAGATTTTTTATGTTTTTTGATAGAAGAGAAACATGCAACAACAAGATCTAATTAGAAAATTCAAATGTAAGAAGGTCGGGTTGACCAAAATATGATGGATGAAAATGGGATTGGGTAGGCTAAGACCTAATCCCACTCTCATTCATACATTGGAATATGAAAGAGCCTAAGGAAGTGATTCACTTTGACTAACTCTTATGAAAGAGAGTCAAGGAATACTTTTAGGGTTTCTATTCCTTTGCTAATATGAAAGGGAATGTGCTAAATGTGGGAGGATACGAAACTGTGCTAATAGAATGAATGAAAGCAACTAGAACAACAGTAATAATAGACTGATAACTAAACCAACCTGAAACAACAAGTACAGATTTGAGGTTGGAATTATGATGTGTACTTGATACTAAAACCTAAGCCTAAATTGACAGGACCAGAGCACTGAGCGCTCTGGTCCCAAAGACTGTACTGAGCCAGAAAGTAGAAATTTGTAGATTGAAGTGATCTGAAGCTTGTCTACCAAAATTTGCACTTGACTGAGGAGGACCAAGGCATCGGGCACTCCAGTCCTAGAGGCTTGGGCCTAAATTATAGATCTGGATCCGTGATTGTTGATTGAGACTTCCCAAAAAATTGCAACTCTGATGGAAACTTGTACTTGTGCTTGCAATCTGAAAAATGGTGTGTTTGTGGCTATATAGGGTTTTGCCTTAGTCAAACCTCTTGTTTTGGTGATTTCCACCTCCACAAATAACCAATAAATTATTGAAAAGTGTGTGTACCCTAGAATCTCATGTGTTTGTAAGATCCTTATGAGCCAAAATGCAAAACTAGAATTCTACCCTATGTTTGGAGTAAAAACCCTAAATGAACATAATGTAAATGCTTCAAATCATAAATGCAATATAGATCTAAAGCAATAATATAAATCTGAAAATGAATGATGCATATATCTAAAAACTCATATAGAAATATGAAAATAACATGAAACTATACCAAACCCTAAGGGAAAGGTACAAGCCAATCAACAGTTGGTGATCTCCTTATTATTATTCAATATCTCCTAAGCTTCCATGGATGTTGAAAAATATTGATGAAGACTTGATGAATGATGAATATGTTGATTGAAGACTTCATATAAAACTTGCACTTTCACTTCATAAGAGGCTCCTTCAATTGTTTGATCGTTGGATCCTTCAAATGAGGAAAGAAAAGGTTATACAAATGAAACCCTACCTTTGATTTTGATCATAGGCTAACCTAGAATTGATGAAATTTTCCACAAAGCGAGATTTGAACAATATAATACCGTGAAATTAAGATCTCAAAATTTGGGGAGAAAAAGTTGGGACCGATGTGGTGTTCACTCCGGTCCGACTGACTTTTTTTTAAAAATTTAGGGAAGCAAAATATCATGATTAAAAAGTCAAATCCGGCTCGGTGGGTCAATCCAAGGTGTTTGGATGTGTGAAAATGTGTCTTGAAGGTCAGAATTAGGACTTTATTAGGATTAATTGAAATGAAATAAAAAGGGGCATCCTTAGAGTTAAGGGCTCAATTTTATAATATGTGAATTGACGAGAGAGGACTTTAGATTTTATTAAATTAATAATAAAATGCTTAAAAGAACCTTGAAAATGCAAAATGCAATGCAACACACTAAGGCATGTGCTAACCTAAGCATGGAATTGGACAACACTGATAATAAGGGCATACAAGTTATGGTGTTACACCTGATTATTGCATATTGAGTTTGGACCTTGCATTAGATGCTGCCAATTTATGGGTCATAGACCAACTCGGGGCCTATGATGATGGGAATGTGTTAAATCCTCTTTATGAAAAGGAGAATTTTTTATATCTCTATCCACAATGTTAATCCTCATTTGATTGAGCAAGAAAATATTGATTTAAGAGTTAAAGATGTATTACTTTGGACCAAGCAGTGGATCGGGAATCCTTATGATATGTTCTCAGTTCCCTTATTAGAAACTCCTTCTCAACAATAGGTACTTGCACCTCCTAAAGGAAAGAAAACTCTCGGTGCCTCCTCTTCCAAGAAGTGCTCTCCACCAAGGAACCTAACTGGTCATGCCAGACCATATGTGGGGAAACTCCCATCAAGTGTACATAAATAGATAAAATGAAAAGACACAGATCAAGTTGTTAGGTCCCAGAGACAACTGAGAGGGGGGGGGTGAATCAGTTGTCAACTAAATTCAAACCAAAAACAACTTAACCAACTTAATGCTTAATACTGGGAAACCAGTTAAGTATGTCGATAGACAGTTTTACCAGTTAGATGCTATACCAATAAAGATTAATGCATGAAACATAAACACAAAGTCATCCACAACACATAACACCAATATTTGTACGTGGAAACCCTGTAAGGGGAAAAACCACGGTGGGAAACCTTACCCACAATCAGATGATACTACTGCAGATAGTAAGTGTACATAAATGGGGTCTGCACATGTAGAAAGGCCAACAGCCCAGAGCTCACTACTCAATCACAAAATGAGAGTCACACTGACTACAGTTGGATGGTTAAATCCAATAAGAATGTACTGCACAAAATAGCATCTTCATATGCTGGATTCAATACCGGTGTAATGCTGATATGCTTTCACAAAAACCTAGCTTCACCTTCAAATGATGTCTTCGTGTATAGCTCTGCTTAATCTCGCATATACCTTCACACAATTCTTTTTGCATTCCACATTTGATCTTACAAATAAGATCTTACATTTATACCATAACCTAAGACCAATTTTAGTAGGTCAGCTCTACAAGATATTACAATAAAAACATTTTATAAACAATATAATATCCGATGCAATAACCGATTAAACATGTCGGCTTAATGCATTTACAACAATAATTAATCATCTCCATAGCGTGCCATGCTGATCTGGAAAAGATAATCCTGTCGGTGTAACCCTAGACCTATTTGCCGGTAAAAGCAAATATGCAAATATGAATATACCAATGAACAAAACTCCAGGACAAGATGTTCAAACGATGTCTTCGACATTACCAAGTATCTTCCATATAATTCCGAGTGCCGGTGATCATTATATCCTGTCGGTGAACCATATACCAGTAATTGTGCAATAGTTACTTGCTTGCCGGTGAATACTGCGGGATCTCCAAAGTGCTAGTGTTTTAGTAGGTGTTGACATCAATGACAAAACCATACCAAAATACTAACAATCTCCCCCTTTGGCATTGATGGCAACACAAGATGGAAAAACCATCAAAGTGCCAAAACAGAAATGCCAAATACCAAAAACCAACAATCTCTCCTAAACAACAATCTCTCCCCCTGGGAGCAACATGTGTTATCCAAAGTTTTTCAATACCAATCTCTCCTCAAAAGATAATGAGTTTTTCCATAGATATCTCTCCCCCTTTGACATCAAATGCCAAAGTTGCAATAATACCAAGTTCATATACAAAATACCAATCAATTCAATATACCAACTACTCCCCCTGAGAAGTAGCTTCCTCATCAAAGACCGGAATAAAAGATTTGTCTGTTAATTCTGTCGGTTGATGACAATCATCAACTGTCTAAGTCTCTACCGGTGGTGGTATGACTCCAAGCTGATCTCTGAGATATTCAAAAGTCTCCTTAGGCAAAGGTTTTGTGAAAATATCTGCAAGTTGTTCTTTAGTATTCACATAAACCAGTTTTATCTCCTTTTCTTCAACTTTTTCCCTTAGAAAATTCAATTTGATAGAAACATGTTTTGTTTTAGAATGTAATACTGGATTCTTAGATATATCAATTGCTGCAGTGTTATCACAATATATAGTAATAGGTTCCTTGAATTTTACCTTTATGTCTTTCAACATTTGCTTAAGCCATAGTACCTGTGTACAGTTAGTTGTTGCTGCAACATATTCTGATCCTGGTGTTGATAAAGATGTACAACTCTGTTTCTTACTCAACCAAGAAACTAATCTCTTTCCAAGAAAGAATGCTCTGTCGGTGGTGCTTTTTCTATCATCCACATCTCCTGCCCAATTTGCATCTGTGTATGCACATAATTCAAAATTTTCATCTCTAGGATACCATAATCCAAGATTTATAGTGCCTTGTAAGTACCGGAAAATCCTTTTTACTGTTGATTCATGATTTTCTCTAAGATTACTTTGAAATCTTGAAACAATACATACTGCATTCATAATATTAGGTGTGGTTTATGTCAAATACAGTAAACCTCCTATCATAGATTTGTATCTAGTTGGATGGTTAAATCCAATAAGAATGTACTGCACAAAATAGCATCTTCATATGCTGGATTCAGTATCGGTGTAATGTTGATATGCTTTCACAAAAACCTAGCTTCACCTTCAAATGATGTCTTTGTGTATAGCTCTGCTTAATCTCACATATACCTTCACACAATTATTTTTTGCATTCCACATTTGATCTTACAAATAAGATCTTACATTTATACCATAACCTAAGACCAATTTTAGTAGGTCGGCTCTACAAGATATTACAATAAAAACATTTTATAAACAATATAATATCCGATGCAATAATCGATTAAACATGTCGGCTTAATGTATTTACAACAATAATTAATCATCTCCATAGCGTGCCATGTTGATCTGGAAAAGATAATCCTGTCGATGTAACCCTAGACCTATTTGCCGGTAAAAGAAAATATGCAAATATGAATATACCAATGAACAAAACTCCAAGACAAGATGTCCAAACGATGTCTTCGACATTACTAAGTATCTTCCATATAATTTCAAGTGTCGATGATCATTATATCCTACCGGTGAACCATATACCAGTAACTATGCAATAGTTACTTGCTTGCTGGTGAATACTGCGGGATCTCCAAAGTGCTAGTGTTTTAGTAGGTGTTGACATCAATGAAAAAACCATACCAAAATACCAACACAAGTTGCACCCCCTCTTCTACTCCTCAATTTGGCAAGAGAAAAGAGAAGCCAAATACTCCCTCAAGACCTGACACTTCCTCGATTCATCAAAGGACTAGGTCTACTACAACAAGGGAGAAAGAAGAATCCAAAACCTTCTTTGTTGAAACCACAAAAGTGTTTAAAAGGTCGAGGAGGCATAAATGAGTTCCTCCTATTAATATCAAAAGGGACTGGTCTGAGGAAGAGGAAGAAGAAGACCTAGGCCCACAGTTAATCAGAAGAAAATGATTGAAGGTGGATCCCTCACAACACCAATCAGAAGGCCCTTCTTCCCACACTCCCAACATCTTACAGGCTTTTACACTTCAAGGAGAAGCTTCATTGCCTTCCTACACAGAGCCCTCCTCTCAAGACCCACATCATGATACAATCAATATATAAACTAACACAAAAGTGGAGCCTGAGAAGGAGAAAGATCCAAAGCAGCAACCTCATGAGGAAGATGAGGGAGATAAGTTGGATACTCAGGAACCAACCCTAGAAGTATACCCTAAGAATGTGGAGATCCCTTTGATACAACAAAAACAACAGGTACCCCATGTTGTCCCATCTAATACTGAAGTTTTTGATAAAGCTACTGAAGATATGTTGCTTTCAATGCTCAGGAAAGATTTAGGAGAAGTAAAAGAAGAAAATCAAGAAACACTCTCTCCCAATTCTCAGCAGCAAGTAGATCAGGCTCAATTACAAAGTGATAAGAGTGTTGCAATGAACCAAAACAAAGAAAACAACATAAGAATCAACACAAAAATGAATATATATTGAAGAGTTGGCTAAGAATGGTAAGGAAAAGCAACATGATAAGGGAGGAGGACAATTGTGTTAGGAGGAGAGCAATGATTTACAGGTAACAGATGCCAGCACTAGCTTCATCCCTCTCTAGGTTGCGCAGTCCATTGCTCATAGGAAAAGAACTTATAAGGAGATGACAAAAGCACATTTCTCCATATTGGAGAATACTTTTAAAACTTATGAAAGCAAGAAATGAGCTCTAAAGTTGGCTTTTGTATCAATAGATGAATTCAGGCATCAAAAGGCCCAAATTGCCATCCCACAAACTGACAAACTAGAGTCAAAAATGACCAAAGAAGACTCGCAGATTTAAGAAGTGGATCTAGGTCAGCAAAATAAAGAGGGTGAAAGGCATTCTCTGAGGCAAGTAGTAGATACCATTTTCCAAATGATGGACAAGAAGGAACAGACGAAAGAAGACTTAAAGGCACAAAATGTTGTTGAAAAAATATATCAGCCAACTATTGGGTCCAATTGATTCGACTATTCCATCTTCAAGTATCTAGGCCGCCCTCACCCAAGGTTTGTTTGGGGCTGGTGCAGTTAAAGATTCTTTTACTCTTGTAGCAATAAGTTGGAGGGCAGAGATAGAAAAGTTGGGAGCGGATGTAATTCACTAAGTTTTGACTAACTATGATCAGCTACAGACCCAAATAATTGATTTCAATGACCTCTTGCAAGGGAGTGGCAAAGAGGTGGTAAACATTCAGGATTCTATTCTTTTGTGGAAAGATTATATCCCAATGTTAAAGAAAATAAAGAAAATTGATTTAAAATTGTTGCATGAAAAGGCAATTTTGGAGGATATATGGTGGCGGAATGGACAAGGGCTAGTAAAATGGTGATAAAAGAATATACCAAAGCCCGAGATAAAGTCATTGAGCAAATAAATTTCATTCACTCTTTTTTATCCCATATTGAAGAATTTATTGAGGGCTTGCACATGACATCCCAAATGAGAAGTTGGATAAAGAAGTTGTCGTAATTGTAATTCAGCTCTTTAAAGAAAAAATGTAAAGAAATTGTTCTCTACAAGTGATCGAGGAAATGATGTGTACAAAGAAACACTTGGAGAAAATGTAGGTGGATCTTCCACAGTTAGTCGATGCAAATAACAAGCCCAGACCCTTCATCAAGAATCTGATAATAAATTTGAAATACACAAAGACCCTAGATGTAGAAGAATTGCAAGTAGTACTAGGAGTTTTGAACAACATTTTCCCGTTGACATTGGAATTCAGTTAACACAAAGCAAAGTTTCTAAAAATAGAAGTCAGAAGATGCAAATCTCAAGCTTCAGTTCTCAGGCAGAAAACTCCCAATTTTGTGGGGTCAAATTTTGAAGATAAAAGGATTTTCCCTCTTTGTTTCTCATCTCCAAGACATCTAGTTAACTCCCAGTTTTGTGGGGTCAAATTTTGAAGATAAAAGGATTTTCCCTCTTTGTTTCTCATGTCCAGGACATCTAGTTAACTCCCAGTTGAGCACATGGAACTAATAGGAGAACAACAAAACTATTTTTGGTGCATTC
Organism: Cryptomeria japonica; assembly: GCF_030272615.1. NCBI lineage: Eukaryota > Viridiplantae > Streptophyta > Pinopsida > Cupressales > Cupressaceae > Cryptomeria > Cryptomeria japonica. Next base: position 675,960,297 of record NC_081414.1, on the reverse strand, counting down.
ATGTGGGCAAAATATAACTAACTACTGGTAGTTTAAAATGGTGGATTCAACACTTATTTTGCACAAATTAAGTCACCCAAATTAGTTGTTTAACTTTTAGATAGAGTTTAGGAGAGTCAAGATATGGTTTGGGCTTATTATTCTTGAGTTTTTCAGTTAGTTTCTTTCAGTTTTCAGGTGGCAATTTCACCCAGAAACCCTAGTTTTGGGTTAAGTTATTTTCAATTCCAAACTCTATATAAACCCCTCTTTTGTTTGTCATAAAGGGTTGGATATTCTGCATAGATATTCATTAGATATTAATTTTTAGTGTGATATTTATGTCGAATATTTTGTGGAATGTGAATGAAGCTAGTTCATGTTATGATATTTTAGTTTATGTGTAATGATCCAAACAACTCATGTAGATGGAATTGTGATTCATTCAATAATTCACAAGCAATAGATAATTTAGTTGTAGTAGATCTTTTTGTGAAGTGTATTGATAATTTGGTCTTGCATATGTGCAATTAAGTTGGTTCTGCAATGTGATGGGTTCTGAAAATGATTTTGGTATTAGTTGTTCCTTGGATGATTACATTGTATATTTTTAAGTTGTGCGAATTTTATTTATTGGTATGTGGTTTATTTTTGTAATTCTACCTTCCATACTTTAAAATTTTTCACTTTTTAACATTGTTTGTTAGATCTTTATTTGTTTCCTTTGAAATTCACCATCTGAAAACTCAAATTCTTTTACGATTTCTTTACAATCTCCAGTAGCATAGGACAAGTAACATATATTGTAGTTTATAGAATTCTATTTCATATATATATATATATATATATATATATATATATATATATATATATATATATATATATATTCTCAAAAAAAACACAAAAAAAAATTATTGCATTCCTGAAAGAGGTCATCGTATACCCAGTGGTCAAACTAGTAGTCCCCCTTGTTACAACACATTCCTTCTTACTAATATACCCTGCACAACTAAGACCTAGCCTTCCAGAACATTGGGGCATACTTCAGGTGCTCTTCAAGAGAGGAGGTTTCAATGTGAATCTCTTGTCGTTGGTCGTGCTAACACCACCATCAACAACATTCAATGTGCATTTAATTTCACACCAAGAAAGACAAAACGTCGTCAATTAGAATAATTAAAGAAAAAATTAATTTCTAAAGGGCAAGAAAGAAACACATTTATATAGTTGTTATATATGTCATTTGCATGTTTGTATATGTTATACTTGATATGACATGTTATCATTTAGATCAAACTTTACTTTCTAGAGGGCAAGAAAGAATCAGATTCATATAGTTGTTATATACGCCATTTGCATGTTTGTATATGTTATATTTGATATCACTGTTATCATTAATCTAACCCACTAAGGTTTGACTTAAGACAACTTATTCACTTTTCAAATCAAAAAATTATTAGATAGGAGATGAGAAATTAGGGTTGTGCACCTGATTTGTTGGAGGTCTGCAAGACAACAAGCAAACATCAAATGCACCCATGAAATATTATATCAAAAAATCTAAATGAAGAAAACATGTTCATCAAATCAATTTGCTCAAAACCGTCTCATGGTCCTCTATCTGGAAGGATCTTCAAGATTCAAGGTGGCTCTCAGCTTGGAAGAGCACTTGATCTTTTAGATGTCAACCTAAAGAATGAGAGATGAAGAATGATCTAGGATCAAAATGGATGCAACTAAGATCCTAGTGATTAGATGAAAAACTATTGATATGATATGGATGAAGAACTATGATAAATGATATGCAAGATGGAGGTGTATTTCCAAATTGAAATATTAAGTGATGTAATTAAGCTAAGATGAAGATGAGATATGAGAATGCTATGGAATTGATATGAAATTAAGCTAAATGATAATCTAAAACATGATATAATCTAAACTATGATGCAATTAGGATGGCCTAGATGCTTGAGGATGAACAATTGGAGCTCCTTGATAACCTGGACAAAAAAATAACTATAATATGGATGCAAAAGATGATGGATCCCAAAAGATGAAGAAATGGGCTCTATCTATAGAGAAAATAGATAAATGGATGGCCAAGATTGAGCAATCTTAACAAGGCTAGGATTGCAAGTTATCAATCCATGAGGAAGATTCAATCCAATCCCAAGTTGACAAATGTCACCTTGAGATGGCTTGAGAGGGTGCTAAGCAAGAATTAGATGCTAAGTAAGCATTAGGGATAACCTCAAGGGATGACATCATTGGATAATGCTATTATCCAAGGGAGCATTCTATTGTCCAAGAGGTAAACTCTTGTGCAAAGTTGAGGGATGGCCAAAGGGACAACTATCATGGGCTAGGGTGATGTCTTGTAAGAGGCATTAAATGCTCTTTGAAGACTTTGGAGGTTAACATGTTGAATGTTAGATAACCTTACAAGTTTGGAAGACTCAACAAGTTAACTTGTTTGAAGAAGGTAAAGTCTTCAACACTTTTTGAAGAATTTCCCCAAATTTGGAGAAGTTACTCCCCCAAATTTAGGGATGTGACATGATTAGAGGAATTAGGCTAATTAATAAGGAATTAGAGGGGTTCTAGAAAAATATTAGCATGCTAATGGAAAATGTAGGAAAATGCAAGTGGAGGGAAATAGGCATTTTTAGATAAAATAAAAGATTTATTTTAGCCAAAAGGGGTGCAACTTGCATTTGTAGGATTTTGCAAGTGGGGGGACTATTCACAATAAATAATGATTTATTTAATCCAAAGGGATTTTAATCAAATGTAAATTCAATTAAAAGGGAAAAGAGGGTTTTAATTAAATAAGTAAGATTTATTCAATTAAATGGCTAAAGTGGAACTTAATCAAACCTTAGTTTAATTAATAGGTTAGGCTAGAAGAAAAGGATGTTAATCAAATCTTTAATTTGATTAATAGGCTGATTGGAAGAAAAGGGATATTAATCAAACCTTAGTCTAATTAATAGATGATTAAATGATGATTAAATGAATAAATTCATTTAATTAGTTGTGCAAGTTTTAGGTGTCTACATTTTGCCCCTCTTTGAAGCGACGTGTGACCACATGTTGATTCAAAGAAAAACGCTCATTATGTTGCCAAAATTCTTGATATGGTGTTGTCGCCAAAATTGTCGATATGATGCCCCAGATATGAAGAATTGATTCGATATGGAAAGTTGATATGAAGTTGGTGTTGATATGAGACTGATATGAAATTGATGTCGATATGCCCCCTCGAGAGATAAATTGAGAAAAAATATGATTTTCGAGGCAGTATCGCGATGCACAATGATTTTTTAAATTTTTGGACGATTTGAATTTTTTTTTATTTTTAATTTTTATTTATTTTTTTTTATTTTTTTTGGAATTTTTTAATTTTTTGATATTTATCTGCCGATAAATTTTATTAAAAAGAATAGTGAAAAATGTTGAAGAGATGATGTAGGCATAGCGCGTACATGCCCTACACGTCCACCAAGGCAACACAGTCGCCTATGTCAGCATGGGCTATACAAACCCTCAAGGGGCCCATTTCCACCTCATTTGTGCACTTGGCATTTGGAGAGTGGAGCTTGGAGAGGAGAGAAGAAATGGAGCCCCCTATCACAAACATCGATTTGAGCGAGTTCGACGCTATCAGTGACCAGCAAAGTACGGCCCACCAGTAAGTTTGAATTTCTAACCCTCTTTGTAAATTTTTAGCTTAGATTTTCATGTTTTTAGGCTAGATTTTTCAAATTTTTCGCTCGTACGAAAGGGGTTTTTCTATTTTTTTTAATTTTTGAATGTTTTAGCGCATTTGTCCTATTTCGAAGCACATTTGTCGTATGGCATAGCACATTTGATTTTTTACATAGCGCATTTGTCGATTTAATTAGTGCATTTGTTATGTTGTACAACACATTTGCCAAGTCGTACAACGCATTTGCTTTAGCACATTTGTCGACTGTTTTAGCGCATTTGTGACGGTGTTAAATTTTTATAAAAAAATTAAAATTGTTAACATGTGCAAATTAGATTTTTGGGTTCGTTATGATGTTTTGCACCTTTTCGATGTGTTGATATGGGTCGATTATGTCCGTTGAGATGCGCGATGTCAAAAAGCTGGTCTAGGATTGGTATGAGTCGTTGTTCGATATGAAGTGGGTTGATATGGTTCAAATTCGATATGAGTCACATTGGTATGGATCTTGATTGTCAATTGTCGATATGAGTCAAGTGTCGATATGGTTCAAAGGTCAATATGAGTCAAACTGATTGTCGATAGGGGTCAAATTGGTCGATATGGGTCAAAGTTTGATATGAGTCAAATTTGTCGATATGGGTCAAATTGGTCAATATGGGTCAAAGGTCGATATGAGTCAACTTGTCGATATGGGTCAAATTGGTCGATATGGGTCAAATTGATTGTCGATATGGGTCAAATTAGTCTATATGATTCAACTTGTCGATATGGGTCAATACTAGTCGATATGAGTCAACTTGTCGATATGGGTCAAACTAGTCGATATGGGTCAAAGATCGATATGAGTCAACTTGTCAATATGGGTCAAATTGGTCGATATGAGTCAACTTGTCGATATGGGTCAAACTAGCCGATATGGGTCAAACTTGTCAATATGGGTCAATACTTGATTGTCGATATGAGATTCTGATTTTGATAGATAGGTTAAGTTGAACCCACTTAGTTGTCAAGAGTGTTTGATTTGGAACTCTTTGTGTGATATTGTGACTGTCGTCACTTTGATAGGTGCCCCTTTTTTATTGAGTGTTGATGCTTGATTGCTTAGAATAGGTGGAACTGATATGGTGTTCATGTGTTGATATAGGCGGACCTAGGTGTTATCCAGCTTTGGGAGCGATACCCGAAGACACTCTCCTTGCGAGGTCGATTGACACATAATGATAGAGAGGTGCTCGAGGCGTGCAAATTGATACACCCGTTGTTCATGCCTTCCTACTAGAAGAATGGAGCACTTTTGATGGCCCTAGCTAAGTGATGGCATAGTGAGAATAACACCTTTCACTTGCCGACGGGAGAGATCACAATCACTCCTGAGTATGTCTATTGGATTCTCCAGGTTCCGATCACCGATGAGCTAGTACTATATGATGTGGAGGAGATTGGAGGGATCGATGCACTACGGGAGATTTTTGGTGATCCCCACATTGTTGGATATTCAGTGGGTTAGTAGGATATGGTGGACAGATATGCCCCACTTCCATCAGTTATAGCTAGATTGGTCGGTGGTTTCCTCCTTCCTGATAGGAGATTACATGGGTTGTCAGTTGAATGGGGTCGTGTGCTTTGGCGAATGGTACAAGAGAGGGCCTGTTATGCATGGAGGATATGTGTTTTGACCCACCTATATCATGAGATACACCAGATAATATATGGCAGGGATCAAGGGTCTATTCTAGCAGCAAGGTGCACATTTCTTTAGATTTGGGTGTGGGAGCATATGGCTATTACGCGCCCCATTGTTCAGAGATATTGACCAGTGAGGTACCCCTATCTTTACATGTAAATACAAGTAGCTTTTCAGCCTATGCTTGGGAAGCTAGAGTATTGGAGGCATGTTTTGGATGACATGGATGCAGTAGACTAGCGCTCATACTTGGATTGTGAGCCATAGCCTAAGGATGCCACAGAGGTTCCAGTTTTGTTACAAAGTAGATATTTGATTGGGTGGACGTTGTATGTGGTATAGAGATTCCTCTTGTCTCGAGTATATCGACAGTTTGGTTGGCCACAATCAATGCCACAGGGAACAACCTTGTACATGAGAGTGTACAAGGAGAGAGCAGAGTGGGGGCCATCATTAGATTACGCCACATCTCATGCAAAGTTACACTCTCTTCCCTTTTTTGTTTGGGATATGAAGTTGACAGTGACTGATGCGAGCATGCACTAGGATTATGCTCTATATTTGACTAGCCATCAGTTCCCTCGATTGACAGGGCCAGGAGAGTTTGTACCACCACTAGAGGAGGTTGATGATTATGATGAAAATGGTGGTGATAGAGGAGGACGAGGGGGCCGACAGGGCCGAGGGGGAGATCGAGGAGTAGGTTGAGGTAGAGGACAATTGGGCTGAGGTTGGGATGGTGATGGAGATAGGAGGGGAGGAGGATACAGTGGCCAGGGGGTGAGGGGTAGGGGTGGTGGTTGGAAACAGATGTTAGGTCAAGGAGGGCCTATACATCCAGAGGCCATGGCAGTAGTTGGAGGTGGGGATGAGGAGGAGAGCTCTGAGGGTGAGAGTTTGATGAGGAGATGGAGTCAGAGGAATTGGGTGGTGGGAGATTAGGATTGGGTGGCATGGCCTTTGATGAGAAGGAGGAGGAGGAGGATGTCAAGCCTTTGGTACGATGGAGGAGGATAGAGATGCCCTCATTGGCCATAGGATAGGTGAGCTCCTCACAGGTACTAGAAGCACAGGTCCTGCAGTTGCCACGGCTTCCCTTGGTTCGAATTACAGTGCCCTCACACCAGCAGTAGGCATAGATAGTAGGGTTACAGTACTTAGTGCAGTACCTTCAGAATGAGTTAGTATAGGCACAGGGACAGATCACGCGACTGCAGGCATAGGTGGCACAGTTGACAGCTGAGAGGGATACAGAGATAGAGCGGCGAGGTCACGTAGAGAAGATGGTACAAACATTATAGCAGGCATTCGCACAGGGTGTCACAGGGGATACCATTAGGAGTCTCATTGATCTGACAAAGCGGGCTGCATATTATAGGACTTTGTACTTTCAGGTTGTGCCCCCAAATCGACATGCCCCTAGCTATGCTGCCAGTTCTTAGCACGGGGGCTCCCAGAGACGAGGAGCCAGCGAGGGTGTGATGGGTCCTAGGAGAGATCCTCCTAGTGGTGGTGCCGGTGCAAGGGTCCGGCAGTCAGATTTAGGAGGCATCCACTCTTAGCCTCCTCCATAATGGTGATGTGTCCTTGATGTATTTTATTGATTATATACACAGATCATTGTATTTTTAATGATTCCCTCAAGATGTACATTGTTGTATTTTGATTGATTTGATATGACACAATGATCGATTGATAGATGTTGATGTCTCTTGATTCATGTACTTTATTATTGATGTGATATCCAATGACTTTGGACATTTATTATTTCACTGATGATTCATTTTGACTTATATCTTTGATTTTCCTTTGGATCAGCATGGGTCACACATGTGCATGACAATATGGTACTAGATATGCTTCTACATGTTATGGATGCATTTATTTGATGAGCTATATGATCTTTATGACTTCAGCGTTGATAATGCAGATGATTGCTTATGTGATGTGTGTGATGATGCTATGATCTATATGTTTTGAAGGTGATATGCTTAAGATGTTTCGATGATCATGCTTAACTATATGTTTCGCAGGTGATATGTGAACCAAGGGAAAACTAGGATGAAGATAAATGGTTAGTTTGAATAGAAATAAACATTAAACATTCAAATAAACTTAACCAAGACCATTATACCTACATAGTCCTCACTTGTTCCTCGGATTGAGCGTGATGAGGTTGGAATAGCGCCCTTCTCCAACCTTATTAGATTTTCTCTTTGATTAGATGTGATTGGCTCTCCAAATGTGCATAAGATGATGATAAATGGATGGATTGAGGATAGGATGGGTATGCAAGATGAGTGGCTAAGTGATGGTTGTAGGGAAATTTTACTATAGTTTGGGTGCTTGGATGATTGCTTGGGCTCAAATGGGCAGCATGAACTTACTTAATTTGGAGATGGAAAATGAAGGAGTGGGATCTCCAATTTATAGAAGAAGAGGAGAGTAAATGGAGGGCTAGGATGGATACAATATGGAGGGTCAAGATTGCATGGGAGCCCACACATGGATCAAGAGGAGTTGACAAGAAAAGTGTGGAGTTCAAGAGATATGCCATAAAGGCTTTTCTTGTCTCCACAATCCTCAAGGTTCATTGGGAAGGCTTCCCAATGCACCTAGGGAAGACAAAAGGAATAAAAATATTCCTTGGATGATGAGAAGGAGGAATTAAAAATTCTCCAAAAAGGGAGCATGGGGATTGGAGTAATAAAAAGGAATTAAAAATTCCTTGGATGAAGGGATACCTAGAGGAATGTGAGATATTTTAAAATCTCACATTCACCTAGGAAAAGAGAATTTAAGGAAAGTGGCTAAGTGAGGGGACAAGGAGTTGATTTTGTGGCCAATCGTGAGGATTAGCCACTAGCAACCCATTAGAAGAGAGATTAGAAGAGGGATTAGGTGAGATTAGAGAAAGTGGGATTCGTAGGAGGATTTGACTAGGAGAGAAAATGAGTGGAGACAATTAAAAATTAGAGGAATAATGGTAAGTGGGATTAAGAGGACTTCTAGAAGAATTAATTAGGCTAATGATGGATTAGGAAAAGGTGATTTGTAGGAATCAAAAGGGTTAATTAATTAATTAAATGGGGGATTTAGGAAGAATTAATTTAGATTGCCTTAGGAGAGGAAGGGAAAATTGATTTATTAAATAAATCAATTATTGGACTATAGTGACAATATTAATTAAATAAAATTTAATTAATGTTGAGAAGAATAAGGATCAACATAATTAAATAAATTAATCATGCGGGAGAGTTAAATTAATTAAAATAATTAATTTAAGTGTCTACAATATGCTTAAATGTGATGAATGTATGCCTTTTATTGTGTTGCTAAATGCAATGCATGAATGTACATGGATGAATATGTGAATGCGTCTAACATGTTTTTGTCCTTTTTGTATGCTTTTGATGATGTCGTTTTAACATGTAAAATGTTTTTGATATGATATGGTAATGTTCATGTATGTGAATGTACTTTGATAGGAGATGATAATGATGATGCATCTAATGCAATTTAATTAGGATATGATAATAATGTGAAATGTATCTTGAAAATGAGATGGAAAATGAAAAGGATAATGATAATGATATGAGATGCATCTTGAAAATGAGACGGAAAATGAAAATGATAATAACAATTATATGATATGTATCTGTAAAATAATAATGATAATGATATGAGATGTATCTGTAAAATGAAAATGATAATGATAATGATACGAGATGTATCTTGAAAATGATAATGATGTGAAAATGCAACTAATGCAATGCTTAATATGGTAATGCAACTAATGCACTCGTAAAATGATATGAAAATGTACATGTAACTAAATGTGATTGGAACATGATATGAAAATGATAATGATACTGCACCTAAGTGCAACCTTAACATGATATGAAAATGATAATGATAATGCAATCTAAATACAACCTTAACATGATATGAAAATCATAATACACATGAAGATACAACTAAATGCAGATTAAAATGACAATGATAATGCAGCTAATGCAAAGCTTAATATGCATTCCCATTCTCAATGTTGCCATCTCTTTTGATCAAATTGCCAATGCTTCCCTTTTTTTTTCATCATTGAGACTTGATTTGTTGAAATTTGATACAATAATCATGGTATAATTGAACCATAACGACCTGAGTATAACTTACATGGATTTTGATATTGCAAGACGACACAAGCATTGAGGTATAATTGAACCAAGATGACCTGAGTGTTGCTTGCATAAAAGAGACAAGAGTTAACCTTAGTCTAATACAAATCCGAAATTTCCTCAGTGATATGCTGCCTGATCACGTTGTAAGACAAATTTGCATATTAGAAGGCTTCGCTCCCAAACATCAGACAAAGAAAACATCACATTCCTTCCTTGCTTCTCTAGTCTTTGAGATATCCTTGAGTTTCTTAGGAGATATGATAAGCAAAAATTAACAAACATAAGTAATCATGTATGCTATATGAAGTGTATTCTTGTCAAATAAAACATCTTACAAATAGATCTTTTGTTCAGTTGAAATCAGTTCAAGTCCTTGATGTCTATCCTTGATGGTTGCGCTCTCATGTTGCTATGTTCACTATTGGTTGTTCTAATCCATGTTGTCTTACTACATGTTTGGTTTGGTATCTAAACCCACAAGGCGAAATGCCCCTAGCGAGGTCAGGATGTTTGCCCCTTACTACTGATACTACTTCGATATGGATATGTACACTGATCACCAAGCCATGGTGGGATATGATTTTGGATAACTGATTCATATAAACAAGGACAATGACTACACTAAGTATGTCTGGGATAACGTTGTGTGTATTAGTGTTTTGTGATGGCTATGGGCTTAGATTAGATGGAGCCAAAGATATGATACGAGTATTAATAGATAGAGGAGTTGTTCTATCATAAATAGCGCCTGTTGCCAGGTTTTCACCACTTGTTTTATTGCACTTTTTTTTTCATTTTTTTTTTTCTTGATTTTTTTTATTTTTTTATGCCACAAGGCGTCTACCAGGTTTTCACTCTAGTGATTATTTTTTGATAATTTTTTTTATTTATTTTTTTGGCTTGATCTGTGCATTGGACTATTCAAGTGTATAATTTCTTCAGATGGATATTTTTGGTTGGCTCATCAAGCACGTCGCCTTCTAAAGTTGATAACTAATATGCCCCCGATCCATAAGCTAATATGATGACAAAGGGTCCCAACCAGTTAGGTTCAAATTTCCCCTTCTTTTCCCAATCTTGTTGATTTCAAGGATTTTCTTTTAGGATTAGATCACCAATTTTGAATGCCCTTGGTATAACCTTGTGGTTGTAGCTTCGTCATATTCGTTTTTGATATGCCTTGAGATGATCAAATGCACATTTTCGGCATTCGTCTAGCATCTCTAGCTCTTGCAATTTGTTGACTCGATACTCTTCATCTGTAATGAGATCTTTCAATGATAGTCTGAGTGATGGAATTTCTACCTCAATAGGTAGGATAGCTTATGATCCATACACCAATGAGTATGGTGTAGCTCCTGTGGGTGTGCAGATACTTGTTCTGTATGCCCAAAGTGCAGGATTAAGCTGGACATGCCAATCTTTACCAGCATCATTCACCGGCTTCTTGAGGATCTTCAAGATTGTTTTGTTTGAGGCCTCTACTTGACCATTCCCTTGTGGATAATATGGTGTTGAAAAGTGATGTTGGATATGGAATCACTCACAAAGTTCTTGTACATCTTGATCCTTGAAAGGTCATCCATTATCTATGATAATAGAACTAGTAATGTCATACCGACAGATGAGGTAATTCAGGATAAAAGAGGATATTTGCTTGCCGATAATAGTAGTCAATGGGACTGCCTCAATCCACTTTGTGAAGTACTCAGTGGTTGTGATGATGAACTTGTGTCTATTTGATGAGGAAGGATGAATCTTTCCTACGAGGTCAAGTCCCCATTGGCAGAAAGGCCATGATGTGGTGAATGGTTGCAACTACTATGTTGTTGCATGTATAATATTGCCATGAATCTAGAATTTAGGGCATTTCCTAGCAAACTGATATGATTCTTTCTCCATTTTTGGCCAATAACATCCCATCATTAGAAGTTTCTTGGCAAGAGTAGGACCACTTGAATGTGTGCCACAAATACCTTCATGGGCTAGGGTGATGTCTTGTAAGAGGCATTAAATGCTCTTTGAAGACTTTGGAGGTTAACTTTTTGAAAGTTAGATAACTTTACAAGTTTGGAAGACTCAACAAGTTAACTTGTTGAAGAAGGTAAAGTCTTCAACACATTTTGAAGAATTTCTCCAAATCTAGAGAAGTGACTCCCCCAAATTTAGGGATGTGACATGACTAGAGGAATTAGGATAATTAATGAGGAATCAGAGGGGTTCTAGAAGAATATTAGCATGCTAATGGAAAATGTAGGAGAATGAAGTGGAGGGAAATATGCATTTTTAGATAAAAATAAAAGATTTATTTTAGCCAAAAGGGGTGCAACTTGCATTTGTAGGATTTTGCAAGTGGGGGGACTATTCACAATAAATAATGATTTATTTAAATGCAAAGGGATTTTAATCAAATGTAAATTCAATTAAAAGGGAAAAGGGGGTTTTAATTAAATAAATAAAATTTATTCAATTAAATGGCTAAAGGGGTACTTAATCAAACCTTAGTTTAATTAATAGGTTAGGCTAGAAAAAATGGATTTTAATCAAATCTTTAATTTGATTAATAGGCTGATTGGAAGAATAGGGATATTAATCACACCTTAATCTAATTAATAGATGAATAAATGATAATTAAATGAATAAAATTCATTTAATTAGTTGTGCAAGTTTTAGGTGTCTACAAGGGTCTCCACCATAGAAGGAAGAAACCACTAATTTATGATTGAGTCACCATCATATTAGGGAAAGATAGGAATTAGATAGATCTAAACCTAAGAGGTCCAAATGCTAATCAAATTATAGGAGTTTTGAATGCCTCTTCTTTCTCTTGAGTTGAATTGAATTGTTCAATTTACTGAAATTAGGGTAGATATGTTGGAATTGATGTAAAAAATGCATAAACACTAAGCTACAGTTGCTTGATGGATCCATGAACCTAGACCTGAGGATTGTAAGAGGATTTAGACATGTTCCTAAAAGGATCTCTTGATTTGTCAAGAGTGGTGTGACAATCACTTTGGTCCTCCCAACTTTTTGCATTCCAATGGGGGATCGATTCGTCTTTGTGAATAAAGTTTATCCTGAAGATCACGGCTCTGTACCTACTTCCTACACACTGAAAAGAGGGCAAATAGGTTGGGAATAGGCATTTTCCTAAGTCAAACCTTGATTTAGGAATTAAACTTGAATGAAATGTTGCAAATATTGAAATAAATAATGGAAAAGTATACCTCAGATCTACAATAACTGATAATGATGCTTTGCTTCTTGAATGTAATCACATATGTTGTATGAATGGCATGGACATGACAAAACCCTAATCACACACGCATGCTTGCATATGAATGTTGTAACTTGCTCCATAATGATTGAACGAAGAATATGCAACCTTGAAGACTTTTTAAAATTCTTGATGACGAACACTTCAATCCTTGAATGCTTTAGGCCGAATGCTTGGAATCTTAGGATTGAAATGAATTCATTAATGTCTTTATATATGAGGATCTAGGTCAATTTATCGATTAGGCCAACCTCCAACAGTCACATAGATCCACCAAATTCATTTTCCACTGGAGATATGGGTCTCATCCCCCTTGAAAATTGAGCCCCATTAAGAGGGACGAGGGCATGGGCCGCTCTAGTCTAGGAATAGGGCATTGGTGGCACCTTGGTCCTCCTCAATCAGGGACCAAAATTAGGGTCCAAGGAGGTAGACACAACCCCAAGGTATCATTTGGTAGGTGTATGAGGCATAAAAGTTGGACATAAGGCATTGAATGAACCCTAATAGGAGATGAGGGGGAAATGTGCTAAAGTGGGGGCACAAACATGAGGTATAAATTAGCCTGATGATACTTTACAACGCTAAGATTGTCTTCATTTCAAAATCCTATTTTTTATTTTTTAAGTGATGAAGGTGCAAATCACATTGTTCACAAAGTTATTTACCACTTTCATCACCTTGATGTCCTATTGCATAGCAATTATACATGAAATATGCATCCACAATAGAAGAGAGAGCATAGAAAAGATTTTTATATATCTTGATGGTGTTGGCATAACCGGTTCATTAGTTAGTATTGTCATTGATGACCAATACTTACTGATGAATAAGGCCAAGCTCATAGGAAAGGAGGTGTGGTAAACCTCAATGGTTTACTCATGAATGCAAATAGTATGGAGGATTCAATGCTTCCCTAATATGCATCATTGACACACTTAAGAAGTGTGTTAGTTGAAGACTAATCGGTTGAAGGATAAAATGAGTAGCTGACCTGTTAGTCAAGAATCTCATAGGTGTTGAGATTAGTTTCTTAAACAAGCAGTTGAAATGATGATGCAGTCACAAGAGATTACTCAAATTGTAGTTTAATAGTCTTATGCACGACCGGAACACTCTGGACAGACAGGTGATAAGTCTGGTTGATGATTAGTGACCGGTGGCAAAATATGAAGAGTTACACCGGTGAACCGGCAATACAGGTTGAAGAATTCTATCCACCGAGAATCTTGGAGCAGTGACTAATAAGCTAGATGCGATGATCAAAGGTGAGTCAGTCATGGTGAGATATCATCAAAACAAGCTGCTAGTGAAGTCTACAGCAGTTAACAACCAATTAAGGTGAGATTTGTACGGATTTTCCGGTTCGCATTAGAAAGGTAGAACACGACCCAGAAGTTGGTAGAATTATGAGTTGTGGTGGCAGATAAGGATGAGTTGTTGGCGAGATTGATGGAGAGCGCATAGAGAAAGTGCAAGAAGATTTGATTTTCAAATCTACCGAGTGTTAGGTGTATACTCATTTAGGAATCAGCACGTATTTGTCAGCAAAACATGGTATAAAATTTTTTGGCGAAAAACCAAAAAGTTTGATCGTAAAAATTGCTAAGTGCAATTTTGAAGAGAGGCTATCCAACAAGGTGAGAAGAGTGCAGAACTGATAAGTGAATAGCAGAGTGGTGAAGAGAGTGTGCAGAGCTCGAATAGTGTGAAGAGTAGAGAAAGAATGCAGAGCACCAATAGAGTGCAGAGCAAGTGAAATGCAGAGCACCAGTAGAGTGCAGAGCAAGTGAAATGCAGAGCACTAGTAGAGTGCAGAGAAAGTGTAACCGGTGGTCAAAACAAAGAGCTTCAATTGGATCTGATTAAGCTAAGAGTAGCTATTATAGCATATCATTCTCTCTATTGTTTTCTAATAACTACAACAACAAAATCCCTTAACTGGGTGGACTTAACAAGTCACTTTATAAAATCCCTTAACCGGGTGACATCTTAATTGATGATCCTAAGTCCTTTAACAAGGCTACCTCTAATAGGGTAAAGGTTTTAACAGGCTCTAAATAAAATCCCTGAACTGGGTGGCACCTAACAATGTCTTTGTAATCTCCTAACATGGATGGATCCTCACCAAGCGTACTCCAGAAGAGTGCAGATTTTATGAGTTTCTACTCACACCGTGGTTTTCTCCCATTTGGGTTTCCACGTGATAAATCTTGGTAGTTATGTGTGTTTGATTTTATGTGTGCATGTTTCTTATTAATGTTGCTTATACTGATAAGTGTTTAGTTTGAATAGAAACTTTGATTAAGGTTAAATCTGGTAAAAACTGGTATATTGTTGATTCGCCCCTCCCCTCTCAGTACTGGTTGGGACTAACAAGAAGACATCATTTTATGTCCATGTAGATACATTCACATAAAGTATGATGTGAAAGACAATTTCTATCCTTCAAAACCCTTGCATTCGAGTTATCTAAATGTTGTTTGCTCTTGAAACTCCTACCAAATGGTTTTCTACTACCAAGAGAATGAATACTTCATACAATTTCCAAATGAGAGGTGGCATTTGAAAATCCAAGTTCCTTATTACAAGATAAGCCAAAAGTAATAAACATGGTTTATTTATTTTAAATACACATTGTAACTAAAAATATAAAAGAGTCTATACCATTGTTTATGCACACTTTCAATTATAGAGGATAAAGCACCACATATAGATTATGTTTATAGACTTTAAATATAAGGACTTCAAGAATGAAAAGTAAAAGTAAAGATGAGTCTTTTGTAACTAGGTCCAGAATTCTACCATGAACATGAGTGCTACATGTAGACTGCAACATAGTGCATTGTCATCTTGTGTGGACAAAAAAATGGGAGCTTCACAAAAATTCTAAACTTCCCTTGCATAGATCCTAATAAAATAGAAGTGCAAGGAATTAAAAAATTAAATACACACAAAGTAACAATTGAAAGAAATAGTTGAATAGAAGGAAAGTACTCACCAAATATTTTGAACTTGTAAGAGACTCCATGGTGCAGGAGCACCTAGTTTTGAGTGCATTTTTTTTCATTTTGGTGTGTTAGTCCATAGTTTGGTTTTGGATGGTGAATAAGGGACTCATCATAGGTCCTCATGTGTTTGTGCTATGCATTGGTAGGATGGATGTCAATAGGATCATACATTTGCTCAATTTTGGCTTATAAGCCCTTGTAAGCCTAAAATGGCATAATCATGCATTTTAGTGTAAAAATTATTGAAAAGCCTTATTTGGAATTGATACATGTCTTGTTAGTGGTTTTTAGTCATCCTAGGTGGTTTAGAAGGAGAAACAAAGCATGAAATGCAAAAATGCACTTTTTGGCAAAAGTTGTCAAAGTTGCTTGACAACATTTTGCAACGTTGAGCAACTTTTTGCAAATTTGAGAAAAGGGTTGGTTAAGAAACCAATGGAGAGTTAGTTAGGCCTAAAATATTATATAAATTCCCTGAGTATGAATGTAAAGAGGTTGGTGAACTCCTGGAGCAGATCTTAATACATTTTCAAAACCATTTTCTAAGTTTTTGCCTTGTGTTTTCTCTAAATTGGAGCAGCAGTCTGTACTTCATGGATTGATTGCATTGTTGTTCTTTGATAATTGTTTTGTACATGTTCTTGTATTTCCTAGGAATCATCTAAGTTAGTCTTTGTTGCAGGTTTGAATTGAGTTCTTGATTTTGATAGCTCTCGGCCTGAGCAAGGGGTTTGAGAGGCCCAAACATGGTTCCATCTTGAAGTCCTTTAAGTTATTCTCAATAACCCTTGGGAATCGATCCATGGAACCTTTGTACAGTTTAAATAGTCTTTGTTTTGATTTTGAGGTCATTGAAAGTCCATTGGATATCATTTCCTAGGCGAGCTCACTCATAGCCTGGTTAGGAAGTGATTGAAACAATGCAAGTGCTTGCAAGGATGAGCAGGTTTGGAGTTGCCAAGTGTTTTTCATGAGCAAGGGGGTGTGGTAGAGCCTAAGTGAGATTTTGGAGGTGTGGCAGATTAGGGAAGACACTAAACCCTTGAAAGAAGACCAAAAAGACCCTAAAACCCCTTAAAACAAGTTATTTTCGAGTTTCGTACCTGTACGGTCAGACTGAGGTTTCTCACTTCATGAATCTTGAATTTATTCCAAAAGGGTACTCAGATCAAAAATAAGTTTGTCTGGGTCTTTTGGGAAAATTTTGAATAAATCCACAAAAATCGGTTAGGTAGGGCTAATTGGGGCTCTAGGCCTACTAGGCCTAGAAAATAGGAAAAGGAAAGAGCAATGGAGAAATGGATAAAACCCAAACACAAAACCAATTGATTGGCCTTGCAAAACCTTATGGACACCTGCTATAACCCCTACAAGCATATGTTAGGTGTTTGATGGTGTAAGGTTGGATTTACCCTTGTGAATCTCAACCATGCCTGAGCAACCAGTGAGCACATACTGATTGGGAGCACTCCTAGAGAGTTAGCATGTTTAGTTTGGCTGATAGATCAGAGAATAATGAAGGGATCCCACTAAGACATCACTTGACTACCTTTTGAAAAAGGATTGACTCTCTTTGAGTAACCCCTCCCTATCACTTCACACACAAAATCAGAGAGAGAAAATGGGGTGTATATTTAAGGGATTGCCTAATTCAAACCCTCATTTTGGTATTTCTACCTCTACAAATAGCCAAGACAAATAAAAATATCATAGATATGAAATGGAAGAGAGTAAATGAAGAAGCTTCTGAAAAAATAAACTATACACTATTAAAATATTGAAATGATGATATCAAATCCCAACACCAACCACTAATCAAAACTCTCCAAAAGATTATCACCATCTCTCAAAGGTGATTCCTCAAATGTTGTAGGATTGTTCTATTCCAAGGCTATATAAAAAGGGTACATGGAAGAGCTCAAGATAGCTACAATATTCAATATTTCTTTGTCCAAAGCTTCAAGTTGTAAAGTAGTATCATGTGAGAGATGAAATGAGAAAATTGTTGTTGTATGTGATTGAATGGATGAATAGTTACCTTATTTTCAAGATGGGGAGTTTTAGCGCAAGATAGAAGGTTCAAGTTTATTTGTGAGACTTGACCTAATAGATAGGGGCATTACTTAGGCATAGTCCATGTTCTTGCATTTTTGTGGGATGTTATCATGTCACACAAATGTTTGTGCATGGCTTATATGTGTGGGAAAATCATACCCACAAACTAAGTAATATTCTAATTACACTAAGAATTAGATATTTGAATAAAATCACAACATAATTATAAAATATCTTTCCTTAGTCTAAAAGCAGGTTTTATGTAGTGTGAAATTGCAGGGGTATGTAGTTTATGACATTACAAGAGTATTTCAAGGTATGTGGTTAATCCACATCATCCAATATTTTCTAGACTTGGGGTGTACAATAGACCCCCTCATAATTTGGGGGCCCCGCGCTATTCATATCACCACCTATTATCTCTAAGTTCTTATCACTTCTTCTCACAATCTTCCACAAACCCTTCAAATTTTCTTCATGATTAAGGTTGAGCTATGAAATTGCAAAAAACCATGGAATACACTAGAAGACATCAATGATTAGACATTAAGTTTCTCCTCATTTGATAATAATTTCTCCAAATATGTGAACTATCTCTTATGAGATAATCATTAACTTGAATGGACTTCATTGGTGTGGGAACAAATGCCAAATCTTCATGTATTTGAAATTTACTCCTAAGCCTACAGGGGAATCAACTAATCTACTACCCTCGCGAAACACATGGTAGAAAATGAATCTCTCAAAGCCAACAGCATTTCAAAGGGAGCCATTTATAAAATGGTCTATAGTCCAACTAGGAATTTGGTTTCCCCACAAACATTGAAACATGTTTAAGGAGTCTCCTTTCATAATGAGTTTGTTAAACCCTTTGGATTGTGCAATCTTCATAACATTAAAAGTAGTTATTGACTTAGCATAGTGGCTAGTTTGAATATTAAAATGAATAGAAAATTCTAGTACGAACTTACCTTTATCATCTCTCAAGACACCTACACTTGGGTTACCCTTGGATGCTCATAAAAAATAATATGTATCCACCACACGAGATGTGTGTTCCAAACCACTCCATCTCTTGATGTTTTAGAGTTATTGAGAAAAGCAAATATATCAAAGTTTAAGTTTCAACTCTAAGAAATTTCGAGATTAAAGTAGGAAACTTCAATACTAGAACCCTTTGAAATCTCATCCATAATTCTCATGCAAAGTTTGTATCAATTTTAGATATATATTTAAAATCCTCCTCCCCTCGTCTCTTCTTCTCATTTTCATATAGAGTTAAACCAAATTATATTGTGTGTTTATTTTTTTTCACGATGTAGGTACACCTCATCATATAACTTTTCATTATTTTGTATGCTTTGATGGAGTTCTCATGCCAAGGAGAATACAAGAAGATTTATTGTGTATTTTTTCTAAAGTAATATCCTTTACAATTGGTATATTTACTTTTCATGTTGACTAAGAATGTTCATATTAGATATGCACATGCATAAAGGTGGGTGAAAATACATCAATATAATATCTTAAATGCAATAATTTATTAAAAAGTGATTCATTCTTAGCTTAATTCCTATCTATACTTGTTTCATCTCTGTGAGCTCAGATTGTGATACCTACATGAGAGAGGCAAACAACACAAACACACCAATGGGACATTATGTTAGAGATCAAAATCATTAGAATAACAAATGAAGTAAAGATCTTAAGCACATCTCATTGTTCTCTATCTCCAAGAATCCTTCAAATCAAGGTGGCTCTCAGCTTGGAAGAGCACTTGACCTATAGGATGACAACCAAAAGAACGAGGGATATATGATGATTTTAAGATCAAAATGGAAATGAACTAAGATCTTAGTGATCATTTAGATATGAAACTAGATGATGATATGATACAAGATATTGATATGAAGCTAACTAGCATGAAAATGATGATATTAAACTAGCATATAAAATGAAGCTAACATGATATTGCTAAATGATATGCAAAACTAAATGATCTAATTACTATTATTAACGATATTTTAACAATGCTTGATGAAATGAGACTATAAGTTTGATGCACAAAGACTTGGATATCTTAAAAATGAAGAATGAGAGCTCTATTTATAGGGAAAATAGGCCAATGAAGGGTTGAGATTGAATAATCTCAACAAGGGCTAGGATTGAAAGTTACTCAATCCATGTTTAGAATTTTCAATAATATAATGGTGATAATTTTCAACAAGAGGTTGCTTGAGAGGAGATGTAAGAGACATTAAATGCTTGAGAAGACATGGAGGTTACCTTAGGAGGTAAGGGTTAAGGTTAGGTTAGTGGATAACCAATGGATAAAGCCTTTATCCAAGGGGTAAACTCTTGTGCAAGGGTTAATAGGATAACTAGGGTCAAAGCCATAAGTGCTTGATGAGACCCTTGGGTTAGATGAGGGTTAAGTTAGAGAGAAAGTCTCTAACCATGTGGGAAGGGTTGAGTTAACCATTAATGGTTAACTTGTTGAGGACATAAAGCCTTTAATGCATTTCAAAGACTTTGAGACATTTTTGAGAAGTGACTTCTCTTAAGGAATGTGCAAATGTTTAAGAGGTGGATTAGGCTAATTAAAAGGGGTTAGAAGAATCTAGAAGGCTCTAGAAGAGGTTTAGGAGGCAAGTGGGAGATGTAGGATTTTTCAAGTGGGTGGGGAAAAAGAATTTAATTAAAATAAAAATTTATTTTAATTTTGGTTGCAACTTGCATTTGTAGAATTTAAATAAATATTGATTTATTTAAATGTGATTTTTAATGTTGCAAGTTGGTGGTTTTAATTAAATGTAAATTTAATTAAAAATGGCTAGAAGGGGAATTTTAATTAAATGTAAATTTAATTAAATGGCTATGAGGGAGATTTTAATTAAATGTAAATTTAATTAAATGGCTAGGATAGAAGAAGGGAAATATTAATCAAATCTTTAATTTGATTAATAGGCTAATTTAGAGAAATAGGGATATTAATTAAATCTTAATTTATTTAATTGGAAGAAATAGGGATAATTAAATGAATAAAATTCACTTAATTTGTTGTGCAACTTTTAGGTGTCTACAATCTCTATTTGCACAAATTTGCATACATTCACTTTCTATCTATTTTGATTCATTCTTGTGATTGGCTCAACTCATAGCCCAATTTATATATATATTTGTTTTATCTTTATTTATATCATTTTCCATAAATTCACTATCTATCTATTTTGATTTCACTCCTTACATAGAGATTAACACTTTATTACCAGAGTTGATTTCCACATCACCTAGGATTGACTTGGTTCAAGCTCGAGGCATGTAGGAATGATCCCAAAATGTAAATGCTCAAATTCAAAGTTCAACTTTCCTGCCCCCTTCTAATAGTCATTATGAGTTGATTCACACACATTTTATGTTTCATGTTGCTATTTCATCGTACTTAAATACATTCAACGTGGATTTAATTTCACACAATGAAAGACAAAAGGGAATCAATGAGAATAATTAGAGCAAACTTTTATTTCTAAAGGGAAAGAAAGAATCAAATTTATATAGTTGTTATATGCACCATTTGCATGTTTGTATGTGTTATATTTGATATCGCTTATTATCATTCAGATGCAAACTTTGATTTCTAAAGGGCAAGAAAGAATCAAATTCATATAGTCGTTGTATACACCATTCACATATTTATATATGTTATAATTGATATCACTTGTTATCATTAATCTAACCCACTGAGGTTTGAATTAAGACAACTCATTCACTTTTTGAATCAACAAATTCTTCGATAGTATCTCTAGACATTATCCTAAGAAGATGAAAATAAATATTTCTTCTAACATATATTCTACTATATCATTCTCATGTAACACAAATCAATATCATACAAGGGATGCAAAGCATCATGTTCTTGCCATTAGCGAAGTTAGTCTAGAGTAAATAAAATTTGAGTTGAAGATAGAGGAGGAGAGGAAGACAAAGAGAAATAGATAGAGAGAAGTAGAGGGAGATATATAGATAAGGAGATACACAGATAGAGAGAAAGAGGTAGAGGGAGATAGATAGAAAGAGATAAAGAGATAGATAAGTATATAGGGAGAGGTAGAGAGGAAGAGATAGATAGATATATATATATATATAGAGAGAGAGAGAGAGAGAGAGAGGGAGAAACAGAGGTATATGTGGTACTAGGATAGTGGATAGAGAGATATGGATATAAGAAGATAGAGAGAGGGGGGGACCTATAATAATAGAGATAGGTAGAGAGAGAAGAATGGGAGAGGTGAGAATTTAGTGTTATCAAATTTTAATTTAAAGTATTGAAACTATATTGAAATTCCTTTTTAATATTTGAAAAACGCAATGCGTCAAGTTCTTGTCAATAATGTGATTAGTATATAGTAGATAAAAGAAGAGATGAAGAAAGGGGGGTAAGAGGGAATATTTAGATGGAGAAATAGCGAGTGATAGAGGGATAGACAAAAATAGAGCAATAGAGATAAAGAGATAGTCAGATAGAGAGGAAGAGGTAGAGGGAGATATAAAGATAGAGATAGATAGAGATATATAGGGAGAAACATGTAGAGTGTGTATGTGTGTGTTTGAGAGATAGAAAATATAGAAAATATAGGAAATGTGTGTGTGTGTGTGTGTGTGTGTGTGTGTGTGTGTGTGTGTGTGTGTGTGTGTGTGTGTGTGAGAGAGAGAGAGAGAGAGAGATGAATATTACTAAGAAATTTTTTGTTTGTGTTGACAAAAATATTTGTATAGATTGCATAAATTAATTCAACTTATTAAAAATTTAAAACTCATCATCTCCATCACTAAATGTTGGAGTAATTCTTATGGATGGTATTTGACAAATAATTAGTTAACAATAAATATTTTTGTTTGTATAGAATATGAAAATATTTTTAGAGATTGTATAAATTAATTTAATTTATGAAAAATTTAAAATTCATTGTCATCACTAAATGTCGGAATAATCATTATGAATTCTATTTGACAAATAATAAATTAACAATGAAGATATCTGTTAGAGTAAAGGTATTAGTTTACTCAATTAATTAAATCATATTGATTTAATAATTAAGTCACCTTTTCTCTATTTCACTTAAGCTAATTTTCAGAAGCTAAACTTAGGAATATTAATAATTAATTTATTATTAATTATTAATTGATTTTAGGGTTTTCCTTTTTAGGTTTGATCTCCTTTTATAAGAATTGATCCCTTTGTAATCCTTAACCAATCTGATTATTATTATTGCATGTTCTTGCTCTGGGTTTTCAAATCAATCTTTGTGTTTTGTGAATCTTCCATTGTTGTGACAGGTTATTTGCATTCAAGTGTTCACTGGGTTCTGTGAGGTTGTATTCTACAACTTTAACATGGTATCAGAGCTCTTCATGACCATCCATGGACTTTTTCCAGATTTTACTCCATGTACATTTTATTCAGTTTTTTATGTTTTCACACTCTGGTGAATTACTTGGACATATGACATCGTGGAAACTTCTCGTTTGCGTGGGATGACTCATTTTTTGTTGTTCTTCATGTATTTCCAGTCTTATGTCTTTTTTGACATTATGAGCTTTCATTATAAGCACTTATGATTTTGTAAACGCATTGAAATAAAGTGCCTCTGTATTGCACATGTATTATGGGATCTTGCACATTAGTTTTGTGCCTTATTGTACTCACACTATGTTATAAAGTGTCATGGGGGTTTGATGTTTGCCTTTGTTTGCCTTCATATCTTTCTCGTGCGTGTGTGCCTTGGTTTGCACACCCTTTGTATTTGCTTGTACTTCCATGTCTGCATGATCAAATGTTCTTGGTTCTTCTTCATGCACTACATTATGGCTTTCAGATTCAGTGTACTTGTCATATCTCTCCCTTGTCAGCATTATGGGGGGGTTTCTACTGTTGGTGCTAATGCTTCCTTGGTTTCGCATTGGAGTGAGCTATGTATTCAGTATTTGTTCCTATGTACTAAGCGGATGCAGCGGGTGGTTACCCATGTATTTTGGTGAGATGGAATACTTACCATATGGACACTCTTGCATTCCTATTTATGGAGACGACCTTCCATTTTTCATTTGATCGGTTCTTCAGACAGTTGGTAGTCGTGCCATTTGTATCTTCAGATTCCAGATGTTTTGCCTATGTTTTCCATTTGATTCAGATTCAAGTAGTGTCATTGAGGGGACTCATGCAGATTCATGTCTTCTTGATCCTGATCATCTTTTGTTTCAGAGGAGGTTCTTATTTCAGCATCATAGCAGTCATTCGATGACAGTGTTTGTAGGTTCTTCATGCTTCAGTGATTCTTCTTCTCTTCTTTTGTTCCTATCTTTTGGAACATTCTTGTTTGGAGGCTTCTTAGTCCTTCACTTGATCTTCCATCTCATTTTGGAGAGGAGTTTTGTTCCCACGGGGTTTTCTCCTTTTTCTCCATTTTATAGAGATTTCATTGTACTTGGATATCTCATCAACCCTTGTTGTTGGGACCTATTTTTTTTGGCTTTCATGCATCTAGTCCTTAGTTGTTTTTTAGCTTCTCCCTATCTTCATCTTAAGAGGGGTGTTAGAGTAAAGGTATTAGTTTACTTAATTAATTAAATCATATTGATTTAATAATTAGGTCACCTTTTCTCTATTTCATTTAAGCTAAACTTAGGAATATTAATAATTAATTTATTATTAATTATTAATTTCTTTTAGGGTTTTCCTTTTTAGGTTTGATCTCCATTTATAAGTATTGGTCCCTTTGTAATCTTTAACCAATCTGATTATTATCATTGCATGTTCTTGCTCTGGGTTTTCAAAGCAATCTTTGTGTTTTGTGAATCTTCCATTGATGTGACGGGTTATTTGCATACAGGTGTTCCCTAGGTTCTGTGAGGTTGTATTCTACAACTTTAACAATACCTATAGAATAAAATTTATATTAATTTATAATAATATATCTAAGAAAAAAAATCGGTATTAAACAATGTTAAAATTATAATAAGAAAAAGTTATGAAAATTACTAAGAAATTGATGTATTAATGTAGAATAAAAACAAGCATTAACATACAAAATTTATGTAAAGGTTAAACTAGCAATTGCACCTTGGCGTGCAATGGGTACGCCGAAAAGGTATGGAAGTTAAATTATGGAATTTTTTGGTCTATTTTTTGCATACATTTATGCAGTGCATGATGTCAATTGACAAAACATTTAGAAAATAACTTTTTTTTGTGCAGCAAAGATCTCAATAGAGAAGGGATAGCTTCAAATCAATTGTCTCTAATTATAGGGATCCAACATAATTGAAACAAAATCTATAAATGAGAAAGATAATAAGTTTCCATTACCAATAGGTTCATGTTATCTTTATAATGGGGAGAGAGGGAGAAAGAGGGGGAGATATTGGGATAGAAAAAGGGAGAAATATAGGGTAGAAGAGAGAGAGAGAGAGAGAGAGAGAGAGAGAGAGAGAGAGAGAGAGAGAGAGAGAGAGAGAGAGAGAGAGAGAGAGAGAGAGAGAGAGAGAGAGATGGATAAAGAGACCTGGATATGGAGAGAAGGAGAGGAAGTGTTAAAGAGATAGAGTAGAGATAAATAGACAGATAGATATGGAAGAAATATATAGAGAGAGAGGGGGGGAGAGGATGAGAGAGAGAGAAATAGAAAGATAAGGATAGAGATAGGGAGACATATGGGCCCGTAGAGAAAGTAATAATGAGATCAAAATAAATTGAGAGATGAAAGAAGAAATAGGAGAGATAGAGACAGAGAGGTAAGGAGAGATATAGAGGTCTAGGAAGAGGGAGATGGAGATAAATTGATGGATAGTGAGATGGAGACATGTCTAGAGATAGAGGGGGAAAGGAAGACAGATGTAGAGATGATAAAGAGATGAAGAGGTATATAAAGAGAGGAAGAGGAGGATAGAGAAGGAGAGATATAGAGGAAGAAGTATATGGAGAGATAGAAAGAGAGGTATAGATGTTGAGATAGTGTGATATAAGAGATAGAGATATAACGTGATATAGGAGGAGAGGGGAAGATAGATAGAGAGACAGAAAACAAACAAAAGTAGAGATAGACCAATAGAGAAGGAGATGGAAGGGTAGATGGGAGGAGTGGTTCATGCTATTAGAGCTTAATAAACACTTTCATATTAGAAAGGAAAGAGTTGATCAAAAGGACCATAGTATTTATTATTCAGATCGATTATCATTAAAGTTATTCTTATCTCATCCCATTATTTCCTCACATTAATGATGTTAGTGTGAACAAATGTAGATGAAGCATTAAGAAATGTTCTCTTGTTTCAATATCATATACATACATAAAGATTAGATACATAAATTGTACATGACATGTAAAATATTTTTATTTTTAATTTCATTTATCTCATGTCAAAATAATTTTAAAAAGTAATAATTTCCAAAAGCTCCACTTTCAAGATTTTAAGTTTTAAACACTTCCATTCGTACATTATTATTAGTCGTTCATTTGACAGGAGACTAATGCTCTTACTCTAGTATTTGTATTGATCTTGCCTAGAAAATGGTGTGGCCAAAAAAATTCTCGAATGTGCCAATTCAAAAAATTTAAAAATATTTCCCAATGTTTGGATTTAAAAATTTATTTTCGTTAAGTCTATTGGCTCATGCTTTTGGATTGGACGTTATGAATTTTGCAATAGTTTTCATGAGTTTTTCTTTATTTCCAAGTGGCATTGGTAAAAAAATTTGTGTGCCTTGTCTATGCTTCCACATTTTGCATACATGCAAGGACAAATGGCTTTCGGCCTCCTCTTAAACTTGCCTTTCTATCTGCCACCCTTTCTTCAGTTGCTAAGGATTGGAACATGCAGTATAAGAGAGAATGGGCAATGGCTCATTCCTGCGGGTTTCCATGGATTGATTAAAAGGCACATACTGTTGGAAGTGACCACTACTTGAAATTTGTTGTTTATTTGTCCCCTATGCAACTTCCAATTCATTTTGGTTCAATATTTTTGCAAAGAAACATTTTTGGTTTGTTGGTTTCTTCTGAACAGGGCAGACTTTGCCCATGGGGTTTTAGTCCACATTTTATTTTGTGTAAATTGTTCTCTTCCTGTCTTGTTCAGATACCAAGTCATTTATTGTAGTTTTTGTTCTTGGTTTAATTTATGTTTTGCCCATATAGATTGCGTTTCGGGTGTAAGGTGTGTCACTTATGTGTTTAGAAAGGGTTTGTAAGAAATGAGCTTAAAAAGGTTTTAGGAAATGCAATTAGCAACTATCAACTGTCAAACTATAGAAGTAGAGACAAATAATTAGAGATCCTAACAAACAAAGAGTAGACAGAGCTATATAGAGGGAGAGAGAAAAGAGCATAGATAGAGCGTCATTCAATGAGATAGAGAGGGATAGAGAAAGAGATTGGGAGATAGAATAATTTGGCTATTAGAGAGAGATCAAATAAAGTCATAGCTAATATCTATGAATATTAAATATGATCTATTTATTATAATTGATCTATGTACTTTATTATTTGGGTGTTACATATTATTAGAGAGAGAAACATTAAATACTATTAAAATTATGTATTCCTATCTAAATAAATGAGGAGCCCTCTCTGTATATATGTTTATATGTATACTCTGTATAAAGCCCCCTAAAAAGCAAGAAACAAGGTAAAATTCAAAAGTCTCCATTTTTAATGTTATAATAGTTTGTGATAAGCAATTTTTAATCACCATTTTTCATTTTATTTATTCATGGCCACTTAGCAAGAAAAATGTTGTTTTCATATGTCTAGCAATAAAAACGTTAATAATAATAAATGGTTGCAATTTTAATTATGTTTGAGATTTAAGGAGATGACTAAGTTGTATACTTTACCTATGATCAAATCTCAGTTCTTTGCACAGACGCGTAACTAATGCCTTACCATCTCACACAAGGAAAAAACTATAGGCAAAACGAATGGAGACAATTACTTCTAGCGTCTTGCAACGGACTAATATAAATTTGAATGTTGATCTGAAGTAAGTTATTTATATATATAAATAAATACAAATAGTTTACATTAATTTTAAAATATATATATTTTTATTTATATATTTTTTATTTTTTTATGTATAAATTTTTAAAATATAAAAAATTCCTATTTAAGATTATTTTTTATTCTATAACTACAAATTATTATATTAATAAAATAAAATAAAAAAATAATGTCTAAGTTTCTTATGTAAAAGATATAACTAATAAAATTAACTTCTCTATACTTTCATTGTCTTCAATTTCTTCTCACAGATTATTGGTAGAAGATAATAAAAAGAAAAGAAATCTTTAATTTCTTATTGCCCTTTCAGTCCCATATCAAGTAACGCCAACAAATATCTGGCTTTAAATGGCAACTAGTGTACTTGGGAAATGGCGGGCTCAAAGCTGCGAATTGAGGGAAGATTTTCCGGCAAAGATGTTTAGAAATTAATTGTGTCGTGATTGTTGTCAAATATTTCCAAGATCACCAATCACAGTCATTCGACCCTGCACACGGTATAACATTTTGCATTTATAAGCAGCCGTGTTGTACGGTGTCATCATTCTTTCCAGTGCTTTTCATGTTGGACGGTGCAGATCGTTCTGATCGTCTTGCACCCTTCTCAAGCATTGCAAACCATTGATTTGTAAAGTTAGTCGATATATCTCATATAAGAGACGCTTTCGGCGTAAAAATATATGAATATCAGTATGTTAAGTATTTAACTAATCTTTACATTTGTAGGATGTTGTTATTTGATTGTTTTACTCTAGCCTTATTTTCTAATTGATAAACCTTATAAGTAATTTTTTGGGACACCAATTTCATTAAGATCTCATCAATTGAGTTTCTAATATTCAATTTCCCATTGAAGGTGTTAGAAAATAATTAAAAAGGTTTGTCGAGGATATTGCAAGAGAGCACAATCATTGTCCACAAATTTCCATCTACTAGTTACACTTGCATAACAAATGTTGATTTAATAAAGCCAAGTAATTGTACATAAAAAATATTTCTCAAATGACACACGCATATTTGCACAAAAATTGATTGATAATTAATTACATGAATTAGTTAATACTTTATAATTATACTTTACACTTTACCATTTTGTATACACATAATTTACTTATGAATTAGTTAATACCTTGCAATTATACTTTACAATTTACAATAATAAGTAAATCTATTTTTCAATTGTAATGTGAATTGATTATTAATTGAATTCTTATAAAAAATTGAAACTTTATGATTAATTGAAAATATGTCATTTCAAATCTTTATTTACTTTCAAAATTTGTCCAAAAAAAGAAATTTCATTAAATGCATGCAGCAACTATGAGTACTTCACGTATAAATTATAGACTTTGTGTTAGCATTTGAAAATTGTGACTATCGTTTTGTCATATTTTCACCTTGTTTATTGATGATTATACTCTCTACATTTTTCTTAGTGTATGTTAGCTGCATTTTATTGTATCTATGCCCAATTATCAATTACGACAAATATTGCTAAAAAAATTTATGTCAATAGTGATCTCAATTATTAGTTATAGCAACATTGCTAAGTTTTTTTATGTTAGTAGTAATTAAATATTGTAAGTACTTTATAGATATAAAATTAGCCACTTGTCTTATGTAATTATAGCAGATGCAATTCAAATTATTAATAGAGAAATTTGGTTATTTTTTTGGAAAAATTAATTTTCCACTTACTCTAACCAATAAAAAAAATAGCAATAACAAATTATTTTAAATAAAAATTAAACTAAGATTATAGTTTTTTTTGTTCAAAAATTTTAATTCTTTGCATTGATTGGTCAAATTAATTTAAAAAGTAGATTGAATGAATTCATTAGTATCCTGCCTTGGCAGGAACTAAACTGCATTTAGGCTCAGAAAGAAAGCTTGAGAAGTAGGAATTTGTTGAGGACATAGGGATTGTAGTCATAGATGTATGTTAGAGTTTTTTCATCCGCTATTGGTTTGTTTAGTTTTTAGTTTCTTCTGTCAATATGCTAGTGCACTAGAACATGCTTCAAATTACATTGTTAGTATTGATAAATTTGTTAGGCCTAATGAATTCTCCATGTAGGATTAATGGTATAAATCCTTGATCAAAAGAGTTAGCACTAACTAGAACATCTAGAGTGGATTTATATCACTACACATATGATACAATCTTGAATGGCTTCAACACCAAGTTGACCCAGTCTGAGCATGAGATTTTGGAATAGATGCCTAGGCATCTAACATTGTTTCCCGATCTTGTGGGACAGTTCCATACTATAATTCAATTGAGTTCCTAGGAATAATTCCTTATGTAGGTTTGCTACCGATTTCCCACTTTGTGGAAGATATTATTGTGGCATTGATGGATAACAGAATCTAGTCAAAGAGACAGAGCTTCAACGACCATGAAATGGAACCTATGTCACTTAGATGGAAGGAAACATGTGGGAATGACACATAGTTTAATCCATCATTTTGTGAGAGAAAGTTGATCGATGCACAATATTTCAAGAAAGGTGCAGTGGCAAGCTTCTGAAAAATTGACTTGACTTGTGACTACGATTCAGGATTTGCTTGGCCATGGTCATCTTATGTCCTCAACTATAGTATGAAACTATATGGGTAATGTGAACTTCTTTGTTTGTGCTCCTGATATCTCTCGAGGTGTGGCTCCAACTACCTAATTGGATATGTACAAAATGGGTTGCTCCATTGACATTGTTGGCTTTAACGTGGTTACCGACATAGCAAGTGTCGTCAAAGACAAAGCAGATATGCTCATAATCTTACACTATCTTCAAGAATATAATATTTTCCTAGTTAGATATTCCTTGATACCTATTTGGATTTTGATGGCTAAAGCTACTTATATCACTCACTTGCTTTCTATATTTCATGATGCATTATCTATCAATGTTGAAAGGGAAATATTTTTTGAGTTTACAAGAATCGTCTTCTTAATATACTAAAAAATAATCCCTTATCACTTCTATATACCTAGGTATAATGTTTCATTACCATGGTGATTATAAGAATCTAGTAATGAGAAGATCCTCTTTAAAAAGTCAATTATCTTCGAAAAGCATTCTCTTATAAAAAGAATTGATAAGTCATTTTCTCCATGTATCTATATGAAGATAATGGAACAATTTTTTTCCAAGCATTTGCCTCATGTGAAAGCTCTTCATGAAATATTGTCTTCCACTCCTTACTTCTTTAAATAAAGTAAATAGTGAATCATCAACCTTGATGTCAATATACAATCTATTAGTTCTGCAAAGAGAAATGTGAGATTATGTCCTATGGGGAAGAATGTCTTTAAGCTATTATGCATATGAAAGCTTCCTATTTGTTGTTATCCATTTATTAAATTATGTATTTACCACCTCAAAGACGTTTGATAGAGGTGTTTCACTTCTATTGAGATGTAGACATTCCCACATATATGTTTCATTCTATAGACATTTGTATGGATAGAAATGTTTTAAAAGAGACCCTAAAAGTCTTTCCTCATTTTTTAATGCACTATGCATGGAGGTGGAAGGTGTTTCTATACCTTCAATGCTCTCTACAACCTATCAACAAGACAAAATACCTAACCCTAGAAAACTCCTAAAGTAAAAGAGACTTTAACTCCTTCATAGAGAAATTCCCTCTCTTTTGGAATCCTAATGATTTATGGAAACTTTTAAAGAAAGAAAGAGAACTACCAAAATAAATAAGAAAGATGATTTTCACCTACTCTTAACATGACAACATCTTAGACTTTATCCTGAATAGTCCTTTGATATTTTTCCAATGTCCGTATAAATGTGCATAAAAGGTCCCCCTTACAATTATTTGAATTCTAGAATACTCAAATTAATCAACAGTATTCAAATTGTAAATTTATATTTTCTAAATTTTAAGAGACGATTTGTGAGATTTGTATCTAACTTATAATAATTTATTTTTTATGGTTAACTTAATTTTTAGGAAGTGAAGTTAATTGGATATGACACAACTTTATTCTTAGAAAGGATAAAATTATAAAATTATAAACATAGATTTATAATATCAATATATAGGGCATAAATTTTTATTCAAAATTTTGTTTATAGCTTTTTGAAATGAGCCTAACTATACTTCATACATGGGTTCATTCAATATAGTAAAACATTTTTTTGTATCCAGGGCACAAATATTTTTTCATAATTTTTTAATAGCTTTTTGAAATGAGACTAAATATGCTTCATACATGGGTTCATTTAATATCATATAACATTTTTTTGTATCTAGGACACAAATATTTTTTATATTTTCTTTATAGATTTTTGAAGTGAGACTAACTATACTTCATACTTAGGTTCATTCAATATCATATAATTTTTTATATGCATCTATATCATTTTCTTCTATTTTTATATGCCCTTTAAATTGTAGTTGAGATGCAATGATTAAATTTAATGGATGGATTATCTACTTGATATAGGATAAATTAGATATATCACTTGGAACAACTTGTGGTGAAGAATTATAAGCATCAGGTGATGAAGTTAGCTTTTACTATAGATGCTCTAGTCTAATCTTTCTATATCATCACTAACCAGCGGTGGACAACTCAGTGATAACTTGTTTTTAATAATTTTAATTTTTGGATAAAGTTTAGACACAACCTTTTTCCGCAATTTTATTTCTAAATTCTTCCAGTACACAACAACCATCATTAAATATGCACGCTACATTCAATGCAATATTGGTATCCTTGTTGTACAAGCGAGTACCAAAATGGAATTTCATGGAAACCAATACCTATGTTTCTTTATTTGCTAGTTGATAGTTAACTGATGCTCGTGAACAACTATTTTAATGAAGAAAAAATGTGCTTGTCCATTAAATTTTTGCAAAAGAACCTTAAATCCCATGGAGTGAAGAATTTATTTGGGACATAAATTTCCCTAATTTGAATTTGTTCTTGCCTATTACCTTTAAAGTTCTTTTATCCACTTTTAGCGTAAAAACAAATAGAATACATTAATTTATTGTGATTCAAACCGCAAACCAACATAATTAAGAAATAACTAGTGTGAAAAAAACAAAACTAATAAAAAGAGCATACGAAAAATTGATCTCACATATATTCTAATCTCAAAAAGAGATCACAAGTTTAATAAAAAAAAAATACATTATTGGTATGGTTGTCATATGCAATGAATTAATGATAGTTCATCCAATGAGATTTTTGCACTCGGGTACTAGGCAAATACATTATTTCTCATTATATTCTATAATGAGATGGAGACGACTTGCATCATAAATATTAGGTTTGGTTCATTTAATATCATATAACATTTTTTATATGCATCTATATCATCTTCTTCTATTTTTATATACCCTTTTAATTGTAATTGAGATGAAATGAATAAATTTAATGGATGGATTATCTACTTGATATAGGATAAATTAGATATATCACTTGGAACAAGTTTTGGTAAAAACTATAAGTGTCAGATGATAAAGTTAGCTTTTACTATAGATGCTCTGGTCTAATCTTTCTACGTCGTCACTACCTAGTGGTGGACAACTCACTGATAACTTGTTTTTAATAATTTTTATTTTTGGATAAAGTTTGGGCATAGCCTTTTCAGTGATTTTATTTTTGAATTCTTCTAATATGCAACAACCATCCTTAAGGCCATTGTTGACCATATTAACATCCTGATTAACAAATTTGAACATATTAAAGGCAATGAGGATGATAAGGATCAGATGGAGAAGAAGGGTCACGAAAAAAGAACAAGGGCCAACACTCGGAAACAGGTTGATATCAAGGAAAAAGAGCTGGAAGAAATGAAAAATTTTGCGATCAATATGAAGCAGATGGTGGTTCATGCTGAAGAACTTATGAGAAACATTTAGTTGTCCTTATGTTGTCTTTGTGCTTTCCTTTGGTTGTCTAGTGTTGCTTCCTTTGTCTTGTGTTCCCTTTTTTGTTTTGACCGGGAATTGTTCTATGTGTGGGTGATCAAGCACTATTGTTTTATGCCTCTTTTATGCTTTATCTTTCTCCTGCTTTGTAACAAAGTTTCGAGTTCCTTTCAAAAACTTGTTTTTAATTAATCAAAACAACCATCATTAAATATACATGCCGCATTCAATGCAATGTTGGTATCCTTGTTGTATAGGCGAGTACCAAAATGTAAATGCTTGGAAACCAATACCTATGTTTCTTTATTTGCTAATTGAAAGTTTACTAATGCTCCTGAATAATTGTTTAAACGAAGAAAAAATGTGCTTGTCCATTAAATTTTTGCAGAAGAACCTTAAGTCCCATAGAGTGAAGAATTTATTTGGGACATAAATTTCCCTAAGCTGAATTTGTTCTTGCCTATTACCTTTAAATTTTATTTATCCACTTTTAGGGTAAAAACAAATAGAATACATTAATTTATCGTGATTCAAACTGTTAACCAACATACTTAAGAAATGACTAGTGTGAAAAAAAAATTGATAAACAGAGCATACGAAAAATTGATCTCACATATATTCTAATCTTAAAAAGAGAGCACAAGTTTAATAAAAAAAATACATTATTGGTATGACTATCATATGCAATGAATTAATGATAATCCGTCCAATGAGATTTTTGCACTTCCAACTTTTGAAATCAAAATACTTAGGGGTACTAGGCAAATACATTATTTCTCATTATATTCTATAATGAGATGGAGACGGCTCGCATCAGAAATATCAAGTTTGGTTTCATTTGTAGGAGCTAGAACAATGATTGGAATTAACAAGGGATGCAATGTGTCAAGTTCCTATCAATGGTGTAGTTACTTTAGATTAGATAAAAGTAGAGATGGAGAAAGAAGGGGAGAGGAATAGGGAGAAAAATAGTAGATGGGGAGATAAAAATAGAGAGATAGAGATAAAGAGAGACAAATAGAGGGTAGAAAGTAGAAAACCAAAAAGTATTTGATATGATGTCTCTTTTGATCATGAAACATTAGTAGTTCAATTGCTAAAAGATTGTGTCTGCTTATTAATTACTTTCTTGCACCTACCTAACCAGCATTTACAAGAAAATAGGGAAACAGACCTACGTATTGAAAATTACTTGTCTGATATATATTATTATATAATTATTATGGTAACATAAACACATATTATAAATTACTTTATTAATTATAACATGAAACGGGCCCACTGGTATTATGCTCCTTTATTGTTGTTGGTATTATGCTCCTTTGACTATAAATTTATAAGATATTCCCATTTGTGTGAATATGGTTAAATGAATATTCTTTGTTAAAATAAAATTAAATACATTAACTTGAAAAGAGTGGAACAGTAGTAAAGTTGAAGGTTTTCTATAGTGAAATTGGAAAATAGTTTGGAATTATTTTCAATAATGTTAGGTTTTTTATAATTATAATGGTAAAAGTATATTTATAACATGTATAATATATTTTAAGTAACTAAAGTCTAATTTAATTATAATTGTGAAAGTAATCTTAACTTAACTCTAAACTTAATTTTAACTAGATTGTAAACTTTATTATTATTACATTATATAAATATTGATTATATTATATTAAATATATTATATTATATTAAGATTATGTTATATGAAATAATATAATATAATATAATACAATACAATACAATACAATATAATATTATATGATAGTATATTATATAATATAATATATAATATAATATCATATCATATAATATAATATAATATCATATCATATCATATCATATCATATCATATAATATAATATAATATAATATCATATAATATAATATAATACATATAATTAGAATATATTTAAATAATAATAATAATAATAATAGTGAAATAGTATATATTTCTAAAAGATATTTATCAGTGTTCTTTATATTTATTGAAGTTCTTAGTTATTATTTTTGTAATCCACCCATCCGATATTTGACAAGACTATTTATCTATATGGTATGAGCATTCATTTAGTACGGCGAGTAATATAGTAATGAAATACTATCTAAATTTAATAGTTATCTCATGACCACCATCATGAATGAAATACTAATAATGTTATATGTATAACTCTTTGATAATATTTAGTGGCAGCTTTAGGACTATGAATGTTTTTTTTTTAATTACATGTAGTTATGTGTTGGAAATGACACCGATGTTACCACCTCCTTCAGACCACATGAACCTAGACTTCCACAAGATATGCAACTATCCCTAACATATTTGTGACCCTGGTTGACTTTTCAATGGCTTACGTGGATGGTTGATTTATTATTATTGTGATGCTTTATTTCAGTAGTATGCTTTGGAGTGTGATTTGGTGAATATGATTACGCATTATTTCTTATTGAGGAGTAGATGTTGATTAGGCACTATTTCTTTGAATGAGTAGATGTAAATGTTGCTTATGCATCGTATTTTATAAATGATGAAATGTTAAATTTATTTATGTGTTACTAACGATGGACTAACACATTTACTTCTTGTGTGAGTTGCACTATGTATATGTCATCATGTATGTGTGGGTAGTGTATGGGGTGCGAGGAGATGATTTCTCGTCACTCATTTCAATGAGACACGGAAAGTCACGATTGTCCTTCACCGATGTGTTTACCATGTTTGTATATATATATGTATGCGTGGTTCGATGATGCAGGAATTGCAGGTACAAGGTACCAACTCCACCTAGCTCCACAGGTCTGAGCATGCTTAATTAACTTGATATAGTGGAGGAGATGGTTCTAAGGCCCTAATGTCACCCCTAGTCTTGCTCGATTGTGAGTGTCATCAGTCATTTGTCAACCCTGTCGGATCGCCAAGTAGGCCACTTTTCTGACATTGGTATGTGGGTCATGTCTTTATTTTGTTTAAGTTGAGTGTTGCGTGTTATGCGTTTTGTCTATTTAATTATTCTCTTCTTGTGTTAGTTAATGAGTAATTAATTATTAATATCGTATGGTTATTAATAATTAATGTGTGTCATGTTTATTAAATTGAAATTAATAATAAATTAAGTTTAGAGCACTTTTGTGGTTAATTAGATAATCAATTATTCTTAATTGTTTAGTTAAAGTGTGTTGAATTATTAGTGGAAATTAAATTATGTCTTGAGTTTTTTCTTTCTTTTTTTTTTTAAGTTAGTTTTCACTTATTAGTTATTAAATTATTTATTGGCTTTTGGTGTTTTTAAAAGAATGATAGAATTGTTAAATATGGAATGTAAATGTTTTTAAAAAAAAATAGATTTTCAATTTTTATAAAAGTGAATTTGTGCCCTAAAATAGATTTTTGGGTGAAATGGCTTTATAATTTGTAAATTTTTGAAAAAGAGGGATTCTTTCTCATGCTGGATAAATTCTTCCTCTCTGCTAGTTATTGGGGTTTGGTGTGAACTCTGACAATTTTGGGAGGATTGAGATGGCTCTTCCTCAAATTTCCTCTAGGAAATCTTTTGCGGGTTGGCTACTTGCTTCTTTTGCTTTGTTCTTCTTTTTAAAATTTTCTTGTG